>NC_140590.1:689797465-690416076 GCF_964204655.1 Triturus cristatus | reverse complement strand
TATTCATTACATACCAAAACTCACTCCTCTTTTAGATATGTTTTTTCTATTCAAGGAACGCTTACGAGTGCCCCCTTTAAAATGAAACTGGTATTTCCCCCCCGCAATGTTTAACATTTCATATGGTCCGTGATATTGCCTCAAAAGGAAAAAGAAAGCATTATCTTTTTTTTCACACTGGGACTATTACTGCCAGTCCATAAAAACAGAGCAGCAGTACGGCACGAATGCAACTCGACAACAGACTGCTTTCCAGCAGGAGTGAAAGTAATGGAAAAACGGCCATTATGTGCGCGCGCTGCGGTTGTGTAAAGCTATACATACGTATACGGCTATTATTCACGCGTCGGCGTGTGGGCTCGGTTGCGAGAACGCCGTGTTCTCGGAGACGGCTGATGCAAGGGAGCCACGGAAGATTGTTATTGCGCGCTGGGGGTTTGCAGCTCCTACGTACGCACGCGGCGACATGCAGATGAGGCCTTTCCACAGCACGGTTGGAAATGTCAGCGCCATCTAAATAGGAGCCAAGCGCGCCGTTTTGTACGGCTGACTTTCCCTCGCAGTCAAGTTGTCGCGTGGGCTGCCTTCCCTGCTCCCTGGGAGTACAGCTCTGGCGGCAAAATGACGATTCTCTGACCGGGTGAGTGAGGCCTAGGAAAGGCCAGCGATGGAGCAGTCAACCTCATGTCTGATAATGCTGGCATATGTCTGACTCCTCCAGGGCCAGGCGTGTGGTATTTCAAACACACTCCCAATTTCCTCATAGGCCAGGCCTTCTCAGCACGGGTCAAGGGCTATTAAGATATGTTATGTGTCTTGTAGAACTCCTAATCCGCTCTCTCTCGGCGCTGGGGTGCATCTGGGTCGCCAATAACCTCACTGCCAATTAGAGTGAGAGAACCCATGCGTTGAAGTGCTTTTTTAAAGAAAAAGTTGTAAATGTTGTTGAAGACGAGTGGGATGATGTTACACACACAGGCCGGAGTATCGATGAGAGAAAGAATGCACGCGCGTGTGAATATGGGAAGATGAAGTATGAGTGGAATGCGCATAGCAGGAGGTGGTTCATGACAGGGACATTTGTCTCACAAGATTGGGGGTTCCTGCTCCTGGATGGGTGCTCAGGTCAGTTTTCCACACACAGCAAGTGAACTTGCCTCAAGCCTCGGCAGTGTATTGGCCTGGTAGGGTGGCAGAGTAAACTGGTGGGATTTTAGGTCTCCTGTCTCTTTGAGACATGTTATTTACATTTAGTGGGCCACAACCCTCTGCGAGACAATGTGTTTATAGTTAGTGGGCTACAGCCTGCCCATAGCTTACCATTTGTTCGCTTCAACGTAGCTCTCGTATCCTTCGTTACTATTTGTCTGTGGCACGCATCCGTCATTCTTTTGTTTGGTCTTCCCATAGAGCATGGACCAAGTACTTGTGTCTATCCACTGCTCCTGTTTTTGGAGCTACTTTTTTAATTGTGTTAAAGCACTCCATACAAGTGCTTGTGCTTTCACTCACTCCTTCCCCTCCCACACATCCCCCATTCCCATAGAGCATGGACCAAGTACTTGTGTCCATCCACTGCTCCCGTTTTTGGAGCAACTTTTTAAATTGTGTTAAAGCAATCCATACAAGTGCTTGTGCTTTCACTCGCTCCTGCCCCTCCAACACCCCCATTCATATTCCTTGTTTTCCCCTCGAACCCTATCCCTGTTGCTTCTTTTCTCTCTCACACTCCACTCCATCTGTTTTATCTTTACCTCCACCACTACCCTGTCGCTCTTTAATTGTGCCTAAGCACTCCATATGAGTGCTTACTATTTAAGTTCTGTTCCTATTTCTTTTGCAATAACAAGCAAATGACACTGACTCGGTATTTCATGTTGCTTCCCCCAAACCCCTTTCCCGATCACTGTTGTTGCTTCCCCTTCGTACTTGGAGAGACACAAGCAATAGAAGCTGCAATGTTTTGCATGCAGAAAAATGAACTACAGCGAAATCAAACAGAATAGTATATCAAGAACAGAATAGTATATCCACCAGTAATCTGAAAAGATTTAAAAGAGAGTAATTTGGAAAACCAGGACCCACTACCCATGCACTCTGCTCTGTCTACTGGCATCTTTCTGTCATAACCCTGTTATGGCTAAAATACAATTAAAAAGGTGGTACGGCTTAAACCAGCAATTAGAGCCAATGGCATTATGGGCATGCAAATTAACCCTGGAATGGTTTTTCAACACTGATTTTACGGACTAATAAGAAATGAAGCTGATATGCAGTGAAACAGAATTTGTCAATATTGCATTTGTTCTCCTGGAGCAGCACAAACTTTATGCAAAGACAAAAAATTACACCAAATTGAATATGTTTTATGAACAAAATACCAATATTTTAAACAGCTGCCAAGCATTTGAAACTAGATAGTTGGGTGTTTCTATGTGTACCTGCTATAGAATACATTTGTCCTGGCATGGAAAAGTCTTTTTTCACTTTTCAAAACAAATTGGATACACAGCTCTTGATAATAGGGAGGAATGTGCACTTTACCACATTCATGGCACTGCTGCTTCCCTTTCCTCCATGTTCTACTGCTCCCCTTCTTCCACGTTCTACTGCTCCCCTTCTTCATCGCATTGCGCTCCACCCCACTCCAATCTACCCTACTCCTCCCCACTCCAATCTGCCTAATCTACCCTACTCCACTCTACCCCATCTACTCTACTCCAATCTACATCCATCTACTCCACTCCAATGTACCCCATATATCCCACTCAAATTGACCCCACTCAATCCATCCCAATCTATACCACTCCAGTCTACCCACTACAATCCACCTCAATCTACCTCACTCCAATCTACCCCACACTAATCTACCCCATACCAATCTACTCCAATCTATCCCACTTCAACTACTCTAATCTACCTCAATCTGCCGCACTCTAATTGACTCCAACCTACCCACTTCAATCTGTCCCCCAATATACACCACTCCAATTTACTCCAATCTACTCCAGTCTACCCCACTACAGCTACTCCAGTCTACACAATATACCCCATCCCCGTCTAACTCAGTCTACTCTAATCCATTCCACTCTAATCTACCCTACCCCAATCTATTTCACCCAACATACCCCAATCTACCACATGGCACTCCGCCACACCCAATCTACCTCACCCAATCTACTCCACTCCAAGCTACTGTACTCCAATCCACCCTACTTTAATCCACCTAACTCCAGTGTGCCCTAATCTACCCCACACTAACCTCCCCCACCCAACTCACCCCAACCTACCACAATCCAATCTACCCCACACAATGTACCCCACTACAAACTATCCAACTCTAATCTACCCCACCCCAATATATTCCACCCTACATGCCCCAATCTACCACATGACACTCTACCACACCCAATCTGCCTCACACAATCTAGCTCACCCAATCTAACCCCACCCCAATCTATCCCACTTTAATCTACCCTACCCCAATCCACCACACTACAGTCTGTCCTAATCTACCCCACTCCAGCCTCCCCCACCCATCTCACCCCAACCTACCACACTCCAGTCTACCCCACACAATATATCCCACTCTTATCTACTCCACTCCAATGTACCCTAATTTCCCTCACTCAAGTCTAGTCCATTCCAGTCAACCCCAATCTACCCCACCCAATCTACTCCAGTCTACCACACCCCAATCAACCCCTCCCAACCTATCCAAATTTACCCCATTCCAATCTCATCCACCCCAGTCTGCCGCACTCCAATTCACCCCACTCCAATCTAACCCACCAAAATGTATCCCACTCAAATCTACCCCATTCCAATCTACTTCACTCCAGTCCACCACGAAATACCCCTCTCCAAACTACCCCTCTCTATCCCAATCTACTCCATTTCTGTGTACCCATTTCTACTTTACTCCAATCTACCCCACTCTACCACACTTCCTCTACACCAATCTACCTCACTCCAATCTACACCACCCAAATCTAACCCAATCTGCCCAAATCTGCCTCAATCTACTCCACCTCAATCAACCCACCCTAATCTGTCCACCCCAATCCACCCAACCCCAATCGACCCTAATCTACCGCGCCCAAATCTACCTCAGTCAATCTACCCCACCTAAACTACCTCAGTCTATTCCACTCCAATCAACCCACTCCAGCCTACCCCATCCACCACACTCCAATCTACGCCACTCCAGTTTACCTCAATCTACCCACTACGATCTACCTTAGTCTACCCCCACTTTAGCCCACGCCAACCTACCCCACTCTAGTCTACCCCACTGCAATTTAGCCCAAAATTCTTCCCCAATCCAATTTAGCCCAAAATTCTTCCCCAATCCAATTTACCCCAATCTACCCCTTCCAATCTTCCCTAGTCTACTCCACTCTACCCCATTCCAACTACTGCAGTCTACCCAAACTACCCTTTTACAATCTACACCACTCCAATCTACCTCAACCTACCCCACCTCTATCTACTTCAATCTGCTCCAATCTACCCCAATCCACCCCACTCCAATATACACCCAATCCAGTCTACCCCACCTCACTGTACTCCAACAACCTACCGCAATCTACCCCACACAATCTACCACACTCCAATTTACCCTAACCTACCACGCTCTACCTCACTCCAATCTACTCTACGATAATCTTCCCCAATCTGCTTCACTCCAATTTACCCTATCTACCCCTCTCCAGTCTCCTTCTGTCTACCCTAATCTACCCCACTCCAGTCTACCCCACTCCAACTACTCCAGTCTACCCCACTCCAGTCTAACTCAGTCTACCCCACACCAGTCTACCCCACTCCAATGAAACCAAATCTAGCCCACCCCATTTTCCCAGTCCACCCTCCCCAATCTGCTCCACCTCAATGCACCCAACCCCAATCTACCACAACCTACCCCAATCTACCTCACCCCATTATACCACAATCTACCCACGCCACCCCAATCTTCCCCAGTCAGCCCCAATCTGCCCCACCCCAATTAGCTCATCCAGTCTCCCCCATACAAATCCCCCCCCCCACTCCAAACTACCCTATTTGGGTGAAACCCTTGATCTATGCCCTGGTGCACGACTGGGGATCTCTCCCTGGCTCAGTGATACTTGAGTGAATCACTTGATCTCTGCCTTGGTGCACAGCTGGGGATCTTTGCCTGGCTCAGGAATACTTGGGTGAAACCCTTGATCTCAGCCCTGGTGCTTGACTGGGGATCTCTGTCTGGCGCAGGGTTATTTGGGCGAAACCCTTGATCCCAGCTCTTCCTGGTTCAGGGTTACTTGGGTGCTCAATCTGTGGGCTGCGATACTGGGTACCTCTGCGCTAAAGAAAAAAAGTCTAAGGTCGTTTTTATTTTTTTGATTCAATAATCCTTCTTAAGTGATATAATAATCCTGACGGGTTTTTCTGAATTGTTTACCATAACACTCTTTAAAAATGTTCTTATTCACAGAGCTAACTGAAATATTTACATCAAATGCAAGCCAGTCTTGCTCGCGATCTGCCTCAAATGTCAGTTATTTAAAGGCAAGCATAATAGCTTAATAGCTTGACAGCTCTTGCTTGCATGAACCGCAAAATATTTTTCTTTAATAAAAAATATTTATTGTGCTCGAGTGCCCTTATTTCCCTCAAACTTTAACACTCTACAATCCATTCCAAGCACCAGTGTTTGCTCAGTCCTGGACCAGATCTCCTTTTATACCACATAGACCCCCAGAGTTGGTCGCATGCCACCCCACCCTGTGTCCAAATAATATAAGCCCACACCGAGGCCCACACTGGGAAAAAAAATAGTTCCATGCAAGACATTGGCGTTTGAAACTGTGAGTTTTAAAATACTGATGGACAAAGATATTGTGACCTAAATATCTACCAACAAAATATCTGTACATAAGTATTGTGAATTGCATAGGAGCATATATATATATATAAGAAAACTCCGTCTCACAAGCTGAAGAGGTGTCCTCAAAAAACGGAAGCAGACCCAAGGTGCGGTGAAAAAATCCAATAATTTATTTAAATATAAAAGACACCACCGCCGCCATTATATATATATATATATATATATATATATATATATATATATATATATATATATATATATATTTTTTTTTTTTTTGCATTGCTAGATTTTAATGCAGCAGTGCAAGGCGATTGCTGTCTGGCATAGGGCAACATTGTTAAGGAGTTTTGGTATTGTGCATGTGTGTTGTAACTGCATGGAGAAGTGGCCAGTCAAAAGAGCGAGGGATAGAGTTATTTATTCCCCAGGCAATGGCGTTTTTTAGGGCCCTGCAACCTTGCTGCATCATTTATGTACAGACTTTGAAGCATGAATGGCCTATTTATGAATAATGAGGTAGCTAACTCAATAATACCACTAGATGGTGCCAGATGATGGTGTAACATGTTTCCAGTGGTAGTTGGAAGGAGTGGGGGGCGAGGGAGAATGGGAGGGTTCAAAATAAAGAAAAAAAAACATACCTGATTGTTGGGTTTCTCCTCTGCTGTTCCTCCTTCGTCTCTCCAGGCCGGAACAGGGAAGCAGGAAGGACCCAGCTCCCAGGCTTCCCATAGCCAATCACAATGCTGCAATGCAGTGTTGTGATTGGTCTGAGTGCCCTTGTTCGACGCCCAGAGGAATGGGGGCATGCTCTCCATGCAGGTTGTAATACAGCATGCATGGAGAACATGCAAAGTGCGCATACGTGTTTCCCTGGTAATGGTGAGCCAGCCAAACAGTCATGCGCACGTAGGGAGTGCAAACCACTCCTACCCTGCCCTACTCTGTAAGCAAAGCAGTCCACCCACCCACAAAGCTGCAGCAACAGGGAGACATAAAATGATAATAACAATGAGTTTCCTCCATTTCACTGATTCAAAGCAGTGGGGCGACGCTCCTCTGCCTCAGCGGAGGAGCCGCCACTGCAACAATTCTGTTTTTCCACAGGGCATTTTTTTTTTAAGCTTTGAATCCGGTTCTTGTCCTACAGGCCCCCACTTGAGTTTGTCGACCGGGCCCCGCAAAAACTTCACACCTTTCTGTGAGGAAGTTGTGCCACTTACTGATTTTTGGGCGCATGTGTGCAGAACATTTGTGCGTCAAAAGACAGAGGTCTACAAAGGTTCTTTTGGAAGGAAGATGTTTCTCACAAGTCCTGGTATAACAAGGGGCAACAGGTATGATACACGCCATTGTCCAATGCATCTGTATGTCCACTGCATCCCACCTAACTGCCTCTAATAGAACTTCATTACAGACACCCACAGACTCCACAAGCTCTCCACACAATATCCCAAAATTCTACTCTAAACATTCCAAAACCTGTAAATACTACAATTAGCAGTGCCAGAATTGCACTGGGCCGTATGGGAAGTAACGGCCCTTTCTGTTAAACTGTTATGTGGAAAGTGAACTTTGGCTCTGTCTTTTATATGAAATGTGCAGATCAAAGTGTTCATTTCCAATGGGCTGAAGCAGCTTCTCGTCATTCTGATGTTACTGAAATGAGCAATGCTGACTTGGACATTAGGGGCACCTATTCCTAGGCAACAAAAGACACTTCAATACACTGTTAACATCAATAACTTTGTTATGTTTGGCCTCCAAAATCATCTGCCTCTGCTTTAAACTGCTATGTGAGGCAGAGTAGTAATGGGGGAACCATACATAACGTGGACTGTCCTGCCTGTCCCAAACAAACATGTCTATGGCTACATGCTCCCCTCCCCACTCTCCCCCAGAGGTAGAGCAGCTTGGAATTCTTAGATGACGTACCAACAGTGGATTACAAATTCTGTTACCTACTGCTGGGACGTCATACCAGTGAATGACTGGGTTTGGGATCTAGCCATTCACTCTAATGGCTCTCTATGAGAACCGTGTGTAACAATACTATTAATCGTGTACTGTACATGCCAAATATCGTATGCAAATGTACTCGTATATGACTGACTTCAGATCGTTAAAAAGTGAAATGTCGGTGTGACCAGCAGGCACTCATCATACGGGTACGTACAATGCATTACAGGCAAGGTTGCACCTCCTGGCATGAAAGCACCAACAAAACTGCCGGTAGGCATGCCATGTATGGTACATTAGGCCAGTCATGACTTTTTAGTTGGTATTTTTAAGCACGTGCTTTAAATGTTGTGCCAATGAATGTACAAGAACGCAAGGTTCTGCTGCATAAAAAGACTACTCTCAAGAGGGGTCGCCAGGACTTGGGGGCACTTACCAGCTTAGCCTAGAGACCCTTGCCCCCGAAGATGATTCCTAAAATGTGTTATTCATTCATGCATTCGACACAAAGAGCATCTCAAACTAATCTGCTCATGGGCGTAGGAACCGTTGAGGACAAAGAGGATTTATCCCCTCCTCCGATTTTGGGGGGGCGGGGGAGGGGGGGGGGTGCAGGGTACAAGATGCCTCCCGGATTTCGAAGTGGAAAGTTAAGATTAAACATTGGCAGGCACAGCACAACTCCCTGTATGGTTAATGTGCTGTTTCTTGAGTGGAGAACTCTGGGGGGCCTGTTTGAATGATTTGTTTTGATATTTAATTGTGGTCTTTGAGCTGTTGAGCCTCTCCTAAATGCATTCTGTCTATAAAGCCAGGGGAGCTAGCAGAGTAAGGGAGGGCATGAGATGCTATTTTATGTTAATGTTACTGCTGTTTTGGCTGACTTGGGAAAAAGACCGATTTTAGGAGAGGCTCAAGTCCTCGGTGAAGTCATTAGCACAAAGAAAGAGGTCTCCAAGCCCTGACAGTTTTCTCCTCATAAGATGCTTTTCTGAAGTGAAGAAGGATTTCATACAGGCATGTTATGTCATAGTGTGTGTTCAGTGACATCATCGATAATTTCACTGACATCATCCAATGAATGTGACCGTTTGGTCTATACTTGTCATGCTAGGAAGTATTCAGCAAGGTACATCTGGACCCACTTTTCTATAGCCTCTTTTTTTCTTATTTTGGCTCCATGTGGTCCCTTCATCACCATCCAACAAGGGCCAGGGTCGCCTTGCTCTGCCCACATGTATCTTATCTTATTATTACTTTTTCACATGCTAGCTGCAAAATTTCTGTTTGTTGCGGCCAGCCAACCACATTTGTTGGTTTCTTACCAAAGCAACAGACAGTGGGGGGGGGGGGGGGGGTGTAAAATCCCTCTAGTCCAACTGGAATGCTAATGTTTTTTTTAAATGTGTGGTACAGTGGGGGTCCCACTGGACAAACTCTTAATAAATCACTAACTTTTGAACCTTAAGTTTTCAAAAACGCTAAATGGATTTACACCAAACCACAAAAAACACTCTTTCTGAGTAACAATCAAGCTTTATGCCAAATTTGGTGCAATTCTCCCCAGCCTTTTTTTCTGTATCACTGTCTAAAATTGGTATGGAAAATTGTTGCGGAAAACACATTTTGGGACCTGCTCTTTTTTTCGGACCCTGCTTGACGTATCGCCCCAAAACGTTCCAGAAAGTGGCTGAGGTGGATGGACATTTTTGGGGTAAAGTTTCTTGAAGATGTGTTAAACAGCGCCAGAGTTATTAGCTAAACAAAAAACGCTCTTTCTATGGCAACATTTACCTAACTATAACTGCACAGTTGCGACCACCACTGTGTAATATCTGTGTTTTATATAGTGTCAGTTGGGTTTCATGTGTGATAAGTGTATTTATTGCACTTCATATACTGTCACTAATTGAATAATAATAATTGAATAACAGAATACTAAGCACTGACCTTTGGTGTTAAACTGAAAAGAGAACGATGTACCCCTAAAATTTCTGAAGTGCACAATGCGTAAAAGGGAACCTTGGGTTCAACTCCCAGCTACCCCACTTGACTAAATTGTGTACTGCATACTTTACCCAAGTATCATTTTTCTTAACCACCCTGCTTGAGATCACTTTGAAGGACCAAAGTTCGGGATCAGCGCTCTAAAAAAATATCCCATATATTGTTAATATAAAATAATCTTGCTTCACATTTATTCACAATAAATTATACAAATAGGGAATATTACAAACTGACAAAGTTTGGGTAACTTGTTGCAATGTTGACAGTGCATGGGGTATTCTTAAATGTTTAATGTTTAAAAAAATAGTGCTTTTAATAAATACCACCCAATTCAGTGATATGATCACATATACTTGAGGCACTGAGAAATACATTTTTCTCCTCATTTTAAAGCCTTCATCGTAATTTTCCATGACATTTGTTACCTAATTTCCGTCTTCTGATGTCTCAGCTTATGCCTTTGCTCTTGGAGCCAAGCCAGGCCCCTGGCTTAGCCCCCCCGAGGCTGTCCGTGCCCCCATACCAACCCCCCACTCACTGGCTCCCAGTCCCCGAAATGTAGTGTTTCCTACGCCTTTGAGTCTACTTCCTAGATCAGGTATCAATATTTAATATTTTGTTTTCTAAAGTTGTTTTTTTTACATGCTACTGTGCTGCCATCCAGTGGTTATAGTTAATAATTACATTAATCTCCTAGCTTCCTGGTGTTTGAGGCGAAAATGCATAAAGGAGTCGAAGTTCTAATGAAACTATATGAAGGCACCTGGTTGCAATTTGTGAATGATGAAGGAGGGTAATGTGTTATATATATATATATATATATATATATATATATATATATATATATATATATATATATATATATATAATATTTCAATTTAGTTTAGCGATCGATAAAGACGTATGGGCAGTCTTAACACCCTATAGTTTCCAAGTGTCACGAGTTTATAACGCTCTGTTCTTTCCAAATAGCGACAGAAAAACAAACGCACGACAAGACAAAAATAGAGCCAGATGTACTTTATTAGTGATAAACAGGGCCGGCTTTAGCACTGGTGGTGCCCTGTGCGACAATGTTTGTTGGCGCCCCCCACAGACTCCCTCACTACCACCCTTTAACAGTGCCCCCTCAAGTCTCCATAACCACTCTCTCTCAGATGTATTTAATTAGTTAAATTGTGCCTCCTATACCAGTGTAGGGTGTCCGAGTACTTTACATCACACACACATTACACAGAGACAATCAATTATAGGTGTGTAAATCAGTGTATAAGAAATGTTACAGAGTCCAGAAGACTACAAGGTGAGTCACATGTCGTCCATGTTGGTAGGCATTGTAGTTTGAGTGCTTGGTCTTGCGAAGCACAAACTCAGAATTTGAAACATAACCCCATGGTTTGGGGGTTACATTTAATAAGGATTTTTTTTACCGAAATGAACCCATTTTGAAACAGTATAATATTGAAAGACAGAGGAAAAAATTATAACGCTCTAATCTATACCTTGCAGTTTGAATGCAGCTCTTTGATGACTGTTATTAGCTCACAGTTCCATGTTAGGATTTTAACATCTACACTGTTAGTAACAAAAGGATCTCTCTGACAAAAGCACTGACCTATTTAAACTATATGCACTTTCTGATCTGCATGGTACACATTCTTTGCAGCGGGCATATTAACCCTCTGTGCTACCATAAAATGAGTTAAACTTCCACTAAACAAAACTCCTTCTCTCTCCAGGAAGAACATTAATCACCGTAGGTATCTTGACATTTTTATTGTTGTATGAAAATTGCCAGAGTCCGGCAATGCAGCAGTCTGTGCTTTTAAAACCATTAAATACTTCCAAGCACGGTGCCCCCTCCAAGAGTCCGCACCCGATGTGATGGCAGTGGTCGCACTGCCCTAGAGCTGGCCCTGCTCATAAACACTCGTTATTTGTGACCGTTAAAATGCCTTGTTGGAAGTACTAAACCATTTTAAAAGGCATAAACTTTTACTGATTACGTTTACTGATTCCTAAAATGGCTTTGCAAATGGATTCCGATTGGCAGGGGTGTTACCGACTCCTGGGGTGGGGTGGTACTGCATTACCCCAATCTGTGAATCTTAATTTAAAAAAAAAAAAAAATACGTTGGGAGTAGGCAAAAAAAAATGCTTTGCTTATTGAGACAATCGCAGAATCAGTGGTCTACTGGCAGTGGGGGCCAGCATGACTCGCGGGTGGCGGGCACGGGGGAGGTAGCCAGAGGCGCGAGGTATCTTAGTTAAACAAGCATTAAAAATGCAACAGGTCTCGTCTTTGTCCAAGTTAGAGAATTTTTTTTTTAGCAAATGGTGTTTCTTTTTAGAAATGTTTTTTTTATTGTGTTAGCAGTTTTCAATGTACATAATATGCATATTTATGCTTGCATTTAGAGGGTTCGTTATTTAGATATGCAGATGTATTGTATGTGTATATATGTGCATATACATGTTGGTCTATATATGTATATAGGTATATAATAGCATAGTGTGCATACATATACAGATCTATACATGTATAAAAGCCTATTTTAGTGGTATTGGGATGGATATATGTATATATAGTGATATCTTTAATAAAATTGCTTCAACTTTCACAAATGCGAGACCTGTTGCATTTGTAATGTTTGTTATTTAGTGTATACATATATGTGCATATATATGTGGAAAGATATATGCATATATATTGACATATGTATACATATATATCTATATATATGCATATATATGTATGCGCATATATATGTGGAAAGATATATGCATATATATATTGACATATGTATACATATATATCTTTATATATATGCATATATATGTATGCATGTATATAGGTAAGTGTGTAGGCCTCCTTTTGTTCGTGTCTCTTGGTTGGGAGCAGTCAGGAGCCTCACACCTGATGCAAATGCAGCAGGGAAAACAAAGGCTCACACTTTGTTAGCACTTCACACATACTTAAGAAAGGCAGCTTGTGGACAATGACACAAGCCAATGAAAAATATGGGCAGAGAGTGGGCGGAGATTCAAGTCCATACCTGAATACAGCATGCCTCGCAGAGCAGCGCATGTACTGCCCAGGCTCGACCTAAAAACAGTATTTGATGCCCAAATGCCTCAGCTAAGAAGCTTATAGGAGCAATTGGCTCTCCACTCGCTACAATTGACAGTACTGATTATAAACTTTAAAGAGAGGTTTATCTTGCACAGAGGCACCACATAAGAAATGACCCATCACTAACCTCCTCAGCAAGCAACATTACTGGCATCCCACCAAAACCAACTTGAAAAGGAGAAGCCAACAAGAGGAGATCACTTCACTGCCCATCATTCATCTGCACAGGAAGTGACATCACTTCCTGCCTTCTCCTTACTTCAGTCAACTCCCCTGGGCACCCCAGCAAAGCGCGGACTCAGACAAAAGCACTGCTTGTTTGTGCCAGAAACCCCTGTGCGTCACCCAGCCCCACATACCATCAACCCCCACACCAAGATACAGACAAACCAGACACTCGCATAGCATTGGCACTACACATACACAACCTTGTTCACGCCTCACTAACTACTGCACACACCTCTTTAACTACAGAACACACATTCCAACTCATGCTCATTAACACTCACTCAGCATACTCCATGCACCAGACGTAGCAGATCGCATCAGCTATGATAAGCTTGACACCCTCCTCATCACAAAAACATGGCGCACACCCACATCATCACACATCCTAGGAACCATCTCCACACAGGCTACAGCAGCCGTCATGTGTACTGTGCACAAAAGAAGGGAGAAGGCTTCGCTATCATCCGTAAATCATTCTGGTCCTGCACCTTATGCAAGTAACACTCACCGCCAAAGCCTCCTTGGGCGTATAAGATCATAATTGATTAATTCTCGGGTAGTCTCACCACCTCATCTTTCAGACATACCCACACCACCCTCTTGGATAACTTCACCTTCCCAGAAAACCAAAGCTCAAAAACACAAGAGACACCCTCACCTACCTCATCGACACAGTCAACACGATACAACACATCGCTCAACCAACACGCTTCAAATGCCACAACTATGACCTCGCCTTCTCAACAGCACCAGCAATCTAATGCAAACCACACATGCTCCGGACCAGACCACCTCACCATCGCTATCTCCCTTCTCAGCATGTATCAACAACAGACTGCCTGGTCTGCAGTGGTTTCTACATCCTGGTGCAAGAGAGCGCCTCGTGGCAGCAGAGTTCAGCCGCACAGGCACCTGGGAATGATGTGGCCTAACACCCAGAGCGGACGACTTTGGAGCGGAGGATCGGGTAGGTTCGAGTCTCGGCAATGACTCTAAACATCCTGTGATTCTGGCCAAATCACCTATTCCCCCCTGCCGAACAAAGATGAATGTGTCCTCGTGTAACACAACTGGTGCTCATGTAAAGCACTCCGATACCCTCGGGTCGAGGTCACGCTATAGAAAACTGCAAATGTAGCACCAAGAAGCAGGAGCAGACAGTGCTGGTCCTGCCAGCCTCATAGACGTGCGCTCTGTCCAGTTTGTAACGTGTCCCAGCAGGAGACGTTCTGCAGCCCTGACCTCTGCCCTCCATCACCAGGGACCGTCACCAGGGAAGTGGGGGGCACTCGCTCTATTCTTCAAGGGTGGGCAGTGGCAGGGGCGCCGGACAGTGCTCTCATGCCCACAGCCCCTGTTCTTGCCCTCATCGCTTGGTTAACGCCTGGTCTGCAGTGGTTTCTATATCCTGGTGCAAGAGAGCACCTCGTGGCAGCAGAGTTCAGCCACACAAGCACCTGGGGAGGATGTGGCCTAACACCCAGAGCGGACGACTTTGGAGCAAAGGATCGGGTACGTTCGAGTCTCGGCAATGACTCTAAACATCCTGTGATTCTGGCCAAATCACCTATTCCCCCCTGCCGAGCAAAGATGAATGTGTCCTCGTGTAACACAACTGGTGCTCATGTAAAGCACTCCGATACCCTCGGGTCGAGGTCACGCTATAGAAAACTGCAAATGTAGCGCCAAGAAGCAGGAGCAGACGGCGCTTGTCCTGCCAGCCTCCGAGACGTGCGCTCTGTCCAGTGGGAGGGAGAGAGGGGGGGCACACAGCTCATGTGCCCCTACAGCTCTCACTCAGTTGTGCGCCCTTAAAGTCTCAAACGTATCAAGCATTGACAAACCCAACAGGCGGGGCTTTCGTTGCTTCTCTTTGTGTAATGCAAGCAGATGCCACAAAATTAAATCAAATCAAATGCAGGTGTCTAAACTTGGCTACCATACGTTTGCAATAAACATATTTACATTATAAAACATTCACTGAGGCGGCTGCTTTACTAGTGGGGTTTTTAAATAGCAAGCCCTTCGGTTGCACGGGACATTGTACGATTATTTGAGAAGGAGACGAGAATAAATCAACACCAAACCCTCCGATCACAAGCGCTCTGATCACAGGGACCTCTGACGCGTCACTCACTGGACTTACTACAACAGCTTTAAAACAAGCGCTCGCCATGACGTAGACTTTTGGCTTTTTCTTATCTTTATGGGGCCATGTGTTTGGCCCATAAAGATAAGAAACCTTTTACTTCAGAAGGAAAGCAGGCGAGGCCGTCCAAATGGGACGGCTCAAAAAGCTGAAGGAAAACGTCACAACAAACTCTTTTCCAATGGCTGTCCACCGTTTAGCATAAACAGTGATGCCAGCCAATGGAAAAGAGGGGCGGGGCTTAAAGCCCCTTAGAGAATAAACCTAAAAAGCCGAGACCTAAAAAGAATTAAATTACAACACTTACCTGCTGCTGCGTCTCTGCTCCGTGGTCCTGCTCTCGTCATGGAACTGCTCCCCTAACCAATCACAATGCTGCAATGCAGCCTTGTGATTGGTTTTGAGCATCCTGGTGGGATGCTCAACCAGGGAATGGGAGCCTGGGCTTGATTTCCATGCAGGCTGTAATGCAGCCTGCATGGAGAATGGGGAAAAATGCACATGACTGGTTTGGGTGGCCCGAGAGGGCCCACCAAACAGTCATTGCGCACTGATGAGTGGGCAAACCACTCTTCTGCCCTGCTCAGCGTGACCAGAGCAGCCCCGCCTGCCTGCAAAAGAAGGAAACATAAAATGATAATAACTAAAAGTTATTATCATTTTATATTTCCTTTCCTTTACACTGCTCAAAGCAGTGGGTGTGACGCTCCTCTGCTATAGCTATGCTATAGCAGAGGAGCCGCCACTGTCTACTCGTCCTAGCAAGCCAACATCTCTGTTATGGATCAAGTTGGAGTGGGTTGCAATTTGCAACTTACCTCATGAATATTAATTAAGATAGATCAGATTTTAACGGACTCCGAATTCTTTTTGCAAACCAACTGGCTTCTATATAGGTCGGTTCTCAAAAGAGTTTTCTGGTTGTAAAAATACTGGTTGTAAATTCTGACCAGTATTAGCGACAGAAAGTACATACATCTGGCCCATAGTTATCAATAGATACATTCGAGGATCTGTGAGTACTGTGAGATCCCAGCAGTGATCAAACAACTGAACCACCTTTTCCAGAGCAAAGTACCACTCACTTGCTCATGTTTTCACCCCAATATTGCAGATGTTTGTTTTAATATTCCTTGAGGAATATTTTGAACAGATGAAAAATATTTTTGCTGTGATTTATTGGAGGACTTGCATTGTTACGTTTACATTTTAAAGTGGTTAAATAAAGGAATGTAAAATTTTATATAAAAAGACAGCCTATGCCGATAAAATATTGGCCATGTGGCAAACCTAAGAATAAGACAGAGACAGTTAAGGAAATTGATTTGGTTGTGATAATGTGAGGCACTCTATTACTGGGTGAAATAGAAAATAATTATATAATTCCAGAGAGTGTAGTAACAGAGTAAAGGAAGATGGTGACAGTTAAAAGGGAAAGGGGATTACTCTGTTGTTCAAGGAGAGACAAAAGATGATTAAAACTGAGGGGGATTTGAGTTTGTTGAATGAAAGTACAAATTGTGTTACTACTTTTAGATACTCCACAGGAATAATAGCTTGGAAATACATCTTGTCATGTTGCCTGTAAAGGTGTCACTGAACTCCAAAAAGAGGTCCAAAGTAAGTAAAATGTAGAGAATTTCAGGCTGGGCAGTGAACCAAAAACAGTAGTGGAAACTATTGTGATTTCAGCAGTATTTTGCAGGAACCAAGCTAAGCTGGCATTTCTTTCACACTGTTTGCATGTGTGTGGGTGATTTGTGAAGCTCCTACAACTGGTGTAGCTTCTCGTTACTTCCCTGAATAGTGACCTTCCCAGCCTGGCACTAGATTGCCTTGATAGTCAATATCGCCCCTTGTATCAAGACCAACACTTGTGTAGGTGCTTTAGGTGTTCCTCCCATGAATTACTAAAGACCGCAATATCATCCAAGTAGGCCAAACAGAGCTCTTCTATCCCTGATAGAACATAATTCATCAGTCGCTGGAAAGTGGCATGAGCACTCTTCAGCCTAAAGTGCATTACCCTAAACCGGTGTAATCCCTCTGGTGTAGAGAATGCAATCTTTTCCTTGGCATTGTGTGCTAAAGAATCTTTCCAGTAGCTACTGGTCAAGTCAGAGGTGCTCATATATCTAGTAGCACCTAATCTGTCACTGGCTCATCAGATCTGGGCTTCAGCTGTGCATGTTTCTTAGTGACTTTATTGGGGTCCCAGTAGTTCACACAAAATAGCAAAAGAGCAACTGGGCCAGCCCAAGGACTATGTGATCAAACATTTTTTTAACTTGGTCAGACATCCAGTAAGTCTTGCTTTTCCTTGAAGTACTGTCTCATGTATCTGTATCATGGACACAGACTGGTATCATCTAGAAGAGATGGGGATACCATCCCAGTATCTCTCTACGCATTTCCTGCTGTTTAGGGGTAAGCTGCAGAACATTCACATAACCATCCTTCAAATCACTATGCAGCTGGTCTTTAAGAGGCTTACTGTCTTTGTCAACCTCCTCTGCCGTAGACACGATATTCACTGTGTAATCTCTCTGGAGGTAATGCTTAAGTTGTTCACATAGAGCACCCTCCTGGGTTTCCTTGTGGCTCCAAGAAGTTAAACTCTGATAACTTCCGGACTACCTTGTATGTTCCCCACCACCTATCCTTAAAAGTTATTGGACAAATAGGCTTCAGCACCAACACTAAACCCCCCTGGCACCCTGTCATCGTCATTTTCTGGTCATATCACTCTATCAAGTCTTGGATTGCCTGAAGGTGTTTCTTCATCTGTCCTGTGTATTGGGCCATCAACTTCCTGAAGGCAGTTCTCTAGTCAGCCAGTTCTTTTTGAGGTGAGTTAAAAGTTGCATGCCACCCTTCTCTTACTAAGGTCAGTGGGTCAGGCACTGAGTGCCGAAATAGAAGTTCAGATGGACTAAATGTCTTCTACTTCTGTGGAATTTCTCTGTAGGTGAATAAGTGACATGGAAAGAGAAGATCCCGCTTCCTCCTCAGGTTCTCTGAAAAGTGTCTCCATCATTATCAAAAGGGTCTTTTTGAACCTTTCCACCTACCCATTTGTTTGTGGTATGCCATGCAGAAGTGGTAGGTCACTCCAGCTCACTTTCAAATCTCTCTTGTTTGAGGAAATGAAGCCTGTTTCCTGATTGAAAGTCATTGTTTTCCAACATAATTAAAAGATCCCTATGCAAACCCTTGTTACCTCCTTTGCAGGCATACTCCTCAGAGGTAAGGCCTCGGAACACGTGATGGCATGATCCACCACAATCCAGATATACTTGTTGTCTGAAGTTGATGGAGGATCAAATGGACCACAAATGCCAATTCCCGCCTGCTTAATTGAACACCTATAATTGGCAGTTACACCAATGGTGCCTTTGTCTTTTCTCCTGACTTACCACTCAGTTGGCAAGGGGACAGGTTCTATAGTAAATCTATGAATCCCAGAGCATCCCTGGCCAGTATAATAGAGAGTCCAAACTATCATGTGTCTTCCTAATGCCTGAGTATCCTGCTAATGACACCTCGCAGGTGGGTGGCAACAAGAAATTTGTGTGTACTAGCCTCCTTGCTGAGTCTTCAAGGACTCACCGTAAATCAATCCATTCTCCCAGCCAACATAGTGGCTTCCTACAGATCTCTTGCTGATCTGTTTGGCATCCTTCTGAAATCTCACAAGTGTAGGATAGGACTTTCAACTTGTGCCTTGTGGAGTTCCTCTTTGAGTTGGTCCTCCAGCAGCTAACAACCCTTCAGCTCTGGCAATATTCCACATTTCAACACCTTGGGCCATATTACATATTCAGCGCGCTTTCCCTGGTTGCACCATGGCACATCTTTATGTAGGTGTGCCGTGCACAAAACAGAGAAAATGCACCATATTACATTGAATGCACTGACCCCAGGGTAACTGCAAACTTTTGCTGCTGTGGGGGCAGAGGATTCAAGTGAAATGCGGAGTGGGTGCTTCAAAGCTGCTCTGTGTTTCACTGTGCCATCCATTCATCCATTTGAATATTTTTATTTGGCATATTTAACCATAAAAAAATTACACTTTACAAATACTTAAAACATGATTGTCCCAAAGGTTTTACCATAAAACAGTATACTACACAATAAAGGCCTGCTAAAATATATCATAAAAGGCTCACATATGAGGGCACTTAGTTCATCACCAAGGCAGCAAGGGGTTGCTTATACATTAGCTATACATTTATACAAAATCTCGCGTAGACCCCAGATCATAGGTAAGATTGAATTTTCAACCTATGCCATTTCACTCATTGACTCCTGTATAGCAATTAAAAATCTTCCTATTGCACATGCCACATTTAAAAATCTCATATTTGTCAGTAAACTAAGTGCTTGGTCTCTACTGAAACTTTCATAACCAATAAAAATAGGTGTTACATTTTTCTTCCGTTCTTCTAAAAAGCGCAAACAGTCCAGCAAAATATGTTCGCTACTGCATTTTACTTGTGGGCCACATGAGCACAGGCCTTGGTCGTTCGACATAAGTAATTTTATCTTCCCATTAATGTTACTTGGGTTCAGGCCGACTCTAAATTTCAATATTGCATTTCTGAGCTTTGGTTTAGGCAGAACTTCTATATAAGGGAAAATATCATCATTGATCCATCCATTTAACAGAAACTGGGCTGAAGATTGTGTTTCACTGTGCAGGCAGAAACCCGCCTGCACTTTAAAGAGGTGAGAGAAATCCCCTGACAGTCGGATACAGTGCGTGACTACACCCTCCTGCAAGATAATGTCTGGGGATCCATGGGGACCCCCTTTCTCCCCTTCATAGGGCTCCCTTGTGGAGGCACACAAAGTATGTCACCTTTTTATCTTGCATTTTCAGTGCGCCTCCTAAGGCAAGTTTGCTTCTGCACCCACATCCATAATACAGCACAGCCGCTGATGCAAAGTGATTCCCTCATTTGCATGGGGCCACGCCCTCATGCAAATGAGGGAACACTCTCTAATGATAGCACTGGCGCTGCATAAGTGCCAGCGCTATATGTATTACAGAAGGGGTCACACAAGTATCTGCCACCCCTTCTGTAATATCAAAGTGCCCTGGAGGGGGGCACACAAAGCGGGCACACATGCCCGTTGCTCCCCTGGGGCACTCTCTGTAATACAGCTCCTGGTCCTCTTCAGGTGTCTCATCCGCTTCAGGTGTCTCATCCGCTTTTCCCTCTGGAGCCGAGGAAATGGACGCCACAGCTTGTGCCTTCTTAGAGTCTGTCCTAAACCACTTACTACCAAATCAACACAAATCTGTGATTGTCTGTCTCTTCTTGAGACTGACATACAGACTGTGCTTTGCTCAACACAGTTGTTTTGGTCCAAGCCATGTAGGCTTCTGGCCATGGTTTAGTGCCATAACCAATCATATCACTGCCCAAGAGACATCCAGTACCTTACTTCTCTCTCTCCCTTCCATCAACCATGGCCATCTCCCCATTGATTTCTACCTCAACTTGGGCAATTGGGTACTCCATGTCTTTCCAACTGGCTTTCATACCTATGCTATTGCCACCAGGGAGAATCTCCTCAGATTTGAGATACGTTTTCTCAATCATACTTTTTAAGCATCTGTATCGATCAGGGCAGGAACCTTTCTTCACTTTGAAACTCGCTTCCAACACCAAATCCCATGATATTCAGGTGGATGTGCTTAGGAGCTTCTGGTTCCCTATCCAAAGCTATCAGGTTGAGTGCCACAGGGCCCTCTCGGTTCCCTACACATAGTCTAAATATTCACAGTCATGGGGGCAGCTGGTACAGGATCTTTCACACTGCAATCTCTCTTCTAATGCTCCTCTTTGTTACACTTAGAAAGTAATTACCTTGAGCTTGGAAGAACCTCCCTTACATTTCTTCTTCCTAACTTGGGACCCAATTTCCCTTTCGCTTGTGTCCTCCCTTGCACATTTGTTATCTACTTAAAATCATTATGAAGATCAAACCTTCAAACCATTTTGTGGGCCCTATCCCATGTACCATTACCAAAGACATTTACACACACATGCTCGCCTATTGTACAAAGCTGGCAAATCTCTCCTTCAGCCAAGGATCATTTCCCGACTGCCTCAAAACTGAGTAAGTCACCCCAATAATTCTTGCCCCATCTCCAACCTGCCTTCCTTTGCAAAAATCATCGAAAGATGTGTAGCAAAGCAACTCACCAAACACATCAAAGTCAGCAACCTCCTAGACGAATACCAATCTGGTTTCAATCAGGACTGCAGCACCAAAATAGTACTGCTACAGGTGTCCTAGGCTCTGGCAACTCCTGGCCCTCCTCGACCTATCAGCAGCCTTTGACACAGTCAACCACTTTACGCTTCTTGACACACTAAAAAATGTAATGGGCATGGATGTCACAGTCCTTAAGTGGTTTAAATCATTCCTCAGGGGTAGCTCACAGAAGATAAAAATTGATGGTTGCTTCTCAACACCGTTGGAGGTTAATCAAGGGGTCCCTCGGGGTTCTAATCTTGCTCCTACCCTATTCAACCTGGACATTGAGCCTCTTGGAGTAATACTCAGGGATACAAAGACTTCACCTACAGCCTTCTTGAACTCCACTGCTGGGAGTTCAGACCTGCCTGGGGTGCCTATTCCAGTTCAGGCCCCCTTTAGGGTGTTCCTGCTACAGAAAGCTGTGAAGAACTAAAGAAACTGCAAAATCGACGCTTCGCTATTCTTGCAGCTGTTTTATTCGATGCTACACCACCGTGCAGGAGAAAATCCTGACTCATCCAAGATCATTGCCCCGACTCTGACGCAGGCCCCGTTGTGCGACTAAAAGAATTGATGCATTACCCGTCAGTAGCTACAGAAATCAATTCAGTGCCTGGATCTCCACCGCATGGACCCGTAACGGCTGAATTTTCTCACGCAACGTACCTGCGCATCAAACCCACGATGACGTTGGGCTTTCAGTAATCACCTCATCTTCAGTAAGGAACTGACGCATCACCTCCTCTGCGTGGCAGTAAGGAACCAGCACATCACCTCCCCTAGAGCAAAGAAGCGAAGCATCACCTTCCATACGTCTGTTTTCGTCCAGTATTTGTAACGCATTTAACCCTTTCTGTGCCCCGCCCTTTCCCCGCCCTGTGCCGGGCTTTTTATTAGCGGGCGGAGTTCATGACGAGATGGTCTCGTCATGGGCACAGCGCAACCGCGGCCCATGACGAGACCATCTCGTCATGGGCACTGAAGGGGTTAAGGTACTGTGTAGAAAATTCATGCATCCATAGTTTTCTATGGACAGAACTGTTTTCTACCTTTTAAGAATCATATTTTGAGTTGTGTAAGTTGGATTTTTGTTGTTTTGGTCTTGTTTGGTTTAGATAAAGATACTCTTCTTTTCCAAACTTGTGTGGTGTACATTTGTGGTGTTTTCCGTATTACTGTGGGTTATATACAAATGCTTTACACATTGCTCTTTACCAAGATACCAGAGGGTGAGCACAGGCAAACTTAGGTTTGTACTTTACTCATCCTGACTAGAAGGAAGGGTTCCTGCTTGGACAGGGTGTATACCACTGCCAACTAGAGACCCCCAATTCTAGCAAATACCTTTCTGTAATAAGAATTGGCAAAGCCAATAGGTCTCGCATATGCAAGAGTTCTTGGCTTTGCCAATGTGTTTTAGCCATGTTGTACACCAACATGGCTGCTGTTCAGCATGGCTAACAGCGGCATAGAGGAGAGTGGCGTGGAGTTCATAGAGTGGAATGGCAAAGAGTCGAGTAGAGTTTTGTGGCATAGAGTGTCGTGACTTAGAGTGGAGTTGTGTAAAGTGGCGTAGAGTGGTCTGGTGTAGAGTGCATTGACGTAGAGTGTTGCAGAGTATAGTGGCATAGAGTGCAGCCACATTGAATTCAGCGGCATATAATGCAGTGTCGTAGAATGCAGTGGGGTAGATTAGAGTGTCATAGTAGAGTGCAGTGACATAGAGTGCAGTGTGGAATGGTGCAGAGTAGTGTACAGTGGCGTAGGCTGCAGTGGTGCAGAGTAGAGTAGCATAGAGTGCAGTGGTGCAGAGTAGAATGCCGTGGAGTGCAGTGTTGTGGAGTGGGGTACAGTGCAGTGGTGTTGAGTACAGTAATGCAGATTAGAGTGCAGTGATGTCGAGGACTCTGGTGGGGTGTGAAGCGGCATAGAGTGGACTGGTGTATAGTGCATTGGCATAGAGTGTTGCAGAGTATAGTGACGTTGAGTGCAGAGGCATCAAATTTAGCGGCGTACAATGTAGCATCATAGAAAGCAGTGGCGTAGATTAGAGTGGTGTAGAGTGGAGTGGTGCAGAGTAGAGTGGCATGGAGAGCAATGGTGTAGAGTAGAGTGTCAGAGAATGCACCGGCGTTGAGTGATGCAGAGTGGAGTGCCATACAGTAGAGTTATGCAGAGTGCAGTAGTTTGGAGTGCAGTGATGCACAGTAGAGTGGTGTACAGTGCATTAGCATAAAGTGCAGTAGTGCAGAGTAGAGTGGTGAAGAATGCAGTGTTGCAGAGTAGTGTCCTAGAGTGCAGTGGTGTAAAGTGGCATAGAGTTTATTGGTGCAGAGTAGAGTGCAGTGGCATGGAGTGCATTGGCGTAGAGTGCAGTATTTTAGAGTAGAGTGGCATAGAGTGGAGTCGCGCAGAGTGCAATAGAGTGGCATATAGGGAACTTGCATAGACCATATCGTTTCACAGTAGAGTGAAATGGCATAGACTGGAGTGATTCAGAGTAGCGTGCAGTGGGGAACAATGCAGCTTCATAGAATGCAGTGGAGTAGATTAGAATGGTGCATAGTAGAGTGCAGTGATGAGTGGAGTGGTGCAGAAGGGAGTGGCATAGAGTGCAGTGGGGTAGAGTGGAGTAGAGTGGCTAGCAGAGAGTGCAGTGGCATAGAGTGCAGTGATGAGTAGAATGGCTTTCACTGCATTGGCATAGAGTGCAGTAGTGCAGAGTAGAGTGGTGTATAGTGCAGTGTAGCAGAGTATTATCGTTGAGTGCAATGGTGTAGAGTGCATTGGCATATAATAGAGTGGCATAGAGTACAGTGCTGCAGAGTGCAATTGTGCAGAGTGCTTTGGCATAGAGTGCAGTGGTTTAGAGTAGAGTGACACAGTGGAGTGGAACAGGGTGGGATAGAGTGGCGTAAAGTGCAGTGGCAAAGAGTGTTTCAGAGTAGAGTGAAGTGACGTGGAGTGGTGCAGAATAGAGTGCAGTGGCACAGAGTGCAGTTGTGTAGAGTGCTTTGGCACAGAGTGCAGTGGTTTAGAGTGCAGTGGCATAGAGTGCTGCGGTTTAGAGTGGCATAAAGTACAGTGGCGTAGAGTAGAGTGTTTCAGAGTAGAGTGAAGTCACATAGTGGTGCAGGGTAGAGTGCAGTGGCATAGAATAAAGTGGTGTAGAGTGCAGTGGTGTTGAGTGTAATGTGGCAGAGTAGATTCGAGTGGCGTACAGTGGATTAGCATAGAGTGCAGGGGCCTAGAGTTGAGTGTTACAGTGTAAAATGCATTGGCATAGAGTGTATTGGTACAGAGTTTAGCATTGCAGAGTGGCATAGAGTGGAGTGGGTTAGAGTTGAGTTGTGCAAAGAAGATTGGAGTGACCTAGACTGGAGTGGTGTAGAGTGTAGTGGCAAAGAGTGCAATTGTGTAGAGTAGAGTAGCAAAGAGTGCACAGGCGTAGAGTAGAGTGAATTAGCTTAGAGTGCATTGCCATGGAGTTATGCAGACTGGATAAGGTAGTAGGGAGCAGTGGCACATAGTCCAGTGGTGCAAAGTGGAGTGGTGCAGGGTGGAGTAGAGTGGAGTGGCTTAGAGTGGAGTATGAATGGTGTGATAGCACATTGCCATTACAAACAACACATTTTCAATTGAAATGACCATTACATTTGCACTGACGTACAGTTTTACTAATAAAACATACAGCTCACAAACGATAATGTGTGGAAATGGCATCATCTAGTTTATTGATTTGTTTTGATTATATTAAAGTATTTGTTTCAAACACACTTTAGAATTTACAAAAATGTGCCACGTTTGTGCATTCCTAATTCTGAAATATTCTGAAATACTTACACAGTTTATTTAAATGTTGTGTGCTACACAATAAACGTTCTTAAACACAGCACCCAGCAACATTGTAACATAAATCCTCTCAATTTGAAGTCAGAGAAAGAAAAGTAAACACCAAGCTCCCTCAGAAGACAGAGCCTGACATTTGACCCCTGTCTCTCAATGCACAGCAAATGTGAGGTGGAAGAATACAAGGGGAGTTGGTGTAAAAAGGCTTTGCTCCTTGAGAGGGACAAATTCACCCTGGACAGCCTAAAATAAATAAAGCTAACAAATAGAAATTCAGAAAATGTGAGTTACAAACCCCAAAGCCAATGGTAAGCAACAGGCGGAATGCATTCCCAGGAAAACTTTCTGAATGTCCCCGAGATTTCTTTAGTAAAACAGTCAGCTGTGCTATCTGACAGCTGTGTGGTTGGCTTTGACCTAAAATGCATATATAAATCAATCAATAAATAAACAAATGAATAAATACATGAACGAATGGATGGATGGAGCCAGTAGGTGTCACTGCAGGGCACATTCCGCCAGCCTTACTATTCATTAGAGTCTGATTGTGACTACCGGGCGCTATAAATGCCCTCTTACTCCCCCTTCCAGCTGCAGGACCCTGGGTTTCCATGACGTATCCTCGTGTCCTACCTACGAAGTCCATGTCTCAAACGGCATCACCTGCTCTTCGATGCTTCTCGGATCGCTTTACTGCAGCTTCAAAAGCAGACTGTTTGACAAAGTTCTGCGTTCTGTGCTAACGCGAAAGTACCACTGTTAAAGAATGCGCACAAGACTCTTCGGACGCTGTCAGTATCAGCGGAAATAGGGCAATGGAAAGGGACCATAGAGGCACCTCGGTATGTAGAACGCCTGCTTAAGTATGAAATCACAGGTTCCAAACGAGTTGGGTGGTGATTATTTAAGTGGCCATACACAGTCACTTTCACGCAGTAAAACCAGTGCTTTAAATGGGCCGGTACTCACCGGTACAGAGTACCGCCACTTTTTTATTTTTCTCCCTTTGAGTACCGGAACTTTTCCTTCGCCAAGGACAGTACCGGTACTCAGGGGAAAGTCAGGCAGTGCAGGCTCGATGGCACTGGAGACTGTGCTGCACAGAAAGTGCTCTGCTCGGCTGCTGCCTAAAAAGAGAAGGCAGGATGGAGGGAGGGGCAGTGTATGCCTCTGACTGGAGCCGCTGCTGAGCAATCCAGCAACGGCTCATTTGCATCACTTAAGGGCTGTTTAGGGTTGTGAATGCTCTGTGGCCCTCTGTGAATAAAAGTTAAGAGTCCAATCAGACCCTGCCCAGTCAATTACACTGTAGGTGTTGGACTGTGAGCCTATCCCCTACCCCACAAATCTAATTACAGCAAGACACCCGAGATGAATGCAGCTCTCAGCACGAGTCTCTAGGGGGGTGGGGAGGGGGGAGGGGGGGAATTACACGCTACCCAGATCGGATTGGGAAGGCAGACATTGGGTGATGGGATGGTGCCTAAGGGTCTCTTTGCTTTCCTTCCCTGCTCAGGCTAGCGCCCTGAAGCAATAGTTTGCTGGGAAAGGGGGAGAGTTAGTGAATTGGCCTTGCTGTGTGCCTGTTGTTAGCACCTTCGCTCCAGTGTCTTTCAGGCCTTGGTGGGGGGTTTATGTTTGCAAAGGCTGTGAGGCATCTTTCCCAGATAGGAAAATTGAGAGGATGTAATGTTAGGGCCGGTCAGAGCTGCCTAACAAGGAACTATGAAAATAGGTTTGAGTCCCAGCTTCAGCTCAACATCCTGTGATTCAGAGCAAATGACTTAATTGTCCTAGGCCTAAAACAAAAAATAATGTGACTTTCTGTAATGTAACTGGTGCTCATGTCATCTCTGCCCTTGTGTGTCTGCTATGTTTGTGTGTTTGCCTGCATTTGTATTCCTGTTTTTGTAAGAAAAAGGTGAGAGAAAGAGAGAGAATCAAGACACTCTCAGGAGGTATTTTAAAGGGTGGCACTTTCTGTGTACATGTCTGTTCCGCGACAAAGATTCATAAATAACAAAAAAAGGGTTGGTGGGTGGGTGAGTGAGTGGATGGATGAGTGAGCAAAGGTGGATGTCTGGCTGGATGGATGAATAGATGGATGAGTGAAAGCATGCATGGGTGAATTGGCTAAAAGGGCGGATGATGGGTGGATAAGTAAAAGATTGGATGGATGAATGAAAGGGTGGATGATGGATGAATGAAAGGAGGGATTGAGTGAAAGGGTGGATGGAGTGAAAAGGTGGATGGAATAAAAGAGTGAAAGGGTTGATGGATGGATGAGCGAATGGATTGATGATGAGGTAAAGGTGGATAAAGAGATGGATTAGTGAAAGGATGAATGGATAGGTTTGGAGATGGATGGATAGGTTTGGAGATGGATGGATAGGTTTGGATATGAAGGGTGGATAGACGGAATGGTGAAAAACTGAATGATTGATGAAAGACTGAATAGAGGATAGAATGTAAAGGTTAAATGGTGGGCATCAGCAGGTAAATGTTAGGATGAAAGGATGAATGGATAGATCGATGGAAGAGACAAGAGATTTATTCTGGGGAGGGTCATGATTGTTTGCTTCGTTTGCTTGTTGCAATAAGATCTTTTGTTCCAAGTGGGGATATTTTCAGTTTCTTCCTACTCGCGTGCTCAAAAATATATAGTATTGTCCCAAACAGCAATTAACAGTATGACATTAAAAAGGTGCAACTATTGCAAAAAAAAAGGAAATGTTAATATATCGCATTTCTCTTTCATTGTGTGTAATAAGTTAACTTGCTTTGTTTATATAAACACATTTCTCATGTGTTTTGGTATGTGCTGCAACTAATATAGAAGTCGTTAAGTATCATCATGTCTGGCCTTTAGCCCCGCCCCGCTCCCTCACTACACCTCTAGCTCATTTTAATGAGTACCTGCACTTATTTTTTCCCATTTAAAGCACTGAGTAAAACTGGTCAACGAAGTGCACTCGGTCATAGCTGGCTTGTTTTAGTTAAGTATCCTCAGTGCTTCTTACTTGCTACACTCACGAATGCACTGCTTTGAAGCCCACAAACTTCTCCGAATATGTCATTCCATCGCACTGAAACAAAAGCACAGATTATGGAAGGAAAGGTTTTTTTTTCTTGGCACGTGCAAGGTAGATGACACACAGTCATAAAACAGACCCTGCCTATGAATAGCTCAATTCAGCTGCAGGCCACCTCTCCACGGTTCTGTTCCAGATATGTGCAGGGGTTCGAGTTTGTGACTGGCCTCTCTCCAAGCCGGAAGGTAAACTCGCGGGCAGAGCGCGGCCCAAAAAGAGCTATATTATGCTTCAGGAACCATGAATTTAAAAAAACGAAAATCCACATTGTGAGGTCAATTAAAGGGAACCAGATGCTGTATCAAAATCAGTAAAAGTATATATCGCAAATTCCTAAGCTCCCTGCCTGAGAGATAAGGCAGCCATTTTGTTTATGTAAGTGACCTCATATTGGCAGCGAAAGCTTATCTGCTCTGAAGGCGAACAGAGATCTGTGGTGTTGGATTTAGGCTGGGTAAGTCACGTGCACTGATCTGAAATACAGCATGTGTGCGTGTATAACTATCCATTGTGCGCACACACACAGATTCATTGATTGCATTTGGAAATCGTTAGTCGATTGGGCAGTGTAGCATCTTCCCCAGCCCTGGAGCTTGCAAATAAATACACAACAGACGGAGCTGTGTAACCAATATATTTATTCTTCCACATACGATCGGGCTGTGCACACAATGCATCATAACTTTCATAACCACACCTTAACACCTCACAGCAGATTACGGAATTCCTGTTTAGAGTCCACCGAGAACCGCGAGGGTCCTAGCACGCATAATATCATAGACACTATGTCTCTCACTTTGTTAAATAAAAAGTACAAACAACATTAGCATCATATTTCCTCAATGAGTTGCCGAGGCGCTAGCACAGGTCTGCCAGATTGCAAGGTATGAGGTAGTTGAGATGCACCTTTATTATGCACCAGTGACATAGGCTCAGTGTGTGATCTGGACTTTCAGAAGGGGTCGTCTCGCTCGCGATCTCAGGAGCTGACAAACACTGAGGTAGGTGTTAAAAGTGTGATGTCTTGTGTGATGGGCTTTTTGGGATGATGCACTGTTACCATGTGTCTTTTGCACGTTACAACCCTCAAAGGGTGGACAGCAAACAGAGTGTCAGTTTTCCGCTTTTCATTTTCTGTTTGACCAGTACCCAGTCCCCTTTATCGAAGACTGTTCCATGGGCACATCGGTGCTGATCGGCATATTTTTTCATTTTGCACTTTTAAGAAGTGCCTGGGTCACGAACGTTATCAGCATTCATCGATCAGTTCAATGTCCATTGTGGTAGTTTGGTTCCAATCGCTCTCCCAAATAGCAAGGTGGCAGGACTCTCACCAGTTGTGGAATGAGGAGTTGATCAATAGGCACGAAAGGTTTGACACATGGCTTGATTTAGACTGATTCCCTCCATCGATGCTTGCTGAATTACTCCCTTGAGGGTACCAATGAATCATTCAACAACACCATTGGCCTGGAGCTAGAGAGGTCTTCTCTTTTGATGCTTGATATTGAGTCGAACAAGAAACTCTTTGCATTATTTGCTATTGAAAAGCAGACTATTTGGAAATAGCGAGGCTGTCCCATGCTACAAAGATGTCATCAAGCCGCTCAATGACTTTCTCATGGGTTGTCAATCAGTGGCAGCTGGTGGGGCATTAAAATAGTGAGGCAGCGCAAGGAGCATCGTAGTGAAAAGAATTTTAAAATGTTTATCTGTCATCTGCAGCGCAGGTGCTCTTCTGGCCTCTACGCCTCGAATTCCGGCAAGTCACAGGCACCCCTACGCCAGTCCAAGCCAGACGCTGGTCTCATGTTGGTATTAGCCAGCTTGAGAGCAGCACTGTGATTGAGGTGAGCACTCACTAAGGGACTATGGCCCTGTGATTGCTCTCCACCTGGCTATACAGCACAGCTCGGGTGGAGAGATTGAAGTGAGCTTGACAGTTTGGCCGGCCTGAGACAGCCGGCCAAACTGTCATGCACACTTGAAGCAGTGCCACCACTCCTCCTCCTTCCTGCAGCTTTGCCATGTTAAAATGGATGGCCCCAACCTCAGCTCGGCTGCAGGAAGTGAGCAAGGAAAAATAAAATGATAATAACCTTTGTTATTATCATTTTATTTTTCATTTTTCACCGCTGAAAAGCAGTGGGGCAACGCTCCTCTGCCTTAGCGGGAGAGCTGTCGCTGTTGTTGTTGATTTGTCTTCCACCAAAGGAAAACGCAAGTATTCATTAATGACTACCATAAAATAACACCCATTTCCTAGCGGCCCAAAGAAATCAAATGCAACTCTCTCACAGGCATGCGCAGAAAGGTCGTATATTGTCAATATCTGCTGCGTCACCGTGGGGGATAAACAGTTACAAAGCTGGCACACTTTCAGCTCTTTCTCGTTCATCTAGGCAAGGGAAGCACACTCAGTCTCTTATGGCTGTTTTGGTGGCTACAATGCCATGATGTCCTTCATGGGCTAGCTCAATGACTTACTGTCTCAGGTTCTCGGGTATGACAATTCTCGAGCCTCTCAATATGAAACCCTCCCGGGTGATAGATAGCTCATCCTGTACATTTTGGAATTTTTAGAATTCACCATCATCAGCAAAGGGTCGAATACTTTTCTTCCAAGATTGCGTTGTAATGAGGTATTTGAGGATGAGCATGTCATTATCTATGATGATAGCAGCAATAATCTGCTCAATGGATAAAGATGCTGGTGTACTGGACCTCACAATGAAGTTGAGATACTTTTCAGCTGCTTTGGATGTTGAACTGTGGCGATTTAGCTGCACATGTGAAAAGTAATGTGCATGGTTTTGGTCTTTCCCTGGCTTGTGTACAATAACTGTCGTACTCTTGCAATAGCAACCCCCACCTCTCGGTGCAAGGGGGCATCTTAGCTTTTGGGTTTCAAAATATAGTGAGGAACGCCTGGTGGTCTGTGATGATAGTTAAAAATTTCCCATATAAAAACATATGAAAATGTTTGCAGGTCCACACTAAAGCCAGCCTGCCCTTCTCCGACTGTGAATAGGCACGCTCTGTTTCAGAGAGGCTTCAATTGACATAGGCCACAATGTGTGTCTAGGCATTCGAATGGCCATTGTGCTGAGGAAGGATAGCTCGCAGCCCCACCAAGCTCACATTTACTGTGGTCTCAAAATGTAACTTGGGGTAAAAATAGGCCATTTCAGTTGCATTCTCAATCTCATGTTTTATTTCTTTGAAACTTTGGTCGCGTTCATGAGACCACTGGAATGGGACATTCCGCTTTAAGTCTCTCAATACGGCACTCACTGTGGCAAAGTCACAAATGTACCTTGATCGATAACTGCCCATGCCTAAGAAGGATCACAGGATGGTCACATCTTGTGGGGGCAAGTGGATGACAGTGCTTCCCCCGTATACCGGTCGGGAGTCGTTCCCCCATCAAAGAATATGTGCCCAAAGAATGCAAGTTTGGTTTTATGAAACTCACACTTTGCTGCCTTCGGCGTGAGACCTGCATCTGTAAGTAATTGGCACTCTTGTGCAAGAGCCTTGTCATGCTCCTTTGTGTTGTCCCAAATACCAGTATGTCATCGCTGTAATTGAATGCATGTGTAACTGGTTGAATTACTCGGCCAATATCAACCTGAAACATCTCCGCAGACGAAGATACTCCAAAACTCAGTCTTTCGTATGTGAACAAACCAACATGAGGCGAAAAAGTAGTAACGTACCTACTGTCCTCTTCCATCTCAAGTTGATGGTATCCTTTGTTCATGTCAATACGGGAGAAGACTTTGACTCCATTCAGCTGCATGATCATGTCCGTTATGTGTGGAATGGGATGTATTTCTCGCTCGATTGCCTTGTTGGCCTGGCGCATATCAACACACATGCTCCGTGCACCTCCACTGCCCTTTTTGGCACCACAACTATGAGTGAAACCCATGGCATAGGACCGGTAAAGCGTTCAATGATGTGCTTCAACAGTGCTTCTTGTTCTTTCTCAATGGCTTGTTGTAAGTGAAAAGTGACTCTGCAGTGCCATTTAGCAACAGGGCGAATGTTCTTATTACTATGAAGTTGCACTTTCATCTTCTTGAGCCTTCCTAAGCCATGAACCAACCACAGAAACGGACTCACAATTTTAGACTGAGCACAGATGTTGTAGATGAGAGATATCAGTCCCATGTCAGCCGCAGTGGCAAAGCTAAGTAGGCATGCACTAGATGAAATTCCCTGAAGTACTTGAATAAGTGCTTGCACTGAGGTTGTTTTAGGTTGTAAGGTGCTGTAAATGACTCTTGGCACTGTAACGGTTTAGGAGCAATCCTTGTGTATACCTTCATGTTTGGCGGAGTAAAGTGTGGCACAGGAGATAGGCTGTTGAGCTTTTCGAATGGCATGATGCTAATTGACTCACCCCTGTCTATAATAAAGGTTATGGGGCGACCCTTGAACGTTAATGTTATTTTAGGACAGTGTACAAATGAATTTTGACTCTTAGTTTGGTGGTTCTTCTTTGACACTTGATCTTCTTTAAAAGCAGTGATTCTTACACTTGCATGTCTTTCCTTAGTTGATACAATCAACGCACATCCTTCTTCTTCGCTAGCGCTTGATAATGGCGTTGAAGAGCCTTTATATAATGAACTTAATGATGATCGAATGTGCTTGGTTTCTACTTGTCATAACTGATGTTGCTTTTTGACCTTGTGGGTGTGGCGAAAATGCTTCTTCAAACTTCTGGCGCCCTTTTTCTCTTTTCCCTGTGACGCATTTGGTTTCTCTTTTGCAGACCATTATGAAGTGGTTTTCTTCCCTGTAGCCTTTGCATATCTGTCCTATCCTATGGCTGGACTTTTACCTTCATGGAAAAATGAAAACCCACATCAGAAGCAACTTTTTCTTCTTCGGAGAGATCGACTTGTGTGCATCTATTTTGTGCTTATGCTTGCTTTTCATGATCAATGCAGATTAATTGCGTGTTATTTCTGCTTCCATATCAGCAGCTTGTGGATCTGCCTGTTCTAATGCCCTTGCAGCCACTGGGATGTTTTCTAAACTGAGTTTTTCTCTCAACATGCATCTCATGAAGGATTCTGAAAGAGAGCCATCAGTGACACTGAGGCACATGACTTTTTCATCATTAAAGTCACAGAACTTACAGTGTTTGATACGTGCATAAAGTCTCTCAGCAAACTCATTCATCATTTCACCAGCCTGTTGACATGCTTGGTTGAAGGTGTACCTTTCATAGTCGATATTAGTCAACGGATTGAACTGTTGTGTAGTTCCTATAAAACCTATACAGGATCTGCGCATTCGGACAGCATACACTGCAGGATTGGTGTCAGAATGACTCTGAACACCCCCACCGGGTATGTTGGCCTTTTGTACCAAACTAGCTCACAGTGCCACTAGAATCTCCTCTTACCAAGGAGAGAATAGTTCTTGGCAACCATTGAACATGACAACCCTGATCCCTCAGGACCGTGGAAACAATATACCACTATTCGTTCAGTCACTAGTGCTTACTTAGTCTGTCTCTGAGAGATACTCAGAATAAACTGGCTGGGTGTTTTCAATAAGTATTTATTGAACAGTTGTTATTCTGGTGTGGAATAGATGAGCTGCAACAACCGTTAGACAGTATAAGATATAAATGATTAGCAGTACTATAAAAGTAAATGGATGGTTTAGCTCTACCATCTTACAATAATCATGAATACATTAGAGTATGTAAAACACATGATAAAAAGATGCGTACTCCACGATGCCTCCCTAACTAGATGTACCTAAATGTACCTAGCATATGTGTAGGAGTTAAGCCAAGAATCCCTCTAGGATAAAGTCAACCCCATTACCTGAAGTGAGAGACTGTGGGCCCCCGTCCTGGTCTTGATTGGGACACCCCGCGAGGGTTGTTAGACCACAGCGAGCTGGAGCATCTGCATGTAGGAACCTCAGCGTCTCTTGTCAGTGTGTCGGCCGGTAAGTCTCGGTCTCCTATGGTCTATCTTGGCAAGATGTGATGTATATATACTGTGTCGGCCTAAGGATGACTTCGGGCTTGAACATTATACATAGATATTATACAGGAGATTGTTGTCCTGCTGTGCTTCCAAGAATCCTCATGCATAATGTATGAGATCTCGAACTAGGGAAAACCCATGTTCTGAATGCAGTGTCTTATCATGGTAAAAGGTCAGTCCCTGTAAACCGTTATAAGCGTAATGTAGGGAAAAATATAGGTGAAGGGTAATGAAGTTACCGTGGCCTATATTATGGTACCTATATGGAATATAACAGAACTTGACTTCCAATGCTTCTTTTATCTTTTGGTATGATATTGCATCAGTTTGTTAGACTTCCTTTAGCACTTCTTTCACTCCACCACCAAGCAAGGTTTTTCAAGTATTTAATGATTTTCGTATCATCTTCTTCTTCTAGTGCTTCTGTGAAGAAGTCATTCGTTTTGATCCATGCAGCCCACCTGGGACCGATATTCTATTTCTTTGCTGTATCAAACAGTGGTGGTGGATATAGAAATGTAGCCGCATCATTCTGTGCGCTCCCTTCTGGTGCCATTGAGAGCATGTGGTGTGCGGGCAGCGTTCTTCACGCAAAGCAGGACCCCCAACCTCTATGTAACGCCCCCGTTGCTTGGGCCTGGTCATCTCGTCCGATTTTGAGGTCATATGGCACTTTTTTCGCTTGTGCCAGTAAGTAAGTTTCTGTTTTCATACCTGGTTGTCACTGCCTTCAGCCATTGATTCATATGGATGATGGCTCTGTGTTCTGGCGCAGAGCAGTATCTCTTCTTTCAGTCTTACCAGTGGGTTCTGGTGGGCTTTTCAAATGTGCTCCTCTGCAGGGCCTTCAATCTCTTTAATGTTTGTGTATGGGCTGGAGCGGGGCTTTGACTCCACATACACCAACCACAGACCGCTTTGCATCAATCTGGGGCACACCTGGCATGCACAAGCAGTTTGCTTTACCTTTGCAAACTCTCAGGGAGAGCAGCCTTGTTTTTTGGGGCATGTATCCCCTACTTGTTGCAAGTTGTAGCATCTTCATCAGCCCGGGAGCAAGCAAATGAATGTGCCACACACGGAGTTCTGTAACTGACGTCTTTATTCTCACACATACAATCACGCTCTACACGCAATGTGTCATAACCACACCTTAACAACTCGCAGCAATTCCTGTTTAGAGTCCACCCAGAACTGCGAGTGTCCTAGAACACATAATTTCACAGACACTTCAGGCAGGATCTATTCTATTTGGAACAATGTTTCCAGAATATTCATTTTACAAAATCAGTTCCCCTAGTTTAGCTTGAACCGTTGATGCCGATCTTTAAATACCTTTGGCAGAAAGGGAAATGGGACATCTCCTGTACTGTGAACAGTGTTGGAATGGGAAAGACTTTACTCTGGGAACCCATCAATCTGGGGTCAAGGAGTGGCAACAATAAGGGGGCAGAGTCCTGAAAAGCAGTCCGACAGTCAACTTGTACAGTTATTTTTAAAACATTCTCCACAATGAAATTGGCAACGAAGAGACATGTGGCAGTAAATCTGTTCTGGTTTAGTATTTTTTGCAAAAGAGCAGAGAGCTTTGTGTGCCTAGTAAATATTGGGGAATAATCATAATAATGTTAAGAAACCTCTGGTGGTTAATGCATTTGCTGGAGAGATCTGTGTTTAGTTAAGTCACAGTTTTGACTCATAAAGTAGCATTGAGGGTTAATGTGTCTCTTCCAAAGCATACTGTGTAACATGCAAATGACAGATTTTTATTTTCTGTAGATAGGTGAGTTACTGCTTTTGACATAGAGATCCTTTTATTACTTGCAGTCCATAAATTGCAATCTTTCTAATATAGCACAGTGAGCTATGAACTGGCATCAGTGACCTACATGTAAACTTCAAGGCATGGATTTAGAACCCTATTGTTTTTTTCTCAACCTGTTGTCATTATAAGGCTGCTAAAAAGGGTTTCTTTCGGTAGTAATAAAGCCATAATAGTACAGACAACCCCAAGCACTGCATTACTTTTTAAATCCTGACTTTGGGCCTTATGTAGGTGGGCTGGCATTTACCACTTCATAAATACCGAATCATACCGATTCGGTATTTATGAAGTGGTAAATGCTATGTAGGTAATTGGTCGGTAAATATTACCGATTCGGTAATTACCGAATCGGTATTTACCGAATCGGTAATGAGGCATACCTTCCCATTGATGGGAAGGTATGCCTCATTACCGATTCGGTAAATACCGATTCGGTAATGGGGGAGCACATGCAAGGGTGGCAGGGTGTCACATTGACACCCTGTTGCACCCCTGATTCGGCCATGTGTGCACATGTGGCACACATACATGCCCTGAGGGCATGTGTGTCTGCCACATTGCACACATCTACGGGCAAAATAATGCATTTACACACATATTCGTCATTTACCACCAACTATTAGTTGGTGGTAAATAACAAATCCCCACACACACCACACAGTCCCCCTACATCAGATTTCTGTATTCGGAATTTACCGAATCGGTAAAATTACCGAATCGGTAATTTTACCGAATCGGTAATTTTACCGATTCGGTAAATTCCGAATACAGAAATTCTCCCCCTACATCTCAAAAGCCAAAATACCGGTCGGTAACGGTATAATTACCGAAAATCGGCCGTTACCGACCGGTATTTGGCTACCTACATGAGGCCCTTTGTGTTCCTCTCAGCCGTGCACTCTTAACATATAATCCCTATCAGGAAAGGCAATGTGTGCTACTGCACCTTGAAACTCTTATTCACTTATGTAACATCCTGGACTTTGATTTACATACTTGTATGATTTATTGCCAATGTATAATATGTGTGTATGATGAAAAGCGCGTTAACACCCTACATTGGGTTGAGTAGCACCTTAAAAGAATTACATTAAAGAAATGCTATATAAATTGTTATTTGTGTAAATAATCATACAGACAGATTTGTTAGACACTTGCAGTGTAAGCATATCTCATATATACAGGGGTTCAACAAAGTCAAAAGCTTCTATCCAAATTCTAATTTCTTTTAAGTACTTGTAACATGATAACAAGTTGTGTGCTTTTGGTTACTTCTATTGCATTGGTGCCTAGGTGTTAGGCTCCCAGCCAGGATCATATTTGACAAAAGGAAGGCTGATGGCCCTTTAAATTCCACCTTTATTTTGGGCCAAGCTGGAACCTAAAATTGGAAAGTCCCCTTCGTGGCCTGCACGTTGCTGCTCCAAACAGAAAGCAAACAACAGACGAGCACTCATGTCTTATGTGGGAAATAGCCAATACAATGAGGTTTTTACATCATAGTGCCTTTACTACCCATTTTTTTAGCGTGCATGTTTTTACCGTGAATATGTTTTTAAAATTCATGCCAATACCACACATTTAAGGTAAGTTGGAGAGGGTGGGGTCTCCCCCAAAATGAATTTTTTTTTCAAATCTAAAAACAATGCGTAGTATTAGCATGCATTTTAAATACATATTCGCGGTAAAAACATGCTTGCAAACAAATGCGTGTCAAAGGCATGCAAAGTAATTGCATGCGTTGTACCGTCGTACAACCATATTATGTTCTAGTGTCGGCAAAATACACCGGGACAAATTCAGCGTATTTTAGTGGGGCCAGACAGATCTCCGATCTGGATCAACAATAGCTGCTGGATCCGGCTGCATCCCCCTGCAGTATGACTGAGAAGCCAAGGAAAAGGCAGGCAGCGAAAGACGAAACAAGCCTTCTCTTCAGTGTGGACCTACCTACCTGAAAGAAGTGTAATGTGTACAATGGGTTCATCAACAAATCTAAAAGCTGCTCGGGAGTCAGTATATGGCTTTAATTGATGAAGTCAGTTGAGCCTTCATAGTGACAAAGATTTGTTCTTTTTGCGAGGTAATGTAAAGATGTTACCAGCTGAGGACTGCAGTGCATTCTCTCGGTACAGTCTGATTGTTTATTACTAATGATCTATACAAAACACTTGTTTTAACTTAACCTCTTCTGTGCCCATGACGAGATAGTCTCGTCATGGAGCACGGTCGCGCTGTGCCCATGACGAGACTATCTCGTCATGAACCCCACCCACTAATGAAACGCCCGGCACAGGAGGGGGAAAGGGCGTGGCACAGAAGGGGTTAAACTGGAGTTGGCCTAACGGCTAGGGCGGTCGACCTCGAAGCTGGGGAACTGGGTTCGAGTCTCGGCAAGGACGCACAACATCCTGTGATTCTGGGTAAATTACTTAATCTCCACATGCCTAACTAACAAAATGAATGTGTCCTCATGTAATGCAACTGGTGCTAGTGTAAAGCGCTCTGATACCCGATACCCTCGGGTCAAGCTTGCGCTATATAAAACTCTGTAAAATAAAAAAAATTAAAAAACTTTTTGCATATTCTACAGCAGACTATCTTATTCTGTGTATAATGGAATTTTAAAATAATGTTCAATGCTGGGACCTCGTAGCACCATAAATATGTGTTACTTTTTCTAACTGTCAACCAGAAGGCAATTCTGTGATTCTTTCGTTAAACACGCAGACATCTACAGTGATCACATTAACCAACTGAGCTTTCATCATGTAAAATAGTACATTTCCCACCCATTCCTTCAACTTGCATTAATTTTCCATTTCAGGTGGGTGTGTTATATTTTATATGCATTTACCTAAAGCTCAAAGACCAACAAAATAGTTGCAAAATATTTTATTATTTTTAACCATGTCTCTGACTCCGCCCCTCCACATTGCACTCGTGCTCACAGTTCCCATACTTTTATGTACTTCATCGGCTGGTGTAAATGTGTTGTAGGTAAGCGCAAATCCTTTTGATTCCTGTCACTTCTTTATATGTATGTGCAGATTTATGTGGATCTCTTAATCATCTTGTGCATGTTACTTACTTGCACATGTGAATAAGTCGTTTATGTGAGTACACACTCAGGAGACCAGACTCAGCAGAGAACATTAATATACTGTTTTTATCAAGCATGGACCAAGCTACAAATGCACTGTGCATCAAAAGAAAGGAAAGACAAATGGTGGCATTGGCCCAGTTGAACCTATCCTAAGATTTACTGGTATAATGAGCTTCAGGGCCACACGGCCAAGCTGCCACTCTGGTATATGACCTTTAGGCTGCGGGCTAAGGGGCTGCTTTAAGGACAGGGCGGGCAGTTATGATCTATTCATGCTCCCATGGATAAATTCGACTTACAAACTTCCTCTAGTGTGGGGTGATTTAAACATTCATGCCAGGGCTGATTTTGGTTTCCATTTGGGCCTTGCTGGCCTTGGTTGATTTTGGTTTCCATTTGGGCCTTGCTGGCCTTGGTTTAGAGCAGAGCTCTGTCCATGTTAATTATGACTGAGGCTTCTGTAGGTCACTCATCTGATGACGTAAAGGTGTCACCCATATGACCTGCAGGGCTGGCCAACTGGGGCACAGTTACAATACATCAGACTGACATGTTTGTGACTCCTTTATGCTTCCTAGATTCTATGCTATGCAATGCTATATGCTCCTCCATATGCTCCTGCCACCCAGATGGCCCAGACTCCTAGATTCCTCAGAATCCTTATTACCACATGTAGAGAGAGACATTTTAAGGCATGGGCGCAGTGGGCAATTGCCCAGGGCCTCACCTTCTTAAGGGTCCTCTGGTAAAGTAAACTGAAAGTTGAAATTTCCTCTTGTAACAGCTGCTCATACAAACCAGCTTCATTTTTAGGTCTCGGCTACACTGCGCAGGTGCTGTCTTGAAGAGATATGTTGTGTTCACTCTGTGGGCTTCAGCCCACCCATAGGCTTCCCATTGACTCGCTCCATCGTCGCTCTCAAATCCTTTGTACCTGTTTGTCCATGGCATGAATGCGTCATGCCTCTTCCTGTGTTTGGTCCTCCCCCAAAGCATGGACCAAGTACTTGTGTCAATCCACTGCTCCCGTTTTGGGAGCTACGTTTTCTTTGTCTTGGAGCACTCCATACAAATGCTCGTGTTTTCACTCGCTCTGTCCTTCGTCTCCTGTTATTTTTTATTTTTTAAATGCAGTTTTTTATAGCACGGGCACAAACCGAAGGCATTATTGCAGCACTTTACATGAACACCTGTTACTTTATACAAGGACACATTCGTTTTTGTAGGCACAGTGAGAGTAAGTGATTTGGCCAAGGTCACAGGCTGTTGAGCCAATGCCAAGACTTGAACCCGGTTTCCAAGCTCCACAATTGTAGCTCTGGCCGTAACGCCACATCCTCTTCTCCTGTTACCTAGAAGTGGCCTGTATCTCTGGCAGCACGTACCATTATTGCTTCCATTAAACGCCTCTGTTCATGCCCTCAGCTTTTTTAAGAAGCAGGAAACTGAAGATATTAAGATTATTTAATTAGGCCAGAATTACAACGCGTCTGAGTGGAGATCGCAAGATTTAAAACCGGGCATCCCTACAGCACCAGGAGTCGATAGATTAAAAAAAGACAGAGACAAAAGTCCCAAAAACTCAGTCAAAAATGACTGGGGGTACGGCTCTCTCCGGATCTGCGCTTGCTGGCGCGGAAAAAGAAAGAACTGTTGTCCGCGCGCGAGGACGGCGTCTAAGTAGCTGCCGCAACGTCATCCCGGCGATCATGACGCCTAAGACGGACGCGGAGCTGCACGACGCCACCTTCTGACGTGCAGGGGTACTGCTGACGAAAACTTTCCGGATCCAGTCTGACGCCTGGGGGTAATTCTAAGGTAAGGAATCTATCACTAACGTGTCTCTTTCAGATATATCGTTACCGAAGGTAAGTAATTTGTGCAACAGAACCGTCCCCATGGCGTCCTTTAGGCTGCTTATATATTTCTACAGCAGGTGCATCAACCCACCGAGCTATGTTGTGCCTCCTGGAGCAAAGGTAAAGTTGCTCTCAGGCAGTCGAGTGTCGGCATATGCTGCCTTAACATGGTTTGTACAAAGCAGAAAAGAAACAAATATAGAGGGGCAAATCCAGAAAATGTGGATAAATGATGGCTTCCCTGGTTAAATTGTGTGTGCTTGGCTACATGGCTAAAATACATTAACAAAGCCAATAGCTCTTAACGCAGAGACCTATTGGCTTTGCCAATGCTTGTTTAATTTTCCGAGTATGCTTTTATGATGGATACTTTTCATCCCAGATTTTTCCCCTTTTGAATATTTCCTCAGGCGTCAGACATGCTCCGCAAACTTTTCAGCAGGACCCTTGCATGCTGGTGGGCGGAGTCATGCGGCTCGCTTCGAAGTCGTGCCTCTAGGAAGTGATGTGCGAAGCCTCATGTAAGCGCCACCCATATGCGCTGTCAGTTTGTTTTTTTTACACTCCACTAGATGAAGATCTGAAGCTACCCCTCATCTCTTAACAAGACTTTTTTTTGTCTAAATTCCCCCAAAAAATACCAGTGTCCAAGGGATGTCCCCTCTAAGACTACAGGGTTTAACCAAAAGTCTGTGACAGATCCCCATCAAGTTTGCCTTTGGCATTTGGGTTCGGAACAGGACTCCAGGGTCTGTAGTAAATGCGCCCAGATGAACCCGAAAGCCATCTGGAACCGTGAGGTGAACTTTTATGTCGCCAAGCGCAGGAATACTTCCTGCCGTTATCGGTTGTAGTCAGAGGAAGGGTCCTTGTCCCGTGGCAGGTCTTTGATGCAGTTGAAGGATTAGGGTAAGTCGAAGAAAAAGCACAAGAAGTTTGAGAATTACTCCTCCCCTTTCCTCCACACTAAAACTCCTGGTGCAAGGGTTTCATGTGCATCTTGGTCTCCATCCCAAACTTGACCTTTTTTGGAGCCCATTCCAACTTTGGTCCAGACACAGTCTGAATTCCCAGGCAATAGGTAACACTGCAACAAATCCAAAAGTACCCTGAAGCCATGATGTCTCTTTTTTTGGTACGCTACCAGCTCACCTTCGGGCCTCAAGAAAACACGAGGGACTCCCCCTGGATCTCCACTGGCAGGTCTGCCATCAGCACCAACTGGAACCTCTGGACATCTATGGACCCCGGACCAGCTTTGTTGCCGACTCTGATCTCGATGCCATGCCAGATCTTGGAGTGTTTACACTGATGCCGACTCTGGACGATGAAGCACACCAATAACGCTGAGCAGACGCTGCTTCAACCTTGTAGGAGAGTGCCCCTTCTTTGCATGGTTACCCCCCCATTTTAGCCTGACATCTGATGCAACCCGACTTGATGTGCCCTGGGTCCATGCCAATGAGGTTTCCAGGGCCTGTGTATTTTCCCAAAATTGTACCTTTGTATCCACAATTGTCACATCCCTGGCCACAGGCAAGCTCGTTGTAAAAGGTACCATGGGTACCAAGGGCACTGTGACCAAGAAAGGCCTCTGAGGGCTGCAGCACCTAATATGCCACTCTTTGAGGCCCTGCACTCTGCCACCACAGGCTGTGTGTTTTGGTGCAGAGAAAAGTGAAGAGTCGGCACACACCCCTGCGTGCCATGCCTGCACTTCACTGTCACAGGGAAGAGGTGTGGCGCCGCGGCCAGGGCGACTGACTCGGGGATCATGGTTCGATCCCCGGGCGCCGGCGGCACATTAGCCCAGCACCATGTGACTCTGGGCAGTAGCTTGCTTAATCTTCCCGACGGCCGCCAGTGCCTAGAGACCCTTATGAGGGATTGTTTGCGCTTTACAAATGTGGATTATTATTATTATTACTGTCTAAGGCCTAGGTAAGTCACCCCTCTAGCAGGGTGCAATAGTCCTAAAGTGAGGGTACAGAGGCATGAGCCGTGTACCCCTAGAATGTCTAAGTCAATTCATAGACATTGTAAGGGTAGTAAAGCCATAAAGAGTATATGGTCTGGGAGTTGGTCACTACGAACTCCACAGCTCCATAATGGCTTTACTAAACACTAGGAAGTTTGGTATCAGACTTCTCAGCACATTAAACTAACACTGATGCCAGTGGGGGATTTAATGTAAAATGCACTCGGAGGGCATCTTAGAGATGCCCCCTGAAAGCCGACCAGCCCTGGTGTGGTTCCTGAATGGCTGTCCACCATTGCCACCACCAGACAGGTTTCTGAACCCCTGGGTACAGGACCGACGCTCTCTGGGTCCAGAAACAAAGCCCATCCTGGGTAGAGGTGTCATGCTTCCTTCCCCACGAAAGGGGAAACTTCAAAGGCCTGCAGCCTTTGGACGCTGTCCCTGCCTTATGCTGTCCCCAGCAACAGGCTCCCACCTGATTTTACTCCCACTTGGGTGGGAGAATCGGCGGGAAATCGAAGTTAGGAATGGAGATGTGCCCACTGTTGCCATCCCGACCCCTCAGGTGAGGGAAGTGGAGTAAAGCTCACATCTCAGTCCCCTCCTTCTTGAAGATGGTGACTCAGCCAATCAGGAAGAGGCTCATGCCCCCTCCCACTGGAGGGTGACATAATAGGGGGTGTACCCACCCCATGGAAGGAACCAATTGGTCCCAACCTACACACCCCTTTAACACCCCTAAATTGAGTATTTAGGGGTGACCCCAAACCTTGACTCATCAGATTCGAGAAAGAAAGAAGGACCGTAGAGCCGTGCTGACCAAGAAAGATACCGAAGACACCAACCAAGGACACTACTGGCCTGTCCCAACCATGACCTGCCTACAGCAAATAAACCGGTGTGCCCCACAGCCGCAGACCTCCAGAGCCCAGAGAACCTGCCCTGCACTCAACTAACAGACTCTGTCTCCCGTGAGCACCGGATTTGCTCAAACCAAAGACTAAACCATCATAGTCCGGAATTTGCAATTCTGCACCACTCTGCACCTGGCCGACACGGCACGACGTCAAGTGGCCCCATACTCCAAAGAGGTCCCCCCTGGTGATCCTAAGTTGGGATCCCGTGACCCCTGACCTCCCACAGGCTTTGAAGCTAAACCTGCAGCCTTTACTTGAAGGGTCTCCCCGACCACATCTGTTCGACTGACTCCGACACGACCGATCGCAGCTTAAGGACACCGACGCCTAAGACACCTCAGTACTCGACGCCTTCCCAGCTTTGGGTGGCCCAACTGACGGTGTCCAAGTATCCACCCAGATACCCAGTCGCCTTCCTAGTCATTGGTAGCTTCCAAGAAGTCCTCCCAACTGAGCCTGCAACTTTCCAAAACCAACGGTCTCCACTGAGAAGCCCAGGGACCGCGACATCCGCTTTACCTCCTGCACCCGGCTGCCTCGGTGCCGCTGGCAGTGCAGTTCTTGTGACGGTCACTGGCCCCTGCAGTGCCGACCGCAACCTTAGGAGCTTTGCTCCCACACCCAAGTGGGCTGCTTGCCAGCATACACCAACCAAAGGCCCTTAGCCCATTGGCTAACGTTGGGCCCCTGCACTCTACACCTGGCTGCCCCAGTGCAGCTGGTGGTACAACGAGTGTCCACTTGGACCTTGGGGAACCTTGGTTCTATCCCCGAAACCTCAACCTTGTACGTCCAATACTTACCTCTGAGCTCAATAACCATTTTTCCTCCCACAAGGACTCTGATATTTTGGGTCTAGAAAGTGTTCTATGCAGAACTGCTAATATATGGGGAAAAGTGAGCACTATTGTAACGTAATCCGAAAGTAATCAAAGAGTATTTACTGTGTGATGTCAAGTATTTTGAAAAGTGATATCAATCTGTAACTACAAAAAAAACTGCATTTTCTTGAGGAGCCGTGCATTTGAAAGTATTATTACCTACTTGTACCAAGTCTTGCTTGGTTCTTCAAATAAACCAAAAGTATACCTTTTTTGTAAACTTACCTAATTGATAAGCCTAAGTACTCGACCACACTATTACAAATAGAGCTGTTAGTGATTATCTAATTTAGCTTCTGCTATACCTCTGGGGATCCCCTGGACACTGTGCACACTATACCTTACTTTGGTATAGTATATGCAGAGCCAGCTTCCTACAGGCCTAGAGCTAGGCCGCGTCCTTATCCCAACGGACTGCAGCCTTCTGGCAACTCATCTGACTCAGACACAATGCCCTTGTCTCAAGGAAGGACCTAGCTCATCCATAACCTGTATAGTACAGACTGAGACAACGACCATTTTGATGAAGGTGGTGAATTTTCTCACCCTTGTACAAATAACTTGTATGAGGAGTTACAAGATGCTAGTGGAGAAGATACTTCTCAAGTCCGCTGGCATCTTGTAACTCTGACCTTGTCTTCCCGCCTTGGTCCTGCCATTAAGGAAAGTGCCTCCTTCGCCATAGTGATGGGAAGGGCAGCTGAGGTTCTGGTCCTCCAGTCACACACCATGAAGGTGAAGCCAATGTCTTGACTGAAGTCCTTCGACCTGTATACACTAACACTGAGCCTATTGTACTCTTCAACCAGACTCTCACTTGCCCTTTACTTGGAGCATGGGCAAAGCCACGCTTGGGGCCCCCATTGAACAGGGGATTGTGAGGAGCCATTGCCTTGCTCTGGGTGACCCAGACACCAGATAGCATGGTGGTCTAGGCATCCACCAGCAAGATCAACCTCAATGTTTTCCCTACAAATCTGCCAGACTGAGACTCCAAATGTATGTACATTTTTGGAAGTATAATTTTCTCTTCCACTTGCCTGGAATTATGCTCAGTCAACTCTAGCTGCTTACTGGGCTGCTATTCATATGCTATTTGGGAAACAATTGACCAGGTCTTGCCTGCTGTGCCTGTGGACTTGTGCCCCGCACGTACACAAGCCATTGAGTACAGTTACAATGCGTAAAAATTTACAATCAGATGCTGGGTGGATACCACAGATTGTTTTGAGTGGGCAGTAGGCACTTCGAAGACATGTCTGGATGAGGTCGGTGGGCATGTCAGTGGTTCTCCAATCCTCTCTTATGAACATGCCTTTTGCCTTCAGCAAGAAGGCTCTGCACTTTAAAGATAGCTGGGCCACAGCTTGCTCCTGGGGCCTGTCTGCTCAGATGTGCCAATTCCACCAACAGTTTTGCCCCTTCCGTGGCTAAGTTAAGGAAGGGCTTTCACTATCACCGGCACCAACCTAGGCAGCAAGCTCAGTAGCCCATGCAACTTTTTCATGGCATAAGCTGATGTTCACGTAGACAGTACGGACAACAAAAATAGCGCACCGCCCAGTCTTCCATCCCTCCAGCTGCTGCTGCCTGAAATCCACTTTAGTGTGTCCTTCAAGGCACACAGCCACAATTTTGAAGGCTGGAACCAGCATTTTCTCCCCGGGTTAGAGTCATTCCTTTCAGACAAATGGGTCTTTCAAATAGTCCAGTGGGGTTACGCCCTTCCCTTTCTCTCCACCCTGTTGCACCTTCCACCAACTTGGCTGACAGAGGACCGCCTGTCTCTTTTGCAGCAGGAAATGCAGCCCCTTTTTGCCAAAGGGGCCATAAAGGGGGTCCCACTGGCAACAGTAGGTACTGATTGTTACTCCCACTACTATATGGGGCCAAAGAAGGATGGAGTCCTTCTGTAGGAAAGTAGGATCTGCTTTCATGGTTACACCCACTTTTTGCTGATGCTATTCTGTTTTCTGACTTGGATCCTGCTAATCAGGACCCCAGTCACTGTGCTTTCTACTTAAATTTGATTGTGGTAAGTACTTTGATACCTTCCCAATTGACTACTGGTGTACCCATGTAAGTCCCTAGTATATGGTACAAAGGTACCCAGGGCATAGGTACACCAGGGGTCTCCCATGGGCTGCAGCAAGCATTATGCCACCCATGAGAGATCGCTCAAACTGTGACTACAGGCCTGCCATTGCAGCCTGTGTAAGCTGGTGCTAGCAGGTTTTCCTATATCTGAGGTCACTGCGCTTAAAACCTATAAGACACACCTAAGTTAGGCCTTTCAATCCTGAAGGCAGGGTGCTAGGTTATAAGTGTGAGGGTGCCCTTCACAAGTAGGACACCCACTACAAACCCTGGAATCAATTGTCCCGGCTTTGTAAGTGTGGTCAACCATTGTGATACATATAGTGGCCATGCGTCATTACTCGATGGCTAACTATATATTGGCTGTGCCGAACCTGGGCATATTTTGTATCAAACATGTTGGAATCATACCCCAACACTGTTACCAGTGTTGGAGGTATGATTCCATGCACCAGGGGGCTCCTCCGGGAAGCCCTCAGTGCTCCCGGTAACAGCCTTGCAGGGTCTACCAGAAAGCTAGTGCTGCTGCCAACCCCAGATACGATTCTGACCTCCTGCTGCTGAGCTGAGGTCGAGAAGGGGAAGGTAGAACAATAGGTTTCCTGTCACAGGGAGGTGTGACCACCTCCTAGACACCTCCTTGGGCTGGGTGGGAGCGCTTGCCAGTGCCACCAGACTGCTTTGAAGGGCACATTTGGTGCCCTCCTTGCATACTCCTGTATGAGCCCTTGGCTCCTGCTCTGGCACAAAACTGGACAAAGGACATGGGAGTATCCTCCCCTCTGTCCAGCCCCTCCTCTGGGAGGGACCCTTGAATCATCTCAAGCCTTTCCCTAGGGTACTTAAGGGCTTACCTGTGGGTGGCTATTCGGATTCTTTGTGGGACAAGATTCAAACGCGAAATCACTGCAACTTCAACTGTCTGGGCACCTTAGACTTCAGTGGACTCCTGCTGCTCCTGGTTTCGCTATTCTGCAAGTCCTCTTCGTCGTCTATGTCTGTGCTTCATCCAGGTTCCTCTCCAAGCCTGTGGCGATCAAAGACACCCGACGGAATCTCCCTTGGAATGAAGGAGTCACTTCTCTGCATCTGCAGGCACCGCAAGGAAGCTGACCTGTCTGCTGCTCCTGGCGTCCCTCGGACCCCGAAAGGCTCAGAAACACAGGCGTTCATTCTGCAACTCCCTCGGGCCTGACCTGTCCTCTCAGCAAGTTTGAGGCCAGTATTCCTCGTTGCAACCACTGGAATAGCACCCCTGTGCACCTCGTTGACTTGTCGTTACTAAGGCTTGTTGGCTCTGTCCTCCAGAGATTTTCGGGCTACAAGAATCTCCAGCATTTCTTCCTACCAAGGTCTTCATTCTCACCGCATCCTCTGCACCGTGGGCCTGCATCTTTGGTGAGCTGCTCACGGTCCTCTTGCAACTACTGTGTCTTCAGCCTGTGGGTCCTCTTGAGGGTCATCTTTGGCTTCAGTGGGCTCCCCTGCTTGCTTGGGGCCTGCTCTGACTCTCCTGCACTTGGGGAGTCCCTTGGACCTCGCTGGTCCCAACGCTGCACCTTTTTCATTTACCACGTCTGCATCTTGCCAAGGCTTGTTGGTGCTCCCACCGGACACCAACCTCCTGGTTCTTGACTTCCGACGTGGGACAGCTTGTGAAGGGCTCCTGGTCTTCCACAGCGTCGCCTGGTCCTCACAACTGCAGCAATATGGTTACCGTCATCACTCCTGCATCTTCTGTCATCAGTGGTCATTAGTCTTCCGTGCCTCCTGGTCACTTCTGGGTGGCATAGACTCTGTCCCCTCTGCTTGCAGGTTCTCCTCTTCACAAATGCATCCTTCGATTCCACCGGATTCTTACACCTTCTTCGCCAGCGGCATCTTTTCAGAAGTAATCCATTGTTGTCTGATATCACTTTACACATATGCACCCGGCTGCCCTGGTGTAGGTATCCATGTTCCTGGGGTATCCACAGGTGGGGTGATTTTCCAACCTTCTGTCTTCCACAGGGTTTCTTCAGGGTCCACTGGGAAGGGTCCTTCTTCTTAAAGACTGCAACCACAACTTTCCCATTGACCTGCATTGAGTACGGGTCTGTGATTCCACTCTGCACACAGCCTTCGTGGGGTTTCGTGGGTACTTACCTCAGGTGGTTCCTGTGTCCCCAGCTCTTCTGAGTCTTCTGGTCCAAGTTCCGACTTAGGTCGCAGTTCACATTCCACTTCTTTAGTATATGGTTGGTTTACCCCTGGAGACAACTGTGTATTTGTACTTACTTACCTATTTACATTTCAAACATTGTGTGTATTGTGTTGATATCTTCACGTAAGAGATATTCCAATGTGTTAGTGAGTGTGTATAATAAATATACTTATTTTTATAACTACACTGTGTGATTCTTTTTCGTTTAAACTACACTATATATTAGTCCTGATAAAACAAGCTGCTTAACACGCCTTCTAGACTAAGTCTGAAGGCTGCTCTCCACAGCTACCACTTAGAGAGCTTTTTATGGTTGTCTAAGACCACTACAATTACCATAAGGGTTGTATGGATTATTGCAAGGTGCTTTACTTAAATAAGTGTGCACCATATACTAAGCCAGCCTCATACACCTTCATCCTATTTTTGATCCTCACTCTCTCAGTGCCTTTCTGCAGTAGGACAAATTCAGGATACTCACCCTGGCCCAGGTCTTCTCTGCCCTCGATCTTGGAGATTGGGTCAAAGCGTAGAACCTGCAGGACGTTTATTTCCATATCCCAGCCCAAAAGACTTACAGGTGCAATCTATGGTTCACGGTGGGGCTCATTGAGGTTCACTATCATAGTGCTGAAGTGACATCTGACGCCTTTGCAGATGTTCCCTTTCATCATAGCCATGCTGGACACCGTGCAGTTTGATTCCTTTCCCTCGGAGCGGAGAGTCCAGGACATTTGGGCTATAACTACGTGTAGTGAAGAATTCCGTTCCACCCACGGAATTTTGGCGACTCCACGTTACTTTTGTAATGCAGAGTTCCAGCCAAATTCCTCCAATCGCCGCGTGGTGGAATTTTTTCTTGCGCGCGGCTCCAGAATGGCAAGTTGTCGAGCGCAAGTGAGATTTGGCGTCACCTGGTGCCATTTCCTGTTGCTAGAAAGACATCTGGTGAGATTTTTCGAATGCAGATGGTCACGACTGTTTGCAGTCAGAAGGCTGCCACTCTAGTAGAAGATCTACTTGAGCTGGAGCAAAGTCAACTAGAATGGCTGCACCCTCTGGCACACCGTGTGCTACAGTTTGTGGTGATGTTTCAGCGTGGTAACGCTCTACCAGCACTAATCACAGAGCAAGCAGCGTGACGTGCCTTTCTCCACCACTTGACAGAATTTTGTGGAATCTCGCAGAGTCCGATTTCCCTACTGGAACTGCTAGCTTCCTGCATCTAGCTAGTGGAACCTGGCAGATATCATATGAGGGCTCTACAGTGGAATCTGAAATCCCAGTGCTAACAGCATCAGGGGAATCTTTCCAATTATGTCCAGATTTCGGAGGAGACTGCTGAAAACCCGGAGTGATGCTACTGGACTGTGAATGGGTGAGCAGCAGACCCCTCACCTTGCCCCACCCAGAGCGAACTATCGTGCCAGACATATTGCTTCTATGTTGTGGAGGCCAGCTGGAGCAGATGGAAATCAATGGTATCTGTTCTCCGGTGGAGCCTTGGCTCAACATAAACCTGGAGCTGCAGACCATCCGCTTGGCTTTGAAACTGTTACTACCATCCAACAAACGACGGTTGGTTCACGGACAAAACCACCTCCATCTGATACTGCAACAAACAAAGCAGGGTAGGGTCATAGACCCTGTGTCAAGGGCACTTCCCCTCTGGAAGTAACTGGATTACCAGGGGAATTACCTTGTGGCACACCATCTAGTGGGATCTTTGAATTCCATGCCGGATGAACTCAGCTGCTTATGTCTAAGGGAACATGAATGGCATCTACACCCAAAGGTGGTAGAGGGTGTCTTCGGTGAATGGGAAGAAAATGACTCTATTTTTTTCACCATCTCAGAGAACAGGCAATGTCAGGATTGTGTACTGAATTTCCCTACATGGCTCTCCCTCTGAGATGCATTCCACCTGGAATGAAACTCCGGTCTCCTGTATGCCTTCCTGCCGTTACCTCTCCTGCCTCGAGTTCTGAAGATCTAGAACGAGTGGGCCCAATTCATCCTAGTGGCAACAGATTTGGGAAGGAGAATGTGGTACCCAGAACTGCTCGGCAGGAACATCTGTCCTCCTATTTGACTGCCACTTCGGGAGGATCTTCTGCCGCAGCGGCAGGGCGGGGTCCTGCACCCGGGCCTTGGCAGTCTTCATCTCCATGCTTAGAAATGGAACGGTGACAGTTGATGTAATTCTGGCAGCCAGGGCTGGCCCCTAAATCTCCCCTATATTTATTGGCCTTGGAATTAATAGTGCCCCCCCTTGTAGGGTTCGGAGTAACCCAGGTGGTGCAGGGGCCTTCGTTATGCCCCTGCTGGCTTCCGTTGTTTTCTTGTGATCCTGGTAGGAATGCATCTCCCTTTCATGCATCCAAGGAAGGTTTTTATAAAAGGACTGTCTGTGTGGAGCTCGTGGAACAGGACCAGACAGCGGCCTCAGAGGAAAAGGAAGACCATATTACGAGCAGTTAGGACATGTGCAGACACTAACAGATGGTTGGGACACTTATTGTGAGTAGCTTGTTGCACATGGACAGATAGTGCAAGGAACATGGGGTATGCTGAGACTGTGTGAGGAGCTTGGGGTGCAAGTAAAGAAGGTGTAGTGAACAGAGGTGGGTGACCCACTGAAAGCTCAAGCTTGAAGCCTGACTCTGGCTCAACTATGTCCTCTTGGAACCTCAGCTCTAAAGCGAGCCGAGCTTTCACAGGAGGTGATATTACCTAGTGGCAACAGCTGCCAGCCATGCAACACGGGGAATCCGGCCTCCCATCAGCATTCTGGAATCCAGTTAAGTCTTCTTTTGCCAGAAAAGGAGCTGTAATGCAGTCTGTGTTGCCAAGCGCTCTTATGTCTTTGGGCAAGGTTCACTCTATGTAAAACTGCCAAAACTAAAGTGTGTTTCTGCCTGTCACCACGCTGTAATCTCATCCTCCAAGAATTAAGGTTAGAGCTTTCATCTTTGATGTTTAAAAGAGATACCCATCTTGCACAGTGTAAAACTGGAAAATCTGGGATCAATCCTAGCTTCACCAAATTGTGTGCTCCTAGGCTAATACTTTTTCACCAGGCCTCCTTTTTAGGGCTCGTGCCCTGCGTTGCAGAGCGTAGCAGTGCTCGCGCAGGCGAGAGCCCTTTTGTAGGGGGTTTAGAAACGGAGCCTGGAATCACACACGCTCGTGCGTGTGCTTTTCCTTTTGGCATCCGCGATTTGGCCTTTGAGCGCGTGTTTTTCTCAAAGACGGCACGCAATAGGCCAAAGGCGGATGCATTGCTCCGCCCATGGCCTATTGGTGTCTATTACGCGCACCAAAGGCCATATGGTTTCAATTATCGTGCCCAGACACGTGGCGCGATAATGGAAAACACATGTTCGCTGTGGCGCGCGTGCACACCACTTGCGGTCCTGTTTTTTTTTTTCAATAGCGATCACTTTCGCGATCGCTTTCAGTCCCGCTTGTGTTCTAAATCCCACTGTCCCTTAAGATGTGAACGAGAACTTGTTCAATACTTTTCTTGATGCTATTTTACAGTGTTACATGTGATTAATCTCATGAAAACATTGCGTTCCCATCCCTGTCTTTGAATACGATTTATTTTTAATATAAATCGTTATCAGTAGACTCAGTTCATTATTTAAAATTGAAACGAACTGAGATCAAAACGTCTGCAAAGCACATCACAATTTTCACAGACGCATAGTGCAGCAGGTGCAGTAGCACCAGGGCCCAGAGGTCTGCGGGTTCCACTACATCCGAGTTGGAGTTTTCTTTCACTAACCAGCTAAGGTCGGGAAACGTCTGGTTTGCTCGCAGTAGACACCATTACACCCGTGACGCGACACTGACTATTGTGTTTCAGCTTTTGTGGAGGACACTAGCTGTATGTTGCTTAGGAAGAGAGGGCAGAGACGAGTCTCTTGTGGAGACAGCAGAGAGCGCTTCGCGGAAGACTTACTATAGAACAGAGGTCTTGTCTTGAAGGTAGCCAGACGGCCAAGAGTGCGCTAGACAATTAATTAGGAATACGTGACCTGAAGGAACTGGTACCACCCCCAGCAACGATGCCTATGGTCATGAAACAACACAAGAATCCCTTTGCAAGGTCATGGCTGCCATCCTTTCTTCGGTCATCACATAAACGAAGCAGAATGAGCTTTCTGAAGATCTGACGACACTATGGTCTCAATAGGGCAGCGACCTAGGCTGCGAGCATGGCTTTACTCCGACCCGAAGACACACAATGCTTCGATAAGGTAAGTTGTGAACAGATACACCCGCAGCTCGACTGTTTGGCCCACAGTGCTGCTTCCAACAGTGAGCGCAGTTAAAAAAGTAACATGGGTTCTATTGCTGGATGACTGTCTCCGGTCACAAAGTTTCCTTGTACAGCTCATTGATTTCATGTATGTTTGTCGGTTTTCAGCTCCCAGAATCCTATCTACCGATGTGCTCATTGATAGCGCAGAACTGGCAAAAAATTGCGCTAGGGACTTGTACCTACCTAGGGGTGTAGCTTCATAGTGGTATGGTGAGATGTCTGTAGAATTGCAACAAGAATTTGTATACACACAGACTAAAACCAAACACATAAGCTCTTCCTCACTCTGGAAAGAGAATGGCACAAATGTTGGTTATTTGACAAGATAATGGTTTTTTTTTTACTTAACACCACTACTAATCTGGAGCTCCCCCACCCCAATCTTATTGGCCAAGCTAGTCTCTTGTACCTACCTGGTACAGCTCATTGCGATATATGGCCATATTCAGTTATATACTATTGTGTGCCCTGGAGGCAAAGAAGCCTTGGTCTTGTGCCTCCTTTCAGTTATACTATAATGGAACTTGACTTGTGGACAGGCCCTGTTGTCATGGGTATGACTTTCACCCTGTCCTGTCTTTTCAGCCTTCAGCACTAGGCATGTAGGGAGTTGTAGTATAACTTGCCCATGATAAATATAGGACTACAGAAACCAGCATGCATATGGCTGAAAAAATAGAACTGGGTGGAATTTACACTCTCATGACGTAGGGCCAGTTGCCAGCTTATGCGCACTTTCCCGTACCTTGGTCAGAGGACATTCACCAAAGCCACAATTCGGGAGTGCTTTGATATCATCATTCATATTCCTACTAAATACATGAGTTCCCAAAAACTGTATTTGTCTGCTCAAATGTCTTCTGCTGTTGCCCCACTGATTAATTACAAGAATCAGCATAGTGAACTGTTCCTGTTTGACTTTTTGCAATAGTCTAATTTTTTTTAAACTTCAGAGAATTTTGCCTATTTCTTGCTCGAAAAGATACTGTAAATCAGCCCAGCATTAAAATCCCAGTAAACGCTTTACAATTATAACAAGCTACCACAAAAAAATCTAGGCCTGCAGTGATTGCTCTTGCACTGCTGGACCTTTGTGAGAATATACTATTGTACACACCACAATGGTTTATATGCGCGTGGCAAAATATACACGCATTGCTTGGTGATTTCATGTATTATAGCCTATTTATTTGTTTGAGATTGTAGTGTGTATATGTTTATTTAGTTTTGGACCTGATGATGTCCGGCTATGTACGCCTCTAAGCTTACAATTGCTTTCAACATTCTGTGTATGTATATATCTTGCAGCGTTACAGCCATACAATGAAACTTGTCTACATAACAAACCACAATTGTCTTATTTAATATTGTGTGCTGTGAGTTTGATGGGCAGCTTTACTAACTAGGTTCAGGTTTAAGTGCAGTTGAGCCTAAAACCAGCTGTAGTCCTTTCATGTTCCTTGTTTTGATCATGACCGTGGCAAGTGTTACTTGTATAGGCCAACCTCTTGTTTATTTTGATAATGCTTTGTTTATTTTATAGATGCAGCAGAAGTGTATATTTTGTATTTCCCCATAATGCACTAATTATGACCTTTAATAGCAAAGTGATCTGCATGTCATTCGGTCCCATAAGTGTGTCAACCATTTGTGCTGCATTATATGCAGAATCCTTATGGTGGCTAACTTTTAGATAACAACTTGGAAGTTTTTCTTTGTGTTGGCCTCGGTTAAGCTGAACTACAGCAAACCTTCGCCAGGACAAAGCTCCTTCCTAGGGGTCACTCAAGTCTCATGTCTATGGGTGCAGATGCTCACATCGCTGTAAGGCCGCTTCCGCTGTGACTCACATTGTCATGTGTTGGCCTGGTGTTTTGAGTGCAAGAGCTCTCAGTTGGCTGACTATTACATATCAAGCCTCTTTCGCAGCACCCTGCCTAGCTAGTTGCTTGTGCAAAAAGAACTATTGATGGACAGAATGCAGAACAATGTCATACATTCACCCCATGACAGAGATCTGGGCCTAAATCCATCGTTTTTTTGCTCACCATGCCATTCCAGTTTGGACACAGCCATATGCAAATCAGTCTTGACCCTGTGCCCAATGGGAACAGTCCAGCCCAAACTGCCAGGCCAGGTCCTCCCTGGACTTAAAAAAAAGAATCCTAGGACCGGTTTCGGGGTTTCACCCCTCTTCAGCCAGGATAGCTTGATTCCAGTGGCATGGAGAGCACGGGACTCACGTCTGAGCATACCCGTCCCACTCGGGGTGACAAATGCAAAAAGAACTATTGATGGACAGAATGCAGAACAATGTCATACATTCACCCCAGTACAGAGATCTGGGCCTAAATCCATTGTTTTTTTGCTGGCATGGCAGTTCGGGCTGGACTATTCTCATGAGGCACAGGGTCAAGACTGATTTGCATATGGCCAGGTCTAAACTGGGGTGGCATGGTGAGAAAAAGAATGATGGATTTAACCCAGATCTCTTGACTGGGGTGAATGTTTTGATTTGTTCTGCATTCCGTCCATCAATTGTGTGTCTTTTGCTTTCTTGCCCTAAGTGTGCCAGGTATGCCCAGACGTGGGTCCTGGGCTCACTGTGCCACTGAAATCAAGCTATCCTGGCTGAAGAGGGGTGAAACCCCGAAACCGGTCCTAGGATGCTTGTTTCCGGTCCAGGGAGGGCCTGGCTTGGCAGTTCGGGCTGGACTGTTCCCATGAGGCACAGGGTCAAGACTTATTTGCATATGGCCAGGTCTAAACTGGGGTTGCTTGTAACATAATGCTCTTAATTTTAGCATGCATATAATATTCAGGTCGTTCTTCCATATGTGCTCTTCCGATTGTCTCCTGCAGTGGTGTAATTGCATATATATCAAATTATCATTCCACTGCAAAAAATAAATATAATTAAAAAACAGTGTCATTTACAATGCCAGAAGCTCCAACTTTTAATAATGCAAGACCTATTGCATTGTAAATGCTTGTTGTTTATTGTCACATATCAGCGCAACTTCAATGGAGTGAGTTCAGGATGTGTGCTGTCCAAAAACCTCTTGTGTTTGATTTAATAGCTTATAATGTTGCTCCATCTATAAGAAACTCTGCCATAAATAGTGAACTCATTACAACAAACTTGCCTCTTAGTTCACCCATAGCATTGCCATCAGGTAAAGGGCAGGATGTTTCTCAGTGCATGTTTAAATACTCTCACTTTTAATAAATATTTCTCAAAGCAGAAATATAATCTGATCTACCGAGGTGAAATTCTTTCACGTGTTACAAAAATGAACTTTCTTTGAATTTTGAAGACAGCTTATCATATTTGATCATTACGTTTCTTGCATGATTTACAAGGCTCAGCTCATGCGCAGGTTCTTAGACTCAGAGCCGACCTTAGGCTAATCAATCCCAGTTCATTTTTTGGCTCCCCTTTAGGAGTGAACTGGCTGTATGCGGATAGAGTGTAGAAGAAAATTGGGCGCATGGGAAGACTGCTCTAGCCACTTGTAGGGCATGCATACATGCCAACATTTTAAAACAGGAAAGTATGAGATTATTTATTTTTTTTTAAGTGGGGGGGGGGATGTTTTTTCCACCATTAACTTCTTTTGAACCAGAGGCAATTTCAGGCAGGAGACAGCTACAATAAAAAAAATTGCCTTAGAGAATTGGGAGTTTCCCACCTTAATTGGGTCTCTTGCCATGTATGCACATGGACCGACCATGTCAGAGGCTTCTGCCGTTTAGTGTAATTGGCACCTGAAACTAAAGTGTGATGAGCTTGGTGCACCTTAATAGACAGTGTGAAGAGCTTTGGGAACCTTAATTGACCTTCATTATAGAGACCTGGCTCACCCCCACATCTGCCCTGGGCATCGCCACAGCAACACTCATCGGCTACAAGATTAAACACTGTGATCGCGCCAACAGACATCGTGGCAACATCGTCATCATACACACAGTCTCTATCACCTGCAATACCACCGATGACGAAACCATGCCTATCATGGAACAATGGAACTTCCAGCTCTAAACCAACGTCAAATCCACCAGCAAAGGCACCCTTCCCTACAGACCGCTAGGACCATGAACTGGCCTCAGTGACGTCATCACAGAATTCATCATCCCACTCGTCATTGAATCCGAACACTACATCTTCCTGGGGGACCTCAACTTCCATCTGGATGACACCACTGACATCAACTCCACAACCTCATTCGAATGACTGGACAACATCGGCCTCAAGCAGCTGGTCTCAGACCCCATGATCAAAGCAGGACACATGCTGGACCCCATCTTCACGTCCACCAACAGAATCAGATACAGCCACACCATGGTACCCACTTGCTCGGACCACCCCACTCCACCCCCAACCACAACAGCGCCCCCCTTCCGCAGCTGGACCAAGGTCACTCAGCACCAATGGACTGACGCCGTCAGTGTCACACAACCCAATGTGACAACCAACCTGAACCAGGCAGTAGAGAACTTCAATGCCTGGATCACCAGTGCCGCCAACTGAGTCACCCCTACCAAACCTGCCAAAACACACAGATCCACCACACGAGCCAGCTGGTACACACCGGAACTCAGCACATTGAAGCGCAGCTGTAAACAACTGGAAAGATAACCCACCAAAAAAAATAGACCAACTCACCTTCAAGTAGGCTCTCAACAACTACCACCGTCAGCTCAAAACCACGAAAAAGGAAGCCCTGACACACTGGATTGAGACCAGCTCCAACCAATCTAAGGAACTCTTCACCATCGTCGGAGAGTTCCCCTGCCCGTCGGCTTCTGAAAACTCAATCTCCTCACAGAAACTCTGCAACACCCACCGAGCTCCTCAGCACCCTATCAACCACTACCGCCAACCACCCGCTCACAGCATGGGAAAAACTCAGCATAGAGAGCACAATTTCTCTAATGAACTCTATCCACTCGGGTGCACCCACCCACTCATGCCCACACCAACTTTTTAACCTAGGAAGAGATGAGATTAGCCACCAGATCACCAGAGATCTTAAGAGGATTAGGCACGTTATTAACAGAGCCAGAACAAAGTCATTTATTCTTTTCTCTTTTAATTAGAGGCAGGCAAAGTAGGGTTGTAACCCAAAAAAATGACACAAGAAAAAGAAAACTAATTGATTAATGGTTCTCCTTGTCCTTCTTAGAGAAACTGGCTTGTTCTCTCTGTTTCCTCTTCCTGCTTATTGTTCCCTTCTTGCTATAGACGACCCTTTGGACTGTGGTCAGGCTCCCAGGAAGGGAAGGCTTGGGGTGGTCCTCAAAAGAGCAAAGAGGGGACATCGTGAGTGGACTGTTCTTGCAACAACCTTTTTTTTCTAAGTGCTTTATGTCTCCTCCACCACACCTGTGACTTTCAATCACCTCTCGTGTTTTCTTCACACTACTGGCAGTGTGTGGTCCACACCCACCACCTGGTTAAAGAAAAGAAATTTAGAAATGGAACTTGCCTGCAGCCACGACCCTCTTGGGACATGGCAGACTGGGAACTAGCGGTCTCCCTCTCTTGAAAACCATTGGTGTTGGAGCATTACGATCCTGCCCTTTGAACAGAGATGGCTTTAGGTCTTCTGCTCCTCTGCTGGCATTCTCGCGGTCCTCACTTTCGCTCCTGTCCGTGTTCCACATTGTTTCTGGGCTCTCCTCCTTCCCTTAGCTGAGGCCAGTACCTTCTTCTGCACTCTGCTCTTCGGACGCGCAAACAGGTCCAGTGCCGTGGGTTACCTCCGCCTTTTCTTCAATGTGCGCTTGATAAACTGGTGCGCTGACTTTGACACTAATCATTCCGCTACAGGCCACCATGTTGGATTTCTTGGCTGTGGCCGGTGCGGTACTACAGACCCATCTCACTGCTCCCGTTTCCCGCCGAAGTCTTGGAGAAGGCCATCAACCTCCAACTAACCGAACACATGGAGAGAAACAACCTGCTGGACCCTTCCCAATCAGGTTTTAGAGCCAATCACAACCCTGATTGATGCAACAGATGACATACACACGCTAATCGACAGAGGAGCATGAGCCGCCCGGATACTGCTTGACCTCTCCGCAGCCTTCAACGCCATCTCCCACTTCACAATCATTGATCAACAGTGCCAGATCCGAATCACAGACGACCGACTCAGATGGAATGCATCCTTCCTCGCGAGGCGCACACAGAGAATCCGTCTCACCTCCCTTCTCCTCACAACACAAGCACACCATATGCGGCGTCCCTCAGTCCTACCCTCTTCAACATCTACATGACACCACTCGCAGACATCGTTGGAACCCACAAAATCAACATAAGCTCCTATGCTGACGAGACCCAGCTCGTCCTCTCGCTGCCCCTAACTCGACGAAGATCAACTTCTACAACTATGTGAAGAACGTCTCAACCTGGATGAAGAACAACTGCCTGAAGCTCAACATGGACAAAACAGAAGTTCTTATCTTTGGAAGACACACCTTCCTCTGGAACGACTCCTGTTGACCATCGGAACTCGGATCCAAGACAACGCCTGTAACCTCAGCAGCATCCTGGTCAGCAAACTCTCGATGAAACGTCAGGACAACGCTGTCTCCTCAGCCTGCTTCCACACTCTCCGCATGCTCCTCAAAGTTTTCAGGTGACTCCCCATCAATACCAGGGAAATGGTAACGCCTGCCCTCATCACCAGCCAGCTGGACTACAGCAATGCACTCTATGCAGGCACCTCCACTGAACTCATGGAAAGCCTCCAGATGATCCAGAAGGCTGCAGCCAGACTGATCCTCAACCTACCCAAGAGGACCCACATCACCCAGCACCTAAAAGACCTTCACTGGCTCCCCATCTAGAAAAAAATGCCAATTAAAGCTTCTGACCCACGCCTACCAGGCCCTCCATGACCAAGGACCCACCTACATGAACCACCGCCTGAATCCATCAGCCTCACAGGATCCTCTGCTTCGCTCACCTTGCCATCACACAGACACCACGCATCCACCGCTGCCGCTCCAGAGGTTGCTCCTTCTCCCACCTCGCCAAGGCCTGGAATACCCTTCCACCCTCTCTGACCCACTTCAGGAAGGGACTCAGGACCTGGCTCTTCGACTGACACCCACAGCACCTGGATATCCTATCGGGTGATAAGTGACTATATATACGTATCGATTGATTGATTGATTGACATGGTGTGGAGCTGGGACATCTGGGCAGGCAGTGCCAAGAGCTTACAGCACAGAGGTAGGCTGCGTCAGCAGAAAAGGTCAGTGAAACATTGGAAGAGTTGTTGGGGACATCTGTGTGAGAGACTTGAGGGTACCTAACAGAGTATGAGAAGCTTGGGGAACATGGACAAACATCATAAGGGGCTTAGAGCACCTGGATGGTGTGAGGAGTTTGGGGCAACCGTCACCTTAACCCCCTGGACTCCAACACCTAGCCCTGACCCTTCTCCGTATACAGTGAACTATTTGTATACTACTGTGACCTGTCACCTTTTGAACTTTGTACCAGGGCCGTTTCTAGGATTTTTGGGGCCCTGTGCAGGAGGGGAATGTGCGAGACCCCTCTAATTTGCATAGACTTACCCATTCTGGGCTGTCTGCATCTCAATAGAAGCCCTCTGCCCCTGAAGCAGCAGCCACCCCCTCTCTGCTACCTACAAGCGCCTCTTAACAGCTCATCAAGGGCTGAAGGTGTGAGGGTTGCTTATCTCCATACTGCCAGTGAGCTAAACCGCAGGGCAATAGCCATCCCGCTGTGCCTCTACGTGGGTGGGGGATGGAGGCCTAATTGGCGGGCAAACCTGTGTTTGCAACTGGGAATGGGGGCCCCCTCCCCTTTGGTTCCCCTTGTTACACCGTAGCAGTGCGGGGGCCTCCTAAGGTGGGGCACTTGCAAGATGGCACCTTTCATGCCGTGGTCTGCCTCTGCCGCAATTGTGCGGGCCCCACCTTGGAGGGCTGACTACGGGGCCCTAGGCAGCCGCCCACACTGCCAATGCCTAGCACCGGCCCTGCTTTGTACCTTTATATTTGTACTTGTCTGTAAGTAGCTTGATACTACTCCGAGTCTATACTGTGTAACCTATGGCATCCGACTCTGCCATGTCCATACTTGTGCTCTGTAAAGCTCTCTGATACTCTAGGGTCTTGCCAGCGATATATAAACTCGTTAAATAAATACATTAACATGGGCAAACGTTGTAAGGGGCTTAGAGCACCTAGACGGTGTGAGGAGTTTGGGACACCTAGGGTGTGTGGAGCAGCTTGAGGAGGTCTAGCACCCTAAGCCCATCTATCATAGAACTGCACCCCAGGACACTTGCCTGGATCACCACACCGTGCTCTGGCTGAAGGGTTATCTTGTAAGTCATGTATGTGCTTTTTCGTGGTGCTTTACTGGGGGGTGAACCACTTTATAGAAACAATAAGTTATAAAAACAAAGAATTCTGGTGTGTCTCGATCCCTTTTGGTGCTTGTTGTGGATCGCAGACCACGCCCTCTCCACAGAATTGGAATAAACCCACACCCCTCCTCGACATTCCCATCCCTGCAACTGCGTCACCTGGAAACCTACCGTCCCGACTACCGCCTTTTAGTGCAGGATCCCCTCCGAGCGAGAAGCATCCCTGTCCCGGCTGCTTTGCACCCCGAAGTGATTAAATACGACAAGAAAGAGGCCTTTGTCACAAGACCCGTCACGGGAGAGGTTTGGGCGGGAAAACAAAACAATATTTCAGCCGCAGCATTCTTCGAGGCCTGGGTAACCGTCGGACTCATTTCTATCGCGCTGTGTTTTCTCAGATGCATCACTTAATATGAACTTTGGGGCTAGTTTGCGGCCTGACCCTGCCCAACATCTGGGCAGGATCGGTGCCTTGACATCCTCTCGGGGTTAGCAGACGCCACATAGTTATGTTCATTTGTTCACTCGTCCTGTGGGGGTGCCCTTTCGAGGCTGCGAATCAAGAGACGATCGTCCGCTTCAAAATGCTGAGAGGAGTTAGCGACTTTCCAGTTGTTAGTATAGTTCTACACGTTTCTAATGGTTTTACAGCAATGAGAACCGAGGCGCAGGGCATGAAGTATTTTATTCCATAGTGGCAAAATGTGGCTCAGTAGAAAAGCGGAGATTAGCAACAGATATAGATTATGTGAACAAAAACACATACTATTTCAAAACGCCAAGAGACAATTCCGTTTGTGTGGTGTGCTGTATAAATATCAATCATTTCATATTGTGATGAGGTGGAGTCAATGAATTGTAGCCCAACGCACTGCATCCGGGAGGAGCAGGTGTAACCTAATCTCTGTGTATCTTCGGGACAGGCAGCACTTATGCAATGCCGATAGGCCCGAGATAAGTCAGTAAAGGTAAGCCATGGTCTTCAGTGCGACCCTCTCTGCCCCAGCTCAACTCCCCTAGTGCCGAAGGAAAGCCACCCACGGCCCTGTCAGACAAGGCTATGCATCGAGACTCATTCGCCTCTGCTGCGTGTCTCCCCGGAGTTTGATAATCTGTTTTTATGGGGCTCGCAGGATTGTTTTTTTTAAATGTATAGGTAATTAGTGGTATGCTTGTTCAATCAGAAACATTTACATTAAAGTGCATAGAAGAGAGGAATGGGTGCTACAGCGTAGAAGCAAAAGAGCTCGAGGCAGGCGAAGACGTGGACATTTGAACAGAGAGATCTTGTGTTTTTTTTGCTCCCTCCATGCGTTGTGTTTTGGGCCCTTTTTTGTATGAGTGAGGATAAGGGATGAAAACAGATAAAGTCGTTGTACTTTTCCTCCGGTCTGGCACACAATGAGGTCCATTCATCCCTCCCCTTCCTGGGGAAAGCGGCCCTCGTGTTGGTCTGAGTGCCCACAGAGGCCTTCCTGTCCGGCCCTGGCATGGCGGGCAGACAAGCCTGGAGTGCTGGCGGGAATAGGTCACCCGGGGCTTGGAAAATATTATTCCATGTGACCGTCTGAGCCTCCCACGGTCGCTCCGGTGGGGGCGGGGGCGGGGCGAAGAGGCTGTCCTTTCATTAATGTCCAGAGATCAGACCGGGACACAAATGCCTTCTTTCCCGAATGAATGGCTATCTTTGTGACCAGATACAGCCACAGACATGGGCTTCAGAACCTCCTCTTTGTGCAAGTTGGGCCGCACTGTGAGAGTACTCAGGAGGCGCGGGGGAGGAGCGTCCAGGAGGGTGGGAGGGAAGCAGGCGTGAGGGGGGTGAGAGGTAGCACTGGAGACCTCGACCCAGCAGCCATAGATAGTGGAAAGTGAAGCAGAGACAGCCAGTCATGGGAAAGGTAAAAGGATTGATGAGGGGAGTGTTATGCATAACTGAGGTAAGGGGCGAGAAGAACAGGACGAGAACCATAAAAGTGTGAGACAGGGAAGAGTTTGGCTCAGAAGAAGTAGGCAGGACCAAGCATGGCAGGCTCAGGAGAGGTAGTCATAGGTAGCATAAGTATTGTCGAGATAAGCATAAGAAGGGTAGAAGGAGCTAGCACAGGAGAGTTAGGTGGAGGTGAGGACTGAGAGGAGAGATAGGCAGGGGAGAAGAAATGGGTAGCTTTCGTCAGGAGAGCAGATGCCAGAGGTGAGGTAGGTATGGAGGAGTTAGTCAAGCCTGAGGCTAGGGAGGAGAGAGATAAGGAACATACAGTAGTCAGAAGGGAGGTGTGTACTGGCTGGGGAGATGTAAGAACGGAGTTGGTCATCAGATAGACATGTAGAAGAAATGTGGACAGGAAAGAGGCGGCTAGGACGAGGCAGGCAGATATCCAAGTCAGAAGTAAGGAGGATTAAGGTGGTCAGAGGCAGGGAATAGCAGGTAGAAGAGAGGTATGCATGAATGACGGAGCAGTAGACCAGAGTGATGTGGGGGGACTGGTAAACAGAAAGAAGGTAGGTATTACCTTTTTGTTCGCCTTCCTCATCTCAGTCATTACAAAGCAAGTTTGCCTCTTCCAACAGACAATTGTTACCTGTCCCAACCCTAAAAACCATATTATACACACATTCAGTTTTTACAAGAGTGGGAGAAACTAGAGATAGAGATTAGGTATATTTGTAAAAAAAGGTTGTGGAAAGCTAGGACTGATGAAGTTTACTGGTAAGTATTGGAGTACGTTAGAGGTGGTCAGATATCGCTGTAATCAGGAAATGTAGGCAGAGGTAAGGCAGGGCTAAGGGAAGGAGGAAGGTGAGTGGTTTAGGAGAAGTAAGTAGTTCAGAAGAAGGCAGCAGAGCAGAGGAGGCAGCTGAGTGTTGCCAGAGACAGATCAGGGACAGGTTAGGCAGCTCGCTGGAAGCAGGGCACGACTCGGGGGTACACGCGGGTATACGGAGTCCACCCACTATTTTCACAGGGTGGACGCCGTTCCCCCTGACAAGAAGTTTGGCTCCACAGAAATATGTTGAACTTGTCCAAGTGTAATTTTCAGACACCGGGACACGTTCAGCAGCTCCTGCACGTTGTCTGCTTTCCATTTTCAGCAGCAATGTGCAGGCATGCAAGCAGCGAGGGGTCTTCTTTTTCACCTTCAGCTGTTCCAAAGATAACAGCAGAAGTTAAGGGGCCATCAGACCTCCTTTTGATCGAGTATCAGACTGGAGGCGACCTGGAACCTCACGCTTACATGCAAATGCAACGGAGAGGGAAGAAAAACACACAGCTTATCTCTTCACAGGTACTTAAGAGATGCAAGCTTTTTACTTTGTTTAGTCTCTGTATATAAGTGCATGCACTGTAAGAATGTCAGATGGGTTTGTCTGTCCCAGTATCTACACAAATAACAATTTAAATAGTACTATTTTATTTCTTTCATAGTGCTACTCATCTCAATGCAGAGTGTTAGAGCACTTTACATAACAAACACATTATCCATTCAAAATAAATCATGTAAGTGTGCAAATCAATGTTCTAGATGTGTTGGGTGGTTGTGGCAAGATGGCCGCACCTTGAGTGGGCTCTGCCAGCCAAGCCTTTTATCCGTTATTATCCTGCAGATTTACCGGCCATCGACGCCCGGAACTCCGCCATCGCATATCTCCTCCTTCTGGGGCACAAATTGACACGTCTCCCGTGGCCGTGCGAGCTGTGGTGCCTGATCCTGAGCTGCGTGCGACCCCGGGCCTGGACCCTGACTGCTCCGCCTGGTTCAGCCGGCTGTTGCTATCCTGGGGCCGCCTGGTGGCTGTCGATCCACCCTGCCCACTGCACTGCCACCTCCGACATCTTGCCGGTGAGTCTCACGGCTGGGGGGGCCCTCTGTGGTGGGATCGGGAGCGCGCGTGTCGCACCGCCCTGCCAGGCCTACTCACAGGCGGGCGCCTTGCCTGACCCTTAGGCTTCCGCTGTAGAGGCGTTTTCCCATCGGGACGGGTGAAGTGGGCAGCGCGGCCCCAGCGACTCCCCGCTGCGGGCTGCTCCCTCTCCCCCGGCGGACTCCTGGTTACTGGATGTGCAGCTCAGCGGACGCTACGTGTGAGGCCTCACGACCCCTGCTCTGCCCTGCTGCTGGTTTGGCGGCCTGCCGGTGGGCCCTACGATCTGGGGGCGTGCTGTTCTGGGCTCAGCTGCTGGTTACCTGCGCATAATCATCTCCTCTTCAGTCAACGCCTGCCTGCTCCTTCTGTTGTGCCCCCCAGGCTCTTTCGCAACTACCGGGCCCTCCCGTGCCCTCTGATGTGGGCTACCACCGCTACAGCTGTGTTCTTCTTTCCTCCCGGCGCCTCCTTCCTGCGGCCGCCGTGTCGGCCAGCCGCCTGTTGTCATCCTTCCTGCTGTGGGGCTGTTGCCTGCTCCGTGTCAGAGGGCCCCGTGATCCACGTCCAGCCTGATCTGGTCTGCTTCTTCTGGCCACCACTAGCATCGACCTGCAGGCTCCACTCTCTCTGCCTGTGCCTGCCTGCTCGTTCTGCATGGACCTCAGCTGCCTACCCTGCTCCGCTATGGTCAACCAGCTGTACCCGGGGTGAGTGCGGGGATTGTTGCCTGTTGCGCGTAGCCCTCGGGGGGGGGGTGGTGGGGAGGGGGAGTCGTTAGCCCCTCTTATATCCCCGCTGTTACTGCCTTTCCTAATTGCATTCTACACCTGGACCTCCTGGGCGGCGTGAGTTCTTTCCCCTGCCCATTCTCCGGTAGCAGCGACTCCCTGCCCACTCTGCCATAGTGCTGGACATTACAGACTCTCCACGCGCTGGTTGTTATTTCGGCGCTCCCTGTTCCTGGCAGCCGCCATGGGTAAGGCTAACCCTAAACAGCTCCGGCTCACTTTCGATCAACGGAGGCAGACGCGCCAGGAGGGCGCCACTGCCGACGGGGGTGAGCAGCCTGCCCCCGCGGAGATGGGTGCCACGCGTGAAGACAACCTTAAAACCATCATGCTGGAGGTCAAATCGGCTGTGTCCGGGATCGCCACGCAGCTTGAACAGTTGACCTCCCGCCTGGACGTGGTTAAGTCTAGGGTGGACTCGCATGACAATCGTCTGCTTCACATCGAGTCAAGAGTGTCTGATGTGGAGGACTCCGCCACCCAAGATCGTCAAAAATTGCTCCGCATCACAGGGGTGCCGGAGTCCACCAACATAACTAAGATGGAGGATTATGTGGAGCAGCTGCTTCGGGAACTGTTTGGGGACGTGCTTTCACAGGTCTTCATCGTGGAGAGAGCACACCGTTCCCTCGGCCTGCTCCTGGATTACCTGCTCGTCCGATCATTGCAAAAATCCTAAATTTCCGGGATCGTGACGCAGTTCTTCGGGCTGCCAGGGAGAGGGGGGACATCTGGCATCAAGGTAATACTCTGTCTTTCTACCCTGACTACACCCTGGCTGTGCAGGCTGCCCGTCGCAAATTCCTACCCGCAAACCGCATTTTGCAAAAACACTAGGTGTCCTACTCTTTGGCTTATGCGGCTAAGCTGCGGGTCTAAACCCCTGGTATTCCCGGACCCAAAGGGAGCTCTCGCCTTCGCTAAACAGCTGGATCGTTCCCATCACACCACTCCAGCTATTTCTCAGGACCCAGTCGCAGCTAAAATGAGTGACAATGACCGAAATGTATCCTTTAAATGCTTTTGGCTTCGTGTTTTTCTGTATAAGGTTGTGCTTTAAAATGTGGGACCTGTTCTTATGGCTGCCCCCTGATTGACTACTTGCCCGTTGCTCACCTCTACATCCACGCACTGGGCTTACCGGCTATTCCTTTGATGTGCTGCATTGTTTTCCCTTTAGTCTGCTGATGGTTCTGGCTTGGCCACCCTGCCCTTTGCCGGCAGGGGTGTATGCTGGGCGCTGCCATGCCCCCGCAGGATGATTCCCACCTCTGTTGCTGAGTTTTCCCCTCCCAGTTGTGGTTCCCCGGGGAGGTTGTGGGTGGATGCTTGACCTGTTTGGGGAGTTGGTGTGGGTGGTGGGTGGGATTTGGGTTGTTTTGTCCTTCTTTTGAGGCGCTCTTGTGGTTTATTGTACTGCTTCTGTTCTCACATTGCAAGATTTATGCATCCACAATTTATGTTGGGGGTGGGTTTGTTTGGGTGGGGGTGGTGGGTTTGTTGGATTGCCTTGTTTTTCTTTGAGGCGTTATTATTTCTATGTTCTCATTCTTTGTATTGCTTTCGTATGCATCACATCACCGCTATGCCTCATCATTGCACTGCGTCTGTACAATGCATTTTGCCCTCCCTTAGACAGGCGCTATCTGCTCTGGCACCGCCTGCCTCACCTCTCTTACTTACTTGTGTCTTCCCCCCGTTGCTATGCCATCCATACTCCATGCGACTGCCTCTCCCTCTCTCTTTCCAGGTATGCCTTCCCCGCTATATACACCAGCCCTCGGCCGCAAACTATGCTCGCTACCCTGCGTTCCATACTTCCTGGCTCTCACATAGTATGACTGATACAATATGCTGGATCTGGAATATCCGCGGCCTTAACGACCACCATAAGGCCCGGCTCATTCACTCCCACCTACTCCTGCACAAAGTTGACATTTGCCTTCTACAAGAAACCCACCTGTTACCTGCTACTTCTGTTAGGCTCTAGTCGCGGTATTGGGGTGAATCGCACTCCTCTTTCTATTTCACCTATTACCGGGAAGTGTCCATTTTGATACGGAAGGGGCTTCCATGGCATACAAATCAGGTACTTACTGACCCTGATGGGCGGTATGTTATTTTGCATGGCTCCCTACTGTCCCAACCAGTGACAATTGCGACTGTGTATGGCCCTAACTCGAATGACCCTGATTTCTTTACTCATATATAGCACCTAATTTCGTCTTTGGCCCCTGCGGCACTCCTCTGGGAGGGGGGGGATTTTAATGTTACACTTTCTGCTGTCCTGGACCTCTCTGGCCCTTTTCACACCCGCGCTCTACGGCTCTTCTTCAGTCTGTACTTGCCGACAACTCACTATATGATGCGTGGCGTCATCTGTGGCCTGAGGCCTGCGAGGGAACCTGCGTCACCAGTGCCTGCGGTTGCTGGTCCCGTATTGATCTTTGGATCACCTCCCCTGATGTTATCACCTGGCTAACTTCCGCTAACAATATGGCGTGCACTTTTTCTGATCATGCGCCAGTCCAGCTTTGCCTTCGCCTTCCTAACTCTCCACAGCGGGCCTTCACCTGGCGGCTCCCCCGAACGCTCTCTGTGACTCTGTCTTCTTTGATGAGATCCAAACCGCGATCACTAACTATTTTGACTTGAACGTCGGCACTGTAGATTCGCCGTCCACTCTGTGGGACGGTTTCAAGACTGTGATTCGCGGCGAGTGTATCTCCAAACATTCCGGAGTCCTTCGCTCTATCCGCACCATTTTAGATAAACTAGAGTTGGACACCCCTGCTCTGAGACGCTCGATGCGTGAAAAACATTCAGAATTTGCTGAGGAGGCTGACAGGGAACTCTCCTTCCTTGGCAGAGAGGCCCGGGCACACCGCTTCGGTGAGGGCGATTGACCTGGCAAAACTCTGGCCAACCTCCTTCGTCCCCCTCGTGCTGCCTCGTATGTCACGGTGCTTCGGGACGGCAGCCCTGATAGAACCACTTCCCCTGAGGAAATCAAGTCACGCTTCATGGATTATTACACGTGACTCTATACAGCGGACTCTACCCCTTCGCGTGAGAATTTCAACCAATACTTTGATACCCTCTGACTTGTTTGGCTCGACGATTATCACCGTAAATTTCTAGACGAGCCCTTCTCCAAGGAAGAGATACTCGCTGCCACCAACAGTTTGCCCAGCGACATGGCCCCAGGCTCAGACGGCTACCCCCCTGCTTCGTTCTATAAAACTTTTGCTCCGCTCCTGGTGCCGCACCTGACTCCTTCGATAATGGCCTCCTCCCGCCATCGCTCCGTGAGGCGGTGAAAAACGCTTCTGCTTAAGCGGGACAAACCTTCTGATTGCCGCGATTCCTACCGCCCCCTTTCTCTAATTATTACGGACAATAACATTTTTGCAAAGCTGATTGCCACCCGTCTTCTCCTCCTCATGCCTCTCATCGGCCTTCCTGACCAGTCCGGTTTCATTCCTGGCCGCGCCACATCACACAACCTCCGGACTATATTCGTCATTCTTCCTCAGATTAATCCTAGCCTCCCTGCTGTGGCCGCTCTTCTCGATGCCACTAAGGCATTCGATACCCTGGAGTGGCCCTTCTTATTTTACCTTCTACCGCGCCTCGGCTTCAGTACTGTTTTTATTCGTAAGATTCAACTCCTCTACACTCGCCCTTCCGTCCGCCTTCAGATCAATGGACAAGTTTCTGATCCCATTTGGATTGGACGTGGTACCTGGCAGGGGTGCCTGCTCTCGCCTATGCTCTTTGCTATTGCAGTGGAGCCTCTCGCGGGCAGACTCCGGCAACACCACACTCAGAGAGGCATCTCCTTTTCTGCCCGAGCCCTCCTAGTCTCCATGTATGCGGACGATATTACATTGTATTATCGCCACCCCCAAGAAAATCTCAGTCCCCTTGTGCGTGAGATAATACAGTTTGGTGGACTCTCCAGCATACAGGTGAACTGGAGCAAGTCAATGTTGTTTCCTCTTACTGATGCCACCAAGCCATTCACCCCAGACTTTCCTTTCATGTGGGCCTCTTGCCCCACCCGCTACCTAGGTATTTGGCTGAGCAGGGACCTGGATGACCTTCGGAGGGCCAATTTTGGATGTGCGGTGGACTGGCTCAAGTCCAAAATACCTCACTGGAACCGGCTCCCCTGTCACTGGCTGGCCGTATAGCTATCGCTAAGATGGTAGTCCTCCCAAAATTCCTTTACCTCTTTTTGAATATCCCCATACCATTAACTGCCCATTTTTTTCATAAGCTTCGTTCCCTGATCATATCTCTTGTTTGGGCTGACAAGCAACCCAGGATTGCATGCGACATCCTTACTCTCCCCATGTCGGCTGCAGGCATGGGTGCCCCCAATTTCAAACTTTACGCCCTAAGTGCCCAGGCCAGCTTTTTACATTTCTGGATTCACCCCTCCCCTTACCAGCCGCACGTCGTAGTTGAAACTGACCTTGCTACCCCTTGGCTGCTGAGCACCGCCCTGTTTGCTCCGGCCAGTCGCCAACGAGCTGAGGTGGACACGGTCGAGACCCTGCGCTGGGCCTGGTTAGGACTGCGTCGTCTCACTAATGCTCCGATGTTATCGATTAATACTATGCCAATTGTACGTCACCCTGCCTTCCCCCCCTTCCAACCATCTGGCATGTCCAAACATGCAGACCGCCTGGGGCTAAAGACACTGGCGGATCTCTACATCGGAAAGACCTTTTATTCTCTACCTGCGACCTCTGGTCCTATGGACACATTGCTCTTTTACCAGCTGCGGGCTATCTGTAGGGAGTTACATTCCACATTCCCCCAACCTCCACCTTCGATGCCCTCTCTTGACTTTATATATTCCTCCCCCACCCCCCGGAAGCTGGTAACCAAACTATACGCCCTTACGTTGACGACCTCCTCCATCTCCACTGATCGCGCCCGCATGGCGTGGGGCGAGGATCTTGATATGAACATCTCCCAAGCTGATTGGCTCTATTGGTGCAACCAGACGAAGAAACTATCCCCTAACTATCGCCTCCGTCTTATACACTTCAAATACTTGCACAAGCTATACCGTACCCCTGTTCAGCTATATAAATTGGGGCTCATCCCGAACGTTAGTTGCTTGCGTTGCTCTGCTCCTGCTGCGGATTTTGCTCATCTTGCTTGGTTATGCCCAAAGGTGTCGGATTTCTGGCGGGAGGTCTGAGATCACCTCCGCTCCAGTTCATCCCGATCCACCGTTATGCCTGTTGGGCTTTGTTAAGTTTTGCCCGGATGCCTCTCGCCGATTGGTCGCAATGCTGCTTGTTCTTGCGCGGCGTAGGGTGTCCATGTGCTGGGGGCCCAGGCCAGCTCCTAAGTTCGCTCACTGGCTTGAAGATGCATCGAGATGTCAGACCCTATTGTCTGAATTCTTGGAGCTTATGTCTGCTAGGTCTCGCCCGCCCGACATATGGGGCCCCCTGGTAACGTACCTTCATGCCCGATCACATCCGAGCCAGACTGCCTCTCCCGCGCTCCCTGCCGGCACTCCGCCCGCGGCGGCCACCGGTGTTGGTCAGTAGCCCCCTCCTTTCCTGTCCCCATCTCTCCCCAGCCGGACCTGCTCTTCCCTCTGCAGTGCTGTTCCCACATCATACAGCTATGTATTGTTCGATGATGCTTTGTTCTGTTGTACACGATAACGCTTATGTATGATTGGTTCTCCCTAATTTTGAAGTACTGCGCGAATGGTCTTCTGTGTACGATGCTCTGATTTGATGCAAAATTGTATTTTGGCAATGCTGAATTTGTTAATAAAGGTTTTTGAAAAAAAAAAAATCAACTAATTGAAACATACTCATAAAAAAAAAATGTTCAAAATGTGTTACACGAGACGGTTTTACAAGGTGTAGGAGTCCAATGCCTTTCATAGCTCACTGTGGTCTACTAGAAGGATTACAATTTATGAACTGCAAGTATCAAAAGGATCTCTGTGTTCAAAGCAGTAATCCACGTACCTATTTCTTTAAAATAAAAATCTGTGATCTGCGTGTTACATGATGTGCTTTGCAGGAGATTTAAAAAGAAAACCACATATTTTATTGCATTTTCAGTTGGCATGTTACAACATACATATATCAGAACACTATTGCATATTTAAGTGGTACATTTATGCTCACAACATTGTATAAGCTGCTCACCATGTGTGTGGCGATATCATGGATAACAAACCTGTGGTAGGTAGCAACAAAATAGAGGTCCAACAATCCCCAAATGCCCCGTCCCACCCCCCCCCCCCCCAGCCCCAAGAACAGTGGGTTATTGTTTTCAGCAGGAGACAACTTCATCTTCTATACTACTTTGATTCAAATTTGGGACTACACAAAACACAGATCTCTCCAACAAATGTGTTAACCTCCAGAATTACCTCACCATTATTATTATTCCCTGAAATGTACTGGCCACCTCTGCAGCAGATGGCTTAACCCCATAACATATTTTAAAATGCAGACTTTGCAACCAATTAAGCAGGACAGATCTACTACCATGCTTTTGTGGCAGGGTTTAAAAAAATGTATTCGTTGATGCCCAGATTTTGCTTCAGGATTGTGCCACTTTTTTGGCACAACCTCAATTCCAAAACTCATTTGTTAAATATCATAATGCACTTAAATGTACTCATGATACACCTGATAAATGTATGTGTGAGATCTTAGTATCAGATGTCACTCTTGTGATGTCACTTCCAGTGAGGTCACTTACTGGGATGCATGTGGAAAGTCACACGTCGTGACGCCATGTGCTGTGATGGCACGCATCAGTCATGATGTCACTTGCATACTGCCTAACTTGGTCAGTCCCCCCCCTTCTTTTTATAGGACTTGTGCCCTGGCTGAAAGAGAAGTATACAAGGTAAGGCAAGAGAAAAAGTAAGAAAGGGAGATGAAGACATTGCTCCAGTAGTCTGAGAGAGGTAGATGAAGGAGATACAGCAGGTGGAGAATGGGCTGACATAAAGATAGACAGTCCTGTGTACCACTATCAGCTCAGTTGTATACAGCCGCCATGATATTCTTGGCCTCCTGACTTCACACTCCTGAGGGCCTCAGGTGATCGGCTTAGCTCCAGGCGGTCGCAAACAACCTTTGCTGCACTCCACAGTCGACAGAAGAGTTAAATAGGGTGGCTTTTAAAACAGAGACATATATGACAATGGGGTAAACCCGAAAGGCCACTGGACCCGGGTAACTTATGGTACAGAAAGGTAATGTCACAGTGGGAAACAATTACATATTATACCGAACACAAGAAAAATATTGTTACTTTAATCAAAATGAAACGCCACCATTTGAGTCATTCACCATCAATGGTTGTGATTTAATTGCATCACAAAGTTGCATATTAGCCAGATTATAAACAACGTATGCCAAAATTAAACATTTATGAAAACTGGTGCAAAAGGGAGGGGTAGTGAGTGCACAAACAGGATTGTGAAAGTGATGTGCAAAAGGAAGGTAGTGTGCATATGTGACATAAATAGTCAATATATGCAGCCTATCCAGCCAGATGTCTGGTGGGTACAGAAATAATAAATCATAACACGGAGTATCCCATGCAGATAATAAATCTCTGCCATCAGTGTCTGAACAAAAGAAAAATGTCAACGTTTCGACCCCTGAAGTAAACAGCTGATTTGATGCCTTGTGAATGGGGTCTTCCTCAGGACTGGGGTGAGGAGGTTAAAAAGCACCAGGAGGATCAGCCAGAAAGCTTCAGGCTGATGATTCAACAGCTGGGCCTTGCGAGCTCTGTATGTTTTACCATTTCATCTCTTCACCGGATAAAGTGCTTCTTGAAATATTGATGTATGCAGTAACGCTCTGTGGACAAGACTTGCCATGTACTGGCCTTTGCAGTGGTTAATTTGTAATATAAAAAGTGCCGGGCTGTCCTTAGGAGGCAGCACTAACAGGAGAAATGTGCTGGTGCAAACTGCCTCATGACTAGTGCCCCAGCACTCATTAGTCTGGAGAGGACTTGGCCTGATGGCTAGAGCTGCCGATTCCGAAGCTGGGGAACCGGGTTCGAGTCTCGGCATAGCTCAACATTCTGTAATTATGGGGAATATTCCCTGCATTCCAAATAAGTGTGCCCTTAATTGGTGTATAAGCTCCGGTGCCGAGGATTAGGTGCCGGTGTTGAGCACCGGAAAGCACCGGCTCAAATTAAGCACTGGGCCTTTGGTTTGACATTACGTATCGCAAAAGCAGTGAAGAATATTTTCTTTTTAAAAATGAATGGCACAGTTTATCCATTCAGCCCTGTCAAAACGTGCAGAATTAAAATGAATAATCTATTTCAATAAGCCCACAATTCACAAAATTCAATACGGATTGGTGATAGCCTGTATACAGCAGGGAACCAAGCAGGGGTCTGTAAGTGGTGTAGTAGGTAAGAAAGTGACTTTTTTCTGAAAAGTGTTGGATAAGATTTTTGTATGTATTCTTGGGCCAGAACTTGTCAAGTTTTGCATTGACTGTTGATGGGAAATAGGACACCTTGCAGTCAGAGAGCACTCTTTAACCGAGGAATGAATGGTGTTTCCGCCACTCACAAGTAAATACATCACTTGAACCTTCTGGGCAAAGTAAACATTATTCATGGGCCCACATGTTAATAAAAAAGTAGCTTGGACAGTAAAGCTGGGCATACAACCAACAAACACTTGTTATTTGGCACTACCCCTTATGAGCATGCCTCCAGAAGGGAGGCTTTCTAGGGGAATGCGACGATACCTCTGCCAACAGGACTGCTGAGCCTTAAGTGGACACTGTGCCTGGAGACCGCCGAGTGTCAAACAGATGCATGTCCAGCTTCTCCTGCCAATAAACCACCTTGGATGTGGCAGCAAGTGTATGGAAATGCTTGTATGGAAGCTGATGGATCCCAGATCCCTCAGTCCACCATATGTCGAGGTGCACCGCATACACATTCACCATTCCTCAAAGCACCTAGAAGCATCTGAGTTGCCGGTGTCTGCTATCCAAGCAATCACACTGGAAAGCAGTGACCCATGCTTCCAATCCTCACATACTTAGAGAATGCCATTCTTTTGAAGTGATATTCACTCCATTTTGCATCTGGTTGCTCACTCTTCAGGGAATCTCACACTAAGCTAAATCATTCTAGTATATATACACATGTGCCTATGTTCAAATGTTGCTTTTTTGTCAACTGTGTTGTCCAAAATTGTTAGACCTGACATCTGTTGGCGTTGTTTCCCTTTGTATTTTTGCGTGTGATTTTCTGTGTTTTTTACTGTGTGCTGAATTTCGCTTTTGGGTGACTTTAGGACTCTGAGCACGTTACCACTGCGGATGTATGATCCGACATCGCAAACAGTTACACCGCGTGCTTTTACCACGCCGTTTCTACACCGCAATTGCTGTTACATCGCGTGTTTTTTCACCGCATACCATTTCAACCGCAGTGTGTTTCCCCCAGTGGAAGACAGCATTACTACGTATACGAATACATCGCGTTACCATTACAACGCGTTTTTTTGTTTTTTTGTCTTTTTGTCTCTATACGAGGCTGCAGGGAAACCAGGGATTTTTGTGTCTCCAGCCCCCACTCCGCAAAAAGTGTTCTGCCGCGCACATGTGGCAATTCGTATTGTATTACGTTCAGTGTCATTGTTGTAATGGGTGTTAGTACTGTAAGCCACATTTTCTGGTTTCAGCATTTTGGTGTCCTGAAGTAATACAACTGAATTCAGAAAGTAAAAGCAACAGGTCACGGGACACACACAACCGGGTGTTCTTATTCATAATCTTTCAGTGGTCGGCATAAGTCTTTATGTTCCATTTAAAGAATGACTGCACAATTGTAGCACCATTAAAGTTCACACACCCACTTACGCTGACTTTGCACACACCTACCTCAAGTATATGCTAGCTTTCCATCCCCTGGCCCTCCGAGGCCAATGTAAAACTTAAAAATACGTTATCATTTCTTATTGCCTACAATCGAAAGTCACATTATTTACAAACTGTTTTTCAATACGTTTAGAATGTTCTCTGTAACTACCATCATTTCCACGTGTTCCTGTCCACAAGAAGTCTATTGTGGAATGCGATCAGTCCTACACTGTTTGTGCCTCTCACTGTCTAACAAAAGCCCCCGCAGCCTCCACGGTGGGGGTGCGGGGCGCCTCGGGCAGTGGCAGATCCATGGGGGCTGCAGCCCCCGAGCCGGTGCCTCTGCGTCGGTGCCAGAACTGGACCTCAAACCTGTCTGACACTAGAGAGATAGAGGGGCAGACTTACAAGCCCTGGAGGTGCAGGGGCGGTGGGCAGGGGTGGGGGGAGACGTCCAATAGTGACCACGGGAAGAAGGGGAAGAACACCAGCCTACCAACCAAGGGAGAGACGTCCAAGCAATGACCAGTGGCGGGGAGCCAAGAACCCCAGTGGCCCAGTGAGTCCCTGGGGCTCAGACATTCAGCAGCCACTAGTGAAACAAAGGCAAGAACCCTTCCCTATCAACAGTGAACCCCTTGGGCTGGGAAGAGAAACATGGGCTACATGAGAGACCAGCTGACTGGAGACCCGTGAGGATGAAATGCTGAAGTGCATCTGACCCACTGACATTCGAACCCTGCAGCAGCAGGGTATGTGTGAGGAGAAGGCCATGGACCAGGGGTTAAGTTGCTGGTTACGGAACCAACAGCGCTACATTTCAATCCCACCTTTCCTTCTCAATACAAATGAGTGATCCTCGACAAATGACCTCGCCTTCCTGGACATCGATTTCGTTAGCAGGCTAAATTCAGAGTACTAAGAAACGAGCTAAGAAAGTCCTAATACCGGGACAGAATGCAGACAGCTGTTGTCTAATCTTCGAGGATCAGAAAGGCCTCCCTCCCCCAGGGCGCAGACCCACCCCTGCCACCAAGGGTACGGGCAGGGATGTCCCAGGGACCTCTCGACACTTTCTGAAGGGGTCCTCATCGTTGTGAGTTGCGCCTCTGATGTTCAGCTACCAGTTGCCCTTCATGGCATCTGCCATTGCCGGAGCTGCTAACAAGTTCTGCTGTCTGCCTTTCTTCAGTCTTCGGTAAAGCCAAGCTCCTGACATGGAATGAACAGGCACTGAAAATCCACCATATTTATACATGTCAACAAACATTCCTGGCAAGAGCAAAGCAGGTTTTTCGTGAAAAGAGAATCCCGTCTTTTGAATGCAGGAAGACAAATACTGCTTCTTCTCTAGTTTCTGGTCTGAAACCCACTCGCCCATTCTCGGTGCATATAGTCACAGATGCAGTATCACCCTGGCCCAAGGGCACGAGGATCCTCGTGCATCCCAAGTGTGTCCATATTGTTCTGTAAAGTAAAAGAGTGTCATTTTAAGGATTTAAAGGATTTTAAAGACCAACTTTCAGAAATGCGCTCACACAAAAACAATTTACATTTATGTGCTTGCGATCTAAAAGCATGCGCGAAGTAAAACCGCGAAGTAAATGTGCATGCAATCTAAAAACCGGCGGTGTCAAGCCTCCCGCGATGTAAAACCCGCGTTGCAGTGGCAGCGCGTGAGTATAGAGTCGTTGTAATGGGTGTTTCCCTACCACTGCTGACCAGTGCTAAAGTGCAAGTGCTCTCAGTCTGAAATGTAATGGTATTTGGTTTCTCCATGATTGTCCTAATTGATTTACTAGTAAGTCCTTAGTACAGTGCACCATGAGTGCCAAGGGCTTGCCAATCAAATCCTACAAGTGAGTCTGCAGCACTGATTGTGCCACCTACACAAGTAGCCCTGTAAATATGTCTCAGGCCTGACACGTCAGAGCCTGTGCAGTTTTAAACTGCCATTTCGACCTGGCAAGTGCACCCACTTGCAAGGACCAAACCTCCCTTTTATTACATGTAAGACACACCTAAGATAGGCCCTATGTAGCCCTATGGGCAGTATGCTGTGTGTTTAAAAGGTAGGACATGTACTTGTGAGTTTTACATTGACCTGGCAGGGAAAAAGTGCTAAATTAGTTTCTCACTACAACAAGTCCTATCTCTTCCATAGGTTAGCATTGGAGCTGCCTTGTTATATCTTACAAGTGCATCTTCCAATTGGGAGCAGATAGAAAATTGGAGTTTGGTGTCCCTGGACTTAAAATTTAAAAAAACATATCCTTTAGTGAAGGTGGTTTTTAAATTGCAGGTCTGAAAATGAATTGTTTTGAAAGTGGGCATTTTTTTACCTAACCATTCTGTGCCTCTGCCTGTCCCTAGAATACAATACACATCTAGGTTGGATGACAGTTGGGCTTTGTTAATTCACTCTAGACAGTCACACACAAAGGGAGCTGAGGTGTGCCCTGCATATCTTGAGGACCCATCAAAATGAGCTTTCCTGAGCTAGAATGGTGGGAAGAGCTGAAAGTTGCACCTGAATTGGGCTGTGCCTGTCCCCACGGAAAGACATCTCTGCCCTGCTGTAATGTGTCTGGAGCCAGGGGCCAGGAATTGCAGGGTCTTGTGCACTACATAGACCTTTATTTGAAGTCTCCATACTTCAAAGGCTAAAATGCGTATAAGTACTGGACCTCTGACACCATGTACTCTGAACACTTCTGGACTGAGGACATTCTGCCAGGAAGAAGAGCTGTTGTGCTGCCAGGAGGAACTGCCATTTTGCTGTGTTGGCCTGTTTCCTGCTGATTCTGTTGTGGGAGTGAGAGAACTGGACTTTGCTCTCTGCATCCTGCTTTCTAAAGTTTCTCCAAGGGCTTGCGCTTGCCTCCTGTTGGAAGTCTCAGGGCCATCAAAGACTTCACCTGTAGCAGCTTGGCACCCCTGCTGGAGCCCTTCTTGCCAAGTTGTGCCAAATCCAGTTCCTGGGCCCTTGGAAGTGAATTTCAGTGCTACAAGGAGAACCCGACATCAAGCGACTTTGGAACCAGTGCCTGTCTGCAACTTTGACGCTGTGCCGCTGCCTGCACCAAAGCCGTGGTTCCTGCTTGATAAAATGACTGCGACTTACAGCACAGCTTCCAATGATGCTGCAGCATCCCTGAAGAACCGCCATTGTGGTAGTCCTAAGCACCGCACCGCCGACATCCATGACACACCGCTCCGACTTCAATGGCACAGCTGTTGCCCTGTGGTTTGACCTCAATGCCGTGAAACCGAAGCCTCACGGCTTGACTGCCGACTTCGTCATTGATACCATGCAGCAGTAAGGAACTGCAGTTTCGCACCTGCAACCAACACATCACCTCCCCTGTGCCTCGCATCGTCCCCCGGACAGGTAGGACAGGGTGGAAGAAGTTGGATTGTGACAGACGTGTCAACTGACCAGTAACAAAGGTGGGATCAGAGCTGTAGGGGGCAGATCATTAGTGATTGAGGCGTGGAAAGTGGGGAACGGCAGAGCCACAAGTGTCAGAACAACGCAAGTGCAATCACGCTTGCCTGAACAATGCATCTACCTTAACCACGCATATACATGGTTAAGGCATATAGCAGTATAGTGTTCAGGATGGGCGGGGAGAAGAAGAGGAAGTGTCGCAACAGGAAGCTCCGGACACGGACAGGTAAGTTGGATTGGGGCCGGGTTTGGGGGCAGTAGTTTTTAGGGATGGGTCGCTTTTTGGCCTCGGGGGGGGGGGGGGGGGTTACTTTGGGGACAGGGGTAGGTTTTTAGGGCTGGGGAGGAGGTCAAAGTAGTTTTAAGGGCTGGGGCGGTTTTGGGCCTCAGGGCAGTGGGAGGAGGTCAAAGTAGTTTTAAGGGCTGGGGCGGTTTTGGGCCTCAGGGCAGTGGGAGGGGTTAGGGTAGTTTTATGAACAACTCCGTGGGTAAGTTGTAGGGCTAAGGGCAGGGGGGCGGGGTTGAGGTAGTTTATGGTAGGCAGAAGGGTTTTAGGCAGCAGGGCAGGGGGAGTGGGGGAGGTAGTTTTAAGGGCAGGGCTGGATTTTGGCCTCAGGGTGAGGTAAGGGGTTAGAATTTTAGGGCAGGGGGGGTCGGAGTAGTGGTAAACATAACCATGCATTCCCCTTACCATTCATACCTTTACAATGAAATTGCATGGTATAGGCATGTGTGGTAAAGGAATGTGTGGTTAAGACACATTTATGGTTTGGGCTGGTGGTAGAGGTACTTGTGATTTAGCCATGCGTGCCTCTGTCATACAACCATGGAAAGAGGCTTGGGTAGGTGGGTTTATGTCAGCAGCAATGTGGCAGTCAGATGGGTAGTGAAGGTGGCAGGTGGGCAGTGAAAGGTGGGTGCTGGTGGGTAGTAACAGAGATGGAAAAGGTGAGAAGTGGTTCTGGGCTGAGTAATAGGACTCAGGTGGGTATTGAATGAAGTTAACCTAGGGGTGGTAGTAGGTGGGAAGTGGCAGGTTAGTAGTTGCAAAGGTGGTGTCAGTGGTGTTAGGAGTAGGTGATTGTTGAATGAGGTGAGAAGTAAGCAAGAAGTGTCTGGGGTGTTGGCAAGGGTGTGTTTGGAAGGAGGTGGGTAATAACAAATATTGGTGAAGGTGAGAAGTGGCTGGGGTTAGGGGCATAGAAGGCCGGTAGCTACTGAGTAGGGGGCATGGAGGGCAGAGTTGTGGTGGATGTTTAAAACCTGAGGTGGAGGCAGGGGTGTGGGACTGGTGGGTAGCTGCTGATGTGATGGCAGGTGGGTAGCTAAGAGGTGGAGGTTGAGATGTTGTAGGTGACTAGTGATAGGAGTGGGGATATTTAGTATTGATGGCGTCTTGGCTGTCTCTACATCTGTCTGTTGAGTGTTGCCTGTCTCCGGGATTATGCAAAATAAAGCATGGGGCAGCAAAGAAGGACCTTACTATTTATTCACCTCTCAATCTGTCTCTTTTTGAGTCCCTGTCACCATTCTGACCCATGTCACACTTTACATCCCTATCATGCTCTTTGTGGCTTTCACGATCCTAACACCTGTCACACTCAGTCCTTGTCACCCTCCCTTTTCCTGACATACTCCATGTCCTAGTCACATTCCAGGTCATTCCCACTCTTTGAATCCCTGTCACTCTCCCATTCCCTGTCACCCTTTTAACCTGTGTCTCGCTTCCTATCTCCATCACTCTCCCCATGCCTCACTCATACTCCATTACTGCCATTGTCCCTTTTTTCTGTCTCTCTCCATGGCCCTGTCGCTCTTCCCATCAATGCCAGCCTCCATGTACCTATACCCCTCTCTTTAACTTTTACTCTCTTGTTCTCTATCACATTCCAGTCCCTGCCACATTCCCGACTATGTCAGACCCTTAGCATCTGGACCCATGTGCCAACTAGTCTTGGGAAAATCTGTGGCTTGACGAGGGGCACTCAGGGCAAAAATAGTGTAAATGCTTGGCAAATTATGGGACGTTTTAGTGAAACTGGTACATAATATGCAGCTTTGCCACAGTTTTCAAAGTTTTCTTGAAGAGGGAAACCCCCAAAGACCCCTGGCATGGTTCTGGTCACTAAATGAAGATCCTGGACTATAGTATGAGTGCTCCTTCAGAATCCATGACATGTTAAAAAAGAGAAAAAAAAATCTTCACATACTTCACCCCAAGATACAAGTGCATATCAGACAATGAACATTTTGTTGCAGCTGTGTACATATGGCTATTTATAGTAGAGGGCTTTACTCCAGCCCTAAAATGTTACCAAGTATTGTGTATGTCTGTATCTATAAGTTAATTTCAGTTTTGTTACAAAAATAATCGACTCCCTTTATTCTTATCCAATCCCTCCTCGCTCGCTCTCATCACAAACCTTTTTGAGTACTATTTATTTTATGTATTTATTTATTTGTTTTGTAGAGCACCTGAATCACCCCCGAAGGGGTATCTCTGCGCTATGGACGTGCTACAGTAGGCCAAAGAAAGGGACAAGTTAGAATAAACAGTTTTGAGGAGCCTTCTGAATTGAAGGTGGTCAGGGCATTGACGCTGGCCGGAAGGGAGCTGGTTCCAGTAGAGAGGGGCAAGGTGAGAGAAGGCTTTCCCACCCATCCTCGATTTTTTTGAGCCGGGGAACAAGGAGTAGAGATTTAGTTCCTGAGCGAAGAGACCTAGTGGGTGTATAGTGGTTGAATCTCATTGCAAGATAAATGGGACCCTTACCATTCAGGGCCTTGTGGACGATACAACAGGTTTTAAACTTGATTCGCTTGCGTACCGAGAGCCAATGAAGCTGTTGCAGGAGGGGAAGGGAGACAGTTTAGGGTGGGACATTCGAGACAAGGAATGCCGCGGTGTTATGGACTACCCGCAGTCTGCTCAGCGAGGACTCATTAGCTGAGATCAGGAGGGCGTTGCAGTAGTCTAGGCGGCTAAGTACCAATGCCTGAATAAGAGTTTTCCGTGAAGACATGGGGTGAAAAGGAAAGACTCGCCGTAACAGTCCAAGCACATGGAAACAGGAGGCAGTAGTGTTGGCTACATGTTCCTTCATGGTCAGTGCCTGGTCTAGGTGTATGCCAAGATTCTTGACAACAGTCTTGGGTACAGGGGGGTCACCCAGATCCCCTGGCCACCAATCTGGTGACCACAACAGTGGTGCATCACCAAAGAGCATGATCTCGGTCTTCCCGACGTTAAGCTGAAGGAAATTGCTCCTCATCCAGTTTGATATGGCTATCATACCTTCCGGGGAGGTGGACTGGGCCTTAAGAGTGGATTTATTAAACGAGAATAAAAGCTGAGTATAGTCAGCGTATGAAATGGGTGTAAAACCTAATGTCCTAAGTAGGTCTGCCAGGGGAGCGACATAAATGTTGAACAAGGTGGGGCTCAGACAGGAGCCCTGGGGCACTCCCTTGGTCAAATCCATGGTTTTAAAGCGGAAAGGGCCTAGGTTAATGGTCTGGGAGCAGAGAGAGAGAAAGTTTACTATGAACTCCCAATCGTCCTTCTCAAACCTCCCCCCAACCCAACTAATAGAAACACACGACCACTGCTTACAAAATCTTATATTTAAAAAAAACTCTATGTAAACACTGTTCAATCAGTGTTCATTCTAACACTAAAGAGCAAAATGTAATAAAAAATGGCCAGCCTAACGCTGCAAACTCCTTCCTTCCCCCTTACTTGAACCCCAGCATTGCCACAGGAGGCTCCTTGTGTTCTCCTAAACTCTGCAACTCTTAAGGTTTGCCTCGGTTTGGCTGGATGAAAGGGAAGGTTTCATAGTGTTGTAGTGAAGTCTGCACTTATTAAACTAAATAGGAGTAGAAAAAAACACACAAAACAACAATACCACAGAAGGTTGTGACTGTATTTAAAATATATTTTGTGCAGTACCGCTGTGGTGATATGGACGTGCTTTTAATGTACATCACTACACCCACTGTTGCTGGAGGATACCGAACGGTATAAACTGCTCAACCGCCTCCTTGTTGTTGGTTGCAGTACGCAATGAAACCGCGAATGCAAGCGACATCTTATCTTCACAGTCATGGGAGGGAGTGACAGGGGTTTAGCGGGCCCTGAACCATGGGTTTGTTGTTGGTTTATTAACCCCTTGTGCGCTCATGACGGAACCACACCGTCATGGGCCACGGGCGGCGTGTGCTCATGACGGCGTGGTTCCGTCATGCTGCGGCCGTTGGCGGCCGCTCCTTCCACGCGGCTCTAATTGCCCGCCTGTGCGGGCGAAATAGAGAGTGGGCAGAGTCGTGACAGAACCACGCCGTCATGAGCACAGCTCGCCCGTGACTCATGACGGTGTGGTTCCGTCATGAGCATGGCGGCGCCGCGCTCACCCCTCACCCCCCCCCCCCCCAGCGCTGCGGCGGAATTCGCGCCGCAGCGAAGGGGTTAATGAGTATCTTAAGTAACTGTGCTAAAAACTCTTTTATGTGTTGAATGCTCAGTTTCCGTGTACACTGCATGACACCCTTAAAATTCTTACTTTTACTGCCGGGCGACTGTCCATCTGCTGAGTCTGAAAGAGGCGGCAGACAGGACATGCACGTTGAAATGCACTTTGTGCATCTTTGCGAGGAAAGGGCAGAAAAACATACACAAAGGCCATGTATCATGTAGGAAAGAAATGAACAGTGGGATTTGTCTCATTTAAGAAACGTAGAGCCCCCATGTACCACTTGCAGGATCCGCATACAAACAACCCTGATACTCTGTCTCACCCCCATACATTTCATTAGCATTTGTAACCATTCCTGAATATCAATAAATTAAATTTTCTTTTCGATTATCGTTAATCTCTTTTCTGAAAGTTTACTTGAGGTCTAGTCGAGCTATTATTCCTACAGAGAAATACATAACATGTCATGGGGAGAGGATGTGGTCTATGACCGGAGCTACCGACTTTGGAGCTGGGGAACTAGGTTCGAGGTTCGGCTCAACATCCTGTGGTTCTGGGCAAATCACTTCATCTCCCCGTGTCTTCCGAAAATGAATGTGTCCTTGTGTAACGTAACTGGTGCTCATGTAAAGCGCTCCAATACCTTTGGGTCAAGTTTGCGCTACAAAATCTGGAAAGAAAAAAAAGAGGCCTTCATAGGATGTTGATGGGACAACCATCATCCAGCATAGTGGTCCGACCACTGCGATACGATTCGGTCGGACCACTTCGATCAGAAGGACCACCCGACGCTTCCGACGGCCTCAAAGAGCCATAGTAAGGTTGTCGGAAAGGGACTTTGGGGGCCCCTAGCAGGGCCCCTATCCCCTGTGGGCCTCCGCTATGAGGCCCGGGGGGCACTTGTGGTGCCCCCCCCAAACATCCATGCACTGTGTGCCAGGCACGGCATGGTGCCTGGCACACAGTGCTTGGATGTTTGCACACATACCCTTTTCTATTATGGCCTGTGGTGCGGCCCTGTTATATCTGCTGCTCAGCCAGTGTGACTGGGGTTGTGGAAGGTTGGTGTGGTGATGCTGTGGAATGTGGAGGTCTGAGAGAGTCAGTTGGCGAATGGGCTGAGCAGCAGGAAGGCTGCTCCTGGTGGGGCTCTTGATCTGCAACTGGACTACTTTCTATTACAACATATTTTGGCAGCTAATTTAAAGAGGCACCTACGTGTGTGAACAGAGAGAAAGAAGAAACTATGGAAACTTATCTACAAGAAACACATCTGAGGAAACTACTGGAAGAATAATTTTAAAGGAATCTAAAAGTACAGAGAAAGACAGTATGCCCTCCAACCTCACCAGTGTCCTGCTTCACCAGACAGCCTACCAGCCAGGGCATGCTTGAATTAAACAGCTTGTATGCTGTTTACATCCACCAGATGTCATGAGGAAAATTTCATATAACATAAGGGACTCTGTGTTTGTGTTACATCGTCAAAAAAATGAAAGGAATCGGCACCACTGGTGAGATACGTGTTGAGGGTGCCTTGCCATGTTACTTCGCTACACAGAGAATCTGCACTGCAGGTGAGCTACGTCGTATGACTGTATCACAGTTTGTGTATTTAGGCCATGCCGGCATGGTTGTGCGGCATTTGAGTGGTCCAAGTAAAGTTGACCTTTACTGGCATGCGGCAATTAAACGCGCCGCAAGGCGTAGCGCTCTCATTAGGTCTCGCCTGACCCAGCGCATGCGCTGGTCTGGTTTTTTTTTTACCTTGAGCTTGGGTCACGCAGTGGAGCTGCTGAATGATATGTAGCGCTTCTTGCACGCACCTAGAGCCATCCGGCAGGGATCTTCGGTACGAGCCGCTATCTATATTTTGTTCGGCGTTTCTCTTCCTTGCTGCTTGCTGGTCACTATGGGAACTTCAACGTTTCTCTCTATTCGAAGATTGTGATGTGGCATGCGAACTGTTACGGGTGGGGTTCAGTGTTTGGTCACTGCAACGTGGAGGTAGCAGGTCTACGTTTTTACTGTAGACTCTGGCAGTGACTTCCGTGGGCTGTGGGACATCGCAGCTTTTAGCCTGACATGTTCATTATTAAAGTGGGGACAGTTTGTACAACGTCGACAAACTATTCTGTGACGTGTGGATATATATACATTAAACTTTGCAACATTACTACTACTTTATGGTGTTTCAGTATGGGGACTGTACTGTGCTTTGGGTGGGAGGTCGCTCACCAATGTTTTTGTCTTTTTGTATTTGTGCTGCATATGGTCATTATGGTGTGCTTTCAAATGTTTTGCCATTTTGAATGAACAATTTTACGTGCATTTATGACTTCATGATGTGCTGTGTTTGCCATAGTCTTCTGACAGAGTTTTCTATATTAGCGCTTAGGGCTATTATGAATGATGTAAGGTACTTCATGATGTGCTGTGTTATGTATGTTGTAAGGATCTATAGATGAATTGAGTGTGACAGGCGCACGGGAGATACAGATTATATGTGCTGTTCCAGGTTGTCATTTTTTTGTGTTTATGTTTTCCCCATAAAATAGGGACATTAATATTACTAGTGATATTTCCTTGGGATGATATGAGGTGGTAAGTCACCCATTTTGTTTTGGTGTTTGTTGCTGTATTGTGATGACGGTATAAAGAGAAGTCATTCAGGTCTACCACTTTTACGTGGTTGTGGGATGGTGTAGTAATATTACCTACTGTTGCGGTTGTGTTGATGACTACCACTTCTACGTGGTTGTGGGATGGTGCAGTAATATCACCCACTGTTGCAGTTGTGTTGGTGGTTACCACTTCTACGTGGTTGTGAGATGGTGCAGTACCAGCACTCACTGTTGGATTTATGGCTGTGATGATTTTATCAGGAAAAGTCATTCAGGTCTACCAAGTGGAATGGTGTTGCTTGGTTTGCTGGGATTGAGAGGGTTTCCCCTTTTGTGTTGCTATGGGGTGGTCCCTACTGCTCCGTTGGAGGTTTGTTCTCTATGTGTTGTCTTTCATGTCGGCCTGGCCAGCAGGCATGTTTGAGGCATTAAGGGTTTGGTAGAGGAGCTGCGGTATGGATGAGTGTATTGTGTCTTTTTAATGGAAAGGTGAAAGATGTGCGCGGTATGTTTGTGTTATGTATTGAGTGTATGATCACAGGAGCAGGTTGACGTGTACCTTTTCTCAACAAGTTATTTGCATGTATTTTGATGTAATTTTATATCTTCTTTTTTTATTTTTTGTAATTAGTATGCATGATCCTTTACGATTAATATGTAACATGCAAGCCTTATTACAGCATATATATTTGGACGTGTTCCATCTCTACACTAAAGTTGGTGATTTGTTTTTTTACTTAGTTTTCAGTAGTTGCCAATGTTATTCCAGTGTTTGTAATGAAGGGAGATATGTTATACCTGCTGCTCAGCCAGTGTGACTGGGGTTGTGGAATGTTGGTGTGCTGATGCTGTGGAATGTGGAGGTCTGAGAGGGTCAGTTGGAGAATGGACTGAGCCGGAGGAAGGCTGCTCCCGGTGGGACATCTATCTTAATAAACATCTTACATAATCTACCTTGGACTACTGGACGTCTTTCTATTACAACAGGCCCTTTTCCAGGCCATATGACATGACACTGTGAGTTAAGCTGTTTTCAAAAGCTTACAAAGTTTGAAGTGAAGGAATATAACAACCAGACAGGGAGATGAGACGATCTGTTCAGGCTCACACTTAGGGAAAGCTGAGACTATAGGATCATTCACACAACATCGTGGTAAACCATGGCACAAAAATATTGTGTCAAGAATATTGTTTACCACAATATGGTGCTTCTATACGTATAATAGTAAGTGCAAAAATACAGAGTCAAAAATATTATTGACACTAATATCATCCCAAAATATAGATATGCATTTGTGTTTATATTAATATATATAGTAAAAATTACAAAATATTTATTCTACATTATATAATTTGTTTTATATTTTAAATGTATTATGGATATAGACATGAAGTGCGAGCCCACTGTGGGCGTGGCATATAGGAAGTTCAATAAAATACTTCAAAGAGAACTGCCTACGAGAGTGTCTGAGCTATGACCTTTGAGAAAGAGGCTGTGAACCTCGAAACGCGTCAGGTCTTTGACAATGCTACCCGGAGCAGCGATGCGAGTGAATGCCATGTGATACACCGAAGGGTGAAGTTTGTTGGGAGTGAGCCCCTAAGAAGCTGGGACGCTTTTGATGAAAAAAAATATATATATATATATATATGTATATATATGTGTGTATTTTACTATTCCTATTGCAGTCTAAGCAAGAGTAGGGAAAGTACTTCACTTCAAACACATTACATATATGAGTAACCTCGTAAATTTTGAAAAAAATAAACTCTTAATAAAAAAAGTATTTATGAACATGGAAATTATATATATATATATGTGTATAATAAAAACTTACATAATCATTCAATAATGACCATTTGCTAAATAATTGTTATTCAGTTATTCATTAACTTAACCACCATGTACCCCTACAAACCTAGCAGCCCATACCTAAACCATAACTAAAAAATAAGTATTCCATGATTTATATATTTAAAATGAATTAAAGAATTAATAAAGAATAAAGAATTGTTAGTTAATTTTACCTAATCAACTTCCCACCCTAGACCCCTACACACCTAGTAGGCGGCAACTAAAATATATTTAAAATAAATGGGCATTCCATAATTCACATATTAAAAATGCAATTAAATAATTATTTACAAATTATAATTAATAGATACTTATTACTTAATTAACTTCCCACCCTATGCCCTACAAACCTGGCACCACATAACAAAATGATAACTAAAATAAATCATTTATCTATATTTCACATATTTAAAAATCAATAAAATAATTAACAGTTAATAATAATTTGTTCATTGTTAATTCATTTCCCACCCTAGATCCCTACAAACCTAGCAGCCCACAACTGAAATAAATAAGTGTTCCATAAATTACATCAACTATTACCTGATTAACTTCCTGCCCTATACACCTCAAACCTAGCAGTTCACAAATAACATATAGCAAACATAAGTTTTACATAATTTATACAATAAATATCAATCATATAATTAAATGAAATATATCAAGTAATTCACAAATATTACCTAATTAACTTCTCACCTTATCCCCTTACAAGTCCCAAAACCTGCTACAACACTATAAATTACTATTAAAAATTAATTAAAACTTTCTGAACCATTTAAAATTGCATTCTATATTTTTTAAAGTAAATAACATTTATATGAATAAAAGTAACACATACAATAAATATCAACTAAAACACATTAAAATAATTAAACTATATTTTTAACAACTATGTAACTGAAAACGATATTTTTAAACATCAATTTTATTTAAAATTATATTACTTACCTAAAAAACACAATATTCTTGTCAGCAATATTGCTGCCACATGATATTTATGTATCACAATATTTTATTTCTGTCTCCTGATTTTTACAACTCAATATTTTTTCCAAACCCCAGGCACTATAACCAGGGTAATTGGATTTAGTTGGCTACATTTTGGAGACATAAAAAGCAAATTAAGTGGGGTAATGATGCACATTTTGTGACAGTATTACTTCACTATTTTGAAGTATTTCCATGTTAGGATTGCCTGGGCAAAGGCCCTCACCTGATTAGTATCAGTTTAATGCCTAAATGCAGCAATTGCGTGACAGCGCCTTGAGCACTTTTGATCAGTTAGAGCTAGAAACATTGTTTGTTTTGTAACAATATGCAAATTAGTTAGATGATGGGTAAAGTGAGAATTGTGGCAAATCCATACTTAGGGGCCGATTACAATGTTTATCCGGAAGCCTCCGACAGCTAGTCGGAGGCTTTCTGACCACGGTTGAGGGCTTTCCTACCCACTCGGTCGGTTTGCGGTCCGACCGACTGATTACGATGTTGGCAGTCGAAACGTAAACCGGCCAGCCATTCTAACTCTGTTCTGACCAGCCCTCGGAGTCTTCCTGTTGGTCTGAACTGCACCGTAATCCCCTATGGACGACGTTTCCGCCTTTGAAATTACGATGTCGGTTTCTCACAGCCTTTATGTTCCAGCCATTTCAACACAGAAAGGCTGTCGGAAAGCGACTTTGGGGACCCCTAGCAGGGCCCCCTTGTGTCCACGGTCGGTGGCCTGTACCCTGCACTGTGTGGCAGGCACCATGGGGTGCCTACCACCAAGTGCAAGGTTTTACACACACACCCATTTCTCTATAGGAGCCTTTATTACGGCTGGATTAAATTGCATCCTGGAGCACTGAAAGAAGGCCAATACAAGTTCAAGATTCTGTGTTACACTTAAAAGATCATGCAATGCCTAGCAAATAATATTATAAATATAACTACGTAATATCAATTAGCATATTAGTTAATCGCATTTAACAGTATCTCTGATCAGAACTCATAGGAACCTCAGAAAAGTGGGAAACAGAAAGGTAACGCAATAGTCTCTAGCTGATTAGCTAAAGAAAAAAAAACAGGGACATTAAGACTAAGAGTTACCTTATTTTATATTACAGTATATAATTATTACTGATCATCAAGGGAAAACAAACAGTAACATGCTAAAAAGGAGACGGCATTCCTCTGAAACAGTAAAAACACGAGAAGAATCTCAGTGTTAATAAAGTGTTTGACCCACATCTCAGAAAGTTTCTAAATATTAAAAGAATGCGGATACTAAGAAAATATAATCTGCAGAAATATCTCCTATCATTACCTGGTTGGAGGCCCTGGGTCAGATGAATGAGGCTAGGCGTGGCTGGCTTGACCCCAGGTCCTGGTAGAAGGTCTCATGCTTGCCTGTGCACAGATCTTGGGAGTACAAAATACTGCAGCTTGAAGGGTTCACCCTTCACATTAGCAAAGATGTTATCTAGGCAGTCTGCCTCACTGTTAGATTCTGAAGTGTTTGTACTTGGAGCACTTGAAATAATGTGTCCATTAGAAATGGCCCAGTGTGTACTACAATTGCGGCATCTGGAGCAGCAAGGGGCCTAGATCTTGTAAGTGTCCGGGGAAGGTGAAAAGTTAATTTAGTTGGTACTTCATTTAGGATGGTGGAACCTCCGAATCGCCCCAGCTTGCTTGCTTCCTGGAGCTACACTGACCTCTCAGAGGAGGTGATGTCAGGACTTACAATAACACTCTCTTCAACAAGCAAGTAGAGTGCACATCATTAGGAAAATAGTCACCAAGGCTTGGCAGTTGTTACTCAATGCAGATGAAGGCTCTATCGACCAGATGCACTCTTGCAAGTTGTTGAGATAGTTTCACCTGAACAAAGTTACGAAGGAGTTGAGGCTCACAGTAAAGAAAATACTTATACTGGATTTGTTTCCCCTCAAAGGTTTGAGGCTAATTTAAAATCTGACCGTTGGTTTGAGCCACTGGTCCCAAGGCAGTACGTGGCCCCTTCACCATCTCTACTCTTTACATTTTCATTTGAAGAAGCCTTGCACAGTAGTGTAGAGAGAAGACGTCCTCTTTTAAGGAATAAGGACTATATTACAAGGTTTAAGGAGATGAGCTAAATAGCTGCAAAGTGCTGAGAATGCAGTAGAGTGATCTGAATACTTTGAACCTTCTATGCCCTACCAGAGCCTGAGATCTTCTGTGTATTCAATACCATGAGGTACTTAGCATGCTGTGAAAGGGTGGGAGAAACGGAGGATGAACTACCCACCCTGGCATATTTTTAGCTCACCTGCACGCTCTCCTTTCCCATTGCGGCCCACCGCTAGTGAGAACCCTCCGAGCAGGCAGGAAGTCCTAGGGAAGACAGATTTTTGTGTCAGGAGTGAGGACGCCGAGCAAGTGACAAACCCGCAGACAATCCCCAGGAAGAGAGGACCTTTTAAACCCAGGAAACGTGAAGATGGTTGCTTGCTGGAAGAAACTCCTGTGGAAGGAACCCCTGAAGCCGACAAGGCAGAAGCGGAGGACGTCTCTGAAGAACGCGAGGACCAGACAAGACCAACGTACTTCCTCAGCAACACATGGAGGACTAAAAAACCCAGAGGCTTCAATCATTCCTCGACGGGGAGCGCGGATAAATCTGGAGAAAGAGCGAGACGTGCTGCTGAACTGGTGAAAAGCTTGAGGTCCTGTTCTACTGACAGCCGGTGGCGACGCGGTGAGGCCAACATCATACAACGGAGTACTGCGACAGGCGCATAGCCCCGCCACGTTTCCGGAGAAACGTGGCTAAGCCAGGTACGGGGCCGTATCTTTGGTAGGCGGGAGGGAGGAAAGGGTTGTCTAAAGAGGAACTCTTCTCTAGCTTCCTGACTCACCAGCTCCTTACCGGTGTGGGATTGAGTTTTTCCCCTTTCTTTTTTTCACTTACTCAGTTTTTTTTTGGTTCTCCTTGGTTATTGTTATTGATTACTGTGCGTGACTCTTAACGCGCAGAGTGAAAGTATTTTTATTCTGAACCCTAATACGGCAAGATATTGAGAATGCGGATATTCTACTAGTTACACTGCGTGAATCTCAACGCACTCATCTGCCCTGTCCTTTCATTATACGAGTGGGGCACGGGTGCTATGGCTCACTATAAAGTCTCCCATTTACTTTCTTTATCAATATACTAAGAAATTTGAAAATAAGTTTCTTACCAGGCCTCTTCTGTGTTTTGTCCGAGGGGCACTCCGGAAAACGTTGAAGACTCCACCTGGATCTGGAAAAGCAAACGGATAGATTAAACAAAATCAAATACTTTATTTTGTTTACCCTTAAAGCCAAAAAATTGAAATCGAACAATTGAAAGTTCTGTTGTCTGTTTCTTTAAAGCAATAGTACTGGGAGACAATAAACCGACTTTGTCTCAGATAATCCCGTGTATTACTCGTCTTTACTTCCCGCAAACTTGACACATGCGTGATCCTCTACCCGTTAGAGGGGGCCGATTACTGCTTTGAAATGTAGTGTCCATCCCAAAACTGCTGATAATTAATTAACATACTATCTGAGGACCTCAAGCTGCAGAGAAGGATCTCTTCGACATTCTCCTGATAAACTGCCAGAACCGCATGGTTCAGATTAAGCTTCTCTCTGTGACAGTGACCCATCATCATCATCTGAAAGTTTATGGTATAATACATAGATTATATTATTGCCACAAAACGTTTGATGTTAGTATGCATACTAACGTAATTATTATTTTTCAGAAGAATAAGGGTCTGATTACGAGTTTGGCTGTCCAATGGACTGCCAAACTTGCGATGGATGTGCGGTGGTGGTCGGGGACTGTCGCACCAGGGGTCCGGCTGCCGTATTAGGAGTATGGTAGTCGGAGCACTTTAGGAGCACCGCAACCACCAGGGATCCATGATCCCTGATGGTGGCGTAGTAGTCTGGGGAAGCAATATGCATGGCGGTGCCACTGCGGCGCCGCCATGTATATCACGAGTTTCCCCACCGCCAGCCTTTTCATGGAGGCAAGCCCGCCATAAAAAGGTTGGCAGTGGAGAAACAAAGGGGGCCCGACAGGGCTCCCTGTTGCCCCTGTGCATGGGGGTGCTTGCAGCTCCCTTGTGTGCATGCACCCCTGTTCCTGCATGGCATGGACTGCTCAGTCCATGCCGTGCAGGAATGTGCATTGGCAGTCCTGTGGCACTGCAGTTCTAAGGCTCACTTATGAGACTTTAAACTGCACCACTGCAGGACTGCCATGCCGCCCTCCAGACCACGAATTAACTCTGACGCACAGGTTTGGCAGTGTGGGAGCGGGGCGATGGCATGGCAGCACGCTCCCACAGCGCCAAACTCATAATTGGACTGCTCCGACATTATATTTATTGTAAGTGATATGTGTGCTACCTGAACTAGTCGCTCTCAACCATATCACCCTCCAAAGATAAACCTTGACTGCTCAATTTCACTACCCCTGAAGGCCAAAACCTAAGGAAGAGATACTTTGTAATTCAGCAAGCATACAGGAACATTGCATTCCTGTGAATCCAAAGATAGTGACAATACTTGTCATAAGGATTGGCCAACAGCTCGTGAGTCATAATGGCTCCATTGAACTGCCTGACCCCTGTCTCACAAAGATTTGGCAAGAAATAAATGCAAACATTGGGCATGTTTGTTTCTTAGGCAAAGTCGCCACTGGGCACACCTGCCCTTGATCATAGTTGGCTCTTTAGCAGCCCTCATCTGGTCGTTATTGCAAAAAATGTGCACATGACGTTGGTGAACATTCAAATTCATTACAATAAATAAAAATGAAGGGGTTCCATTTACCCCAAGTCACTGGACTTAAATTACATGGAGGGTGTTGAGTAGGCATCTCCTCCAGGGCACAAGTCCTTAAAAAAGAGGTGGGAGGACTAACCCAGTTAGGCAGTATGCAAGTGACATCACGGCGCGCGACATCACGGCACGCGACATCACGGCACGCGACATCACGACACACGACATCACAGGAATTGACATCATGGAAAGTGTAATCACAAGCCATGACATTACAGGAAGTGGCATCACAAGAAGTGATATCAGATCTAAAGCCCTCACATATATGTTTAGCAGGTCGATCATGTGTACATTTGAGCGCATTGCGGGGAAAATAGCACAGTGAGTTATGGAAGTTGATATGTGACTTCTACACCTTGCAATCCCCTAGTTTTATGTCACACATCCTATACATTCATTACAAAACGTATATCATTTATTAGGTCTCGGCTAGCGAAGGCTGCGCTTGCGCAGTCTCGCTCGCGAGAGATAATGACTTGGAGAAGAGGGGCTTGAACCTGCCCCTCTTCTCCCCTGTTCTCCATTGGCTGGCCTCTTGAATGCTGGCCAGCCATTGGAGAAGAGGTCCGTCACTCCGAACAGGCCCCGTCCTTTTCGGATTTGTGGCGTGTTTTTTCCAACTTTTCTGATTATCTCCTCCAGCCAATGGCAAGAGGAGAGAAAAGAAAAACACGCCCCTGAATTCGAAACCGCCGCTGCCTTTCTCCGAGGCATTTCTGCTTCGCCTCGGAGAAAGGCAGTGGTGTGCTCGAGACCAGTGTTTCTGTTGTAGCTCCCTGCAGCCTGTTCCATCAGGGGACCCGATATTCTCGTCCTGCGCTGACTGATTCGTGTACAAACTGCTGAGTGGTCATTCTCTAAAGGCACTTGCACCATAAAAGGTCCCCAATCCAACTTTTTTACGTCCTCACCGGCCACTTTTAGCACCCCAGGTGGCCATCGTTAACCACACTTACGGTCTTCACCTGCTCACTTCAGGTTTCTGTGAAGCCACCGTGGGCAATTTGCCACGAACGGTTCCCTGCAGCAGATACTAGCTGTAGTCGACTCGGGTGCGGCATCACCAACCGAAACAGTCTGTTTTCATTTCACAAGCCGATTCCACCAATTGGAAGAAACGTCACATTGAACCCTGAGAATTTTGGCGAATAATAGATCGCCATGCATCCGGAAAGCCGGTCATACACCAATCAGACATATCTATTAGCTGAAGGGGGCGGGTCGATGCCAGAGCAGTATTGCGTCCGTTCGTAATAGAAACGTCCCTCTTGAAATGGGTCCTTTTACCGGCGTTCGTGGAGAAGCAGAGCAGCGAGTGCCATGTTCGAACGGTTGCAGTGGTCCCATTTACCTCAGTATGCGTATAAATACAGCACTGACATCACCGACTTACTCTAAAGTTTAAACTCGAATGACAATTTTTTTTTGCCTGGCTCTACGGCATTGTTGTCCGCAAAATTATTCTGCATACAGTGGACTTTTTGTCACGAGTGACTATTTTACGAATGAGAAGTACATTACATCTAAGTCCCTCAACCCAATCATTAATGAGGATTATTAAGACTCACAGGACGGGGAATCAAACATGAATGTTGTAACTAACCGACCCAGCCTCTGCTGGGTGCTATAAGAAGACAGCATCCCGATAGTGCTTCTAGTACTGGTTTGTGGGATGAGGACATGGATTGCTGAGGGTTAGCATTTACAATCTCCAACATGTAACAACGTTTCTCTCCCTGTCTTCAATAAACCAATCAGTAGATTTGTAGAGCGCTTGTGTCATCCGCAAGGGTATCCCGCGCTGTCTTGAGGTGAACTCTAGGTTTTTGTTTTTTTTGGTATATTTTATATAGCGCGAACTCGACCTGAAGGTATTGGGGCGCTTTATATGAGCACCGGTTACGTTACACATTCAGGCACGGGGGGATTAAGTGATTTGCCCAGAATCACAGGACGTGGACGCGATCCCAAGGCTCGAACCCTGGTTTCCAGCACCAAAGTCGGCAGTCTAGCCGAAGAACCCCATCCTCTCCTAGTACCATCATGCGTGCTGTGGGAAGTATGGACATGATCCCTAAACTGTTTAAAGTAAGCCTAATTGTTTAGATGCAGTTGATTGGCAAATACGTGGCCTATTTTGCTGTAGTCTGAATCAGCGATATGTCATTTTAAAAATAATGAACCCCTTGGTTTAAGTTTTAGGGTGGCTTTTGATTACCTTTTGAGTGCCTGAATTTCTGCGTATAGCTCAATTATTTATCTTCTCCTACAGTCATTTGATTTGGCGTTGTTTTGTGTAATGAGTTGGAAAATCAATGCAAAATTTCAGAAATTATGGATATCAAGATCACGTTTTTGTAGAACTACGTGCCGTTATCTCTCAGAAAACTACTGAGGGGTTTCTTTTGTAAGTTATGTGGTATGCAGCACTGAGAAAGGCATTAGACAGACTGAAAATGGGTGGCTGAAGTTTTAGGTATTATACTTAAGTTACCACAAAAGCAATGTCCTTTTTACAACTTGACCATTAATTTAGATAGGCAGTGGGGGCTAGTAGATTTGAAAAGGGGTGAGGCAGAAATGTTATACCCGAGTATAACAAGTACGCTTGAACTACAAAGGTGGGTGCAGTGGGGTTTCACAGGCAAGCACACCCAACCACTAACTAAACAAGCATTGGCATAGCCAATAGGTCTCGCCTTTGGGACTTTATAAGTATTTAGTTATGCAACACACTGAACACAGTGTGCTTAGCCAATAGGTCTTGCTTTTGGGACCTTATAAGTGTTTAGCCATGCAACAGTTGATGTTGTTGCACCAACGATATTGTGTGTGCCTGCTCACAGTGAATGACCTTTGCCTGGTCACAGTGAATGACCTTTGCCTGGTCACAGTGAACGGTGTGTGCCTGGTCACAGTGAATGATCTGTGCCTGCTCACAGTGAATGAATGATGTGTGCATGTCCACGGTGCATGGTGTGTGCCTGCTCACAGTGAATGTGTGCCTGCTCTGGGTAAATGGTGTTTGCCTGCTTCAGGTGAATGTTGTGCATTTGCATGGTGAATGAGCTGTGCCTGCTTCTCACCCTAAGCACGTGCCCGCACACAATCTTAATAGACGGCGGTTGAACATAATCCCGCTCGATAGCAGGAACTCAGAGCTAGACAAATTCCCTCCGCTTCTTTCCACCGAACTGTCTACTGTTTTTACTAACGTCAACACTTGGCTCACAAATGCAGCTAATACTCCTACCTCATTAAAGACTTACCCATATAGCGGCGTACTCCCCAAACTAGCTGGTATACACCATAACTCACACAGCTTAAGCCCCATTGCAAACAGCTTGAGCGTTGCTCGCATAACATTCATGACCTGCTGGCTGCGAAAATAGGGCACTGGCGTTGCTCACACAACATTCATGATCAGCTCCCTGCCAGAGTACAGGAGCCCGGAAAATAAAGGGCATAGCAGAAGGGGGTGGGACTGACTAGTTGCGCCCACGCCAATCCCGTGACGACTGCTATGGCCACTGATTGGTCGCAGGTCACAACGTCCACTGGTAGGTGCCCAGCAAGGTTACAAGGCAATGGGGGCAGGGTCAAAGGGCAAAGCATAATTTTAATAGGTAGCGCTTTCGCGCGCTACACAAGAATCTGGGGAGAAAGCGTGTGAAGGAAGCCGGATGTGTGCCGAGAGCAGCTGCGAGCCCTGTACTGGGAGCGAGGATAACCTTACCACCAGAATTAAAGTCCCGTAGCCGGGAGTGTTGAACCTACGCGGGAGCCAGGCAAGCCAGCCCTATCGTTGGGAGCGGCCGTGCGGGCAAGTGACGCCATCATAGAAACCCAGCTTTTGAGCAGGGGGGACGGCGTCCACCCGGTAAAATAAGTGGGGGGACGCCGTCCACCCGCGTGATACCCCGACTCGTGCCCTGATCTCCTCTGTGTGTAGCTCTTGCATCTCTTGCATGTCAAAAACTAACTAATACTGCTTCGGGAATCGAGTTTTTGAAAATATCTTCTTGCCCAGGCCCAGGATGCTGCAATAAATCTATTTGTCCTTTAAAGAAAATTCAGTTGTCCAGTTTGTTCTCATGCAGTAAGTGACCAATTATTCTAACGTTTGCCTTGTATCAGACCTCTGAAAACAGCCTCTATGACTAAATTTGGGCTCCAATTATATCAGGGTTTGGATTCTAGCAAGGCTGTGTCTTTGCCACATTTCTTCAAATCTAAATACAGGAGTTGAAAGTGGACCGTAAACGGGAGTTCCATGGCTGGAATGTGATTGGAGTCTGTGCGGGAAAACAGCCATTATTATTTGGTCATAACCCCGCATGACCATTGTCATGCATCCTTTACAACGAACATGCCTTTACCACGCATGTCCGTTACCACGAAGCGTTTACCACGAATAAGTCATGGTAAAAGCTTGTTAGTTGTAATGGATGGTAATGAGTTAGGAACTCAGGGCTGAGCTGGGGATAGCGGGTAGGGGGGCGACTTCAGGGATTCGTGCTGGGCAGGGAGCGGTAGCGGGGGCAGTTTTAGGGATAGGGGACTAGGGGAAGGGTTACAGAACACAGGTTTGAGCAGGAGACTGCGGCAGGGGTGGCGGCTTTAGTGCTTAGGGCCATGAAAAGGAACAAACTTAGGATTCCAGGCCGGCAGGGGGCTGAGGCAGGGGATGGTTTTAGGGGTCAGGGCCAGGTAGAGGCATACCGCGCAGCATTCAGCTCACCTTTGCCCCTCAGGACCCATCAGGCTCTCCCTTGGACCGGTGGACTTAGTTTTCAGGAACGGGCAGGGGAACGGTTTCTCCAGTTCAGGCCTCTCTGTCCTATCAGAAAATGGACGTCTTTTCACAGTGTCTTTTTAGCACTGTGAACGGATCACGTGAGGAGAAACAACAAACAACTGGAATGTTAATGCCAATATCATACAAAATGCATGCATGGTAATGATGCATGCATTGTTAAGGCAGTGATATAGAGGCATGCGTGGTTACGTCATAAAACCGTCTGTGCATACCCACAGGCTAATATGTTTAACGGTATTCTCCAACTCCTTCCCAAACTCTTCCCATACTAGAAACAGTTGAAGTGTACTCTTGACAAAGGCAGAAGTTCAACATTTTCCAGGGTGGGAAAAGATGGGGTGCTGGAGAAGTGAATTTGGAATCAGTCCATAGATGTTTACATGAGCAAATATATGAGTGGACATTTCGTCGTGCACAAATGGAATTCACACATTTTATTAATAGTACATGTGAGAAATTGGCTTGTTGGCTGAGGGGTGTGTGAGCCCTTCTCAAGCAAGAGCTACCATCCTTCTCAGGCTGAACCACAAAAAGTAACTAAATTAACCTGTGCTTAACTCTCTGGTAGCATGTCACAAAAGAAATCCGTGTTAAGTTAGAGGTCATGTGTAAAGTTTTTGTACAGTACTTAGCAATAAAGTGAAAAATAGCACCTAAAAGATCAGAGTACCAACCATGAACATCTAGTTGCACAGGACTGGGGCAAAGTCAAAGGTTATTGCCGACTGTTGTGATGGAGCACAGTTCAGATACGCAGAGTGGATTGGGCCTGGTCTCCGCTTACCTTCGGACTTAGAAGAAATTTTGTAGAAACATGTCTGAGAAGGTAAAGTTTAGCGGGGCAAGGCAGCTGGCGGTGTCCGAGGAGGAGGCATTGTAGTCATGAAACCATGGGACAAAGTTGCGGTGACGATGTGTACGTTCGGACTTAATCACTTTTATGGAAGTCGATAATCTCCAGCTGGACGAAACTGCAGGCTGTAGCTGACGAGGGCTCCATAAGGCTGGATATCCTACAACACCAAAAGACGATGGATTAAATGCTGACAGTTGTCAAACATTCACCCCCAGTCACAGATCTGGGTTAAATCCATCATTCCTTTGCTCACCATGCCTCTCCAGTTTGGCCCCAGCCATATGCAAATCAGTCTTGACCCTGCTCCTCATGGGAACAGTGCTGCCCGAACAGCCAGGCCTGGCCCTCCCTGGACCAAAAAACAAGCATCCTGGGACCGGTTTCAGAGTATCACCCCTCATCAGCCAGGCTAGTTTGAATTCAGTGGCATAGTGAACAAGGGACCCACGTCTGGGCACACGCTTCCCACTTAGGGCGACCGTAGCAACACAAAAAGACGATGGACAGAATGCTGAACATTGTCAAACATTCACCCCCATTCACAGGTCTGGGTTGAATCTGTTGTTCTTTTGTTCACCATGTCACCCCAGTTTAGACCCAGCCATACGCAAATCAGTATTGACCCTGACCCCCATGGGAACAGTCCAACCTGAACTGCCAGGCCAGGTCCTCCCTGGACCGCAAAACAAGCATCCCTTCTGGACAGGAGCCACTGACCAGGATCAGCTGTTGTGGAGAAGAATGTAGTGGGAGCTATCGTTAAGTCAGCCCAACCGGTGCGATGCACCTTGGGCGGATTGGAAAGAAGGCAGGTCCCATTTTCCTCTCAGTTCTCAGGGCCCTTTTGGCTGAAACATTTTATACATTCTAAGTTTTGGATTTGGGATATTTGGGCTCCCTACTACCACTCCCAAGGGCCTAGGACTAGAGGGGCACCACTTAGAGGGTTAAGACTCACTTGGAATGGGTCCAGGCTGCGGGTTCAAAATGCCTGGAGCCTTTTCTGTCCCTGAGGCAATGATCAGGAAGCCAGCCAACTAGCCCTTGGAGTCACTCTGGAAGTCTTGGATTCAAGCAGAACGCAGATCTCTAGCAACAGGGCAGTTCTCTGAGGACACAGGGTAGACATCAGGCCGCATGGCAGTCCTTGTGGTGTAGCAGGCCAGTCATCTAAAGTACAAAGCTTGTCAGAGGCAGCTGGGCAGTTCACGAAGAGTCCTCCCACAGGTCCACAAGTGAACTGGAGAGTGAGTCTGAGGGTCCTAATTTTACATCTGGTGCCAGCTTTGAAGTGGAAGAAACTTACAGAGTTTTAGCCCTCACAGAAGTGTCTGGAATTTCCTTCCTCTGTGCCCTGGTTCTAGGCTGTCTGGAATCACAGTAGGCTAGTGTGAATTTATTTGTGTGTAAGCTGAGGCAGTTTCTTTGAAGTGCATGTGAGCCTGTGCAAAACCTTGCCCCCTCATCCTGCCAGAATGACCTACCCTCCCAACACCCAGTCCCTCTACTGTGTGGCTGCCTTGGATGACCACACAAAAGCCACCTGCCAACTTCACCTAGTCGTGTGACCCAAGAACAGGCTGCAGGAACCAAATGGTTAGGACAAAAAATGCCAACATTCTAAAGTTGCGTCAAACTCATTTTACTAAAGGAAACCATAGAAAAAGGTAATTAAACTATCACATTAGTGTAGCAAAATTTCTTTTCAAGTTGAATTCATTTTGATGTGCACTTTCTTTTGCAGCAAACAATCAACAGTTTTGCTTTTATGTTTATGCATGTGTTTGCATAAACCAAGGAGCATTCTGGAAGCATTATAAATGGCCTCAAATTGTTACATTTTCCTAATGTCTTAATACTGAAATTACTGTCAGTAATTCAAGCTGAGCTCACAGCATTTCGCTAGCACCAATAGTAAAAATTTTGCATTAATAAATCATGTACATACATTTGAGCAGCTTGTACATGTGGATATAAATCTTGCTTTAGTGTGAAACAATCTTCTATCGTATATATGTACAATGGTTGTATAAACTGGTAGTCAATGGGTTTGAACTGCAGAGCTGTGTTCCAATAATTCCAGGGGACAAAATAAACATGAAGGTTTGTTGTCCTTTACCCCAAACTATAAGTCCAAGTCGTTGGTGATAGGGAGTCTACACCCCTACTGCCTAAAGAAAAATATCCTTGTCAGAGCCACAAAACTGAAGGAGGCCCTTTGACTGACAACTTGAGAAGCTTAGGGGCATGGCCATACGCTAACTGCCAAGGAACACTGACACATGCTTTGTATGTGAATCGTGTAAGGAGCTCTGGGCAAATTCACAGATAGCGTAAAGATCGTACAACACCTACACTACCTAATGGTTGTTCAACCTCCAAGAGCATATACTTGGAACAGCTGATTGTTTTTCAAGATGCTGATCACAAAAGCTGTACATTTTTGAGTTGAGGACAGATGTGTTGTGTTAGATGTGATGAGGTTTATCACCAGGGATGAGTGGATGAAACCAGTGAAAGATGATATGGTTTAAATAATGTAGTGAAGTATGTGAATCTGAATGGCTTGACAAAGACACACTTAAACATGAAAGAAGGTATACTGTAATATAGCTAATGAGTGATTGTGGCATGATGAGGTGTTGCGGCTCAAAAATCTACTACTGGTGCCAGTGAGTTTGTGAGATACGATGACCATGTAGTAACCGACTCCATTAAAAGACTTGTGAAAATGTGTTTTCGGTAAAGCAGAAGGTGATGGATGGAATGCCTAAATTAGCCTCAGCCACTGTTAATTACTTAGACCACATCCAAATCCATTTATCGTTATTTTTCACACCATAGCACCTCAGTTTGGATCTGTGAGAAGTTGGCCTGATGTATGATGTTACTAGTTCTAGTGTACACCTTATATCAGTCCAAACAACCCTTATGGTGATTGGTTGTAAAGTCAACCTTATAGACCAGCTATCCTAGTGGTAGCATGGACAAGAGCAGTCTTAGGCTAAACTCTGAATGGCATGTGAAGCCAGCTGTGATACCATATATAATCCCTTGAATACCAAATGAAAGGACACCACAACAGATATATATATAAAATAAAGTGTATTTATTCTAGTCAAACCCTCAGCACTCTTCATGAGATTAGAGGTAAGTACAACACAGTCTTATTTAAGCATACATTAAGTCACACAGGTAAGTAATACAGTTAGGCCCTAGGGGCCACGCAAACCATATACTAAGTAAGTGGTATAAGGACCACTGTCACAGAAATAGGATAGGCCTAGGCCTAGGGAATCGCTGGGGCTACACTGTACTAGCAATAGTTAGGAAGTGGGAGGCCCACGGGATTCAGGTGCAGAGTGGAAACACTCACGCGTAATGCGTAAAAGTCGATAGAAATAGTAGTTGTTAGCAATTAACAGTTTAAGGACACTTCTGAAGCAGCTAGAGAGTCGAGACTCGGAAACTAGACCCTAGGATAGTCACTACCCTTGTGAGCACCGAAGTACCCAAGTTACCTAGCCCACGGACTGCGGGTGCATAGGTGTGAACTTGCGTCGGGTTTCGTCGTGGACTTCTATGGATGCCTGAAGGAAAGTTGCTGACAGGCAGTCAGTGAAGAGTGTCCGGTGGATCCCAAGGCTGGGATCAAGAAGAGAGGAGACCTGCAAGCAGAAGGGACAGAGTCAAGGTCACTCGCCAGTGACCACGTGGAACCAGGAAGGAACCAGGCGATGTCGTGAAGATTGCAGGTGAAGGTGAAGCTTGTCGCTGCAGCCACGAGGACCAGGGAACGTCGAGGACGACCAGGACCAGGAGGCGAGCTGTCCCACGAAGGCTCTTGCTGTCGGCGGCGTCGAAGTTGGACTAGGACTCACGGGACTCACGTCTGGGCATACCTGTCCCACTTAGAGTAACACACAAGTATGGTAATAGTTGTTGCGCCTCGGCCAGGGCGACTTACTCCAGAATCTGGGGATCATGGTTCGATCCCCGGCGCCGACGGCAGATTAGCCCAGCACCATGTGACTCTGGGCAATAGCTTGCTTAATCTTCCTGACGGCCACCAGCGCCTAGAGACCCTTACAGGTCATTTTTCGCGCTTTACAAAAGTGGATTCTTACAAATGTGGACTATTACGAAAAAGTGATGGATGAAATGCTTGGATTAATCTTTTTTTTTTTTTTTAACTTTATTTTTGAACTTTTGAGCGAACATACAGCATCAGTCAGAAAAAGATACAAAAAGGTACGTCAGTGAGTGCATACAGCCAGCATATAGAGGACATTATAAGCATGGAGGGAAACATAGCAAGATCATATTGACGGCGTTGAGGTGGACATATACTTCAAAGCAGTGCAATACATCAAGTAGTAGGTAATCAATAGAGTCCACAGTAGTCAAGCCACACCTTAAAGGGCACATCTCCCGCACCCAGCAGATACCTGCGACAGAGCAGCATTGTAAAACCCAGCCGCGTGTAAGGGTCCTTAGTGCAAATCGACTATTCAATAATACCCAGTGGAAATGGCAGCAGGCACCCCCCGCTCAACAGGTCCCCAGGGCACTCGAAGAGGGTCGCCTCCCCGGCATCCGCGTGAGCCCCCCCTGCCAGGAGGTAACAACGTAATGGAGCCCAGATATCCGCAGGTCGCGAGGGCAGTGGCAAAAGTTTGGAATATACACTTATTTGGTCTTGGCAGTAGGTGAGATCTCGCATCCATTCCTTGAATTTTGGGGCCCTGCCCCTGCCCCAACGACATGCAACTCTTCTCTTGGCGAGCAAATAAGCGAGCGCAACAAATTTGCGGTGTGCCGCCTGTAGTGGTTCCACATAACCCAGCAGAGCGACGAGAGGGGAGGGCTCAACCACCACGTTAATCATTTTGGAGAGTGCTGCAAACACCTCACACCAAAAACGGTGAACCGCTTCGCACCCCCACGCCAGGTGGAGGAAATCGGCCCCAGGGGCCCGACACCTGTCGCATCTGTCGTTGTTGCGGAGCCGGTACCTGCACAGTCGGGCAGGAGTATAATACAACCTGTGGATGAACTTATAGTGTATTATTCTAAATCGACTACTGGAGGAGATGCGTTCCGTTTGTAACAGGCAGAACTCCCATTGCTTATCTGTCAGCGGGGCCTGCAGTTCCAGATCCCACCGCGCTCTGGCCGCCAGCTGCAACGAGGCAGATAATGAATGCACCGCCCTGTATATTTTAGAGACCAACCGGGCCGGGGTGTCGTCATGGAGGATGCGCTGCAGCGGCGCCATCTGTGGGGGCTCCTGTGGAAAGTCGGGAGTAAGCGTCTTCATCCCCTGTCGAAGCCTAAGGTAGTAAAAGACATCTAGGGGAGAAGGCTGCAATCCCACATATAGGTGGTCCATGGAACGGAACACGCCATTATGATACAAGTCCCCCCACGTCGAAACATGGATAGCTTGAAGCAGTTTCCGAAAACCCGCTTCCTGCAGTAGTGGCATACTAGGGTGGTAGGCAAGGGGCAAGAGCGGCGCATACAGGAGGTCTAACCCCAGCGTGACCGTCAGTTGGTTCCATGCAGTCACCGTGCTAATCACCGTCGTGTGTGTTTTATCTCTTCCCTGCACCGGAATATACAGTGCGCCCTCTATCGGGATCGGGTGAGCCAGCCAATGCTCGGCCGCCAGCTGGGGCATGTATCTGGGTTGCCGTATCCAGAAATAGGCGTAATGCGCTTGGGCTGCACGATAGTACAGCTCAAAATCAGGGATGCCAAATCCGCCCTGACTGTATGGCCTAATAAGGATCTCCCATTTGAGCCGAGGTGACTTACCGCCCCACACTAGCCGAATGAGCTCCGCGCGGAGCTGACGAAAAAAGGAGGTGCCCGGGTAGAAGGGAATGTTTAGAAAGAGATACAGCAACTGTGGCAATATCACCATTTTGACCAGCGATGCTCTGCCAGCCATGGACAGAGGCAGAGTGATCCAGCGGGCCACGCAGTCCGAGATACGGGTCATCGCCGTGCCATAATTGGCCCGCATGAGCTCATCCCTGTCTTTTTCAACGCGGATGCCCAAGTATTTAAAGTCCCCCTCACACCAGGCGAGGGGGAAGTCCATCCCAAACCGAACAGTGGAGGAGGTTAGGGGGAACAAACAGGATTTGCTCCAGTTGATCTGCACCCCGAAAAGCACGCCAAAACGGATAAACTCCCTGAGAATCGGGTTAAGATTCTCGCTGGGGTCCCGAATATACAGCGTAATGTCATCAGCATACATAGATATTAATATCTGCCTCTGAAAACACCTCAGCGCTTTCTCTTTGTGGTGCTGCCGCAGCTTCGCGGCCAAGGGTTCCATGGCTATAGCGAACAGCAAGGGCGACAGGGGGCAACCCTGCCTGGTGCCCCTGGTAATGGGAAACGCAGCCGAAAGACGACCATTGATCAATACTTTGGCGCTAGGAGCGGTGTATAATAACTTAATCCAGGAGATAAATATACCCGGGAATCCCATGCGTACCAGCACTTGGAACACATAATCCCACTCAAGGGAGTCGAAGGCCTTCGTGGCATCGAGAAAAACGGCGGCCATTGGTTGGTCATCGTGCACCGAATTGAGAATCGAAAAGAACGTGCGCAGGTTGTGGGACGTTGCCCTTCCGGGCGCAAACTCCGCTTGGTCGGGTAAGATTAAATTGGGGAGAAGTAAATTGATACGGGTAGCTATCAATTTAGCCAGGATCTTCACGTCGCAGTAGAGCAACGAAAGGGGGCGATAGGAATCACATTTGTCCGCCGCTTTCCCGGGTTTAAGGAGCGACGTGATGAGAGCCATGCGCATCGAAGGGGGGAGATGCCCCACCTCAAGAGCGTCCTCATACACCTCCCTCAGGACCGGCGCCATAAAATCAATGTAGGTCTTGTAAAATTCGATCGGAATCCCGTCGAGCCCGGCGGCCTTACCCGATCGCATGTGCATGATAGCCTCCCGTACCTCGTCTAATTCAAAGGGGGAGCTCAGAAATTCTCTTTGCGCATCGCTGAGCCATCCCAGGGAAACATCCTCCAAGTAGTCATGCAGTTGCAGCTCCCCTACCCTAGACGACGTATACAATTCCTGATAGTGCGTCACGAACGCATTGAGAATTTGCGCGGTATCCCTATATAGCAGCCCGCCCCCACCGTCAAGCTCCACGATAGTATTCGCAGGACGTATCAACCTCATCGTTGCAGCCAGGGCTTTCCCCGGCCGCTCGCCTTCGCCATACCGGCGGGCGCACCAGTATTTGCCTCTGAATTTCGACTCCCGAGCGGCTTCGTGTGTATACTCGGTGACCTTGTCGCGGATGCGCGCCAGGGTAGCGTCGTCCGGGGCATCAGCCAGTGACGTCTCAAGCGTCGTAAGGTCAGTTTCCAGAGAGCGTAGCCGCGCAAGTATGCTCTTCAGCACACCTGCCCCCTTGGCTATGCAGACGCCCCGTAAGGTCACTTTAAAAGCATCCCAGATAGTCTCGACCTCCCTCACAGAATCTTTGTTACGCTGAAAGAAATCTAAGCACTCGTCTCGTAGCTCCTCCTGAAAAGCAGCATCTAGCAGCATCGAGGGCTGCAGGCGCCAGGCAGTCAGGGGGGGGACCCAAGTCGGCCGCCCTCAAGGTAACGCAGACCGGCGAGTGATCAGAAAAAGTCCTCGGGAGATGGTGAGCCTGAGCGAGCGCCGCGTGAAAACGCGGGGCTAGCAAGACATAGTCCAGCCTTGCCCAGGAGCGTGCATGTGCCGTAAAATGTGTACCTTCCTGCGTTACGGAGTGTAAGTGTCTCCATGCGTCAATCAGGCGATGTTCCTCAAGTATCTCTAAGAGCGCCTTCCGAGCCCTGGTATAGTGGTGCGGGGCCGGGTGGGACCTATCAAATTGGCGGATCAAGCGTGGTGTTGAAATCACCACCCCATATAAGATGTTGTGGCCCGACACCTATTATGAGTGCACCAAGGTCCGTGAAGAAGTGCGGGTCGTCTATGTTGGGGCCATAACAGCAAACCAGGGCAACCGCCAGATGCCCAAGTCTACCCCACATCAAGCAGTACCGGCCCTGGGTGCCGCTTTTACTGCCAGCCATAACGAAGGGGGTCCCCTTTTTTACCAGTATTGCAACTCCTCTAGAGTACGAGGAAAATGAGGAAAAAGCAGTGTATTGAGCCCATCTGCCGGCAAAGGTAGGATTCGACCGCGCCTGAAAGTGTGTCTCCTGGAGAAAGGCTATGTGTATAGCATGGCGGTCCAGATATGAGAGAACTTGTCTCTGTTTTCTAGGGTCCCCCAGGCCTCTAACGTTCCACGTAAGCGTGTTTAATGCAGTGTCCCCCATAGCCAGGCGTGTGTCAAGAACAGCATGCAGTGCACTAGCGAAGGGCCCAGGAACGAGCCACCCCAAAGGGCCACGCGCGACGCACACCACACCCCCACAATGCAGAGGTGGTGCAGTCTGTGCCCCACTACACTATCAAGGCGAAGACCGCTGAGATCCCCAGTGAGCCTGTGTATCGCAGGCCCCGCAGGGGAACCCCCACGCGACCCCACAGTATCGCACCATGGAAGTGCTATAAATAGTATCACCATGACATCAGCTGTGCTCAACATTATACCAACATGTACAAATAACGCTATCCCCCCGCCCCTCCCCGCAAGCACCCCCCAAAAGCCTCGCAGAACATTTGTAATCACAATGCCATCTGAAAGTGCAGCATCCATACCCCCGCTTATTGTGGAAAAAGGAAGTCGACACAGCCAAAAATACCCAATGCCCAGGCACGATCTCCCCAATCCAGTGCAAGGGGTCACATCCGTGGTGGAGGCGAAGCGCCCATTGTGTACATTCCCCAGTGTGAACCCAGAAGAGGTCAGTGCCTCACCCCCACCCCGGCAGCGCATCCCCTCGCCACATCCATCAAACACACCCAAGACAGCAAAAGGCCCTTGCATAAAACGGGGAAAAACCACTGCCCCTCCCTCCCGCGGGCAACCAAGACCAGCAAGCTTAAGAAGAACTACACCTGGGCCCAACCCTGAGCCACAATACGAGCAGCCCTCCCCAACCCCCGATAGCATCCTGCAAAAAGGGACCCACAGCAGACATCCCAGGTATATCACTACGTAAGTCATGAGCAACGAGATAGCAGTGACATGAAAGGAAATGGAGGATACCAGAGGCATCTCAGAACCCCACACCCCACCCCCAACCCACTGAAGCAGCCCCAACTTGCCAGAAATCACCTCCCACCCCCCACCCAGAATAGCAACCCAACAGCTCAACAGGAGCAACATAGTCAGTGAAGTCATTGGGGTACACCCTATGGGGGTCATCCAGGGGTCACACACAGCCATCCCCCACACCCCTCTCCCCATCACAGACAAGGGTAGGGGCGGGAGAGTGGTGCCTGGAATACATCACCGGCCACTGTCCAGTACCCGACCAGGATACGCATGTTCAGTTTCGGTGCCGTCCCACAGCTGGGCACGCGCGGTGAACTACCAGAATGGCGACAGCAACACCACCACCACACCCAGAGGCCCAGCGATAGCGTTCAGCAGAATAGTAATCAGTGTTCATCCTCATTTTCGTCTCTATCCACCACTCGGTGCTCAGCCCGCGCAGTCTTTAGCGTCTTCAAAAAATCGTCCACTTGTTGCGGGTTCGTAAAGAAATGTTGCTTAGCTTGATGAGTGACTCTCAACGTCGCTGGATACAACAACGCATAGTCAATTTGAAGGGCCCTGAGTTTTTTCTTAACGTCAAGGAATTTACGCCGCTGATCTTGGACGACAGGCGTAAAGTCCGGGTAAACGGTAAAGCTTACACCATCACATGTTAGTTGTTGGTTGGTGCGTGCGGCCCGCAGCGCAGCGTCGCGGTCACGATAGTTGAGAAGCCTTGCAATGATGGGCCGGGGCGGGGCGCCGGGTTTAGGTCGCGGCCCCAATGAGCGGTGTGCCCTCTCGACAATAAACTGTTTAGAAAACTTTTCCGCGCCAACGGAGTCCAGGAGAATCTTCTCCACATATTCTTCCATGCGACCAGTGTTGGTGGACTCCGGCACACCTACCACTCGAATGTTATTGCGCCGGCTGCGGGCCTCTAACTCCTCGTTCTTGGCCGCGATAACTCTAAGGACATTGTCCATTCTCGACAGTTGCGAAGTGTGAGAGGCCACAGTGTCATCATTATCAGAGATCCGTCTCTCCGCCTCCGTGATATGTTCTTCTGCACATCTATTTTCTGCACGATAGCATCCATGCGCGAGGAAAGGCGATCCACTTTGTCCACTATAGTTGCGAAGCCCTGCCGCATCTCTTGCATCAGCTGTTGTAGGTCTGGTGGCGGAGAGCCCAACTGTATGGCGGCTGCCGGCTGACTCTGCGAATCCCCCGTATCCGGCCCGCTCCGTAGCCCTTTCTTAGCCGCAGGGGCATCAAAGGAAAGCTTAGGCTGCCGACTGTCCTGCTTCCCCATCGTGGAACGAACGTAAGGGACACCAGTTAGCCAAGAGGAGGGGGAGAACGCGGTCCACGCAGGCAGCGCCAGACACAAAGTGCCTCAATGCAGTGCAGCACAACCACACACGGCCAAGGACCTTACACAGGCCGGCTGAAGCCACTATAGGAGCGGAGGGCTCGGTCAGCAGGGAGACGACCGGGAAGTCAATGCCCGCCAGTGCGATAGGAGCGCCTGCAGGGGGGGACAGATGATCAAGCAGGAGTAGGAGTGCGTATCTCCCACCTAGAAGCGTGGACAGACGGTCTCATTCCAGTCCAGTAGACCAGGGCCCAGCCATCCCCCCACCGCGGCAGAGGAAGCAGAGTCGGGACACAGTCACAGGGAGCGGGCGGCTCTCCCGGGAGCAGCGAACCGGCGAATCGCAGCAGAATGCCGCGCAGAGCTCAACAGTCAGCCTCCAAATGTGCCCCCGCTCCCAGATCCACACTCCCACGACGTGGAGGCACCAGCGTCCCACTGCCACAGCCAGGCCGCCACACCTACCTCACCTTAGTGCTCCCAGCGCGGAGGGGGGGGGACCCAGCGCAGCCCGCCCGCGAAAGGGGATTCAGAAGTCCAGGTCCGGGCCGTACCCAACACCCCGCCGTCCAGATAGCAGCCCGGCGAAATCAGCAGCGGGCATCTCAGCAGTCAGGCTCCATACGTCCAGCAGCTGTGCGAGCCAGTCGCGCGATCAGCGGGGGGGGGGGGCAGGCACCGCATCAGCTTCCCAGAGTCCAGATGCCCCCCAGGCCTCGGGTGTCATGCGGGGGGGGGCAGGAACCTCACCACGGTACCGCCGCTCACCTTGGTCTTCAGGTCCCTCCGACTGCCGCAAGCAGCACACGCGCCCAATCAGGGGGGGGGGGGGGCAGCCGGCCCAGACCACCACAGAAAGCCGCTGCTGCCTCCGGAGCACGCAACTGTCCGCATCACCCGCCGCACTAGGTGCGTCTCTGCAGCGGCTCGGCCAGGGCCCACCTGCCTCGTGGTGCGCCCCGGTGTCGCGTAGCTGCAGGGGCCTGGTCAGACGCTCCGCCTCGTCACAGTCCCAGGCGCGGCAAGTCTTACGCCGCCTTTAGCTCCGCAGCGGTCAGACGTTCCCCAGCCAAACTTCCACCAGAGCTGCAGGGCAGGATAAGCAGCAACCGGAGGTGCTTTTCGTCGGGAGGACAAGCCGGTCAGGAGGATAAATGCAGGATTTCCATTCCAGGCAGCAGGAGCCTCACGTGAGTGCGGCCATACTGCTTGTGCGCCCTCTAGCGCCCCCATGTGCTTGGATTAATCTGTCCCTGGTAATTACTTGGGGCTGCATTCCAGTCCATCATTTTTCTGCACACCACACCATCTCATTTTGGACTCAGCCATATTTAAATCAGTCTTGACCCTGCCCCAACTTGGTAGCCAGGACTTGGTAAGGATGTTGAGACATGTGTGGCCTAGGACACTTAAGTATCTGGTCAATGAGTTATCAAGGCCTGGAAGTGTGCCTTAGTAGTTTTAGATCATTTTTCACAATAGCTTGACATAAAGTTTGTGAGCCAGGTGAATGGATACCAAAGTAGTGTTTGGCGTTTATTGAAAAGCTGCTTATATGAAAGGGTGTGCCTTCTGAAACTATAGCTTACAAAGGTGTGGCGCTAGTTTCCAGAGAGAATGGGGGGAGTGGGTCTTAGGAAAATATATGTTTAGCATCCCCAAATCAATGGGTAGAACAGTGTGTTGTTAATAGAACTACTCATTGCTATTTTGTGAGGAATGGCAGTAGAGGGAGGAAATGAGGGATAACTGGTTTGGCTTAATGTATTGGTATTGTACTCAACTTTAACGCTGGTTCAAGCCCTAATACCCCAAAAAATTGATGTGCAGTTCGGAGTTTTGTCCCAAACTCAAAGTTCAATGCTGGTGGGATCAGGAGTAAAGAGTCAATTACTGACTCCTGGAGACTCAAGTAAGAGTTCTTGGTTCCAGTAAGGTAATTGGATCAGGGTTGTGGTATCTCCAAATAAAGCAGGAAGGGGATGTCTAGGTTTTCTAAGCCCTCATGGGTGTTTGGAGCACGAATAAATGTGTTGGAACTCTCTGGTGGGAATCTGTGTAATTTGGTGAAAGCGGTGTATGTTCAGATAACGATTAGAAGAAGGACGAACAGTTAGATAGTTAGGCAAGTGTGTTAGAGGAAGGAGTTCTGGGAAGGAAGTCAGGCTGTCCAAGAAGCCTAAGAAAGTTCCAGTCTAGATGCAGTAGGCTTTGTGAGATCACATGTCTAATTCACTATCGAGTCTATCCTGTTTCAGTCTGGGAGTTGCTGGCTAACCACCCTGTCCACTGTAGGTCTTTAATTTATTCATCATTATATATGTTATATTGTAATCTTTAGTTCCCTTTTTTGTTCCAGCACATGAACTTTTGGGGGGGATTCTAGGGAGCATGACAGACAGTACGAAGGGCTTTTCGTACATGTGTAAAGAGTGGGAGGAACTTGAGAAATGTGGACTACCCAATGTGAATTGTTTAGTTTCCAAGGACAGACCACACGAGGAACATAGGATACATGAACAACATTGTGATTAAGTTTGTACACAGACTGTGAAGAGGTTGGGACATGTGAAGAGTTTGAGCTTAAGGCACAGAGAAAGACACTGGGAGACGTTTGTCCCACCTGGACAGGCAGTGTTGAGGGGCTTCCGGCGAAAGCACAAGCAGCAGTAAAAACTAGCACTGCAAGAGAACTTTAGTTTTTAACACACTCAAGCCACTTCCTTCCTCGGCACTCATGGCCAATCACGATTCAGTTCCCATGGACACCACACAAATTGCCCTTCTCTCAGGCATTCCTGAAGTTCATGTAGGACCATTGAGAACATCTGTACATGCAGCAGCGTGCTTCGTGTTAGGTCTCAAGAAATGTGACCACACTTCCCCAGCCCTGCTAACCCTCCAGTGGCTTCCCATTGAAGTCTGGGCCCATTTCAAAACCGCCTGCATTACCCACAGAGCCCTGCACTCCTCTCCACCCTCCTATCTTAATGAGAAACTGAAAATCTCTGAAGCAAATAGGGGTTCCAGAAATGCCCAATTCCTCTTCCTGGAACCCCTCACCTTCAGTCGAGAACGGTACATGAGCCAGTCATTCTCTGGTAGTGCCACAAGAATCTGGAATGCCTTACTTCCCTCCCTTCGCCTAACAACCTGCATAGCCACATTCAAAATGAACCTCAACTCCTCCTATTTGATCACCCTCAACCTTACCTAAGTACTCTATCCAGGAGACAAACCACCTTCATTGAGTGTCCCCACCGTATTAATCAATGCTTGAACAACATATGTCTCTTGTTCGACGGCTGCATTTGTCCTGATCTCAGCTACCAATGCAATATGTCGGAACGCAATTATTGTAACTGTAACTTGCTGGAGCCGTGTATCATGCTACTGCTGTAAAGCCGTCTGATGCCTTCGGACCATGGCGGCGCTATATAAAATTGCAGAAATAAAAATAAAAAATATGCACCCACGCCTTAAAAAGAAATAGATTGAAGTGTTCACTTTGGGTTATTAAGTAAAAGCATTGGTCAGAAAAAAGTAATTTTGCAGATTAGACTCTCTAGTGAGTTTTTAGACGAAGCCATACTGTCTGCGTGACCCGTCTGTAGAGGGAGCGCTCCTAGCCACGCAGATACGCTGCGCCCTGGTTCTAAATGCATCTGTCTCAGCAGGCATTCCTCCTTCAGCAGCCAATGAATGCCGCTATATTTGTGTGAAAGTGAAGTCATCCGCAGCCAGAGAATGACTTCATCGCCACCTGTGTGTGCAGCCCTCCTGGGCACTTCTGGGGGTCTTTAGCTACACTGTGTACCTGTAATTTCTTGGCACCTCCTGGGGATATCGTCCGGTCGTAGAGCCAAGCTCGGAATTCGGAAAATAGGCCTCCCGCAGACCTGGCTGCAAGGAGAGCTGGAGAAGAGGTCTACGGGGCCTGGTTTGTGTGAGCTGCACGATCACGGCTGGTGACCCGGGCAAGTTAAAAAGGACGGCTGGTCTGTTGCACTTTCCCAGCATTTCCTGCTAGACAGTTCCAGTAAATGGCCAGGTATATAACCTAAGGCCCACTCTTGCTGCCCGGTTACGACGTGTCGTGGAATAAACTGATTTTCTATATTTAGCCAACTGCGCCTCTGACCAGAGATGTAAAGGAGAGGCGCTAGCCTCCCTCCAGCCCCCGCTTCTAGTTTAGTATAGTTAACCATCGGTAGCCTAGTGTAGTGTCGTGACAGTGACGCGATACGCTCCATGCATACGCGTCCAGTCACGTGGTTTGAATTAATAAAGCACAAGTACGCGCGTACGTAAGCCACTAGGGCTGCGGCGCCGGACCCAGTAACACACAACATTGGGTCCCGAGTCTTATGTACCCCGCAGGCCCCAAGTCGCGACTACCCGGCGGTCGCCTTCCCTTACCGCCGTAACGGGAGCCGGAGAACACAACAGCCTAGGCATGCGCTGGTAATCCCGGGGAGTAAAGAATTAGTCCCACAAGGCCCTTATTAGGGACGCTTTGTAACCCGGGGACGTGATACGGGCCATTGTTGTGGATTCCACTCAGAAACAACACCGGAAGTACTGCCCATCACAATTTTCGCCTGTGGAAGAGAAACACACAAGGGTCTCAGAGTTACTGGGCACACTACCACTAGCGATTCACCGGATCTGAGCCCTTCCTTAACCTATTTTGAGAATGTATGCAGAAATGCATTTGGTTTCACAGGGTGTGTTCCAGCAACTGTTACAACACTGAATTGCTGTAGGTGGCAATAAAGAAAGAAAACATGTGAAATTACCACACTAGTTAAAATCACGGGCCGTGTGTCATACCTGGGTGTGTTTGCCAAAGCCGAAGTGTGCAATGTTTGATCCCTAGTTTCCCAGTGAGGGGGTTTTATATTCCTTCCATAGTTGTATGGTGCCTGTGTTTCCTTGTCATCTTGTAACCTTATCTTCTACACCAAACCTGTCTGCATCTCCCTGTGATGTCTAAGGTTCTTGCATCCTTTATCCTTTACTTCTTGATTGGTTTTTCGCACGGACGGGTGTCATTCTGAGTCCTTGAGTCCTCTTGTGAACTTGTTTCCTTCTTTCTGTGTGGCAAAGGTGCATCAATTCCAAGCCTCCATCTGCTCCATGTCCCCAAGCCTCCATCTGCTCCATGTCCCCAAGCCTCCATCTGCTCCATGTCCCCAAGACTCCTTCCTCTTTGGACTCATACGGCCCAAGACACATTGTCCCTGACCTTCTGACTCCTTTTCTCCAGGTTTTTTGCGCACTTGTGACCTGTGAAAGTAAGAAACTGGAATAGGATCATATTTGGTGTATTTTTGTTCGTTTTGTGTCAGACCTTGAGTAGGTGGAGGGTTCCAGTGGAACATCAGTTCCCAGAGGGAGGATCATCGGGCATCTGAGCTGTGATACAGGCATCACTGGGCGGCTTTCCATGGGCCAACCATGTGGGGACAACTTGTGTGTAACTGGCCAGGCACATCTTTGTTTACTTGTCGCTTTCTGAAATTTCACTTCCCAGATACTAGAAAGTGTATTGCAAAAGAGCCGAGACCGCATTAAAATTCAGGGCACTCTTGAGACTGGCTAAGAGAGTGCTAGTAAATGTCTGAGAAACCCCACTTCTAGGAATAAACACAGGATGTGTTCTGTGCCATGATGAGGTAGGATAGTCAGAGACATGCCCTGTACCATTAGCTCGATATTTGATGAAGTAGATTTCTAACTTAATCAGGTTCTCAAAGGATGCCCAGAGTACTTCAGGAAGCCTATGAAAGTGAAGAATCCCAGTGTCGGTAATTTACTCATGCAGGTTTTACTCCAGGTGGAAAATAATGTATACTTAAATGCAGCTTAAGTATTCTTCTGATTCTTTTGCACGTTTCGTTTTTTACTCGGCAAAGAAATATCGCCGGGTAGAGAGACCCTTTCTCCTGATAATCCGTGAAATACAAGGGCTCTTCCACCTTATACGCATCCTTGAAACTCACTTGGTCTTTCCTTGACAGGAACACTTATATTTCCTGGTATGGTAACTTCCTGCAAGATACATGTGAAGACCGCCTTACATATGGCTGGACAGTCATTGCAGCTATAATGACCTGTGAGACTGTTTCTAGTGTCATCCTTCACACTACCTGACTGAGCTAGGTATTGACAGCTGGCTCAAGCTACCCGCAGGCTTGAGAGGCCAACTTGGCATTGCTGACCGATTTCTCACTGTCCTGGTTTGTTGGAAATTTTAGCAATCTCTTCTTCAATGTTGCGGAGTGGCCCCTGCTACTTCCTGGAGCAAGTCTGACAGATTCCCACTAATATGATCATGGTCTTATCTTTTTCAGAAGGTTTGATAGAATTAATTGCTCAGTGGCTGTGGTCTACAAAGAGAGACATGTGGCATATCATCCACTACAGTGGCACCCACATATGTGTACAGGAAGAAGATTTGCTAGAAGCAAAAAGGTTGATCAAGGCAACAGTAATCTGAAATTACAAATTAGACAAGCATTGGCAAATCCAATAGGTCTCAACTATGGTCACACTGTTGGCTTTGCCAGTTGGGTGGGTGTAGGGAATAGAACAGCAAAAAAAAATGTGTGATAAAGCAACCAGCACACGTCACGTAATAGGATTTTCTTTTTTTCCTTATGGCAGTTGTGGGAGGAGAAGAAGCAAGAAGGACAACCGGGGGGTGGGAGGGAGAAGATAAGGTAATAAGCAACACAGACATGAGGGTCTGAGGGAGACGAAGCAAGAATGACATGGGGATAGGACGGAGAAGAATCAACACAGACATGCATGGCAAGGGAAGAAGAAAGAATATAAATAAGGAATAGTAACTCAATTACAGTGCCAGCAGAGAAAGAACTTTAATCCAGATGAAGCAATCGGTAGTTGGTCCGTGCTCCAGCCGAAAGAAGAGGAACTGAATCTGGCTTGCACTGCCCAATTAGAAGGCAGTAAATGAAAGTGAGAATGAAGCCATAAACGTTTACCAATGGGTGGACTCCAAACCCCTTTTTGAACACAATATTTCTTGCAAGTGAGAGCGCTAACAAAGGTGAGACCTAAAAAAATGTACAAGTCTTCGAGATCCCTGTACAGTCAGACACACCTGCGTCATATAGTAATGCGAAGTACGCTCATGTTACGGAATTCACCAGTTGTCCTTTGCAAAATCCATCATACCTCGTCCAAAATAAAGATCCTCAATTGAGTTTGCCATTCTGTATATTTAATGTTTCACATTTGACATAGGAAACAGTCTGAATAGCACCTGAATAATTTGAGACGGTCTGGAGCGCCATGCATCTGATGTCCGCTCAGCAGGTTATGTCGGTTGTCCGGCATGTTGAAAAGAAGCAGGGGCAACAACTCGTTCAATAATTAGTCATGTTCATATCATCATCAACAAAGCCAGGACAGGTGACTTCTAACCTCTAAAAAAATGCACATAGCAAAACCTGGTTCTAGCAACTGACAAACTTTAGGGAATAGCTTGAAAATTAGATTATTTAGTCAGTGCGCAAATACGTTCAGAGTTTATTTTCTTTTCACTTTATGAATAAGGCAACTAGTTTGTGCTGAAAGGGGTTGTGGTTTCTGCCATTTAACAGTTACATGTTCATATTTTCATATTTTCTAACTATGACATAATTGTTAGAACGAAGAGTCAGTTTATTTTTAAATGTAGCTTTTCAGTGTGCAGTACTGTAAGCGGACTTCAAAGCACTCAACCGATAATTTTGAAGAGAGCACCATTAACACCAGGGACAAGTTCTGTTGAGGCATTTCCAAGGCCCTTATTCACAGTGCATGGAAGTGTACAAGATCGTGTGAACCGTGTGGTAATCTGGTAAGGTTTTCCCAATTTAGATCCGGATTGTGAAGGCGTCGTTAATGGTGTGGAGCAGACAAAATATGACCAGTAATCGGTTTACATGACATTTGTCTTGCCCTGCTATTAGGAACACATTGCTGGTATTATCTATCGAGACCACCATGCTCTGCTGGTCTCCATAAATCTGTTGTCCACGTTGACCGCTCCCTTTTGCTTGGTGAGTGAGAGGTACATGTGATTCGGTGAATGGGGCACAACTTGATGTGAACTTTGCGGGGGGGGCTAGAAAAGAAACAATTTCACACTCTGGGGGCAGGGCATGTTTGGAAGGCCAATAGGCTCAGGTTTAATGTGCTAATGCATGGAAAAGGCATATCTTTATGCCTTTTCTTTCTTGCTTTAGTACACTAAGGCCAGATCTTTTATTTTCGCCAATCCATTCCCCCGTGACACCGCGCACTGCTGGAGCTTAGAGATGTACACCAAACCCGTGCGCATCGGATGTCTGCAAGAGGGTTGGTACCCAGTGAGTCCTGTGCATGTCTGATAAAGTAGCCTAACAAGGATGCCATGGGCCCTGGTGCAGGCTAGGGAAATAGCCAATTTGAATGCTGGTGTGGTAGTAAATACAGCAATTACTGGGGTTCATTTGGTACCTCAGGGCTCTGGGCTCCGGTGCCACTGCACCACCAATGTTAGCTACACCTATGGTCTGATGCACAGAAAAGAAAACACTGAAAGCTTACTTGAAAAGTGTCTTAACTTATTAAAAAGAGTATGAACTTCATAATGAAAAAAAATATTTCCAAGGAACAAGATGATGTGTGTAAGAGGAATCTCCCAGTGTGCCCAAGAAAGTGCTCCCACAGACATTGAGAAGTAGACTTGAGGTGTGAGGAATAAACTGGATAAAGACAATTGTGGAGGGCTTCTATCTGGCTGTCACAACATGAGGGGGAGGGGGGTCTCCAATAGCTCAAAGGGAAGGGTTATCCACAGAGTATAATAAGCTGGATTCCTGTTCACAACGTAAAAGCATGCATGTATTGGTATTTCTAAAGCATGGACCAAGCCCAAGAGCAACAGAGCATTGGACATTATGGCAGGTGATGGAAAATGATGCAAGATTGTATTCATCAAGTGGTGGCTTAAATATTTTTGTTACACATACTTACAGGAGTATCTCACACTTTTACATTTTAGTCACATTCTAATAAAGTGATTTCTCAAAACTGCAAATTTTCAGTCCGTCCCAAGTTGGATACAAGGTCCTCAGATTGACAGCTTAGCAACTAGATCAGACCTCCTTCCCTAGTTGATGTATTAGAACTTTCAAGAAAAGCTTCAAACATTTGATTTCACCACTCTTTGTGAACACTCACATTCTGTTGATGTTTTAACATAACTATTAGGCCCCATTCTTCATGCTGTCTAGTGAGTCAACTGAACACAAATTACTTTTGTTTTTATGTGTTATACATGAGTAGCACCCAAATGAGTTGTCTCTTGTTTAAGGTTGAGTTTTATTTATGCATTTACACAATGGTTTAAAGTTAAGTACATACAGAGGATACATCATAGGTAACGGTAATCCGGACCAATATTATCATTGAGGGTTTCTGGTGATATCTTTGGCCATTTCATTTGTAAATATCACCTGAAGCCTAAGATGACAATGATAAGGTTACGCATTAAGTATTTTTTATATTACAAGCTGTTTTATCCATAGTGCAGCTAACAATGGACACGGACTGGAATTAAAATGTTGATGTTTTTTGATGTTTTGTTTCCCTGTCACAAATAGATTATTGATAAAATAATAGGCAATGATGAGATCAGTGGATTATGTGGATCTATGGCTGCAGAGTTTGCAGCGTAATTATGGATTTACTGATTTTGATACAGAATTTCCCAAATTTGCAGATTTCACCAAAATTGTTGTGCTTAGCTCAAACGGATTAAAATAATACCACCAGACATGTGGCACATAATTTGCAAATGTTTTTAGCCGCATAATTTCGATTACCTTTGTCCACCAAGCTGCATATGTTTAGTAGCCTGAACAATGTAAAACCTCCGCACAGTGGTGTGGAAACTACCATTACAATGACATTTGTATTTCACACGTAACTGTGAAATATTTTCCATATGCCACAGTTCCTATAGCATTGCTTTTGTGTAATCCAAGCACCAAAACAAAATATATGCATTTTTACTCAAAGATGTAATGACTTCTCAATAAACATAAAATGGCTATGCACTGCTGTGAGGGGGGTGAGGCGATACCCTAGATTACACCTATACAGTCACTTCCCATTTTCTTAGCGATAGGTTAATTTTCTTATAAAAAAATATACAATTTACGCCTATCTCAAACTTGTTTCTTTCTTCCCAAATAAAAGAAGGTTGGGCAAAGATGCATGCTGCAACAGAAATTCTTAATGAGAGTTAGTGTTGGAAGCTACATAAGTGAAGGAGCTGAATCCATGTAAAAATTAAAAGTATTCTTGTTATGGTGAGCATCAGCAGCATAAGACACTTCTGCAGGATTAGATTGCGATAGCCAGGAGACCTGTGAGTAGACCCACGCATGTGGGAAAGTGTGTGCATGCCCATAACCCTGATGCACTCCTTTCAATGAGCTCCAGTAGCTCCTGCCGGCGCACAACACCTGCACCCTAAGCCAGTGCAGAGCTCATGTTCCTTCACCTGAACAGATGCTAGGTGCTCTCTTGCAAAAAGATGGAAGGTACAGCTAGCATTATAGGGGCGCACACAGAGCTTTTGCCCACTGAGGGGACCATAATTTGAGGGCACCCTGATTTGAGGTCTTCCCTTTGTTTGTGGTGACCCCAAGCCATACGTTAACGATTAGTGTGCATGCACTAACAGAGGATCCTACAAGAAATCTCTCCTATTGCACTCTTGAAGTTGAGCTGCCCTCAAAAGCTTTATGCTTTTCCAGGCCATCCACTCACTTTGGAGTTTTCCAAGCCAGGGAAGTGAATATATAAAAGGACAAACTCCATCAGTTTGTAAAGGGTTTACGTTTGATGTCCTGTGTGAAACACCATTTCGAATTGGACTAGGTCACCTTTTACAGTTCTAAAACATAACTGCCAAGTGGGTCTGTCACATGTGCAACACCTTCATTCTAACCCAGTGCTTAATTTGCTTTAAAAAGAAGTGTGCTCATTTCTTTGGAGACTGGTATCAGCACCATCCACAACCAGCACTGCCCAGTTACAGAGTGTAAGGCAGACTTCTGATGAAGGGAGCAAAAGAATGGAAAAAATCTGCTGAAAAGTTTACTTTAGTCAACAGTCATGCCTCCTGCTTCCACACCCTCAAAATGCTCAATTAAGTCTTCAACGGGTTCCCAGTCAACACCTTCAGAATGGTCACGAAGGCTCTCATCATGCTCAAGCGGGAATATTGCAACACACTCTTTCGGAACCACTTGTCTAACTGGTAGAAGATTTCAGACCATTCAAAACCCAGCATCCAGACACGCACTCAGGCTTTCCCTGCATTCACATCATTCCACACCTCAAAGACCTTCACTGACTCCCCATTCACTAACCCATACTCCTAAAACTGCTCATGCACACTTACAAAATTTCTGTGCAACCTTCACCCCACCTACCTCAATAGACACACCAACTTCAACACACCCACCAGACACCTCTGCTCAGCGAGACTCCTTCTCACGCACATCCCCTGCATACACAGGACCAGAATAAGCCTTCTTGCTTTCTCCTACCTCAGGTCCAAAGCCTGGAACGACATGCCCCTACACATAAGAGCTGCCTTCTCAGTACTTAAGCTCCACAAGAAACTGTAAACTTGACTCTTCGCTTGGACAAGGCCCAGTCACAGCTGATAATGCCCCTGCTTTCTCAGCACCAGAATCCTTTCCAGTATAAGCTGTGAAGTTCACAAATACCCTAAACACAAAATAAAGTATGCCTTAGCAATATTACTGTGCTGTTGTTCAAACATCGCTCTGGTGTCTCCCATTTCACACGTAGTCTCTGTTCTTTTCCATCTCAGTCACACTCCCCTCTCATTTCTTTCTCACTTTTGTGTCCATATTCTCACACATTTAATTTTCTTTCACTACTGTCTACTTTGTCTCTTCTCTCAGTTCCTTCTCTCACTGTCATCCTCTCTCCCACCTTCTCCTCACTACCTATCAGAAACAAGCCATGTGCAACTTTAACCTCCGTGAGATCCCACAGTATATTAGCTGGTCCCAGTTTCTCAGTACCCACAAAACCTCAGTGATAGTGAGAATCTGAGTTTGAGAGTGTGTATGAATTAATTAAAGTAAGTACGAGAGATTGAGTGAAGGAGAATGAGTGTGCTAGACTGAGTGATTGGAGATTGTGATGAGGGAATGGAAGTGAGTTGTGGATGTGGCTATCAATGGTGCATCAGGTGGTAACTCATTTGGCCTCAGCCCCTCCCCCGGGTCGTATTCCGTTTCCCGAGCTGCATGCCAACAGCTGAGTGGGTGTCTGTCCCAGGGAACGCCTGGACGAAGTTCGTCTGGGGAAGAGAGCATCAGAACAAACATTTTCTTTTCTCTGACAGACACCTTTAGCTTATCTTGCTTCTGCAATTTCCTCTAAGGAGGTGCTCTTGGGATATGTCTGATGGGGAAAAATATGTGCCGGTCCCAAAAAGTAAGTGCCTGTGGCGCCCACAGGCTCAAATAAAGCACTGCATAGTTCATATTCAGTATATGAGCTATATGAATTAATTAATACAGGCGGAGATGACCATTATTATTTTTGTCTCCTTGTGATTAATCGATACATTTTCAGCTTGAGGTACACACTAGGTCACAATGATGGCAATTAAGGTGATGTGGTATAACTTCCTGTCGGCCCAGGGTCGAAGGGCAAATGATATCACTTCTGTTGATAGATATTATTGAGGTCAAAGGGTGTGTGATATCATTTCCCATATTCCTTGGCATATTGTCAATTGACATCCATGTCAGTACCCACAGAATGTTATAGGGATAATCCGAATTTTAGGCAGGCGAGTGCCTTTGGAATATTAGGAGGGCTGGGGCAGAGTCAGTCACTAGTCAAGCCATGTCATATTGAATTTCAAGTGACTGTCTCTCCCACAGCAGTGCAAGTTTACAGGAGGCACAGGCCTTCCGGGGAACGTCGTGGCTACTCTGTAGGCCACCCACCTCTGGATTACCCTAAAGGGTTATTTTAGTTCATTCTGCTGATTGTCAGTCTTAGTCCCGATAGACTGATTCAGCCCTCTGCCCTGCGCCTGCCTCTGAGAACTGCTCTTCTGTATACAAAAGGCAAACAGACATTTTTCTGGCATAGGCTCTCTGCTGCAATCCATTATCCATGTTTATCTTTATCAAGATAGTAGGAAACAAGGCATGCTTTCAGCGAGGAACAAGGGTGGCTTTGGTGTTTGTAGGCTGGGCGGGCTGTTCCCTGCAGCATGGGTTTAAAAATAAATTCTGTTATGAGAACGAAAAAAAACACAATTTGAATAGAGACATTGTTGCACTGTAAAAGGTGATAATAGCCCTTTGTGGCTGCAGCTGGTGGTAGATTGCCTTGTGCCAGGTCTCAGGCAACGCAGGGGTCAGATAAGAAACTGGATTTCCTTCTGCTCTGTTTTGCTGCCCAGGCTTCAACAGGTGGAGAAATATTCATGCTTGCGGGAGTGTGCTGCGGGGAGAATTTGCGTTGGAAAGAAACCTTTGCTGCAGCGTGGAGACCCTGGAGCGCGTTACAGGGGGTCGCAAGGTGGGCAGTAAAGCAGCTAGCTGTTTCAGAAGTAAGGGGCTCTCTTCTGAACCTTCCACCAGCGCTTCTCAGGACTCTCAGCTCAAAGAGTATCAATGTAAAAGTGACATTGATTACAAATCTATCAACCTCATCGCAGGTGAAGAGGGCACAAAACACATGATGAAACAGTGACTTTGTTCTTCTGATTGATTTCTTCATTTATATAATTAATTCCCATATTTTCATCCATAAAAGAGCCGACGGTTGTTTCGCAATTATATTGACCGCTTTTTCAACGCTCCGCAATATCACGGGGAACTGGCCTTTTAGGAAAGCTCTTTAACGTGATGTAGCCTAGAAAAAACCATGGTGGGTGTTAGAAATAGGATTTCTGGTTGGCTGGGGCTTGCGCCTAAGCCAGGCATCAGGGCAAGGGAGTTGCACGCTGAAGATAACCCATGCTCACCCCCTTGGTAGCTTGGCACGAGCAGTCAGGCTTATTCCAGAGGCAATGTGTAAAGCGTTTGCGCAACACACTCAAACAGCAGCAACACACCAGGCACACCGCAAGAGAAACTCCACACAAGATTATATAAAAATAGCCTTTGTATTATCCAAAACACATTAGAATCATAATCACACAATGTACACTGTGCCAACTGGCACTAGGCAATATTCACAGGGGATTATATACAGGACAGGGCCAATCGGGTCACTGTCAGAACCTTTCGAAAGCATTAGTAGCACATATGAAACACAACCAGTAACCACTGGTACCATACTGTACTTAGCAGTATCACCTGCAAAATAAACAAATTATGTCTGCATCACTTTACCATAAAACACATTATGCATAACATTTGCCATCCTCATCAGCATAACACATTATGCCACAACCATATTAGGCATAACCACATTATGCATAAACCTCCTAGCATGAACACATTATGCCATATCTGTAGGCATGAACACCTTATGCATAAACATCCTAACATAAACACATCCTGCATCATCACAGTAGGCATAACATTAGGGCATTGCACCCTACCAACACTGGTCCCTGGCCAACTGGGCTTTCACGGGGGGCCCAATGCCCCTTTGTCCAGAATGTCAGGGGCTACCTGAACAGGTGGCCTCCACCAGCCTGTGCTCAAATGGCGGGGGCGAGGGTGCAACTCACCCTTGTTTCCCTAAAGAAAGAATGGCCCCATGGGTATCTGCCCGCGCCTTTGCGGTGCAGCTGTGGCCATTAATTCTTGGTGCCACAGGGCCCTCTGAGCTCCACTCCGGGACTAAACATAATGTGCCCCCACGTTGCAGCTGCCTGCGCTCTCGCGGTGCAGCTGTGTTGCAGAGAAAGCTCTGGCACTAACCGTGCCTAGGGGGCCTTCCGGGGGCCAACAATGCGGCCACTCCATATCAACACTTGCACTCTCCGTGCCTGAGGGGCCCCGCTCTGGGGCTCAAGATCCCGAATGCTCACCAACGTTGTAGCTGCCTGCTCCCCTGCGGGACAGCTGAAGGCAACAGACGCTGGCACCAACAGGGTGCACCTTCGAGCCCCACTCACAGGGGCTCTCTTTGATTACTCCTTCCAGTCCTTACTTACCGGGATGTTTCACTCGCGGGGGGACATCTCCGCATTGGGAGTCCCCGAGGCTCCGGTCGCACTCCTCCTCTCAGCCTCACTCAACGGGATGGAGTCTCGGTCGTCGCTTGGCCGCTCGCAAGCACGGGGTAGGCTCCCGTGTGGCTTCTGCTCACAGGATGGAGCCCGCCAGGCTCTGATTATGCTTCCACTCGCGGGGCTCCCACCGGCATATGGGCCCCGCCTCCCTCTAGGCACGTTCAGCCTGTCTCCCGGAGTTTTTTTTCCGCCATGCTCACAACCAGGCAAGATGCCTGGCGTCCGGTCCGTCGCTCGCGGCGGCGATCTCTTGGCGGCAGTTCCTCAATGCGGGGTGGGCTCCTGCTTCTAAATGAGCGCACAATGCAGGGTAGGCTCCCGCCTTCTAGGTGCACAAACGCGGGGTGGGCTCCCGTTTTCCTTCAATTAGGCACTAACATGCGGGGTGGGCTCCCACCATTAACCACACCAACGCGGGGGAATCCCCATGTCGGGATTCCCTCCAGGCAAGTTGCAGCCCAGTGCTGCGGACAAGCACACTCCTCTTTCCCTGGCCCGGCGGGAGTCCCACTCCTCGGGGATTCCAGCAATCAAGAAATAACGCTCACGAGGCACTAGCAGCTAGAGTCCCAAAAAGCAAAGCTGGGCCCAGGCAGGCCAGCTCGCGGGGCCCTCCAGCAGAGGGGCAGTCCCTCGTGGCGGTTCCTCCTGGGGCCGAGCGGTTCCAGCACTTAACAGCACCAGAAAGCACAACATTTTCATGGGGTCACAGCCCCAATATTTATACACCACTTTTTCTTTGTCTGCCCTGGCACAGGGCTTAGAGAAATCCAGCCTCAACTGGTTCTGGGGGTGTGGAGATCTTTGTTTACAGGGCTCCCACCCTCCTTTGTCAGGTTGGGGCTCTGTCATCAGACACACCACAGGGTGGCAGAGCCATCATTCACCTAGGCATGCACAAACCTATTCAGGGTCAGGGGACTACTCCTCCCACTACTCCAAATGCAGATCTCCCATTCAGTCTAGCGCTGACTCACCCTGCTCTCCCTGGAGCCACACACACCTCACCAGCCCCTGTCACTCCAAAGCCAGATATGCAATCCATATCAGGCTGGCAGACACATAGCACCCAGAAATGCCAACTTCTAGAATTGGCATTTCTAAAATAGTGATAATAAATCTGTGCACACCATTGCGCAGCATTTATTATTACTATTCCAACCATACCAAACTTGACCACGCTGCTCCTCTCATATCAGGAATAACCACTGAAACACTTATCAGGGAATCCCCAATACATTCCAATGGGAGTACAGCCTCACAGCAGTGAGAAACCATGGCTGTTTGTCACTACTAGGACATGTCACACACTTAAGGTACATGTCCTACCTTCTATCTACAATGCACTCTGCCCATAGAGCTAGTCAGGGCCTACCTTAGGGGTGACTGACATGCAGTAAAAAGGGGGTCACAGACATGGCACACACTTTAGGTGCCACGCCCAGTGGCAGTAACACTGCGCTCACAGGCCCTGCACTGGTAGATGCCTGAGACAGGTTTGAAAGGCTACTTTGGTGGGTGGCGCAATCAGCGCTGCAAGCCCACCAGTACCATTTAATTTATCAGCCCCGGGTATATGAGATACCACTTTACAAGGGACTGACAGGGAAATGAAATAAGCCAAACAGGTGTAGACCAATCTTACCATGTTTACCACAGAGAGCACACACACTTAACACTGGACAACAGTGCTAAAGTGCCCAGAGTCCTAAAACCACCAACACTATGTCAGAAAAAAAACTAGGAGGAAGGCAAAAAGTTCAGGGATGACCCTGCAAAAAGGGCCACGTCCAACAGTGGGCCTGATCTAGAATTTGAAAGAAGCAGGACGTTTGCCAAAAATTGGGCGATGTCCTCCCCTCCCTGCATGCATTGCATAGACACCAGTGCACTCAAAATAGTGTGAATGGAACCTCAGCTGCTTTTGGAGAATGTTAGTAATGTTAGTCCAGCTATGATATTTTTACTCAAAATTCTGTAGATACTTTTTATATTATCCAGGCGTTTTATCAGTATGAATTGATCACAATATTATTTGTAATGCGCATGATAGACTATCTAAAGCAATTGAGCTTTTCTGGTGAGTTGAAAGCTTTAGCGACTTGATTGCAAATATATATTCAACTTCCAGCTGCAAAGTGGATTTCCCACCTGATTATAACATGTGGTAGTCTCTACCACTCAGTAGTACTCGTTTTAGCACTTTGAACCAGATCAGAGCGGTTCAGTCAGCACACATAGTGGCGTAAGAAGTGCGCTTTAACCCTATTGAAAGCAATGAAAGTAGGTCCCTCCCGACTAAGTTAAGTGGCAAAAACAGCAATGATTAGGCTAGACTAGGCCTCTCACATTTTTGGGCTGCGGTGACACTGCTCCTTCTGCCATAATGATAGTTTTTTCCGTGGGTACCCCAAAGTACCAAACGTTGGCCAATCCACAGATGTCAGCAGCAGGTGTATTGAGCCACTAGTTCCAAACCATATTGTTCATCCACCTTCAAGGACCCTCTCGGACACTCAGACGTGTGTTCACCGTTTTTATCTCTTGTCTAGTTTCAAGTTGCTGAAACATTCGCTCGAGTGACTATAGGGCACATGGAATATGATAATGCTGCCCCTTTAGAAGTGCACACCTCAAGAATTTCTTGTGGCTCTTTGTAAAGATAAGTATTAGGTAATGGGTTGCATTACCGAAGACTACTCATTTTATCACCCTTGAATGGCTGAGCTGGCATTGCAAGAATTAAAATGTATGTCCTGCAGCCTACTGGAATTTATGGAGGAAGTGCTTGACTGAAATGGAATGGTCTCTTTCAGGGGATCCTCATCAGTATTCAGAAGCACTTAATTGTACTACCACTCATAGATTTCCAGGAGCAGTTAATTAAAAATATGTAATATTGCACCTTCTTTCTGGTGCCTTATTTGGTTACAGCGCTTCGATGTCTCTTGGTTTTAGGTTCTAAATCTCAAAATTAATTAATATGGGCAAAGCTTTTAAGTAGAAAAGTGTTCTTAAATAGCGAAAAAAGTCTTTGCAGCCTATTACACTAAATTGTATTTATTTTTCATTTAAAATATACAAATAAACCAATAAAATGCGATAACACAATATGACCAGAAACATCTTTTATAGGCCTTTTTTAACCACGAAAAGAAAGGAGGCAGGCAATTTTAGCAGATAAGTTGTCATAGACATGAGCGTAAAAACTGCCACTGTGCCTTTAAGCCTCACCCTTCTTCCGGTGTCCCATCATGCTCCACGGGTGACAGACAGGTCAGTTCTTTTTTTCTGGCACCTTTTCCCAACTGTTTCACTTGACGTCCTTTAAGAATAGGAGTGGTTTAGAAATATTTACTTTATTTTTCCTCCCAGGATGCCTTCACGTTTTGTGATATGCCCTGCCCCTGGCAACAAGGCAGCCCAGAGAGACCCCCATTATCTATGTATAGTGTGCCTTTGGGAAAACACAAACTGACCACATTAGTCATAATTGTATATCAACATTCTACATTATCTTTGTACCATTTGTGCAGAGGCAATGTTAAATAGTAAAGGTATCCTTTGGTACATGCAAGAGCAACAATCATACTCTAAAGATTAGAAAAATGTCTCTATTATGCTCACCAAGAAAATCTGGACCCTATCAAATGTTTGCATTTAACTCCACCCCCAATCCACACTCCATGGCCCGTCCCCTAGCACACAGCCTAACTTGGTGAGTACCTGCACTTATTTATTTCCATTTAAAGCACTAAGTAAGAGATACCCACCCTAGAATCTGGGGACGCGAGTCCGGCTTCACTGCTCGGCACAGAGTCGTGTGATTCTGGCAAAAAACGTAATCTCGCCGTCCCTAGCAAAATGTAAAGTATGAAATGTATTTGTGAAACCCGACTTGATGTATACAAGATCCTCTCTCAATTTCCCCATGTAATGTGCAGCAGTCAATTACTTCCTAGCTGGTGTTGTGCTATAGAAGGACCAATTTATACATATACAATACAAGTTTTAACTTTCTGGCGTTTCTTCTTTCAGTGGACTAGGGAGACCGACTGGAGGGAGGCTTCTGGCCTTCTCAGTGCTTGATAGATTCTTAAATGAAGCACTCATCAGAATGGTTATTCCTCGTCAAGAGGTTTAGAATGGCTTTATGCTTCTGTCACTTGTGCTTAGTATGATTGCCTCATCAAACCACTGATCCAGAGGGTGCCATGCCCTATGTATTAACCTTTTTTGTTCTCTATGGGGCAGTTTTTTCTTAGACCTGCATCGCTCTCTGTCCATAAGTGGTTCAAGCATGGAGGCAGGCACTTTGAAGCGCTCTCTTGTTACATATTCCTTTTCAAAGCATGTTTTCTTTGTGCTTGTAATTGGTCTGCAAGGGTAAGTGGGAGTTTGTGGGATGAAAGAGTGTGGGAGGGGCACCCAGCGGGACACAAGTACAAAGTCTAGGGGTGCAACTGTGTTCAGTGACTCTGTTCTCTTCCACGCTGAGGGGGCCGACAGACTAAAGCGATGGAGCTCTTTGTGACTGTGCTGCTTGTTTGCTTTCCTCACAAGTCGGTGAAAACAGAGAAGTCACATTAAAAATAACACACTGCCAAGGTAAATTCAACTAGTTAATTGAGCGTTGAAAATGGATGCCTATGGCAGAGACACAGCTGTATACTACCACCTCCAATCAAACACATGGGTCTAACTCTTCCTACCCCCACCCACTGAAACAAAACAACTTTACACAATATTGAATGTCCATAGTATTTACACCCCCCTCCCTCCCGAATACCTCCGCAATCCCCTGCACAGTTGTTAGATAAACTAAGGGACGATAGTGTTGGCGTTGAAAAATCTTGCCCAAAATAATTATTTTGTGACTCTTTAATAAGCAACCACAGACCAGAGGTGGTATTTCATTCCTCTGAATGAGTGACGTGAAGTTCCTGGTTGAGGATCTTTGTAAAAGAGTTGCAGCTATACAGCCTTTGTGGATCAACAAGTCAAATAAAACCATTTTACTCACAGGGTGATTTTTTTCCCACTCCTGAGCAGGATCACATTGTGTGGTCTACTATCTAGGTCGTGGAGGAATGTAGGAAATGAATCCAATTCCCTCCTGGCAAAGATGTTGACCAACAGGAAAAGTGTATCGATTTGGAGGAACACTACTAATCAGTTTGGTGCTACCCTGCCTAAGTGCCAGCTGTAGACTGCCCAAGTAGAAACTCAGATGGGTGAACCTATATGAAGTTTTTTCACAAGAAAATGCTAGAAAATGTTTGCCCACCACTGCATATCATACACATTGTAACTAAACAAATGATGTTCATTATAGCAAACCCAATAACTCTCTCTTCAAATAACAAATCACTCGTAAGACAACCAAACATCTGATTTTACTCATCATAGTTGCCGAAAAAGTGACAATAATGGAAGAAAAGTAATGTTCCATTTCACAAACAGACCTGCCTTAAACTAGTCTTATTTCAGTACCTGTCCTTCTTGTCACCTCATCCTTGTGAATATATAAATAAGCAGTTGATTGCAAAAAAAGTATGCCCTCAGGAAAATTGAGGTGTCATTGATGGCACTCACCAACCTTCTTCGTTGCCCCAACAATTTCTCCATTTTCTTTCTGCCCCTTATTATTCCCATTGAAATCAAAAAGATTACCCCAATACTATCTATCTGTCTACACTGATAGATTAGCTGCAAACTTTTCCATGGTCTCTGCCCTTCACGCCCCTTACACCGCTCTTATACTTCTCCTTATGACTTTGCTGAAGATATTTATCCATCAATACTCCCCCACATCAGGCGATGTCTAATCTGCCATATAGCTCATTCCTTTATTTGGACTGCTTCTGACTTCTTCTCTCACCATACTCATGAATGTTCACCACTTAACTTCTAGCATCTATGCCATCTCCATAACTCAACACTGTTATACCCTCCATACCAGCACTGATGGCTTTATTGCCCTCTCCCTGTTGCCCCCTTGGACTGCTGAACCCTCACCACTTCCAACATACCACTTGTATTTTAGCATTCACCTATAACCTCTCCCCACTCTAGACATCTCACTTAACCGTGATGACTTATCTGCCAGTTCTACAGTTGCCTACAAAGGCTACTATTCTTACTGCGCCTCCTCTGTAGATCTGCAATCGGAGAATAAAAGGGCCAATGTTTCAATTGTGTTTTCGAATTATATCCATTGCTGTATTCTAAATACAAAGGTGTTCACTCCAGCTCTATTCTCTGTTCTCTATGTGTAGTTGTAACAATTAATACATCTATTGTTAAGCACGCAGACACTCTTCCGGGCTTATTTCATATTAAATACAACTGCAAAGGAAAGTAAGAAAACAAAGGGCAGAAAAGATGTGGTCAAAATTAATAATAATCTGGCACACATTGGCAGCTTGTTCTTGGATCTTGGTTCTGTTGTTTTAATTTTAACTTGACATCTAATACAACACTCTTTGCGTATTGCCTACTGGGCAAGACGTAGACTACACATTAACTGAGCTCTGCTCAGCCGCCAAATTAATCCTCCACTATCCATCTAATTCTGAGACCCCAGAAGCGTTTTGAAGGACAGAGGAGACTGCGATGGGTGAACATCACAACTCCTATTTTTGGGAACCTTGTATACACGTCCTGAACTCACTAAATAGCCCATCGGATGCCAGCCCGCAAGTAGGAGCTGGTGCCTGAGGCCTACTAGAGGGACTGCTACTGACCCCTTGAAGGCCTGTCAGCTGTACCGAGAACCTCCCACGGAGGCCATAGCGAGACGTCCCTGGCTAAAGGCACTGCCCCGGGATATGCTCCGGAGGTGTCGGTGCAGCCCCTCCCCTCTGCCCACCTTGGGTGCACATACTGCCCTTCACAGAGCCAAAAGCCCTGAGTAGTGGATGGGGGTCTGCAGTCATCTGGAAGTGAATGGTCCATATCAAAGGTAAGGGCCCCATGACAAACTTGTGAACACTGGGGACACCCTGCAGGATTGAGTCTGGAACTCAGTGGTTGTTGGGGCCCTGAAATACATTGTTCCCCTATAATACCAAGCAATAAAACACTATTTTCCTGGGGCTCCAGGGCTTAAATTGCAGTGTCTCCCACTGGGGTCATATTGGATGACTAGCACAATTGACCCCTGAGCCACAGGGGCTAGGTTGACCCCAAAGAACCCAGGCATAGCCAGCAGGGATGTCTGCAGTCAACATATAAATATGTCCCACCTCTCCTGGGGGATCTGGTGGCATTGAGCACAAAACGCAAGAGTAGGAGGCATGATGCGGCCCACCGACCAAACCTGCAATACCGCAGGATGGTCAGAGGCCTCCGTGGTACCTCCCCAGGGTCCATACAGGTCACTCCCCACACAAGACTTTTGCCCTTGGGCATATGGACAGTGCTGATGCCTGAGGGTTGCTTGTTATGGACAGCAAACACGTGTGGAGGGGCAGCTGAGCCAGCAGAGACCCACTGGTCCCAAAGGTGGATGGGGATCTAGGCATAGAGCAGTGTCAGACTGGGCCTAGGTCTCCTTGTGAGGAGATATTTGCGCACACTGGCAAAAGAGTCATGGATTGGGTATCCAGAGAACTGCAAGTCACAAACTCTCCTCTGGTTATGCTGTGGGTCCTGGTGGCACATACGCATCACTGGTTGTTCAAAGAAGCGGATCGGACGGGTTTGGGTCAGGGCTGGACTGGGAACCAAAACCGGCTCTGGCAAAGAGCTCGGCTGGCCCCCCTGGGAGCGGCCGAGCTGTTTGCCAGGGCCGGTTTCGGCAGATTTTGTTACAGGGGCCGATTTTGCAGCTATGCTGCAAAAACGGCCCTGTAACAAAAACTGCCCCCAGCGGCCCATAATCAGCCCCCATCCTAGTAGCCCACCGGGGAAATGCCCGGTGCCCGCTACGGCCAGTCCGGCCCTGGTTTGAGTGATGGTGCATGGCTTGTGCGTACCTCATTGCACCCTTTCTTTCAGCCCCAGCACCACAGGCTACGGAAGCATGTCTGGTTGGTTTATCATGCTACCACAATTCCCACCGGTCGCAGTCTGAAGTAGTGTGGCCAACGTCAAGAGGACACAAGACCCGGCGTTTGGCTTGCCCAGAGCTTCACATCTGAAGTTGCTGCCTTTTACGAAAACATCAGGGACCTACTTTGCAGATCCGCACGTCTGCACCAACTGACATCACTCACCACTACCACGTGGAAGCCCAGGATATCCAGGCCTCCATTGATTCCTCCACCACTTCTCAACAATGACCTGTACACAGACCAAGCCGACTACAGCATTTCAAAAATGGCAAGCTGGACATGATACTGGAAGCTGTCAGGTCAAGCACACGGACACTAGAAGCCACATTTGATGCTGTAGCAATCGTGCTGGGGCTTCAACAAGACCACCAGAAAAATCACAGGGAGAAGGTTTCTCTGACATAGAACTCACTGCAAATTCTGCACCCACAGACAACGGACCTTCAATGCTGTGTAAAAGAACTCATAAATCGGATACTCATCCTGGAGGAAATGGCAGAGGAAGCTGAGGGGCATGCATGGCACTGCAACATCTGCCTGGTGGGTTTTCCTTGGGGCACGGACATGGTAAACTTTCTAGAGACTGGCTCACCATTGCAGTGGCACCCCAGGGGCTGTCACCCTTCTCTTCAATCAAAAGGGTACATCAGGTCCAAGCAAGCCCGTCACCACCTGGCGTGCCTCCCAGGCCCATAGAACCTAAACTTCTCTAAGCCTCAGAAGACTTCAGACCATACAGAACGCTGCAGCCAGACTCATCCGGGATCCAGACAGACCCACAGCACCCCCACCTCAGAAGCCTCCACTGGCTCCCAATCCAGTAGAGATGCCACTTCAAGATTCTCACACACGCCTACCAAGCCTTACACTATCAAGGACCAGCCTACATCAACCACCTACTCAACTTCCATCAACCCGCAGGACACCTATGCTCCTCCTCACTAGCCCTTGCACACACCACCTGAATCCCTAGCAACCAAAGCGAGGGCCGTTTCTTCTCTTAAATTGCCTTCAAGGCCTGGAATTACCTTTCCCTCCACCTCCGGACTGCTCCCTCCCTGGCGGACTTCAGAATAAAGCTCATGACCTGGCTTTTCGACGTAGACCCCTAGCACCCAGATACCCTGAGGGGTGACAGTGCCGCACTCTACAAATGCTGATTGATTGACTGGTTGATTGATTGAGTAAGGACTGCAGTGTCATACTGTGGCACGACAGGGGAGCTGGGCACTTCACGATCAACAGCTGCAGGGTTCTATGCTTCCCCGATTATACATTGGCAGTCCACCTCCATTGTTATTCTTTTACGGAAGTGAAGCATGAGCTTAAAGAAATGGGTTTCAAATATGTCTTGTCTTTTCCTGCCAAACGCTGACAAGAAATCCCTCTTCTTTACTGTCCCAAAGTTGCCAGGGACAGGACACCGACTTTTCGAGCGAGCGTTTCTTTGACGAACGAACAGACGGCTTTGACTTGCCGGTCAGAATATAGCGGATATTGTCCCCCAGAACTGCTTATTTCTTGTTTTAAAGTCTATAATCCTTTTGATGACCAAACTCTAAACACGATACATCTGGTCGATACGCTTCAAGTCCCAAATTATCCGGATCACCAAGTACTTTTACATGCACCTTGAAGGGTCAACTATATTTTTTAACAGTCCTGAAGATGGTCTAGTGGACTAAAGCCTTAATTAGACCGAAAGTCGACAATTACACTTTTTCTTTCTTTTGTTATTGTTTAATCGTTTATGAAAAGGTGTTCACAAGTGTTACAAGGAAGGACATTCATTTGTATATATTTGCAACTTCTGGTTTCACTGTCATGATTTTGTACCCTTTATATACAAAAATTATCTCTGCAACAATATAAAACTCTTTTGAATATATACACCCGTGTTTCTTTTATTATATACTTTATCTCAATGAAAGAGTACTGTATGGAGAAATAATTAAACATTTGTTTTTGATTAAAAAACGTTTATTGACAAGTAAATTATGATATCTTTGAATGTTTGAATCTGTTTAAGTGTTTAGCTGAATAAATCCCTTGTTGGCACACTCACCTGTGAATACTATTTGCCCAAGCCGTCAAGGGTTAATTGGGTTCCCCATTGTTGTAGACAGGGACAGGACGGAGCACCACAGCACTTCTCTCCTGGCAGACGTTACAAGAAACTGGAAGCCTCACCACTTCAGAATTCACAACAGACATGGGCCAAAGACCTGAGCATCAAACAGCCAAAACTGATTGACACCTGATGGGGTGTAAACTGAGGTAGCATGCACTTTTGCACTGAAGGCAATGACGGCAGTAGCCCTCCGAGTGGTACCTGTCCGCTTTGCAACAGTCCCTTCTATCTGCAATGTCGAGAGCGGAACATCGCTTTGCTCCATATACAATAGTGTCAAGCAACCCAGGGTCCACCAACACTGGCTGATGAACTGATTTCATATAATTAGCTGGGGAACATTGTAGCAGTCTGTAGGCAGAGGTTGACAATCTTACTTCCTGGGCCTGGGTGTTCTGGTGGGGGCTCGCTGAGGGCCCGTGCTGTATTGTCATGCCAGTTTGACATGGGAGTGCTCATGAGGGCCTTCTCCTCTTCCTTGACACCACTGTGGCACTACAATGCTGAATGCAAACTCTTTCCCTGAACAAGAGTTCTGTAAATCCGAGCAGTCACTAAGTGGTGGCTGTCCTCACAGTACTTGATGAAGTTTATCACTCTTAGACTTTTATTTCCCACTTGCTTTCTCCTCCACTACCCCTCATTGTTTCTCCTCTTTCACCCTTCTTAACTGTACTACCTCCGCTCCACAGGCTCGTGTAGGTTTCGGCATGGGTATATTCATCGCCAGCCCTGATGGGTTGGGCATGTTGATTTTGTTCCTTGTGCTCTTAGGTGTTCCTGTCACTGCTTCGAGGTGGGCTGGTAGACTATTCTTGGCTGACAGCATCTGCCCTTTTGCTTTGCAGCCAATGGCAATCCACATGGGATGAGGGACTGGACACTGGGTGTACGCACTGTGCAATAGCGTGCCTGCTATGCAATTGTTTCTACTATATTATCACATAATACATACACCTTTCTCACATAGAATATTAGGGGGCTGAGACAATTAGCATACAGTGGATATGTTCATCGCTTAAACTTTACATGAGCCTATGTTACTCTGGGGTGATTTCAACTGCACATTTAACACTGCATTGGAATGGTCTCATCCCCCTTACAAGGGGCGCTAGCACAAAAGGCTTCTGTCGAACTGAGTAACTGGGCAAATAACTGGAGACTTTCAAATGCCTGCAGGATGTCCTACCCAACCCATATAGTATTTGTTTGTTTTCATCCCTGCATGCTTTGTATATGTGTATAGATATGTACTTTTTATCATCTCAGCAAGAGCATGCACAATGCAGAGTTCTTAGCGAAGACACACCCCAGTCACTATTCACTGCTGTTGACCTTGAGCTACGGCCAACCCAATGTGGTTCAAGGTCACCACATGGTAACTACAAGTGTCAGCACTTGAGTATGCAGCAAACAGGACACATTAGAGGAAGAGAACAAACATTACTTTGAAACTAATGCAGGACCCATCGCCGAACAATGGGAAGCCTTCAAGGTGTACATAAGAGGTATCTGCATTTAGACTTCTTTCGGTGTGTGTGCAGTTCTGTGGAATCAATTAAGGTGTGTAGAGGGAGACCTGCACTCCTGTGTATTAAAAGCAGTATTCTCAAACACAACCGCAAGATACAACCTTGTGCATAAAAGACAGCAACATATCGATCTGAGTACAAGACTGGCAAAACACGACTATAGGGAATTTGTTGAACCAATCCTATGGAGGGGGGCAACCCTGGCAGTTTATTACCTTTGTGGCTAAAAGCAGAAAAACGCAGGTCAGCTATCACTACTGTCCATTACCCAGATGGACAGCATTTGCGCAAACAGTCTGACATCATCGCAATACTCACACATATTGCAAGCAACTAAACGTACATCCATCCCCAACAGATGTTAGCCATGTAGACAGCTTTTTGGACACTGCTCGGTTATGGATGCTCAATTTCAAATGCTTAAGATGGAGGGTCAGATCACAGAATGTAAAATTACCCTTGTAATCAAGCAACTTGCATCAGGTAAATCCCCTGGTAGTAATGGGCTCCCTTTGGAGTTTTTTAATTGCTACCGGACAAAGCACCTCCTGGGGATTTCCAAAGCATCTAGGGAACACCGTAGATTGCCACCATCCTACCATAATGCACTCATAGTCATGCTACACAAACACGGCTATGACCTACATGATCAAAGCTCATGCTGTCCATTGTCCCTATTGAATCTAGACTAGATACCGAACCAAGTTCAACAAACGCTTACACGTCTCGTCCATCTGGATAAAAACAGATGTGTCCCTGGCAGATGCACATCTTTCAATATCCCTAGGTCATTTCGTCTCATAGATGACATACCTGCAGATCAGGCACACACCGTGGAGCTGCCCATATACATGGAAAAAGCATGTGATTGCTTATCCTGGACATACCTATCGTGGTCTTGCAGCTCATGGGTTTTGGAGAGACCATATTCTCTTGGATCAAGGTCCTATATACTGATCCCATGGCACGTATTCAAAGCATAGTGCTCTGATTTGTGGCATATCATAGGGATACTTGGAAGGGTTGCCCCCTCCTTTTTACTATTGTGATGGAACCATTAGCTAGTTGTATATGTCGGGCTGGGGAACACCACAGCTTAGACATAGCGGGGCACAGACATTCCATCTCATTGTACCTTCATGATGTACTTGGCAGACATCACTAAGGGCCTGGACCCGATATTCAGGATCTTGTATACCTTTGGGACAGTGTCTGGCCTGACAGTCAACCTGTCCAAGTCCTATATATTCCCCTAAAGGACTCCTGTGTCCATTGCCTCGGCGTTGGTGCCCTCTCCAAATGGACCCCTGCACTGCAGACGTTTAAATATTTTGGTGTAAAAGTAAATAGACATCTCCCATATGTCAAGGCCGAAAACCTAAACAAGGCACTAGCATATCTCAGATCCTCCTCTAATTTCTTGAAGGAAACTCCACCAGTTTCATATGGGGCATTTAGCATGGTTAAAAATGGTGGCTTTGTTTGGTCTGGAAGTATGTAGTCACAGAGTAACCCTAGATAAGTTGTCCCTCCAGATGGAGGCCAGGGGCGAGAGAGCACCCGACTTTGAATCATGCCACCTTGCAGCGCAGCTCCAATGGGTGCTGACTTGGTTTGCCAGGAACGCCTCTCCAGAGGTAGGTTATTTAGATCAGTACTTAGGGAACATGGCCATCCTGGAACTGGTGGTCGACTGTCCTTGTCTCGCGTCAACACCTCTCCTTTTCCATGAGGCCTGGCACTGCTGCCTCCAATGTGTCCGTAGGTCACGCTGTTCTGCAGTATACTCGCCTGATATACACTGTTTGCCTGCCCAGATTAGTGAAGGTGAGACTAACAGGCTATAAGACACAGCGGACAAATGCTTCTAACATGTGCTTCGGCCCGTTGTTCAACTAAGGGTACCTCATGTAGTTTGCTGAAATTTGTGAAACCTTTGACTTGCATGTCAGTAGTTCCTGGCGCACACAACCCTACGTAGAGTGGGTAAGGCTACAAATTGCTGCTTGATGAAGAACCGGAAATGGATGCTATGTTACATACACCACTGACAAGGGGTTCTCAATGCTGTAGAATCACAAACATATATCAAACACTCAAAAAGAGCCATATGATGCATCTAAAAACTCTTAAGGCCAAATGAAGCCAAGATCCAGAGGTTGAGCTCACCCACAGGGACTGTTTCACGACCTTTCATCACATACCCAGAGGGCCAGATTCATGAAGGTAAACGTACACATATGTGTAAGTTTACACTTTTTCAGTATTCACAAAACTGCATTTTAATAGTAAGTTTGAGTGGGGAGCCTCAGCAGTCAGGGTGGAGAAATCCGCACATAAAAAGGTAGGGCTGTCCTATCCTTTTATGTACAAGATCTCCGCTCCGACTGAGGAGGCTCTGCACTTATAAACTTACTATTAAAATGCAGTTTTCTGAATATTGAAAAAGTGTGAACTTACACAAATGTGTAAGTTTACCTTTGCGAATCAGGCCCCAAGCATCCAGAAACGCTCACTTCAAACAACAGCAGTTCAGTTATGTGCACCTCATGTATAACCTACGTTCTTGCCAGACTATACCAACTATTTGCCGTTATTTCCCACAAATGTCCAGATGGAGCAGGTTTTACCATATGACATGGGCGTTCACAGCCCTGCAACTTTTATGAAGTAGCGTATGCGAGCTGATTACTTGGATGGCTAGCAGGCAACACATTTTCGTACCCAAAACATGCCCCTAATGCAGCGTAAGATTTACCAATCTTCCCTCCCAAAAACATATATTTTTTTACTTACTAACTGGACCCCAAAATATACAATTCGTCTTACATCCATCCTATCAAACCTTGGTCCTCCAATTGATCTTTTTGTTGAGCTGGAGGAAGTGCTTTTATGGTTACCCCCACTTTTTGCCTGGTGCTATGCTGTTTCTGACCTGTCTGACTGGGATCCTGCTAAACCGGACCCCACTCTCTGTGCTTTCTCCCCTAAATGGGTTATAGTAAGTACTTGGGTTCATCTGTAAACGGTGTGGGAGGTATGATTCCATGCACTGTAAAGCTTCTCTCGGAGGCCCTCAGGGCTCCCGGTAACAGTCTTCCAGACCCGGACAGCACAACATGGATGCTGCCGGCCAGAGAAACTATTCGGCCCTCCTGCTGCTGAGCCAGGCTCGAGCAGGGGAAGGCAGAAACATAGACATCCTGTCACAGGGAGGTGTGACCACCTTCCAGACAAGGTTTAGTGTATTGGGACAGGGTGGGGGCGCTAGTCAGCGCCACTCAGTCTGCTTAAAGGGCACGTTTGGTGCCCTCCTTGCATAGTCCAATTCAAACCAGCTTAGGGAGCTGTTGGCTCCAACTCTGGCGCAAAACTGGACAAAGGACATGGGAGTATCCTCCCCACTGTCCGACCCCTCCCCTGGGAGGGAACCTGGAATCATCCCAACCCTTTGCTTAGGGTACTTAAGGGTTTACCTGTGGGTGGGTCCCTAGATTTATCGTGGGACAAGATTCATTTCAAAACACCACTTCAACTTCGACTGTCTGGGCATTCTGGAATTCGCTCTGGGCATCAAGACTGCAACCTGGAAGACTACTGCTGCTCCTGGTCTCGTTGCCATGCTCGTCTGCTGCAACGTCTGCGCTCCATACCGGAACCTTCTAAGGCCTGTGGACATTCAAGACACCTGAAGAAATCTCCCTTGACTACGCTGACCGGTCTGATGAACCTGGGCTCCCACGGACTCCAAAAGGCTCAGCAACACAGGTGGTGGTTATTTCCATCCCTCGAGGCCTGCCCTGTCCTCTCACCAAGTTTGAGGCCAGTATACCTTGTAGGAGCCGCAGGAACCGAACCGCTGTGCACCACGTCAACTTGCTGTTGCAAAGGCTTGTTGGCTTCCTTCCACCAAGATCTTCGGCCTCACCGCATCACTTGCATTGTGGGCTTGTATCTTTGGTGGGCTGGTTGATGTCCTCTTGCGACTCCAGTGCCTCCGGCCTGTGGGTCCTCTTGCGGGTCTTCTTTGATTTCAGCAGGCTCCCCTGATTGATCGGGCGGCTCTGACTCCCCTGCTTGTGGTGAGTCACCTGGACCTTGCTGGTACCGACCCTGCACCTTCTTCACTTTCCACATTGTTTGCAGTTGCCAAGGCTTGTTGATGCTCCAGACAGACAACGACCCCTCACCTCTCAACAGCCAACGTGGGACAGCTCTTGAATGGCTCCTGGTCTTCCACAGTTTCGCTGCAGCTCCAAGGTCACCGTCAGCTTTCCTGCAGCACCCGAAATCGGTGGGCATTCATCTTCTGTGACATAGAATCTTTCTCCTCTGCTTGCAGGTACTTCTAATATTGAATCCACCTTGGCTTCTACCGGACACTTTCCTCTTCTCCAGCAGCTGCATCTTCCTGAATTCCTCCATTGAGTTCAACAGCGGTTTCCGATGCCACTTCACACCTATGCACCCGGCTTCCATGGTGTAGGTATCCTGGTTCCTAGGGTATCTACGGGTGGGGTGGCTCTCCAACCTTCTGTCTCCCACTGGGTTTCTTCAGGGTACACTGGGAAGGGTCCTTCTTCTTTGAAATTGCAACCGCGACTTACCCATTGACTTGTATTGAGCCTGTGGTCGTGTTCCCACTCTGCACACTGCCTCTGTGGGGTTCCTGGTTCCTTGGGTCCCCGGCACTTCTACGTCTTCTGGGTATAGTCTTGACTCGAGTCGTGTTTCGCATACCACTATTTTAGTATATGGTTTGGTCTTCCCCTGGCGACCACTGTGTATTTCGTGCTACTTACCTGTTTCTTTGGAAAAGTATTGTGTGCATTGTGTATATTTCTGGTTAGGAGATATCTGTATGTGTTAGTGAGTGTTCTATAATAAATACATATTTTATAAGTACACTGTGTGGTACTTTTTCACTTAATTATATACCAATAAGATTACGTTCTGGTAAAAGAAGCGGCTTTACACTCCTGGACTAAGCCTGAAGGCTGCTCTCCACAGCTACCACTTAGAAAGTTTTCTAAGGTTGTCTAAGACCACTAAAATCACCATAAGGGTTGTCTGGATTGGTGCAGGGTGCCCACTTTCATAAGTGTACACCCTATAGCAAGCTTCGAACATGAGCTAAGAGGGACTTGGATAATTAGAGCATGTGAGGCAATTTCCTTACGAGGACGTGGTATAAAGAAATCCCAAATAGATGCATATTTCATAATTTCCTTTAGAAAACATCAAACCTCCGATCTAGAGCCAAGAAAGCTATGACCCAAAGAAAAGACACACATATGAGAATGATTTTTCATGGTAAGCATTCATCTAAAGCCTCAATTTGAATGGATAGAACATAAAATCACATTTCATAATAAAATTTAATGTCAGTCAATTAGTGCAAATACCCACACATTACAAAGCAGATTCAGTTATTGGACATGTGCTGGTTGCCTAGAGAGAGAGAGAGAGAGAGAATAGAAAATTCAACATACAGTTGTCCTATCATACAAACCAAAATATGGTTGAGGTTTTGTCCGTCTCAGATAGGGGTCTGACCAAATCAGAACTGCAACACAGTGTGCCTCAGAAGGAGTCAGTTAACCCTTCAGCCGAAAGGTAATTTCCTGCTCAACTTTACCAGCCGGTAAAGTGCAGGTTCAGGACAGTCAGGAAGGTTTGGTTCAGTGGTTGACATTAAGGAATCAGAGGTCAGTCCGACAGCATGCCTGGCAGGTAAAATAGAAAATGACAGCCAGCCCGACTTCTCCTCCAAAGGGCAATTATACTTCCAAAGATTTGCGGTTACACCCACAAAGTATCTTTTCCATCAACCCATATGGTTTCCATTGGTCGCTCATGGTGGGCTGCTCATGTTGTGATCAATACATCACTTGGAAATCTGGAAGAATTAAGTAATCCTTTTGCAAATTCATTAAGTTCCAAATGCAATTTAGTTCAATCCTTTCAACCTAAGTAAGCAACTTTCATTTACTCACAGTCCGTCCGTTCCCACTTGCTTTCGCTGGGTTTGCAATCATATTGATACATTTCTGTCAAGAGTGTTGCGGAATCAAAAGTGAACCCATTGTATTTGAATACAGCAAAGAAACTTCACGTCTGAAATTGCTACTTCAGCTCGATTCTGCCTTTTGAGCAAGAAAGAAAAGCATCTGAGGCCTACATGACATTTCGTTGAATCATTACCATGTTATGATTATTATAAATCACACAGTAATAATTGTTTTTCGATTTCTCTTGTTTAAATCAATCACTATTCTTCTTTAAGCAGTTACATGTCGCACCTTTTGCATATTAATCATTTACTAAAGCAAACATTGTGTCACTCCGAAATACACATTTTATCTTATAATCGTTAGAGAAAGCTGTAGTTGTTCATACTATCGTTTATAATTGAAATAAGCATTTTAATCATTTCAGGACCTTTACTATGCACATTATTCCATTTCAATGCATTAGAAATTATCATTAGCCCAATTTCATTGTTAACTACTTTTGTCTCTTAAAACACGTGTTCATATACATAATAAATATCATTGTTTCTCCTCTCTCTTTGCTTACGTTTTTTACATTTTCATGTTTCAAAACACTCCTGCATACTTGTACGATGCAGTATGAAATCACACTTTTTTCGACTTAGCCAGTTTACATATTTTCATCAGGAAATAATTGTCGTAATCTCACATGAAAAGGAAGAATCCATTGAGGCAAACGTCATTTAACATTTGCGCTCCTTCACCCCCTAGGCTTAATATCCCGTCCCAAATCTGACAAGGCACTCAGCACTTTAATCAATCTTGCTTTATCCCTAGTGAAATGCGCTGTCACGATTAACCTGAAGTCCTACTCCCCTCCACCTGTAACCTGGAGATCAGAGCTTTTGAAATGGTTCCATGCTGCACATGTTGTTATCAGAGGCCTGAGATGCAGGGCCATGAGTGGTAGGATGCTATTCTCCTGACACTTGCCCCCAGATCAGACATAAAACCCCTGAAGGTGGGCACATGTGGGCTGGTGACACCGACACATGACTTAAGTGATCAGCCTTACCTTTTGGCTCCCGAAGGCCACGCATGCCCTCTGTACATGTCTGTTTACACCAATGTTTCCTTTCTTTGTCCCCTTCATGATCTGTGGTTCACCCATAGTGTGTTCTCAGGCAAGTCCCCACTGAGCCAATGTGTCCCACTGGTTTGCTTGTTTTCGTTTTTACTGCTCTCAGTGCCGAACTAGTACACCTCCAGCGTGGTCCCCTTGTGGAGGGCCTTGTCAGTGAACAGCAATGTATCATTATATTATGCTTACTGTTTATGTGTAAACCCAGTGAAGATCAATTTAAAACAAGCATTGGCATAGCCAATAGGTCTCGGCTTTGGGACCTTATAAGTGTTTAGCCATGCAGTATATTATCCTGGGTGCGGTGCTGCCAGTGATTGAAGAGCTATACAATTACTACACACTGGGTCATGCGGTCCAATTCAGAAATACATACTTGCCTCAGGAAAAATTTTTGGGCACATTCCAAGGCTTCTTAATGCACAAACAGAAAGACAAGTGCGTTGATGCAAGCAAACAGCACTAGAACATTCGGTATGCAACTGCATCGCTAGAGTATTGAACAGCCTACAGTTTAGCAAATATGACAAGATAAGAACCAGTGTGCAAGGCAATATTTAATCAAGTGGGAAGCAGTTCTGGTGCCACAGATAAATATAAAGTAGCGCTAAGCGCTGATCTGCTGTTTATAGTAAAAGGAAAAATATCAAAATATAAAAGCAGCGAAAGCAGTTGTGTGATTTGGTTATTTGCTCATAAGGTAGAAGCGCGCTGCATCTGCTGGAAATACATTGCACTTCCACCTTTCAAGAAAAAAAAAAGCGCTTTCCAAAGTGCGCACGAGCTCCATTCAGCAGCAGTATGGGTGATGGCAATGGTTTTAAGGGGATGGGAATGTAGTGGATGTCATGTCCCTTTATTAAGTTTATGACAGTCACGCACAACACCCTCCTAAACCCACCACATGCCAGTCTCCTAACTCTAGTCACATTTTCCAGTCCTTTGACACCTTTGACACCAAAGCAGTCATCTTCCCGGGAAAGTGAGCTAATCCAGCAGTGTCCGCATCGAGCCGAGTCTGCCATTCTATAAAGGCAATCTTTTGGCTGAAAGCTAGCACAATTGAGATGGATATTAAAGTTGCACTGAAAGCAAGCACTCAGTGCAGGGGACAACAAAAGAGTGTGATTAAAAATAAATTGCACAAGTGGTGGCAGAAAGAGGGAAGGGGAAAAGTGGGTGTGGTGCAAGAGAGGAGGTGAGCGGGGGCTGTAAAGATTAAGAAGACAAATCATGGAGGTGGAGTACCAAAAGGGAGGTGGGGGCAGCAGAGGAGTTGGATGGTTTGGGGGCTGTCAAGATTAAACAACTTTCTCGTCTGTTCAACAGCTTGTGATTCTGGGCAAATCATTTAACGTCCCTGTGCCTAAATATGAATCTGACATTATGTAATGTAACTGGTGCTCATGTTAAGGCTACAAAGCCCTTGTGTGGAGTTTGCGCTATATAAAACTGCAAAAACAGAGCATGGTGGGGCAGAGAAGTGCACGGAGGAGATGGAACAATTTGGGTGTAGGGAGATAAGCACTCATGTAAAGCATTCCAGTATCTATAGGTCAAGTTCACGCTATGTAACACTGCAAAAATAAAAAGGAGAGAGATTGTATAATACCTTCTGGTTAACTTCGCACTATATAACACTCCAACGGCAATTAAAAACAAGCTTACCTCAAAGAACATACAACAAGAATGAACCTTTGTATGCAGGCTCGGCTCTTCACACATGTGCCGCAGGTGTGGTGTAGATACACGGGGGAGAGGAGGTGGGCCTACGGACGAAGCTATTAAGGTTAAAGTCTCTGCGTCAGATCAGCACCCTGTGATCATGGCCAAATCACTTAATCTCCTGGTGGGTATTTTTAAAAAAAGGAATGTGTCCTTGTGAAATTTCACTGCTGCTCATGCAAAGTGTTCCAGTATCTTCGGGTTGAGTTCACACTATTTAACAGCAGGCAGTCGCAAGGCACAGGGCAAGCAGTAGGGAAAGGCAGATACAAGTACTAAAGGCTAAAGGAGTGGGGTGTTGAGATGGCCAACAAAAAGGAACAATGAGTGAAATAGGATTCTAGCTTTTATCGTGCTACGTGCGTGGTGGGGGAGCGAAGGGAAAGAGGTAGGATGAAAGCCCATACAGTGATTTGAAAGCATTGAGATGGCCAACAAAAAGGAACAATGAGTGAAATCCGATGGGAGGGAACCAAGCAGCAAAAGATGGACAAAACTGAAAGATTATCCAATAGAAAGCAAATCTTTCTAAAGGACAATGCAAGTAACCAATAAAAGGCAATAGGTGGGATGAAAGTCTATAAAGTGATTACAGCATGTCTTGCAGACAGAGCATGCGCACAGCCTAGGCTTGACCTAAAAACAAGGTTTTTGACCCTATGCTCTTCTTTGGGATTTTGTTACTTGGCAAGATTCATTCAAGGTAATGGAAAGGTCACACAACCTTACCACCATCTATACCAAGGACTTCCATTTTCACTCCATTCAAGTAGACATAGCTATCCTTTATCCAGAAAGAATTTATTTTGCGCAAGGGGTGACATTTTACCCATAGTTATTCTCTCCATCAGTTGGTCGATCTGAGTGTACTTGGCGGATGTCTTGAACAGGAGGGGTGAGACTCAATGACATGAACCAAAGGCTCATGTTGTACTTGACTTATTAGCAGACTCCGAATGTTATTATATCTCCTTTGTACTAAGTAATTGAAATTTTGTGAGCTATGACCCATGTTCTCTGAGTCCCACGTGGAAATAAGCAATTAATTTTTGTCTAGGCTATGTGCCTTTACATTAAATTGAATATAAAATTGTGGCACATTTATGGTCCCTTTTTTCTAGTGTTTGTCAATTGTTGTGTGTCAATAGTTACATTAGTTTGCTGAAAAGTCTGGAAAGGTCTGGCAACAAAGCCACAACATGAATGTTCATAAGAAAGACATGTAGTTTAATCAAGCAATTTTCTGATCCGACACCCATTCTTATGACCATTTCAGATGGGGTGGAAGCATTTCATGTATCAAGTGTGCCCCAAAACATGACCTATTCTGCTCCAGCCTTACTGGCCTTTGGCAAACACCTGCTTGTATGGAAATCTTTATATTTTATTTTAGACCACCCTGAACCGGATCCTCGCCCATAGTTTGCAGTCAGGCCCTCATCTCACAATGGCTAACTGCACCTGAATAGCTACGCTGTCTGCACCTGCGCCAGGAGTGACATGCTGATCCCCAGGGCACCAAGATAAATGCCAACTTACCTCTCATGAGTCATCAGGTGTGTGCCTTGGCATTGGTGCAATGTTTGCTCTGCTGGAGATGGCAATCCCCGAGCACAGGGCACATGCCCAAGTCAGCCACGCTCACAAATCATTTTGGCAAGTAGTCAGACGGGCTCTTGCCCAAAAAAGTAAGCGAGAGAAAGCTTGTAGTAGATTAGGTCTGGCGCCAGACCCACAGAGTACGAGAGATTTGCACAAGACAATCATTTAGCCGTGGCGCATTCTTTTCAATGTCCTGAAACTATGCATTTGTGTTCGTTTTAAGGTTTAATTTGATTATTGGCAGGAATATATCACAGCAAACTCCGGGAGCTATCCCAGCAAGTCAGTCCATTTAGAATGATCATCATAACAGGTAGCTTCACCCAGTGCAGCAGCCAGCAAGAAGACTAGATGGAAATGAAAAACATTTTTTCAAAGTTTTTGCAAATTACCATGAAGTTCAACTTCATGGTAATTTGCGCCCCCTATCAGCGAAATCGCTAATTATTTTACTTTAATGCATTGCATTTAAGGAATCTCAATTTGCGATTCCTTAAATGCAATCGCAATTTGAGAACTCGCAATTAATAGCGAATTCTCAAATTGCGAGTGCCTTGACCCTTCATGCATCGCAAATGCCCTTTTTGCGGGCGCAAACGGATGATTTTTGCGAATCGTACCGTTTGCGCTCGCAAAAATGGTTGATGCATGTGCCCCAATGCCCTGTAAATTTCCATGATTCCTTGTGCAGAGCATAGCTTCAAGCAGATACATACGTCCATCCTTCCATGCATGTCAATTCACCAAAGTGGCAGTTGGAGTGGAAGTGACATCACACATCACATGACCCGCAGTTACATCACAGTGCATTACCTTAGGCCTCAACAACATCACTAGAAGTGACATCATCCAACCTTTCACCTTGGTGACATGAGGGAAAATGACGCCACATGTTCTTTGCCTCTGCAGTTCACTTTTTGTTGTGCAATGTTCAGCACACCGACCCTTATAAACATTGAAGGGGCTTCAGTGAATGGTGTACAGCAGATCTTAACCACAGATGTCATCGAACAACGCAACATTCTAGAATGCTTATAGTTGATTAATGTTATCGATATGGGGCTGGGTAAGAGAGAGGCGATTTGTATCTGTTCACTGTATTCTCCTTTACGGTAAAAGACAGGAATACTATTTGCTAAATCCTCCCAAAAATTAGGCCTGGGCGAAGCACTACGCTACGCTCGCGTAGTTTGCGAAGTTCGCGCTACTTCGCACTACGCGAACTGCACGTAGCACAGTGCGAACACGCGTAGCGTAGTTTTGCGTAGTGCTGCGGTCATTTTTTGCTTGCTCGCGGTCCTCAACGTCAAGTTGGCAACCGCGAGCAAGCAAAATGACATCCCGGCGAGACTTTTTCCTTGTTCGCGATCAGCAACATCAAGTTGGCGATCGCGAGCATGGAAAATAAACCTCCCGGCGAGATTCCCAACGCGAGGTTTCTCATTGCGAGGGGTCGCGTATGCTCGCGACCGCTCGCGATGAGAAACTACCAGTTCGCGTTGAGAAAGCTGCCGCTCGAGTAAAAATCTACTCGAGCAGCAGAAAACTACAGCTCGCACTGTGCAAGATGCCATTTTCAATGATTGCACAGTGCCGGTTGCTTGTCCGCACTGTGCAATCATTGAAAACAACATCTTGCACAGTGCGAACATGTTACTACGCAGTTCGCGAAGTGCTACGCGTAGCTCGCGTAGTGCGAACTTCACTTTGCGTAGCTTCGCGAAGTACTACTTCGCGAACTACGCCCACCCTTACCAAAAATATGAATGGAAGCATGTTTAGCTTTGCATGGAAAAAAGCTGAAAACGGCCCTGGAGATCTGTTGCTGGGACATTGATACTCAAATACGCTGTTTGCTTTCACACAGACATTTGAAAAATTAATAGTTAAAATGCCTTATTGCAGCATCTAATGTGATTTCTGAAGACCCTCTTACCTCGGTTAGTTTTCGCAATTATATGGCAGATGTGTATCGTTTTTAGTTTGAAAGCGTCTCACATGTGGACGCATTCAAAACTAAAAATGGAATGCACCTGCAAAGCAAAAGAGAAAAATTAATAGAGGCAAGGCTGAGCAACAATGGAAAGAAAACAAGGCTCATACAGAGCCTTTCTAACTTGTGTTCTTGATGACATCTGAGCCAGAGGTCGCAAGGATAGTGGCAGGGGTCGCAAAAGAGAAGCCAGGGGTTGCAGCTGCGACCCCAGGTGTCCATGCATTCTTCATGAACGTTGTACTTGTATCAAACTATATTTTACAAATAATAAAACAAAATGTAAATTAGAATAGATTTCTCTCTCAATAAATAACTTATATGTGCACTATGTGTAATAAGTGTCCACATCCACCATTTCTCTACAGAATGTTTTTTTTTTAATTCTTCAAAAACCTTTATTAAACAAATTTGCACAGCAGGATACAAAATTGCACTTCATCAAGACATTATATACGAGCAGAGGGACCACAAACGGGGGCGGGGGGGGAGACCCCATTCAATATAATGCAACAGAGGTTACCTCAGGTGCGTAAAGCATGTTCTTGATATGGAAAAGAAATTGCGGAGGCGGCACGGGGGGTGTAAGCCTAGAGGAGAGGTCCATCAGATGTGGGAGAGAAGCTAGGGAAGCAGATGGATGAGCAAGCGGAGAGACGGCACCTCACTGGCCATCACCGGCTGCCGCCGCGGACGGATCCCAGGGGGAGCACGGGAGAGGTCACATGATGCTGAGATTTATAACTTGAGAGGTAAGATACAAGTGGACCCCATATGTCAATTGGGTGGGATTTGGCCGGCATTAGGTCCCAAAATTCATACAAGAGTGTCTGGCAACGAGAAGCATCCACAAGCCAAGAGTCAACGTTGGGTACAGGCCTGCGACCCCAGCACATGGAGACCCTACGCCTCGCAAGGACAAGAAGCATCGCAGTCAGGCGGCGTGTAGCATCAGGGCAGAATTTCACAAATCCTAGAAGGCAAAGCAGAGGGTCTGGCTGGACCAGCAACGAGGTGATCTCAGAGATAGCGGCACACACCTCACACCAGTATGTTGAGATCTGAGGGCACAACCAGGCTAGGTGGGAGAAGTCCGCCACAGGAGCGGAGCATCGCAGACATCTGTCGCTGGGAATATGGCCCATTTTGTGCAGCTGAGCAGGAGTTCGGTAAAGCCTATGCAAATACTTAAAGTGAATGAGGCGCAGGCGGTAATTTGGGGATAATCGTTTAGCCTGATTGCAACAATAAAGCCAGTCTTCTTGAGAGAGTTCGACACCCAGGTCCTCACACCACGCCACACGCGCCCGGTCTGTAGAGATGAGATGCCACCAGTGCAAATCTTAGTGACCAGCTTTCGGGGGGGAGAGGAATGTGTAAAGGAAGTTAAGAGTGGCCATCGAGGTGGGAGGCTGGGAAAACGTGGGGTGAAGCTCCCTGCAAATAGCCCTTTGTTGATAGTAGAGCAGAGTGTCCATTGGACCGGAATCAACAGCAAGGGCGAAGAACGTGTCCCCAGGGTAGAGGTCCGACACTGTGGAAAGCCCCAAGCGGGTTGCGTGTTTAACCATCCCGGCTGACTGAAGGGGGGGGGAAAGCCGGGTGATGAGCAATAGGCATGGCATTCGCGGAGAGCATGCTGGAGCCGGAGAGTTTCCGGAGCCCATCCCCTGCCCAGCGCAAAGTTTCAACCGCGTCGATCTTGGTGCGTGGAAGTTTCGCCGGGCGAATAGGGCGGTTTTGAGTGGCCAGGGTGCAGCGAGGTCGGCCTCTAACGCGACATCCGGCTGAAAAGGAGTTGGGTGGAACCAGAAATGGAGAAAACTGGCCTGGGCGCTGAGGGTGCATTGTTTAAAATCGAGGGCACCAAGACCACCACGTGACATTGGAAGGGTGAGGATATTATAAGCGATTCACACATACATACATACATGGGTTCTCATTCAGCCCCCTCAATCCTTGCTATGATGAGGGCACATTCATATTTTGCTTCTGCCCACCACAGCATAAACATGGGGGAATGGGCCAGCTCACTTCATCCATTGACTGTCTTCCACTGTGAGTGATGGTATTTTACCTGATCACATGTGCACAGCTGCCTGAAAAGGGGTGCACTTCACTGGCACGCCAGTGCACCTACGCTGCTCCCTTTGTATCATGTTTGGGCCTCTTCTGGACCATGGTCTCCCGTTCTAAAGGTCAAAGCTCAGCAGTTTGTGTCTTGTTCCGGAGCCCAATCCTTTACTTCTATGTCTTGTTGAGGAGGTCAACTCGGTTCTCGATGTGGTAGATTGAATTGTGTGTGAGCAGAGGCAGGGTCCACATCTGGACTATTGTGCACAGTTCTAGACACCACAATTCCAAAAGAAAAAAGGATACATTTGATATTTCAGAGGAGAGCTACCACGACCTTACCAGGTATGAACCAGAGTGTTAGGATGAAAGATTCAAAGATTTTAACCTGTACAGTGTGGAGGAGAGGAAGGTGCCGGGGCCTGTACACAGTGTGAACCTGTGAAGCCTGGAGGCGGTGTAGGGAGCTTAACTGTACAGTGTGAGGAGATTACGATGATGCAGGGATTTAATCCTGCCCAGCAGCGTAGCAAGGATGCCATGGGCCCAGGTGCAAGCAAGGAACATGCATCATTTCATTGTTGTTGGGGTAGAAAAATAAAGCAGTTAGCAGTGCTCAGTGGGGCCCAGTGCACTGCACCTGCTGCACCAAGGATAGTCACGCCCCTGATCCAGTACAGTGCGAAGGAGAGGACCGATATGTTACATATATTTAAATATCTTGTGTGTAGTGTGTTTAGAAGCACTGGAGGAGACGAACGTACTCCAGTGCATATGGTTTTTGTATAAATCTGTTTTCAGCCTGTATTTCCATGGTCTTTTGCACATCCTATCATATGACCGTTCCAGAACGAGAAAGGGGACGAGGATCACACACGGACGTTTTAAGGCATAAGCAAAGTAGGAAATTGCCTAGGACCCCCCACCTTCCAAGATGAAAGTGAACTTTCTCTCTAGTTTACCTCTGTGTATTTTTGAATCTTTATCTTTAACGTATAATTCCATATGGTTAGGCAACATAGAGCCGGAATTACAAAAAATGGGTAATAAAATTAAAAGTTATTACAAACAGGCACCCCATAGAGCCCGGACCCCCCAGGATGACCCCCGCCCCAACCTCATGCAATCCCACAATCAAAACTAATCAGTCCAAGTGTGTGGGAAAAACGACCATGTTTAATAACCATTAAAACCTTCATAAACATGACAATAACAATTTTTTTAATTCACATTTAACATTCAATATTCACAATTTTAATATTTACAAGTATTACCACTGATCATAACCACCGGTTATGCAATATCTACTTCCTCCAGCACCAAGGGGCCCTCTGGCTCGCATCCCCTATCTGAGAACCACGCAAGGCGCAACCCACCTGCGTCCTTGAGCGGTGAGCCCTCGGTCCTTGTCCGTCATTTCCAGGCGCCCACCCCTCTACCACCAGGCTGCCAAGGAGGCTCGTGTGACCTGGCGCCCTTGCCTCCCCAGCCGGTGACCCCATTCTCCCTGCGGGGAGCTTACCGTCTCTCCCCTCAGTGCTGGCCTCGGCAGTATGTAAGCAGGCCTCCCGTTAACCCTGAAAATCAATGTTCTGTGGCCTCTTTCCCGCCAATACCCCTCCTAACCTACCCCAAACCACTAATCTCAGGGACGGGTGGGTGGGAGATAGATTGGATCCACTGGTCCAGAGCTGGAAAAGAGGAAGAGTGGACGTGGAGCCGGGGCCTAAATAGCCCCCCCTGGCTTCCCCCCTAAAGCTATCTGGTCTGGCCGGATTCACGACCTGAGCGACCCGGAAGTACTTCGTCCGGCCAGTAGCCAATCAGGCTACTGGACCGGACTATGTGGGTGTGGCGCGGGTCTGGGGGGCCAGGCCCTAAGGGTGCGCTCGCCGAGATCTCGCGCTTGCCAAACTGTTTCTTGCCAAAGGTCCCCCCTCCCCAAATTTTTAAGATCCCACTGGGGTCACATGAAAACGTACTTGAAGCAGAACTGCTCCATAAATGTGGTTTTTGCCATACATACTCCGCTGGGTTTGTATGCCCACATCAGGGATCCCGGGAAAGCAGAAACAGTTTAATTCATTCTTCTTCACTGTATTACACGTCTTATTTCCCTCCAGTCCAAGAGGGATCGCGGTTATGGTACTCTAGCGGGCCTCCCCCAGGCTCTGTCTGACCCTGCAAAAGACAAGGATGCTTCCATCTAAACTGGCGAATGAGCACCTGTGACTGCATCATTCCACCGTCAGAAACGCCACTGGTCACCACTGAAAAGTGGCGTGGAGATGCACCTACAATACAGCGCATCGCAATGAAAGTCCACATTTTAAGAATAAAACCCATGCAAACTACGCGTGATAATAGTATTTGCGAGAATTACAGGACGTTTGTTGGAGGAAAACTTAACACAGCTCTATTATAAACTCGAAATGTCTCCTTTAATAGGTTAAAATCCTGACGGTACCCGTGGCGTCCGGTACCCCCTACTTGTCCTAGTGGCTCCATGTTTCTTATATCCTCTGTTATGGGTCGGTGGGTTTTATTTTGGTCACTCGAATATCAAGAAAAAACATAAATATGATCTGTTACTAAAACCAGGCTCTAGGCGCTAGAGCTAGGGAAACAATGCACAAGTCCATCCATAGGTTAGCTTCGAAGTTTGATCTCCTTCTATCTTTGACATGAAATCGGTGTCATTCGTACTTTGGGACAGAAACATGTCAACGCTAACTGGGCCACCGGTAGGCATCGTGTGTCATAAGCAGGTTACACTGAGAGTGCCTGCGTTGCCTTCTCCGCCTCCCCTCCCTGCCCCTCGCTTGCGTGAGAGGGCGCGATCTGTCTTGTGCGATGCCAGCTGTGCGTGCAACAGGTAGGGCAGGTTACAAGGAAGTGTTCCGGGGCCTGCAGCGAGGTTACGACGAACGCCTGCTCGCCTGCTCACCTGCCGGCAGAACAGACACCTCGACAGGCCGCCCGAGTGGGAAGCCATGATGTCACCGGCAGGGCCAAACAATCACTCCTTTCATGGAGAAGAGGAATAAAAACTCCCTCCGCCGATAACAATCACCGGAGTGCGGTCAGAGCTGGGCACGTAGGGGAATAAACTGCGGCACCCTGCAGGCAGTTCAGAAAGAAGGGGGCTGGTGGAATAGAGCTAAAGCCCCCCTGTAAAGGGTTCACACATTCAGTGACTAGGGAGAAATGTGTCGACAGGCGGTACAAAGGGCCTACATTTCGTAACCCGAGAGAGAGTGATCCCCAAACCCTTAATTTGTGTGAGGTTTTCAGATAGATAGTGCTGCCCTTATGACAGTGGCACATTCATTCACAGAGACACCAGCTAAGATGGAGGCGACCTGTGTATCTGTTGTCTGCCAATGCCAGAGGTGGGGGAGAGGAATGTCCCAGAAGGCTGCTGCCTTTAAAAGTCCGGTAGGGCTGGGGTACATAAAGTCAGGGCTTTAAGTGGGTCGGGTCTGAGCACCGGCAGTTTTTTAAAGGGGGCCTCTAAACGGGTCTCTATCGAGCTATGTTTCGTGCCCTGGCACAGGCGGTCCGTTTTTCCCCCCCCCAGACTGCAGTGACAGCAGGCACATAGATGTGCGCGTGGTGAGCGTTGTAGAGGAAGGGAAATTCTTTAAAGAGAGTCATTTTCTCTCTGGATTTCCCTTCTCTTTTTGAAACTCAGCAGCAGCAAGTGTAACATTGTCGTGGTGTCACCAGGGCTTTAAGTGGAAGCTTTTTCGATATTATATACAAGCCATAGTTGCTGCTTATTTATCTTATGCACCTAGCAACCACTGACAAAGCCAATAGTCCTGACTTGTAGGCATGATGTGACTTGTTGTATGATGTATCTGGACACAATGACAGAAATAGCAAAATACAAGTCGGGCGGCACAATCTGCTAAACACAGATTTTTAGCTTACATGTTTTTAAGCCACGCCCTTAATTACATTGACCACGCCCCTTTGAAAGACCCCCCAGTTTTTCCATCCCACTTAAATCCCTGCATAAAGTCACATACCTCACTTTGCCTGATATCGGTCTATCGATCCCAACCGAGTTATTGGAGGGTCAGGAACTCTCCACATTATGCTGAAGGCCAAGATTCCTTGTGCCCCAAAATCGATAAATACACCAAGCATAGCGGCCCAGTGGGGGATGCAGGCGTTTCTTGCCCCCTCCGCCCCCCGCCAGAAGATGCCCCTCATTCTTCTCCCATATTGCACGCAATCCAAGATCTCAAAGTTACCCTGGCAGGCAAGATGAGGTAACTGAAGCTCGACCTGGCTCTGATTAGGCAAGATTGTCTGAGACAGAAGACACCGTCAAGTTGCACGAAGAACGTCTAGTGACCCTGCAATTCCTGGTCCGACAGTTAGAGGCCTGAGCCAAGCATGCGGAGGCACAATAATCTGTGCATCATAGGCATCCCAGAGGGGCATAGGGGTCTACACCCACAAAATGTATGCATGACTGGTTCTTTAGTTGTGTTCCCACAGACGAGGTTTCCAATTGCTTCATCATAGAGAGAGTGCAAAGGGCCTTGATCGCTAAATCAACGGTGGGTGCCCCCCATGCCCCTTTATTGTGCGAATACTCAGTTACGCAGATCAAGACTCTATCCCCGGGGTGAAACGCAACGCTGGTCAAGTGTCCTATCAGGCTTCCTCAGTGATCCTCTTGGGACTTACAATACTTCTGATCTTTGACTATGACTCTGTATCTGAGCCTTCATGGCATATATTATGCAATTCTTTCTATTGCCAATTTTAGGATTTTGTAATAAAACACTTTCACTTTTTATTGTTCTGGAACACAGTTATTGAGTGATCCCAGTCACTATTTTAATTTATTCTATTCTTCTGAATTGTGGGGCCTGATGTCGAGGAGAGTGGTGACTGTTATCGCACGTTTGAGGGTGCAGGAGCCGAGCCACTAGAGGTAAAGTTTGAGGTGATCGAAATATTGGGGTACAATGAAATATTGAGGTTCGGTACCCAAAACAGTCATAAAAAAAGAAGAACTATTGGCGGGTTGAGAAGGGCAGTCACATTAGATGATAAAAGAATTGCAGATGGATGTAAAGACTGGGGTATGGAGCGGCAGGCAGTGAGTGGGTGGCAGAGAAGATTTAAAGGGATATAGAGGGAAGGGTACAGAGGTGGGCTTGGGAGCATTAACGCGGCTTTGACTATTCTCCCCGATTACGTTTCTTGATTATCAATAAACGTGGCTGTGCATTCTAAAGACACTACAAGAATTCCCGTAGCTACCAACCTTAGTAGTGGTAGTGGACAAGGGGGTCAGTATTAATTTATTTCTTTTATTTTGACGGTTTTGTATAGCGCGAACAAGAACCTTGCGGGCATCAGAGCGCTTTACAGGGGAAATACAGGTGAATGACAAACATATAAATACAATGAATTATACGAATACATTATTGGTAACTATTAGAGACTAGCACATATCTACGTATAGAAAGTTCAGGTGAATTTGGACAAGAGAATCGATTTCACTTATTTTTTGAAGTAGAGCTGGAGGTCACGGCAGACGGACTTGGAGTTAGAATAATATGTTGCAGCCTTATTAATAAATTAGTCTTGAGATGCAATTTTTTTTTTGCATTCTCTGCGCTGTAAAGCAAGTAATGGGAAAATAGTATTAATCTTTGCGGTTTTCTGCAGGTGAAATTGTAAGTGATTTTGTGTTTACTTTTGATGTAGAAAGCTTTTAATCCACTTCCAGAAATATATTTCCTCTAATGTAATCATAATGAAGGATTGTATTTGTAACTACCTGTTCTGACACCCAGTGAAAATAAATGTGATGCCACTTTTCTCATGAAGTCATCCTGGTGAAAAGCGTCCACAGACGCTGCCACTTGTGGTGACATCTTCGACTCAAATAGCCTGTGGTGATGCTTTGACACGGGTATGAGTTTGGTGAAATGGTATTACTGGTGAGTGTGTATTCCTGTTAATGGTATGACCTCGTCTCTGCCCCACCTGGCCACAAGAGCTCAGCGCCCATGCCTCTTGTCCGGTTTCTCGTGCTTTCCACCTATTCCCGAGCAGCTGCTTTTACTCCCAAAGGGCACTGAGACAGTGTGTACGTTCACCACCAACTCCCATCGCTGCACACCTCTGATGCTGCAGGCAGTGAGTGAGTCTTGTCTTTGAACTGCTCCTCAGCACCCCTTGGCAAACGTTGTTCATTGTTGACTTCTCCTAAAAAACACACCTCTGCAGAAGTTGAGTCACTACTGCTCCTACATTTGCACCGACAGTAATTCAAAGTCACTCCCACATCTCTAGTCTGCCTTCCTATAGCACTCCTACTGCAGACCTGAGCTCCCCCGCAGCCCCAGCGGTGCAGGGGGGCCCCGAGGTCTAGGGCCCCCCTAAGCGCACAGTACACCTACGCGTTGTTTGCTGTTGCAGCGAAAGTCTTGTGAGGTTTACTGGGTGGAATTGCCAGCTGATATGTCTGGTGTTCCCGCACATGGGCAAACTGAGAGTGGGAATATCAGGCTAATTGTAATCAGGCAGAGTGGTACCCGACCCGGGATTATTTTTCCACCTAATTAAAATCAAGGCCTCTGTGGTCAGTAGTTTTTTCAAAGGTGGCATATTTTCATGCCGAATTATGGCAAGAAATACCACTTTGGAAAACAGCTGATGACAAGCAGCCCATTTGGGACTTTTCTTCATTCATCGTTTCTACTGTGCAGATTAGTTTACCACAGTGAAAAATAACAATGGAAATGCAATGAATATAGCTGTAATCTACTTCGGACTCTCCACTTTTTCATGTAGGATGAGCCAGAAACCTACCTAAATGTGAGGTATTTTTGCTAACTGCTTATATGTCAAATAAAAAGCATTGTAGATGGTTTTCCAATTCCACTCGAGATACTGATTTATAGATGAGACGTCTATGTGCAACTGTGTCCAGTTAAGGAGTGGGTCATGGAAAACCTTGTTAACACCCACAAACGCAGTGCATTGTGGATGTGAACAAACCTTCCTGGGCATCGCTGCCATGGAACACCCTTTTCGCTCACGTCAGAAAAAAACGCTCATATGAAACATTATGTGGATGTAAATATTTTTACCAATGCAATTTAACTTCAAGAAAATACCAAACAATGACTTACTCACATACATTAAACTGGACTCCGCGATAAAAAGGGCTTTCTGAATCGGACTAAACAGCTCTTCAAATTGTCAGACTTTAATTAAAATGTTTATAATCAATCCTGACTATGTACCAAATTAAGCAAAACCAAAGGAAATGATGGACGGAGTGTTGAACATTGCAAGCACTCACCCCCAGTCAACTGATCTGGGTTTAATCCATCACCGTTCTTTAGCCCACTCTGCCACCACAGTTCAGACATGGCCATATGCAAATCAGTCTGACCCTGTGCCTCATGGGAACAGTCCAGCCTGAACTGCCAAGCCATGTCTTCCCTGGACCGTAAACAAGCTTCCAAGGACCGGTTTCTGGCATTTCAGCCATCTTCAGCCAGGCTTGCTTGAATCCAGTGGCAAAGTGAGCAAGGGACTCACTTGTGGGACACCCCCGCGCCGCACGGCCACCAGCTGCCGCGTGTGCCCCTTGCCTCGCTGCTGCCTCGTTTTTGCCTCGTTCGCCGGCTGCCGCCGCTGCGAGCACTTTTTCCCCTTGTTTTGGTTGTTTTGTCAGGTATTTGTGCTTGTCTCACTGATCTGTTGTTTTCTCTGCTTTTCCCCGTTTTTGTCGCTATTTTGTGCCTGTTCAGTATTGTATCGTGTGTACCCTCCTTCCTGGTTGTCCGCCTACCGCTCCGCCCCCCGCCCTCCCTTCCCGCCACCGCCGCTTGTCCCCGCCCCTTTTTCTTCTGTAACCCTCCCCGCTCCCGCCTCCCAGCTGCCCCGCCCACCCGCGCACTTCGCCTTAAATGGCGACCGTGCGAACGCGCAGCGGTCACGCGCAGCGGGCGCGCCGATTGTGCGCCAAAGGTAAGCCCGTCTACGCCCGTCCGCGCCTGGACCGCGCCCAGTGCCAGGACCCCTGGCCCCCGTAGAGCCCGACCGACCCGCCTGACGTACTCAGCCGCCACCCTCACCGCTCTCAACACCGGCCGACACCCAGATTGCCACCAAGCCACTCCAAGACGCACCCACGGACCATTCAGCTGCCACGCCTGCAAGTTCTCCTGCAGCCGGACCAGCCCCGCACCAGCACCCGCCAAGTCGAACTCCAGCAGCACCCACCTCAAGTGCATCCTCCTCAACACCCGCTCCGTCCACAGACACGCCATCGAACTCTGGAACCTCCTCGACACCACAGCCCCAGACGTTGCCTTCCTCACGGAGACCTGGATGAACGCCTCTTCAGCTCCCGACATCGCCATCGCTATCCCAGAGGACTACAAGATCGTCCGGAGGGACCGAAACGCCAACCAGATGGGAGGAGGCATCGCCATCATCCACAGGAACACCATCCGCCTCACGACCAGCACCGACAACACCCTGACCAGCGCCGAACACCTGCATTTCCAGATCCACACCAACCCGAACACCACCCTCAGAGGCACCCTGATCTACCGACCCCCTGGACCACGCACGCAATTCAGCGACGACATCGCCGACTTCGTCAGCCCGCACGCCCTCCCCTCCGCTGACTACATCCTCCTGGGAGACCTCAACTTCCATCTGGAGAACAACAACGACCACAACACCAGCACCCTGCTCGACAACCTCGCCAACCTGGGACTCAAGCAACTGGTGTCCACCCCCACCCACCTCGCCGGACACACACTCGACGCCGTCTTCTCATCCAGCACAGACATCGACTTCAGCCACGCCACAGAGCTTCAATGGACGGACCACAGCTGCGTCCACTTCACCTTCAAGAGAACAACGACCCACCAACACCAGCAACACACCGCCCGCAGAAGCTGGAACAAGATCACAGCAGACCAGCTCGCCACCTCCCTGAGCCAACACCCTCCTGCCAGCTCAGCGAACCCCAGCCAGGCCGCCGATAACATCACGAAGTGGATCAGCAACTGCGCGGACGAACTCGCCCCGCTGAGGACCCCGCCTAGCAGACCCGGCAGCAAGAAGGCCCCATGGTTCACCGACGAACTCAAGAGCTCCAAGAAGAACTGCCGAGCCCTCGAGAAAGTCTGGAAAAGGGATCCGACACCGGACAACAGGACCTCCTACAAACTTGCCACCCGGAAACACCACCAGCTGATCCGCGCCGCCAAGAGAACAGCATTCAAGGACCGGTTGGACAACAACGCACACAACAGCAAGGAACTCTTCAACATCGTGAAAGAGCTTTCCAACCCCAACGCGGGAAACAACGACATCACCCCTTCGCAAGACCTCTGCAACTCCCTGGCTTCATACTTCCACAACAAGATCGCGGACATACACAGCAGTTTCAACAACCAACCAACGCACACCACGACCGACCAGCCAGCCCCCCCCACCACCACCCTCCACGCCTGGACCCCGATCAGCACAGAAGACACCATCCGCACGATGAACTCCATCCACTCCGGATCACCAACCGACCCCTGCCCCCACCACATCTTCAACAAGGCCGACGCTGTCATCGCACCCCACCTGCGAGACATCATCAACACATCCTTCGACACCGCCATCTTCCCCGAGAGCTGGAAACACGCCGAACTCAGCGCTCTACTCAAGAAACCAACAGCGGACCCCACCGACCTCAAGAATTACCGCCCCATCTCGCTTCTCCCGTTTCCAGCCAAAGTCATCGAGAAGACCGTCAACAAGCAGATGGCCGCCTTCCTCGAGACGAACGGATCCCTCGACCCCTCACAGTCCGGCTTCCGAGCCAAACACAGCACCGAGACCGCCCTCATCGCCGCCACCGATGACATCCGAGCCCTGATGGACAATGGAGAAACAGCGGCCCTCATCCTCCTAGACCTCTCCGCGGCATTCGACACGGTCTGCCACCGCACCCTAATACGGCGCCTCAGCAACATCGGAATCCAGGACAAGGCGCTGGAATGGATCATCTCCTTCCTCGACGGAAGAACACAGCGAGTCCGCCTACCACCTTACAAGTCAGAGGCCTCCGAAGTCATCTGCGGCGTCCCCCAAGGATCATCCCTGAGCCCCACCCTCTTCAACGTCTACATGAGCCCCCTCGCGGCCATCGTACGCAAACACCACCTCAGCATCATCTCCTACGCCGACGACACCCAGCTGATCCTCTCCCTGACCAACAACCCCGCCGCCGCCAGAGCCAACCTACACGAAGGGATGAAAGAGGTAGCCGAGTGGATGACGACCAGCCGCCTGAAACTGAACTCGGACAAGACGGAGGTCCTCATCCTGGGCTCCTCTCCCTCCGCCTGGGACGACTCCTGGTGGCCTCCCGCCCTGGGCACCGCACCCAAACCGACAGACCATGCACGTAACCTGGGCTTCATCCTGGACTCCTCCCTCTCCATGACCAGGCAAGTCAACAGCGTCTCCTCGGCGTGCTTCAACATCCTACGCATGCTACGGAAGATCTTCTGGTGGATCCCCACAGAGACCAGGAAGACCGTCACCCAGGCCCTCGTCACCAGCCGACTGGACTACGGCAACGCCCTCTACGCCGGGACCACCGCCAAGCTCCAGAAGAGACTCCAGCGGATCCTAAACGCCTCAGCCAGACTCATCCTCGACATCCCACGATCCAGCCACATCTCCGGACATCTGAGAGACCTTCACTGGCTCCCCATCAACAAGAGAATCACCTTCCGCCTCCTCACCCACGCACACAAAGCCCTACACGACCAAGGCCCGAGCTACCTCAACAACCGAGTCAACTTCTACGCTCCCAAACGCCACCTCCGATCAGCCAACCACGCCCTCGCCGCCGTCCCCCGCATCCGCAGAGCAACTACAGGAGGAAGGTCCTTCTCCTACCTGGCCGCCAAGACCTGGAACTCCCTCCCGTCCGACCTGCGCCTGACCCAAGACCACCTCTCCTTCAGGAAGAAGCTGAAGACCTGGCTGTTCGAGCAGTAGCGGCACCCCCCCCCCCCCCCAGCGCCTTGAGACCCTACGGGTATGTAGCGCGCTTTACAAGTGTCACTGATTGATTGATTGATTGACGTCTGAGCATACCCTGCCAACTTATGGCGAACAAAGCAAAACCAAAGGAAATGATGGACGGAGTGTTGAACATTGTAAGCACTCACCCCCAGTCAACTGATCTGGGTTTAATCCATCACCGTTCTTTAGCCCACCCTGCCACCCCAGTTCAGACATGGCCATATGCAAATCAGTCTGACCCTGTGCCTCATGGGAACAGTCCAGCCCGAACTGCCAAGCCATGTCTTCCCTGGACCGGAAACAAGCTTCCTAGGACCGGTTTCTGGAATTTCAGCCATCTTCAGCCAGGCTTGCTTGAATCCAGTGGCAAAGTGAGCAAGGGACTCACATCTGAGCATACCCTGCCAACTTATGGCGAACGAAGCAAAACCAAAGGAAATGATGGACGGAGTGTTGATTATTGCAAGCACTCACCCCCAGTCAACTGATCTGGGTTTAATCCATCACCGTTCTTTAGCCCACTCTGCCACCCCAGTTCAGACATGGCCATATGCAAATCAGTCTGACCCTGTGCCTCATGGGAACAGTCCAGCCCAAACTGCCAAGCCATGTCTTCCCTGGACCGGAAACAAGCTTCCTAGGACCGGTTTCTGGCATTTCAGCCATCTTCAGCCAAATTAGACGCTGTTGTCATTTCTATTCCAAAGTGCAGCCTCGGGATGGAGAGAACAAAAAGGTTAATACAACAAGCAAGACATAGTGGTCGCAAAGTGGCCAGATTGGTTTTATTCACACTCACACACTTTAGCGCCACTTTACAGAGTTTACCAGTGAAGCGCTACTTTCGTTTTCTCGTCATTCTTTGAACAGCATTGTTTTCCTTAGTTGGGGAAGTGCAGCATTCCTGAAGGTACTGCAATCCCTAGTTAATGTGTAGAGTGGAAAACGTTTAATGTGTACATTTTCAGCTGTTTTCCTTATTTCAGTTTATCTGCGTCCAGGGATGTGGTCTTTATAAACCAAACTGCTTATGTTTTGTAAGGATATAAGCAATGGACATTGAAATGATTCACTTCTAGGCCCTGTAGTCATGTCCTTAACTTTCCAAGCAAAAACACTCATTGATTTCTGAATAATGAGTGTAAAAGCGTTAAAGTAACCATATTGTTCCTGCTTACATTTCACATGCTTTACTTATTCCCTATGAGTGTTTTCTTTTTCCAGGATGTTGTTACTTTTTTTTTTAGGCAGCATATTACTCTTGTCTAGTGCATTATTTGAATTGAGTCGTATCCAGGTGTTTATAGTGGAGCACAATTTGGTTGTAGCTGAAGGCAGTGCGAGTTTCTCTCAGTGGAGGAGTCTGGTGTTCAGTGGGGGAGAGGATGTGGCACTATGCCCAGAGCTGCCAAATTTGGAACTGGGGAACCAGGTTCAGCCTTCATGACCAGACCCCCAGACCACTCTCCTGAGGTAGAACATTCCCATGCTAGATCTTAAAAGGACCTGCAAGACTTTAGAAGCTCTGGTGTCATAGCACCAGCATGTCGGCCCTAGTGATGACAATTGTGGGTTACCTTTGAAGGCCTGTCCACCATAATCCACACTGAAGTTCACTTTCAGTCTTGCGGGCAGGTCTACGAAGCAGCACGCCCTAGAGCAAAAGCGACTGTCACTGAGGTCACAGGACCTCGAAACCAGTCCGCCTCACCCATTGGTACCTCCTTTGGCCTTGTTACAGCAGTAGTAGCTGCAACTCACCAGGGATTGGCAATGGAGGATTTGCAGGTACACCAAACTAAGTTTGCAAACTTCATGGTCTCGCTGCTTCATGCACAAGCACTTTTAACATGTGCTGCCTGCTTTGGGGGCACTGGAAATATACAGCAATGGAAGACAAAATTATGCCGCCGTGTTGACTAAATTATGCAGCAAAAAAACGGCTGCAGCGTAATGCAGTATATTTTCTGATACTTTATTATTTTGGCTTTTTACACATGCTAACAGTCTTTGCAAAGATTTTGCCTCATTAGTACCCGTGTAACATACAAATGAAGCAGTGAGAAAAGTGACCAGTCAACCTTTGCAAAGGGCCCTCCACTTCACAGCAACACAAGTCACAATTTTTTACTAACTTTTTATCCATTTGAGCTACAATTTATTAGTTATAATCATCAAATTATGCAGCAGATGATGTATTATGTGGAAAATATCCATGATTATGTAGAATACATTTGCAAACTAGGATATTTCGCCATTCATGTTTGAACTGCTCTTGTGGAAAAGGGAAAGAGAAGTTCTGATGACAGAAACTGCATGGCTCGGAGACAGATAGCTTGTGATTCCACTTTTGAGCGTATTTGGGACATTCTGTGATTGGAAATGTATCCCACTTTGTGAATATATTTTAATGTCAATAACTCATATTAAACCTTTAATAAACATATGCATCCATTGGTTGGATTAAATAATGTAATAAGCTGTAACTGGTCAGTGAAATGCTAAACAAATACTAGAAATTGGGATGTCCTTCTCTTTCTGGCTACACCTCTGACTGGGTTATTCCCGCCCTCTAATTCTCTAACCACAGTTCCCCTACTTTTCCCCCCAACTTCGACCACTGGTTGAGTTCAGTTATGTTCTCTCTTCAGTTGTCTGCAGTGGGGGCTGCTTTTATTCAGGGACCTGGGCTCCGGGTTTGCTTGCATTTAGTTTGCGAGACTCTAGCCACCACGAGCCTACACCCATCATAAAATAAGCCTCACTTTCGTGACATTTTGCAGATGTCAGCCTGCAGTATTTGATTTATTAATGCTTCTTTATTGGAGGGTCCGGTGGCTCAGGATGGTGTGCGGCACATGAAAAACTTGACAAATGACTTTTTCAACAGCTATTCTCCGTTACAGCCTGCTGAGAACTATGAAAGTGGACAAACGGCAAGACCAAAATGTCTTCAACCCCATGCTTCCTCTGGAGGAGCGGTGTTCTGTTAATTTGGCAATGTTAATTTTTCATTGTGCTGAAAATACCCAATCGTGCTTCGCATACACACATTCAGAGTAAATTGTGCATGCCCCTATTTCTTTTTTCTGCAATGTTTGTATGTACATTAGGCCCAGAGGCGCAACTAGGGGGAGGTGGTGGGGGGCAAAGAAAAAATTTCGGGGGGGGGGGGCTGAATCTTTAAGCAATAGGCAGAGTGGAGCTGCAGGGGCTCTTAGAAGGGGTGAAACAACAGCAAGGCGTCATTAACATGCAAATGGTATTTTAAAGACCTGTGAAGTACTCGGGTGCGGCTGTGTGTGTACCCAGGAAGCTGTCTCATCCCGGGCTGCCACACACCAGGGGGGGGGGGGGGGCGCAAGCCCTATGAGTCCAATGGGTGTTGCGCGCCTGATTAGGCCATACTTCAGTGATTTTTTCCTTAAGCAGTGATGTAACATAAGTTCCCACAGTGCGGGGGTGCAGAGCTCCAGGGGGCCCCCTCCGTGTACTTTGCAGGGGGGTGCTCAAGTTTCGTTACGCCACTGCCACTGCGTCGTGATGCTGCCTTTAGCTCGCGCACTTGCACACGCAACACATTGTAGCGCATTCCTAACCGTGGAATTTTTGATGCGGTTTCCCCTAAGTTTTTTTGGCAGCGCCCTTGATGGAGTCGGCTGTGTTTCCGATTTGCTCTGGTCTGTGCAGCTGCGGTAACGAGGAACGTGTTCGCATGGGACTTGCTCCAAACGCAAAGCTAACGGCTCGCTCGGTATAATTTGTTGTCCCAAGATACAGATCATTGAGTCGCAGAAAGCTGCTGTGTCCCACCCAAAAACTTCAGAGTGTTGCAAGGCCACGTAGGCCCCCGCACTCCCAACGGAAAGAGTGCGGTTACAGCAGGTGGTTTGATGGAGTTTTAAGAACTACCAGGTGGAACCCCACGAGAAACACTATTCGCAGCAATGTTGGATGGCAGCCTCGTGCCACGGTCGCTCTGCGCCTGCGCAGTTTCTACCGCCTTCACCAAGCGATCTAAGAAAGCCTGCCAGTGGCGCCAGCCGCCATCCTGAGGTGCGGGGCTCACGGAGTACCTTCTTGTACCCGTCATTGTCAATGTGTACCAGTCAAATCACAAGCTGTAACGGAACACATTTTATATAGTAGCATTTTGTACACCCGATTATCACTTTATCAACTAATCTCGAAGAAGGTCCGTTGTATAAACTTCTTTTCTACCATACAACCTCTTCCCATACTCTTTTGTTATTTTTTTCGCTGGATTTCCTTTTGCCAGATTGAGGGGCAGACGTGGTGTTACTAATGTCAGTGTGCATATATGCAACTAGCTCGGAAAAAAAACTGAAGCACAAGGAGCGCTGAAGTGATTTGCCAAGGATCACACAATGTGGTCAATTGAATGAGCCAAGATTAGACATTCGGATCCACGCCCACTGATTTAGCCACCGCACCACACACCTTCTCCCCTGGGCACAATACAATACCCTACACATAGCATGCTAGGCGTCAATAAAATAAAATTACAGCCTTCCACTCCACGAGCTGTGCGGTCTCCTTATTTTGTTTTAATGCTGTGTCGGCTGCCCAGCCCAGCTCACCCACGTCTGTTGGCCATGTTATTGCTCTCTACGCTATAAGTTACATACTATCGTATTTTAAATCGTCAGCATTAGGGTACCCTCCTGGTTGAATTATTCACTATACAAATACACATAACGTAACATAACCCTTCTGACACCTAGATGAGGGTGTTGCTCGGAAAATATTCACTGTGCTCGATGGACATAGATGTGCACACACTTATGAGTTCTGGCGGATGACAATGATTTGCTCATGATCTCACAAGTTGTTGGGATGACTAAATGGGACCTCACCTCCAATTCAGTCACCAACAACGGTGCCTTGCCATCGCGACGCACCCATATACCCACACTTCTGAGATACTTCACCCTCAGGCTTTTTCTAAGAAGGCGAAGGGACCACCTAGCAGAGCTAAGGGTGAGACTACATCTTTCCCACCCTGACCAAGATGACTGACATTCAGGGATAAAACAGAAAGTTAGTGCTTCAAAGGTGCCTTTAACTAGCCTGGGTAGATTTGTCAATCGGTAAAAGTATAGCTCTCAGGAGACAGCACGAATTTTAAGGCATTTAAATATTTATATTCACATATACAGAAAAATGTTCTATCCTTCCACAAATAAGCTTTTTTGCAGTTTTTTTTTTACATATGGCCTACTTTATACGTTACTTTTCATTCCACAGAGATGTTTCAATGCATGGGCAATGTGGGTTGTGGCCCCAGCCCCCCAGTCTTCTCAACTGTTCGCTTGAGCTATCTGTCTTATTTTGAGGGGACTGCTCTGATAACCTGGATTAATGCTTAAACATAATGTCTTTCAATACCATTTCTTTTAATTTATCTTTTTAATGTTACGAGGTGTTTGCTTGAGTGTATGATACTGTGGGCTGCAGCACGTCTGCACTTTTGTAAATTTATGAAAACTACTATTAATTATTTTTTAAATTGCTCGTACATTTTAGACTGCTTTTCTTAACATTAGAAGCACTCTTACCGGCTCCCTTGACCTCGCGGTGTCCGTCTGTCAGAGCGGACCCGCCATACTCAGAGATCAATGTTCTAGTTCTTCCTGTAAAAGTAACACGCTGGCATGGATGCGCATCGGACGTGCGCAGCGGGCACACCGAAGGCGCGCCAAAGGCAAGCCCGTCTGTGCACCGGTCGCGTACAGCGCCAGCCTTGCTGCCCGTTTGGGGAAGCCCGGAGCTGGAAACACAAGTTATTATTATACAAGAGAACAGCTGCTTGAGATTGGGGATTCAGGGGGCAGGAGGGGCAGACTTAAGCTAGAAGGGACCGCAGGGTCTGAATCCGACTTCGCGAGAAGAGGTAGTCTCCATTGCGGTTTTCTTAATGTTAGATCTTTGCCTAAGCACCACCTGGAAACCCAACTGTTAATAGAAACCCGGGAATTAGATGTGCTGTTCATGACTGAAACGTAGACACACCCGGGATCAGATGTGGAACCGGGATTGGCCTGCCCACCTGGCTATAAAGTCTTCCATAAGCCTCGAACTACTGGCAGAGGAGGTGGAGTGGGAGTTATTTTAAAAGAAATATGGTGTGGAAATGTGCCTTTTTAGGGGCAAACCGGTGCAGGGTTCAGCCTTCTCTGTCCACGGGTCCTTAAACCAGCAAAATAGAGATTGGCACTAAAGCTGGAATTCAAATAACACGTTTATTAATCACTCATGAGTGGGACTACGTCAAAACAACACCCTCAAGTGCTGCAGGAGGTAGTACATGGAATACAGAGACAGTCTCTGAAATCCTTCACCATTTGAGCATCGAGGAAACCACTGGGACGATCTTTTAAACAGCGCTAACCTGATTTTACTGGGAGCAAGTTTTAAACGCTGGGACTGCGAGGTCCAGGTCCAGGGTGCGTAACTTCTAAGCTAATACAGCGCACCTGGACACTCTTCCCGGCCCCTCCTCTCACCACGCTGCCATAAAACGCCTCGCGGCCCCCGCTTCGCGGGTGCCGCTCGCAGGCGAGGACAGTCTCTGAAATCCTTCACCATTTGAGCATCGAGGAAACCACTGGGACGATCTTTTAAACAGCGCTAACCTGATTTTACTGGGAGCAAGTTTTAAACGCTGGGACTGCGAGGTCCAGGTCCAGGGTGCGTAACTTCTAAGCTAATACAGCACACCTGGACACTCTTCCCGGCCCCTCCTACTTCGACTATTTGTACCAAGCCCACAACCGCGTTAGCGGGACGCGTGCGGGGCGTAGTCCGGGGAGAAGCCCGGGCCAAGGGCGGGCCCGTCTGAGCCCGTCCGAGAACGGCAGAGAACGGAACGGGACCTCCCTCTAACAACCGCAGAGCAAGCCATCGAGGGTAAGCCCAAGTATTTAGTGTGTGAACTGAGTTTTACAACAACATTAAGCAATGGATAAATTCGCCAAACAAGATGGACCATGTAAGAAATCGCCTGGGGGAGCTTTACTGGGAACCTTAGATAACTTCCTAGTGCGAGTACAAACAGTGCTTGCTAAGGACATAGAACTAACTGAAAAAATATTATCCCTAGATATCCTTTGTGATAAGAGGTCTTCGCTGGGAAACTTGGCCAACACAAGATCGCCACCGTGTTGCCAGTCTGTTATGTCGAGTTCTCAGGGTTCAATAATTTCTCTGCTGGAGGAGTGCCCTGGTGAAATAACGACATGTTCCCCTAAAAAAGTAGGTGAAACGGAAGCTATCTTGGAAGCTGAAAAAATGACCTCAATCCCTAAACTTTTACCAAGCATAAAGACTCGCTCGGCCAGTAAAGGGAAAATGGTCCCCGTTCATCATCAACAACTAGCCCAAACCTTGAAAAAAAAGCGGAGGGGAAATCTACAGTCTGCAGCTGGGAAAAACGCCAAACCTGATACTAGTTCTGTTTTAAGGAAGGACACTGTTCCAGGCCCAAAACCCACAACTATTGAGGAGAAGACTAACTCAACATCATCACTGGGGACAAAGCCCATAGCAACTATAGACATAACGTTCTGGGACAAACTGGAAAGTATTGTTAAGAACTTATGTGGCCCAATTTACGAAAGATTAGGCTCCATCGAAAGTAGGCTTGTATGTATGGAGCTCTCACTTGCCTCGGCTCAGTCACGGGGGGGTAGAGAGGGCGTGGGCACACAAAAGGAATGTTCTCGTGGGGGAGGCCAATGCCCCGGGACCAAGCCCACCTCTAACAAATCAACAAGTTGTTTGGTGAAAGATAACCCCCCTACTTTGAAGGTGCCTCAAATAACTCCTATTATTGATAATCAATCAAGTGCTGTGCACCTTCCTCAACATGTTGTAGCAAATAGCCCTGGGACAGGTAGGGCTAGACATGTTAAGCAATTATCGCCTGTAAATCCTTTAGCGCAGGCTTCACCAGGCTTAATTGATATCCATCTACCCCCCGAAGCAGCCCCCTATGTGGTGGTCCTAACAGGGGTCCCACCACTGGCTAACGGAGCAAGGGAATCCTATAGGGACCTAAAGAATAAATGCATATTTTGGCTTAATGCCAAGCGTCCACTGCCGGCCCATATGCATGCGGAAATTCTGTATGCTAGAAGAGTAAATTGGGTTGGCAGGAGACCTAAGATGATAAAGGGGGATTGCATTATTATTAACTTCAGGGATAGGCACTGTGTGGATTATATTTGCTCTTGGCCCCAGGGTGACTCTACCACCTTAATAAGCACAATGCCACTCCAATATTTTTATGCTCATCCATCTCGACCACAAGGAGGGGTAACACAAGCGGAACCCCAGACAAATGAATGTTTTTTGGGGGACATTAGGTCCGTCAACAGATTTGATGTGTTATCCGGGCTGGCGGACTGTGATTGACTGAAAGATGGTAGAGGGTGCTCTAACCATGATAACCCATCTATAGCTCGAGAAATACAGGAGTGTACTATAAACAGTAATAGAGGTGAATTGGAGCCTTTTGCTCTATTAAAAATTGCTGGGGCTGGTGAGCAGGGTCCACAAGTTGTGTCACAGAAGGAAACGCCAAGTAATGCGGGCGACCTCTTTAGGATTGTTGCAGTTGCTCCTTCTATGTCAATCATAAGAAGTGATGGCGGGGGTACCAATACCACAGGTCACATCATGTTTTTATCCTGGAATGTGGCGGGTGTGGGATCCAAACTATCTTCTCCCTTCTGGTCAGATTTTATTAACAAGCATGACATTTGTCTCCTTCAGGAGACATGGTCATTGGAGCCAGTGTTTATGCAGGGGTACCTGAATTTTTTTATCCCAGCTGAAAAAAGGGCCAAGGGCCGGCCAGTAGGTGGATTGATTATATGGGTCAAGCAAAGTCTGGAATGTAATATATTATCTGTTTTAACACAAAACAATGACATTTTGGGAATCAGATTGAACATTCTGTCGAATTTTAAAATTGTCATTTATAATGTGTATGCAAGAGGCTTACCAGGAGGGAAGCGATCGGAGGTAGTTTTAGCACTAAACACCCTTGTAGAAAATTGTGCCACTGACGTGCTCCCACTAGTTGCGGGAGATTTCAATACGACTTTCGAGCCATTGGGGCCACACGATATGCTCCTAACAGAGGAGGAAGATCTCAGATGGGGTGTCCCGCAGCTCGAGATCAAGTCAATCAGCAAGTGGACAGAGGCCCTGTATCTGAAAGGGTTCTGCCTGGGCAACCAACTGAGGGCAGCTAATGGCAGAACCACATCAGATAGGACATGTAGTAAAACTTATGACAATGGAACCAGGGGAAGTAATATAGATTATATTCTGGTCCACCTGAAAATTTGGCATACTCTAGTAGATATGGGGGTCACGCCACGGATCGAAAGTGACCATAATCCACTAGTTGCCACCTTCAACTGGGGTTTGGGAGATAGAAGGGATCAAGCCTCTGAAATGGCTTGCCAGGCCGTTGTTTTAACAAATGATGAACGTCACCTTAAGTGGCACAAAGTTGTTGAGCAACCCAAACTTTTAGCTAGCATTAAGACCAGTGTTGAAGATGCGTTGTCATCAATCACAATAGGAGGATCTAAAAGCCAACCTCCAGCTGTCACGGAGGAAATACATGGAAAATTATTTACCCACCTCAAATCTTGTTTATGTAGACCTTCCTCAGGAAAAAAATCTCTAGTAATAAACAGGAGGAATGGTACAACGCCTCCTGTAAACTAGCTCGTAGAGATCTGGGAGCTGCCCTGAAATTAAGAGATTCAAGCAAGATTAAAAAAGCTCGCAAGTCCTACAGGAAGGCCCAATGGGAAGCAAAAAAGGATTGGGAAGAAAGTGAGTGGCAAGAGCTGAAAATAGCATGCTTGGCTAAAAATCAGAAAAAGTTTTGGGACATTTTTAAATGGAAGAGGGAAGAAATTATTGATAGCCCCCACAATCATGTCCCCCAGAACTCTTGGGTTGAATTTTTTAAACCACAATATGCTAAAGGTGCCGATGAGATTAGTATGTTTTATCAGGAGAGGGGGGTTTATAATAACCTTGTTTTTAATGTTGAGGAGGTTGACTCGGCGCTTGATACGGTAACTCAGGGACGTGCACCTGGCATGGACTGTATCCCAGCCGATGTATTTTTGAATGATAGACAAAGATGGCACTTATACATCACTTGTTTAGCCAATGCTATAGCCCAGGGAATGCCTATCCCCCAAACCTGGAAAGGCGCAGAAATTGTCCTGGTATACAAAAAAGGGGATAAAGCGCTGGGCAGTAATTATAGGCCAATCAGTTTGATTGATGCCATACAAAAAATCTTTGGTAGGCTGGTCTTGGGCAGAATCCAGACCTGGATGGAGGATAATAATATCTTAAGTCCTCTCCAGGCTGGATTCCTTCCAAAAACCAGCACTATAGATCAGGTGTTCAGGTTTATTGTCCTTTATTGGAAGACTGTGGTCATAGGTAAAGGGGTATTGTACGCAGTGTTTGTCGACCTGCGGGTTGCATTTGATCTAGTCCCGCGCAGCAGACTATGGCAAGTACTGGAGGAGCTGGGTATGGCACCGGAGTTGTTGGCACTGGTCGTTCGTTTGCATGAGGGCAATTTTGCCCGGGTACGTTGGGGACAGCAGGGGGAGGTAACGGAGCCTTTCCCAGTTGATCGCGGAGTACGGCAGGGTTGTGTCTTGGCACCGACCCTGTTCTCACTCTTCGTGAACGGGGTGGCAGAGTTCCTCTCCCAGGTCCCCTCGGATGCCCCGGCTATGGCAGGTAATCGCATCCCAGTCCTCATGTTCGCGGACGACACCTTGCTGATTTCCAAAACTCCGAGTGGCTTACAGCTTACCCTCCGGCGCTTCGAGGAGTTCTGTTTGCTACGTGGACTGGAAATAAATGTCGCCAAGACCAAGTTTATGGTCCTTAATGGCCCTAATCCGTGCAGGTCTTACAAACCCTTTAATGGCGCAATCCTTATGAATGATATACCCTTGGAGCAAGTTGATGCATTTACTTATTTGGGAGTCACCCTGCAGAAGAATATGCGTTGGAATAGTCATTTGGACTTGTCTAAATTAAAGTTCCAACAGCAGACAGGCTTCCTTCTGAAAAGATTTAAAGCTTCGCGGACACAACCCATTTGCCCACTCCTCGAGATTTACTCGATGAAGGTTCGTAGTTCGTCCCTATATGGTTCTGAGCTATGGGGGTACGGTAATAACCCACAACGGCTGAATGTTATGGAGAGTGAGTTCATTCGGAAAGTCGTTGGTGTGCCGCAAAGTACTCCTTTATTACCCTTATTTTGGGACCTGGGTCTGAAAACTTTACAAGACACAGCTAATCTGCGGCCTCTGCTGTATTGGCGTAGGATATGGTTAACCGAGGAGCTTAAGCACTATGCTATGGGCCTAAAGGACATTATGGAATTAGATCTTTCTCATAAGATAGAATGGCTGAGGTCTATTAAATCATTACTTTATAGACTGGGATGGAATAACCTATGGGATGATCCCCAAAATGCGATGTTCCCTTCAAAAGAAACACTTAAGGCTAAGTATTGGGAACTAATTGGCATAGAATTATCCGGCAATGGGAGTACTTCCCCTCTAACAGCCAGATATCTAGAAATTAAGGCCTACCCCAGACAGGAATTATTCTGGGGATTGATCGAAACTCCCATTGACCGAAAACTCTACTTCCAGTTCAGAATAGGTACCCTCTCGATTCGTATCTTTTCATCTAAATGGGTTACTGGGTCTCAGGACAAATGTCCCAAGTGTTTGGATACAATAGAATCTCTGAGCCACTTTGTGTTCTTTTGCCCTCTTTACGTGTCTCCACGTAAAAAATGTGTATTACCTGTTTGCCGACTGCTAGGTTTCCAAAGGCATGAAGAGGCCTTAAGAGTTCTGCGTACAGATCCGAGCCCGGTAATTGCAATAGCAATGGCAAAATATATTCAATGGGCCTGGATAATACGGTCCAGACAAATTAATACTAAAAGCGCCCTTTGAATAGGCATTTGTATTTACTCATTTGCTTATTGCCTGCTAATAGATTTGTTTAACTGTTCAAATTGCTAGTCTGGGATTTTTAGTTGATTCTATTGTATATTTTAGATGTGGATAAAATGTCGTTATGCAGAAACGAAATGTTTTTATTTATCTGGATGTATAGGCACCAACATTGCGTTTACAAGGTGATGAATAGTGTAATCTATGGTGTTTACTCATAGAACTACGTGATTATTATGTTTTGGTGAACCTTGTATTGATTTTATGGTTGATGCCTGATACTTTTATGACTTAATTGTCGAATAAAGTTTTTTGAAACTGAAACTGGAACACAGAGACCATGGTGCTTATATACACCCTTTGTTGCAGAGTAAGCATGTAGTTACCAATAGAAGGTACAAGCATACAAAGGAATAACTACAGACAAACATGGGCAGATGGGAGATCACCTAGTCAGCAAAGTGGGAGGGGGAGCAGAACTGCTTACAGTTGCAAGACACAGATGACAGTTATGTCTTTAGTGAGGTGCATTCTAGCAGCTACAGGCCTTTTCTCAGCACATATACATTGCTTGAGCTTAGAATAGATGGAGTTAACTAAAGCTGATGACTCAAGCTGAATAGAAAAGCAAGCAACAGTGAAGACAGAAAAATCACAAGGCTAACAACATGGATGCTGCAAACAAGATGGCTTCAGCTCATGCCAACAGCAATTATTTTTGATTTCCACAGGCAACCCTTTTAGCATTAGCTGAAGACATCTCTATGAGTTAGAAGGGGCATGGAAGATATCCTGTACATCTATTCTCATGAGTGCATTAATTTTCTGGCCCATTGCTAGGCGGGCATTTACATTCTTGACATTTTGTTTAGTCGGTGTACATGAGGTACAGGTAGAGATACAAAGGGGTTCAGAAAAAGGGGGGGAGTCAGAGGGAAGGGAAAAGCTAGGTCCACCCTCCTGTATCAATAGTGAACCAAAAATATCCGAAGTATCGGAATAAAGAACCTAGCTACAGACAAAGTTTTTTTGCTCAATTGGAAAAAACTCGGTATTGAAAGGAAAAATGTCCTTTCTTGAGTCACCTCACTCACCAGGGTTTCCCCACGGTGACATGCTTCATCATAGGGGCCATCCCAACCCGCTGCGGGTTGAGGCGTGCTACGACTTGCGACACTACGTAGGAGCACTTTCTTTTGAGTGACTATGTGTAGTGCAGTGATGTGCGTGGAGTGGGTGAGTTAAAAATATCTTAATAGTGGGTAAAATTACTTTAATCGGGCCCCTAGTTGATATATTAAAAACGGGGTCAGTCTCTAGGGTACCTGTTGGTTATGAGTCAGGAGTCCCTAGTGGACGTCAACTAGTTTCGAGCTTCCCCAGTGCTCTTCATCAGGACAAACACTGGGTCCAGCCCTGTGTGTACCACTCCTAAAGTGACCTAAAGTGAGGAAAGAAAATTAAATCGCACTGCAAATATTTAGGCAAGTGTGGTTAATACATACGATTTATTAATCAGTAGTATCTGTGAAAAAAGAGAAGAGCGATCACATATAACCTATTCCTAATAGTATAAACGTAAAGCAGTATACATGTTCACTCATATATTAGTGTGCGCGCTTTGTCATGCTCGGTTAGTAAGACACACAGAATTGCGCACTCTTCTTATTTTAACCATTGGAAAATGAATGGCGCCGTGAAATAGTTTAGGAAATAATTAAAAACAAACAAAGGACAAAGTGTTTAACCCGTGACACTGCCTTATGAACATGATAGATAGAATAGTTTGATGACTGGTTAGGTGCTTTCAGAGATCATGCGTTCTGGTGAGTAGTAATTTTAAACAATCGGTAAACACCCATGTGCTCTCTCAACGTGGTGTTTATCTAAAGCGCGTGGTGTGATTGCTGCGCTTTCTTATGACACTATACAGAAGGGTCTGTACTGGTATGTTTACAGGACACACAAACATGTAGAAACACATATAAGTTCTAAACTGATCTAAGAAAAACATACTAATTACGAAGCAAAATCGTGCCTCATGGTCATCGGGGGGCTGAGAAAGTTCGACTGGAACGCTGAGGGTAAAAGAGGAGAAAGAAGCAATGTTGAAAGCTTCATGGTGGGCAGGGGAGGGAAGAATGCGGGAGAGCCGTCGTGTGTGCCGCCGCCTTCCGGTCGGTACCTGTGAATCACAAACAGTACTTACATCAAAGGAAAATCCTCCCTGTTGGGTTCGCCTCTCCTCGAGACGGCATATTGCAGAGTGTTTCTCGGGAGGAGGTTTTATGGGAAAAAGTCACCGCCAAGTCATGCTGAAAAAGACTAGAGCGGAAACAATGACAAAATGGCCGCCGCGATCGGCGCTGGTGGTGGCCTTCTTAGAGGTACAAGAAAATAAATAAATGAAGGGGAAAATAATAGTGACTGAGGACAGATGTACTCAAAGACTAAAAAAACTAAATAGGAAAGGAACGATAACAAATAAGCCATTATGTGAAAACGGCAAAGGAATAAAAGGCGTTCCTCCATTTTTGTGATGAGCTGGCATCATTCTATACAGTTGGTAATGTTCGTAGCATTGTGGGTGTGATGCAACATTTGAATTAACGTATTGTTGAGATAGGACATTCTGTGCTTCTGCTCATGACAAGGAAGAGAAAAATAGTGGTGTTCAATGGGGACAGGAGTAGTAGCAGTCAGTAGATTTCGAGCAGTGGTTCAGTAATCCGGCGCCATTTTGGGCTCAGAGACCTTTAATAAAGGCCAATCTTGATCTCGAAGATAATCGTGCTGCTAAGCGCTTCACATCAACATTGGGCTCACAATAAAGCGCTCCTCACATGCCACAGGCGTTGACTTGAGAACAAATGCCTCCTCGCATATCTTTCAGAGCTCGGCACCATCAGGAAAATTTACCTCCCACGTCGTCATGAGACCGCCATTTTAGGGTCAGGCATTCTACCATAACAGTCATCAAGGGTTGCAGAAGCGGTCCCTCCATGTAGCGCTTCTCCCGGACAGCACGCATAGCAAAAACCCTGCGTGCACAATCGCTCAGCCTTCGCACCCCATCACCACCGCTGTCGAAACGACATTCTCCGCGTAGCACTCTTTATCCGCCATTACAGGGTCAGGCCGCAACAAAAACAACCACCGCAAAGCTTGAGACTTGGCTAAAATGATGTAAATACCTGTACGGAAGGAGTGTCTGATCAATCCCTTGTAGAACGGGTGCCTGAGAGGGCAGACCGGGTCGCGAATAGCCCTCAAATAGATCCGAGAAATCGTCGCTCGTAATCCGCCATTTTGTGCTTCACAAGTCACTCTCGGCCATGAAACTTCTGCTTAATTCCCAACCCTTTCATGAGATACTCAACAACTTGCCCAATAAAATGGGGTCCATTGTCACTCCACAAAACTCGACAAATTCCAAATCTGGGGAAAAACTCCTTTAGGAGCACCTTCGCTGTAGTAAGAGCTGTATTATCTTTCGTGGTTTATGCCTCCACCCATTTACTAAAGGCACAAACCACCACCAGAACATTCTTCATATTGTTACAGAGTTCAAATTGGATGTAATCCATTTGCGGAACTCAAAAGGTGCAGTAGGTATTGCAAACCCACCTGTTGGAGTTTGTGTTCCCTTTCCAGGATTATACTGGAGACAAATCAGACAAGACTGGACTATCTTTTTAGCTGTGCCGGCAATATCTGGATGATCCCAAATTTGCATAAGTTGCTTTGCCATTGAGGATGCTCCAACATGTGCCGGGCCATGTGAATCATAGGATGTAAATAGGCTGTGGGTAACTTCCATTTTGTCATTTCTTTCTTCCTCAAACAGCCCTCATTATCCAATGCTCCTTCCTTAGACCATTGGTCTAATTCTTCAACAGAAGCAGATTGCTGCATGTCCAGAACCTCTTGTCTGGCATCATGCCAACGTTCAGCCTGTGACTTAACTACATACATAGATGTGGTACTTCGCTGCATTGCAGTCTCACTAGCTATGTAATCTGCAAAGGCATTTCCTTTTCCTATTTTTTCAGTCACTTTCTTGTGTGCACTACACTTAACAATTGCCACTTTCTTAGGATATGTCAAGGCAGTAAGGAGATTATGTAATAATTCCCCATACACTATTTGTGTCCCATGTGAAGTAAGAAAGCCTCTTTCTTTCCAGAGTTGCCCGAAGTTATGAGCCACGCTGAAGGCGTATTGGCTATCAGTGTAAATGTTAACAAGCAACTCTGTACTAAGCTCACATGCTCTTGTCAGTGCTATCAACTCAGCTGCTTGAGCTGACTTCTGTGGGATACGAGCTGTCTCAACTACTGTCTGAAGTGTTGTAATTGCATAAGCAGCAGATGTAGTGCCATCAGGCAATTTCAGGCAGGATCCATCAACCCACAATTCACCATCAGCACTAGAAAGAGGTGTATCTTGTAGGTCAACACACCCTTCGTTTGTTCTTCAGTAAGGTATATACAATCATGTAACTCTTGTGAGTGAGACTGAATAGCTGGAAATGGCAATAATGTAGCAGAATTCAAAGTCAAACATCTTTTCAGTGTGATATGAGGGGCCAAAAGTGTCAATTCATAGCCTGTCAAACAGGCACCAGTCAAATGCTGTGTTTTCGTTTGATTTAACAGAGCATCAACTGAATGAGGTACTAGCACAAGCAGTCTATGTGACAAGACTATTCCCTCACTCTGACGTATGGACACAGCCGTTGCCGCCACCGCTAGAAAACACCGAGGCAGCGCACGGGCGACTGGATCAGGGACAGCTGAGAAATATGCACAAGGGTGCTGCTTATCACAGTGTGTCTGTGTTAAAACTGAGAGAGCTCAACCGTCCCTCTCGTGTACATAGAGTGTGAAGGCCTTAGTGTTGCCTGGAGTTCCTAATACTGGTGCATGGGAGGGGCATCGGAGTGTCTTTAGTCAAAAGGGCCAATGAGGGTTTAACAATGTGAGAAAAGCTAGGGATCCACTGCCTACAGAAGGAAGTACGGCCTATCAGTGCACGAACATCCTTCTGAGTACAGGGCACAGGTGTGTCTAAAATAGCTTGAATGCAATCTGGTGAGAGTGCACGTCCCTCCTTAGACAGGAGGTGACCTAAATAGGTAACCTGCTGTCTACAATATTGCAATATCTTCTGAGAGACTTTGTGATGATGAGAGGCAAGGAATGATAATAATAATAGTGTTCCTTCTTCACAATGTTCAGGGGTATCAGCAGCCAACAAGTTGTCATCGACATATTGAATAAGGGCCACTGCTTTTGGTACAGGGAAATAGTCAAGCTGCCTTTTCATTGCCTGGCTATAAATGCTAGGACTCTCTGTATACCCCTGTGGAGCTCTACAAAATCTGAATGATCGATTATTCAGAGTGAAGCCGAACAAATAACGGCTGTCAGGGTGAATAGGTATCGAGAAAAATGCATTCTTTAAATTGATCACACTAAATGTAGTGGCAGTAGGAGGGACCATAGTAAGAAGTGTTGTGATGTCAGAGACTACCGGGTATTGGGGCACCACTATTTTGTTGACCTCTCGTAAGTCAATGATGAATCTGTAAATTTTAGTGTCAGTATCTTTTTTCAAAATAGGAAGAATAGGACTATTACAGGTATTGTAAAGGACTTCTTCCACAACCCCCACCTTGATTAAATCCTGAACAATGTGTATTAATGCTTCTTCGCCTTCCAGAGATATTTTATATTGGGGCAGTCGAGGCAACGAAGCACCTTCCTTCACTTGAATACGTACTGGTGAAATAACCATGTGTTCTACATCGGTATCTGATGTAGCCCACAAAGTACTAGGTAGCGATGCCAGAGCAACATCCTCTTTAATGTGACAAGACCTCTCAACCATTGGATAGTTATAATTTAAGATAACACACACACCTTCTGGGGAACAACGTATTGTAGCACGAAAATGTTTGAGCATATCGATACCCACAATGTTATCCGGCGTGGTAGGGGGAAGCAAAAATGGACATGCTGCAGTGAATTTATCAAGACTAAATACAAGTGGCTGTGACAGTGGGCTAGATGTAGGTGTCCCATTGAATCCTATAAATGTTATCATTGCTCCAGACAGGGGAGCCCTAGGAACCAATTATTTTAGACAGGGCACTACGAGTAGCTCCTGTATCAACCAGAAACCGATTAGTAGAGCCCAAAACATTTACATCAACATGAGGACCTTTCTGATCTACTGGGACCTCAACCGGTTCCTTACCCCATCCTAGGCATTCCTATGCATACTCAGAATCCCTAAGACCACCAGTCGAATAATCTGACATTTGATATTGATTTCGTCTATCAAAAGTATTAGAATAATTTGGCCCATGTTCAACTGCCTCAAACCTGGGACGAGTTCCTATTCCTCCCCTATTTCCTGAATTTCCTGGGCGTCCTCTCATGCTTCCTCTACCCCGTTGATATTGCTGACCTCGCAAAAGGGGACACTCTGAACACCAATTTCCAATCTCTTTACAATAAGCACACTGATCAGAAGACAAAGTTGCTTGAGGGAAAGGGGGTACACCAGGGCGATACATCGCACGTCCACCTCGTCCACCTCCTCTAAATGATGGACCATAGACTTGAGTCAACATAACTTTCGTTTTTAAATCCTTAACCTTTTTATCCTCCTTGCTCTTTGCTTCCAATTCCTGATGCTCATATTACTGGGCCATAATCAAAAGGGAGACTGGGGAAGACGTAGTCCATGAACTCTCGCTGGCCTTTAGGCGACTAGCTATTTCTGGCAACTTGTTAGCTACAAATTCGTCGAGGAACAGATGCTTACCCGTGTTATCTGTCAATGACTGCCCACTAAAATCATGGAATATCTCTTCAAATCGTATAAAGAAATCAGAAACTGACTCATCCGCTTTCTGTTTACAAGACGTTAATGTAGTCCAATGTATTTTCTTAGGGGGTATAAGAGTTTTCAATGTAGTCACAATAGCTTTGGGAAGATCTAATATCTCCTGTCGTGGTTTCTGCACAGGCTCTCTAGCTGCATCTATTTCTTCTAAATGCATCCAAGTATCACCATAGGCTACATTATCATCTACCTTCCGAATTGATATCCACATATCAGGGGGCAAAATAAGTCCAAAAACCATGTCAATAGCTGGCAGAGTCATAGTACAGGAGCTAATAGCTCCTTCCACTTCTTCATAAAAAGCGGCCGGGCAAAGCAGCTTTAAGAGCCATAACATCTGCTCTACTCCAAGGAGTGTAGACCCAATTATAGACAAAATATCCCTTGGCATCATCTGAATCTTTATCGTCATTCTTTCACACTCCCTTTGGGGGAACATACAGAGGTGCAGCTTCACACATTATTTTACAGTAACCACAGTATCACTAGGGTCATTGTCTGTCCCCAAAACTTCTTCTTTCTGCACTGGGGTCTGAACTGTTTGTGCAGTTTTAACTTTACCAGCTGATTTTTGCTCCGCTTTTAAACATAGTGTATCATGTCTTAATTTAATTACTCGCCTAATTAAATCAGGTATATTTGAAAATAGAAAAGCTCCATCATTTATTTGTTTATGATCAGAATTGATATCAGTGGGCTCTAAGTTTTTAGAAACGTTTCTAAAACCAAGTATTACCTCCCTGGTAAACTTCTCTGCAAAATATAGCTGCTCTAAATCCTTCCACTGCTGAACCATTGCTACAAGGTCTGGGGCAGAAGTAGTTCCATGAGCTTCTTTGCGAGTAGTGGATCTGATAGTGGCTTTTTCATCAACAGTCAAAGCAGAGCGAGCCTGCCGCCCATCTTGCTTATCTAAGTCTTTATCATCTGAAGAAAGGTGTTCTTCTTCAGAAAGATCTTCCTCAAGGGCAGAGGGAAATTTATACGGGGGCTGAGGTCGATCTAACAAAATTGAGTCATCCTGAGGTTTATTAAGTATGGGATAAATGGGTGCCTAATAGGGTTCTGGCCAGTTACCTCTAAACAACGCTCCCTTACCTCTCTTTCTTTTATTGCCTTCATCTCTTTATTTTTTAATTCCATTGCTTTTTGATATATCGTTTTACGCTGTTCTTTTTCTGCTATAGCTGCTTCTTTCCTCACTCTCTCTTGCACTTCTTTCTTCCATATTCGTAGACAAACATATATTGTCGACTCTTATGCTTAAACACTGCTCCCTCACTCTCTCTTGCACTTCTTTCTCCCACATTCGTACACAAACATATCTTGTTGACTCTTATGCTTAAACACTGCTCTACATACTGAATCTTTTTAAAATCAAATGACCCATTCACTGGCCATCGTAGATCAGGATCCTTTTTCGTATTTTTGTTCCACAGTGTACTATACATTATGGAAGAAATACCGTATTTAATGTACATATACCTATTAGATGTCCCCTTTGGGGAGCCGGCTGACTTCTTTCTAAATCCATTTTGGTACCACCAAGACAGCAACACAACCTACGGAGTGTGCTAGGAGCAGGCATGCTACCAAAATTTTGTAAAATTGTACTTATCCCAGATATATCAAAGTAGAGAAAATTACCTGCCTTTATCATTTGCAAGAGATAAACAGACAAACAAAACCAGAATCTTGGCCAAGCAAATCCTAAATCAATAGTGCTGCTTCAGCGACCTTACTAAACAATAGTCTCCAACCTCCAAATGCCAATCTCTTGGTCGACCTAATGGTCACTGCAAAACTTGCGCCAAAGGAAATCTCAGTCGGGACCGGCCACCACCTGGAGAGTCAAATCGAGAAATCCGGAAAAGTCGCTTCGGTCTGCAAAGACGAGGGCCTCCTCATGCAGGACGTCTCCTCAGCAAGATTCCATTCCTCCGTCAAGACCACTCCTTTGGGCGGCCTCGTCTCCGATGAGCCCTAAGAGTCGGGCGCCAAACTGTGAAAATGTGCCTTTTTAGGGGCACATCGGTGCAGGGTTCACCCTTCTCTGTCCACGGGTCCTTAAACCAACAAAATAGAGATTGGCACTGAAGCTGGAATTCAAATAACAAGTTTATTAATCACCCATGAGTGGGACTACGTCAATTCAACGCCCTCAAGTGCAGCAGGAGATAGTACATGGAATACAGAGACCATGGTGCTTACATACACCCTTTGTTGCAGAGTAAGCATGTAGTTACAAATAGAAGGCACAAGCATACACAGGAATAACTACCGACAAACATGGGCAGATGGGAGATCACCTAGTCAGCAAAGTGGGAGGGGGAGCAGAACTGCTTACAGTTGCAAGACACAGTTGACAGTTATGTCTTTATTGAGGTGCATTCTAGCAGCTACAGGCCTTTTCTCAGCACATATACATTGCTTGAGCTTAGAATAGAAGGAGTTAACTAAAGCTGATGACTCAAGCAGAATAGAAAAGCAAGCAACAGTGAAGACAAGAAGAATCACAAGGCTCACAAAATGGATGCTGCAAACAAGATGGCTTTAGCTCATGCGAACAGCAATTATTTTCGATTTCCACAATGGGACTTCGCTCCTTTTGATATTGATGAGTTAGAGGGCATCGAACTTCTGGGTTTTTCCATAACGGATCATAAGGGGCAGGTACTGACCGGTATAGTCTGTTACAGGCCTCCTGGACTAGCCAGCCCTCAACTACAACAGGGGCTGATTGAAGTCCTGAGCAACCTGGCATTGACTCATTTCAGACTGCTTGTTGTGGGGGATTTCAATTTATGGCCTAATGGAAACCTGAATTCGGGCTATTATAATCTTATTCAATCCTGTGGGAATTTAAAACTACTACAATGGGTTAGTGAACCTACACATAAGGGGGGCCTTACATTGGACCTTGTGTTTTCTGATGAGCAGATAATGGGAACAGTGGATTTCCTACTGGTGTGCTGGTCAGACCATCATCTGATTGTCTTTCAGAAACATAATCCCAGGATGAATAAAACGATTATTATGGAAGTCAGGAACTTTCAAAGTAGGGACTGGAAGGGACTCCTGAAAAAAGCGATGACATCTCCAATATTCTTGATTTCATGAGGGTTGTGATGTAAATAAGCAGGTGGAAGAGAACTATGCAATCTTCTGCGAACAAATTATTACCAGGCTAGACCAGATTGCCCTGGTAAAAATTCATAATAAAACTAGGCAGACCGTCAGCCCCGTGGTTTAATGAAAAACTGAGGAACCTGAAACTGGGTTGTAAGCAAGTGGAAAGGAAATGGCGCAGGGAATATACAGATGAAGATAAAATCATCTGGAGGATGGCAATAGCAGAGTATAAAAAATAAATCTTTGCCGCAAAAACAGAGTTTTTTGCAGATACCATTCAAAGGGCACAAAACAGTATTAGGAGTGTCTTTAAGATAGTGGATGATATTGTCAATCCGGACTGTTCAAAAAATGAGATTCTGCCTAGCCAGGAATTATGTGACAGGCTCGCAACCTTTTTTGAGGACAAGATTAGTAATATAATTGAGGGACCCAATATGGGTTATACGCCTAAGGAATTACCGCCCACAAGGGGGGCAAGACAGGTAGGAGTGGATAAATTACACTCCCTAGACCACTTTGGCACACTTTCTGTGGAAGAGTTCAATAAAATGGCCATGGAGGTCTCATCTGGTTCTCCTCTGGACCTGCTTCCACACAAAATCTGGAAGTAACTGCCTCCTGAACTCTTCCCGATACTTCGGCAAATCTGGAATCAATCATTGATCTAGTGAATCTGTGCCAACATGCTGGAAACAGGCGTTGGTGACACCCCTCTTGAAGAAAGCATTGCTCGACCCGGCTTGTCCCAAAAGCCACAGACCTATTTCTCTCCTTCCATACCCAGTCAAAATTTTGGAACGATTAGTCAGTAAATCACTCTCCCAGTTTATAGAAACTAATAACATCTTGGACGATGTGCAATTTGGCTTCCGCCCTGGCCATGGAATGGAGACCGCTCTGGTGACCGTTATGGACGATCTACGAATGCGAGCAGACAGGGGACAGTCAGCTATACTGATTCTTCTTGGCCTGTCTGCTGCAGTCGATACGGTAAACCATGAGGTTCTTCTTTGCAGGCTTGAAGAGGCTGAGATCGTGGGCACTGCCCTGAAGTGGTTCCCATCGTATTTTACCAACAGACAACAGGCAATGTCCCACAAGGATCTGCGATTAATCCTATATTATTTAACATCTACATGAACCCCTTACTTGCTGTTATAAGGGCTCATAATATTAATCTTGTGAACTACGCAGATGACACTCAGCTTATTATGTCTCTAGAGGGAGAGCAATCTGTATCCTTGGAAGATTTCCATGCCTGTCTGCGGGACACTGTTCTCTGGCTTAGAGAGAACTCTCTTCAATTCAATGCTGACAAGACAGAGGTCCTACACTGTGCAATAGGTAGAGTTCCCCCTACACTTCCGTTTGATTTTTGGCCCACTCCCACTACTACCCCATTGGTTCGCAGTAACACGGTACGTAACCTGGGAGTCATGTTCAATAATAGATTGACACTTGAAAACCTTGTGAATAAAACAGCTGGGAGCTGATTTTCTCTGATCAGAGCTTTTCGGGAGATCCTCCCGATGTTCTCAGAACAGGCTAGAATACTGATAGTCAGAAGTACCATCCTCAGTAGGTTGGACTATTGTAACGCCCTGCTGCTGGAATCTCCAAGATACTTGATTGAGAGATTACAGAGAGTACAGACCATGGCGGCTAAACTGGCACTAATGTGACCACGCCGTTCCTCTGCCTCTCAGGCACTCTCTGAGTTGCATTGGCTCCCAGTATCGCAAAGGATTCAATTTAAGACACTATGTATAGTGTTTAAAGCTTTGCCTGATGTTGGACCCAAATCACTGCAGGACAAATTTACATGGAATGCACCTCCCTGAACTCTTCGTTCTTCTTCAGCATGCCTGGTAAAGGTGCCCAGAGTTAGAAAAACTAAATCAAGAGGCAGGGCCTTTAGTACAGCAGCCTCATGCCTCTGGAACAAACTTCCATTTGACATTAGACAAGTGGATGATCTCTTGCAGTTCAGAAAAAGGATAAAGACATGGCTTTTCCCTCGAGTATGTCTTCTGTCTTCCTGTTTTTCCTCTGGTAATTGCATACCACCTGTATCTACGCTTAGCCAGACATTCGTATCACAGCACCAGGGTATCCGTAGGGTTTACAAGTGTTGATAATAACAATAATAATTAAGGGGGAGATGAGTGATGTGGGAGTTTATTACAGAAATTTGCAGAGAAATGTTTTAGCCCCAAGTAACATTCATAAAAAGCTTTACTTATAGCTAAACAATGTCTTGCTCATGAGTATTGGGAAGGGACCATAGACTATTTGTAATAACACTAGTAAGCTGCGGTTGAGTCCCATTCCAGTACGAAACCTATGCTTGACAGAACACACACACCCTTGCTCTGTGTTGCATGATAGATTAGTGGATTTGGTACTATTTTTAACTCCCCCTTTGATGCAGTGCAGTGCAGCAACTTTGTTTGCTGTTCTACATTGAGTCACACTTTAGTAAATTTCCCCATACATGTAAACACATTTGAAATATGGAGAGGTTTATGGTACTTATTTATATTTGTCTTTCTATACTACTCCTGACATAATTCATGTGTCAACATATTTATACATTCATAAAGTGGCATATTGTGTCCTCCATCACAAGAGCATCTGGGAAGAAAAATCTATACAGAGAGCACCTTTTTCTAAGAGGAAAGAAAAGTACATTCAGCCCTCATTACATTTCTAAGTGTGGTGCATAGCTGGTCTGCTCCATTTGCGCAGACTCAGATTTCACAGTCCTCGTCACAGTCTGCTTGGTAACAAATATTAGACAGCTACAGAATGATAAAGGTGGCAACAGAATCTGGCAAGCAGTTTAACACTTGCTACGAGAAGCAATCCATCATGGTTAAATAACATAATTCAGTTAAATTGCAGTTTTATTTATGTAAACAAAATATGTATCTTATTTTAGGCTATAAAATAAAACAGTTATATTTGACTGATGTTTAAAACATATTCCATTTAATATAGTATGTTAGAGTGCCCTTTATGTACTCTTAATTTATACAATATATCCTTAGTATGTGGCCGTGAAAACCACACCGCGTAATTACCACTGGTTGGCTTTCTTCTCAATCTCATTTGGTTGCTTTTTAGTCCATGGTTTTCCGTTCTGTTCTTGTGTTTGTCCTTCGCCTGGAGAATGTCGCCTTTTTCATCCTTTTGACTGGGTCACTGGTATCCTCCTACTGCATACATTCATGGAACTACCCTTCGCACTCCATGTGAGTGCATATTTTTCTTTAGTTTTTTGCTCATGTTCTGCTTCCCCACTGAAATTCCCACTCTGTACTCTCTGTATTGCTCCTCCCCCCCCCTCAAGATTGTCTGTTGCCTCACCCTATCGCCTGCACCCATATTGTCCAATCCGAGGAGCGGAGCTCAACCATCACCTCCTCAGTTCGTCTGTTACTTTTACTGTCGTTCAGCCATCCTGTTCGTGTTTCTTGCTTAGTATTTTTTTAGATTTCCTGCACACCACCCGGATTCTCAGTTGTTCCCTCACTGCTTCCGCTACACACTCCACCCCTTACTTGCTCGATGGGTGCTCTTTCCTGCCCATCTTGTTTTTTAATTTCATGAAACATGGTAACTGCTCAGCAAATGTTTAGTGTTTTCAGAGGTACTGCTGTGTCATCAGCGCAAGGTGCAGAGATCTCCGCCAGGCTGGCAGAGAGCTCTAAATATGGCGGGTGGTAATGGTCTCGGCCACCGTGGCGGACGGCGGTCCACCCACATAGCTGCAAATGAGGCCCTCTGCATAGACTGATGGTGGTGGCAACAGAGGTCCTTTTATCTGCACATTTGGGAGAGGAACCCGAGGAGCTTCATTTATCCCTGCAGCCATAGTATGCTTTAGCTCTTTATGACATGTTGGGGAGTTCATTTGCTGATGGTGTTTTCTGCGAGAACAAGGTGAATATTCCATGTGAGGATATCTATTGAACATGAAAACATACATACACCCATAAGGCCCAACTAGGAGGGTTGTGCAAATCCACATTTACGTCTTGCATGGCCCATGCGCTGCTTGAAAACAGAGCAACAACTATAACTGGCTAAGCTGCCCCACCCGACTTGCATGGCAATAGCCGTACCTTACTTTGGATGTCTGTATTGATTCTCCTTGTCAAGCCCTCTCACTCACCATTTGGTGTGAAATATGCCCCTGGGAAGATTTGGGTGGATGGGATTGCATTTTATCTTAACATGGCTCTCTTTGTGATTGTCTCTTCCTTCCCACTAGTGACCCCACTTTAGTTGGTAAGGTTTACTCCTCTATTGGAAGAAGCTCTGCAACACCGTTTGGGAGGAATGTTGAATCAGTACAAGGGTTTTAGTTGCTTTTCCCCTCAGGTTAGTACAAATCCTAGGATATGCAGAAGCCCAGCTGCTGCGCTGTTCAGACAGGGGGATCTTTAGGCATTTTGTTTCCTATCCAAGAGTTTTTGATCACTGTCTCCCCATTATATTTCACAAACTGTTCTAGGCCTGCTGCAAAATAGGGATGACTACATATTATTGGTGCTTGTTTTGTCCCCTAGTATGAGGAGTGACAGACGACAGGCCTTTGTATAGCAATGCCTGCTGGAAATATTCACACTGTACTGCCCTGGAAGAGGTGTTGAACTGCCTTACTCTGAGAGTATGATCAAGTTCTCCCCTTGATTGAAACTTGCATAGAGAACGACTCAAGTGGAAGAGCATTCCTTGGAGCCACACGCTAATCTGAGAAGCATATGTGACTACCTATGCCTCCAGTAGCATTGAAAGAATGAACTGTTAGGCGAGCAATAATTTTCAATTGGGCCATCTTACTCTGTGCGAGCCCATGTCACTCTTCCTTTCGTCTGAGACAGACACCGGGTGTTCCCTAGTTACTTGTGTTTATCTCACGTTGGTTGAGGCCAGTTGCCTTGATTCTTTAACAGTTTTAGTTATCCATCCTTCAAGTAATGCTCTAGAGGTACTGTTGTTGAATGGTGTAGTTGAACACTATCTCTAAACTAGTTTTTCCCCAGTTGCCACAAAGACCATGATCCATGACCAAGGCCATCAGATCCGTGGTTCCCCCGTTCACTGTAAACTGTAAATGTGACTTTGAGACCACTTTGTTTTATCAAACCCAAATCTTGCTCCTTTTGTGTTGGTAATCTCAGTTCCCTTTTACGTGGTGGGTTTTGGGCAGATTCTCAGTAGCCTGGGCTAAAACTGACTCTGCTGTCTCACCTCGCACTAGGAGCTGCTGTCTACAGCTGTGACAAGAAGCCCTGAGTTGTGGCCTTACACTGCCACTAAAAAGCTCTGCATTTCCTGCAAATTCAGCATTGTGTGGTCTTCAAAAGTCTTTTTTTACCATGCCAAAACAAAGGGAAAACCAGGCCTAAGGAATCTGGCCAGGGGTTGACTCGATAGTCACACAAGATGGGGCACTCCTATTCTTTTAAACTACATGTATCGGAAAAAAAATTAACATATTAATGCGCGGTTCGAGAGGTGGTGGAATTGCAATGGCGGTGAAACGCCGCTTTCCTTGTGAATGGAAAGAACTAAAACTTCCAGGTTGCGAATGTGCTCGCTTTAGAATCTCTCTGTCCCATTGCTATAGCTTTTCAGGTCTTCTAATATATCGGCCTCCGGGCTGCGATGCTGCCTTTAGGGCCGCTCTCCCGGACGTCATTAGCATAGAAGCTCTTGGTTGTGCAAATTTCAATGTGGTAGGTGACCTCAACCTGCACTTTGACTGTCCATCTCAATCCTCCATTAAGAGCTGCCTAGCAGATCTAGAAGCCTTGCAGCTCCTACAGAGAGTGATGTCCCCCTCCCACTCTGGCGGACACATACTGGACCCGTTCTTTACCTCCCTAGAGGACATTACTTTATGCCAACCTGTTCAGTTGTCATGGACAGACCATATGCTGGTGAAGGCAGTTATCCCTGTGGTAGATTCTCTTTTTGTGGCACAGAATAAAACATCTCTCTCCCGCCAGTGGAGTAAATTAAAACTTGAAGACTTCTACCTTTTATTAGGAAAAACACCCCTACCTCTTCTCTCCGATGCTGACTGTGGGTATGATTCATTCTGTACTTGGATTGGCACGGCCTTGGACTCTCTTATTCCCCTTGTACGTTCCAAGTGCCGGACCAAGGCCCATAGCCCGTGGTATGATGAGACCTTGTTGTCTCTCAAGAGAGAGTGTAGGCAAGCAGAAAGGCGATGGAGGAAAGCCTATGATCCCGCGCTCAAAACCTGCTACCTTACTCTATCCAAGGCATATCACAGAGCGGTGTGTCGAACACGTGCCGCATTTTATGCGCAGGAGTTCCGGAACAGCCCTAATCCCTCCAAACTAATCTTTAAGGTCCTAAAGGACCTTACAACTAAGAGGGCCGCCGCGGCAGAAATCTGCACTGACTCTCACTGCGAGAGTCTGGCCTTGTTCTTTGTTCAAAAGGTGCAAGTAATCTACCACACCTTTCCAACTATTGTGCACCGCTCGGATTCATCTGATTGTCCTAAGATCAATGATAGGATCCTGGATTTTTTGGCCCCCCTATCTGAGGAGGGTTTTGATTTACTGAGCCAAAAAATTAAATCTGGCTCCCCTGCAGACCCCCTCAAACCGGCCCTATTTAAAAACATGCAGGCCACATGTCGCGCACCCTTGCTTGCCCTTATTAATATGTCACTGGGTTCAGGGATTGTACCCACCAAGTGGAAGCAAGCGGTAGTTACCCCCATCCTAAAAAAGCCTACCCTAGATCCTATAAAACCTGAGAACTATCGCCCCATCTCTCTGCTGCCGTGGGCTGCTAAAGTCACCGAAGCCCACGTGAATGGGATCCTGGCCGACCATCTTGCCAAAGCTAACATCTTGGATCCCACGCAAAATGGTTTTCGCACAGGCCACAGCACGGAGACTGCCTTGTTATACATGGTTGAACATCTGCGCTCCGTGCTGGACACCGGACAAACAGCGGCACTCCTGTTGTTAGATCTGAGCGCCGCCTTTGATACGGTGTCCCACGAAATCCTGTTGCGGCGGTTAGAGGAAGCTGGGGTTAGGGGGCTGGCACTAGGCTGGTTCCGCTCCTTCCTTTCCAATAGATCTTTTCAGGTTGCGATACCACCCGGTAAATCCACCTCTCACCCGCTCACCTTGGGGGTCCCACAGGGATCATCTCTGAGCCCCACTCTCTTCAATCTTTATGTGAGGCCGCTGGCTGCGGTAGTCAAAGGCTGGGGCATGACAATGGTGTCCTATGCGGATGATACGCAGCTGGCGGTCACACTAAGTGGGGACTCAGCCATGGACGCCCTCAACTTCTGTGAGGGGCTACGCTCGGTGGCCAATTGGATGAACCAGAATTGTCTCCAATTGAACACAAAGAAGACAGAGGTGATGGTGTTTGGGAAGCAACCTGGATGTTGGAATGACAGCTGGTGGCCCCCCGAGTTAGGAATGATCCCCTCTCCTGCTATGGAGTTAAAAAACCTCGGGGTCTGGCTGGACCCTTTACTTAGCTTCACTTGCCAGACTAAGAGGGTGGCTGCCTCTTGTTTTGGCATTATTAGGGGCATCAGGCCGGTGCTTAAATTCTTCGATGCCCCCACTAGACAGCTTGTGGTCCAGGCCTCGGTACTATCCAGGATAGATTATGCCAGTGCTCTGCTAGCAGGCACGAACAAGGCTGAACTTCTGCGGCTACAACGAGTGCAGAATGCCGCCGCAAGAGCGATATTTGGGCTGCCCAAACGTTGCTCAGTGTCCAGAGCATTGCAAACACTCCATTGGTTGCCTGTTGCTCGGCGGATTGAGTTTAAGGTGCTCTGCCTGGCCTTTAAAATTTTGAAAGGCATGGCTCCACCTATTCTCATGAACCTTCTGACTCCATATGTCCCCTCTCGCTCTTTGAGATCGATGGGCCAGAATTTGGCTGTTGTTCCTCGCTTTTTGCTGAGCAGGATTGGAGGCCGCTCCTTCCGAGTAGTAGCCGCTAAGCTTTGGAACGCTCTCCCTAATGACATCCGTGCTTTGGAAGATTTAACCAGGTTCAGACGGGTCATCAAAACTTTTCTTTTTAATAAAATCAACTGACTCTGCTGCATTTTGTGATGTTGTGTTTACCTTTCTTGGCGCCAGGACGCCCCTTTGCTGGGGCAGCTGTGCGCGGTATAAAAACCATTAACATAACATAACATAACATATGAAGAACGCTCCATAAAAATAAATTTATTATTAAATTAGGAATAATTGAACATACTATTAATTCTAACTATATGCATACATTCATCAGTTCATTTCAATTACTATTTCAAGAAGAAATGCCAGAGAGCTTTGGACAACGTTACAGGAGATGAGCTCAATAAACCTTTCCAGGTTCAATGTAAGTAGCCCATTCTGTCTCTTTTAGTGAAAGTCACCCTTTACAAAGTGGCTAGTTTTAAAAGTCTGTTAATCCATTAATTTATTTTATACCAACTAATACCTTTCCAATTACATAATATAGATATTTTGATTGGCAGAACTGCTTTCTGTGGCACTTTTGCTAGGGGACCCCAATATTAAATAAGTCATTACATAAACCAAGTTTCTAGTGAGATAGAGCTCCTCTCCAAGTATTAGGATAATTCTCTCTAGAACGGCATACCAAAAACATGCATTTTTAGAAAATGTAATTATGAAATTCTTATATATACCTCTTCCTCTTGTATATTTTCAGTACATGCCTGAATCAGTCGCGTGTTGTGTTTCACCTCAACCAGGACCCAGTGCATTCTAAACCAGAGATTCCGCTGTAACAATCTCCCAGACATATCCTATTGAATTCAGGCTATCAAGGATACAATTCCGTTCTGTTCCTTTTCTGGAATGTTGGTAAAAAAAAACCTTATGGATGTTATGTCTAAAACACCATACAAAAAGAAGACCGAGCATAATCGTATTGTCTCTTTGAATACTCTCCCTAAAATCAAATGAATCCTGAAATCACAAAGATCAATCCGTTTTACCTTCAAAAGTCATTTCCTCAAGAGCTGCTGAATCTTAGCAATAGTTTTCACTTTCTACCATATCTAGATTATAGGTTTCACAGAGTTCTGAAAAGATCAAATCGATTTCAGACCTTTTTCAAGCCAGGATTTCCTAAATAATGTTTTTTTTTTAATGATCTGTGACTATGGGCTATTCCATATTGATGAACAATACCCATCATCAACACATTGTAGCTCTGACAGGTTATGCTCTAGAAAACCTGTATGGTTAGTAATAGATTCGGAATTACTGCACCCTGAACGTCAGAGGTCTAACCCAAGAAAAAAGATTCTAGAGGAAATTTACCCAACACATTCCTTTCCGAAGTGACACAAGTTGGAATCTCTTCTTCCCCCTTCCCTTTTGCAAACATTTTCCTGTAAAATAAAAAGTTCAAAATATTTTTTATTATTTCGCAAACCAAATCTTACTTTCTTGGTCACTGCTTGCAAGTGTGAAAGTTAGATCTGGGCATTTTCTCCTTCTCTTAGTAAGTTAAAACACCTCCTTCCCTTAATAAGTCTAAAACATCCTTTCAAAAGCTAAATACTATATTATGTGCCTTTAATATAGAATTTATTAAAGATGTATGTAATCCTTGGAAGGAATATTATTTTAATTAGTTGTAACTTTGCCATAGTAAAAGTTCAGTAGCTTCCATTTATCAACTTCTTCTCTCAGCCCCTCTACTGAAGGATCTAGTTTGTCTTCTACCACTTTACATCTGAGCCTTGTGGTGAGGATACCCAGATAAATTATGCCTGACCTTGTCCTCTTAAATGGCCATTAAATTCCTGACCAGATGCCTAATTGCAGTTTACCACCAAACCTGATACTTCACTGTAAAATATCTATCTAAAAGATAGATATTTATAGTTTTATATCTATATTTATAGATTCCTTACCTTAGAATTACCCCCAGGCGTCAGACTGAATCCGGAAAGTTTTTTTGTCAGCAGTAACTCTGCCCATCTGAAGGTGGCGTTGGTCGGCTCCGTGTTCGTTTTCAGCGTCGTGGTCGGCAGGATGACGTCGCGGCAGCTACGTTGACGCCGCACTCACGCGCTGACGTCAGTTATTTCTTTTTCCGCCCCAGCCAGCGCAGATCCAGGAAGAGCGGTACCTCAGTCATTTTTTGACTACGTTTCTCTCGACTTTTGTCGACGTCTTGTTTCGAGTCTCTGACTCCGAACAGGTGCACGAGGGATGCCCAGTTTTAAGGCCTGCGGTTCCTGTAACCGATTGATGTCAGTGACGGATCCGCACTGCGTGTGCCTCTTTTGCCTGGAGCACGACCACAGTGCTAAGTCGTGCTCCGACTTTCAGTTGTTGACGCTGAAGGCTTTGCGGGAGCGGTCCCGGAAGCTGCTTGAACGCCAACAGTCGTTCGAGGTCCCAGTCGAGAAGGAGGTCGAGGGACCGGTCGCAGAGCCACCACCATTCCGTTTCAAAATCATCAAAGTCTTCGCACTCGGGGTCGGGTAAGTTGAAGCATAAGAAGAAGTCAAAGAAGCATCGACGCTCTTCGACTTCTCGTCGTTGGTCGGCCGATCCGAGGAGGCACGAGGGTGGTGCCACTCCCGCGGCTCTGCACACGGAGCCTGAAGAGTCGACTCTAAGCTTCCCCCCTTTCCGGGACCTGGAGTGACCCCCGCCCAGCTTCGTACATTCTACGAAGCGATGCATGCCATCTGTTGGCGGACCGACCCTGCCGGCGCGCCTTCGGGCCTCGATGTCGCGGTTGGGGGGCCTAGGTCTTTGCTGCCAGCGGCTCCAACACCGGCGCTGATGGCCTCACTTGGATCCAGGCTTGGATCCGGATCGGCGCCGCTTCCTACGGCACTATTACCGCGTTCGGCGCCGGTCGGCTCCCTGGCCGATGTCGACCCCAGAATTTTTCCCGATGTGGACACTGAGTCGGATCAGCGTCGTCCGACGCCGGTTCTGGCTCCGGGTGGTGTTTTTATGCCCCCGTACACTCATGGGGTCCCTTTCCAACAACAGTGGCACCCAGAGGATGATGAGGAGGACTGGAAGGGTTCAGGTGACCCTTTAACTGACCAGTTAGATACTGAGCAGGACTGTAGAGAGGAACTGGGGGATGCCAGTGGTCTTGACACTTCACCCGACCTTTGCATGTTGTCTCCACCTACCGTGGCTCACGGAGGAGGGAGCATCATACGCTGTGGTGTTGCGTAGGACGGCCGAGCTTCCTACGGTGGCGGTCAGGACTAACCTCCTGACTGAGGTGCTTCAGCCGGCGGCGAGCTCTTCGAAGCCTGTGCTACCGTTTAATGAGGCCCTCGCCGACATCCTTTTGGGCAAGTGGTCCAGGCCCAACACAGGATGATCGCCCGATGCCACCGCCTGGCTCCGGGTGACCCCACTTTCCTCTCCCAACACCCCACCCCGGAGAGCTTGGTGGTCCAAGCCTCCACCTCCAAAAGCGCCTTCCCTACTGCTCCACCAGAAAGGGAATCCAAGAAGCTGGACGATCTTGGCAAGAAAAGTTTCTCTTCCGCCAGCTTAGGACTGTGGTCCGTAAACACCGCATGTCTCTTGGTCCGTTATTCGTACTCAGTGTGGGATACGGTGGCGCAAGTGCTGCCTCAGTGTCCGGAGGAGGCCCAGGCAGTGCTCTCCCAGGCTGTTGCCGCCGGGAGAGATGCAGCAAAGTTTACAATCCGTTGTGGGCTGGACACCGCCGACTCTCTGGGCAGGACCATTTCAATGTTGGTAGCGCTTCGTCGCTACGCCTGGATGAGGTCCACTGGCTTTTCGAGGGTGTGTCCAGAACACCTTGATGGACATGCCTTTCGATGGCCGTCGCCTTTTTGGCGACAAAGTAGACAACGCTCTACAGCGCTTCAAGGACTCAAGGGCTACGGCCAAGTCCTTGGCCCTCTCCTCCCGTCCGGTGCAGTCTGCTTTTCGCTCCTTGTGGCTATGGAAGGGGTGCCCCGCTACGTCCCACCCAGGGCCACAGGCCGCAGCAAGTTACCTAACCTTCGCGCGGCTGGGGACGTGGAAACAACCGGCGAGGTTCCAAGGGCCTGCGGGCAGGCCAGTCCACCAATCCCCCATCTGCAGCAGCCTCTAAACCTTCCTAGTCCGACCTTTCAGGCCCATCAAACGCCAGTGGGCGGCAGGATTCGCCATCGCCTCCCCCACTGGCGCACCATCACTTTGGACAGGTGGGTTTTGCAAATAGTCCGAAGGGGCTACTCCCTCCCCTTTGAGACTACCCCTCCAGCCATGCCACCGCGATACCACCGCATGTCGTAGGATCATCTGGCCCTTCTCCAACAGCAAGTTACGGCTCTCTTTGCCAAGGGAGCCATTGAGCGCTTTCCTGTCCCAGAAGTAGGTCGTGGTTGTTACTCCCACTACTTTCTGGTTCCCAAGAAGGACAAGGGCCTGCGTCCTATTTTGGACCTCAGGGACGTCAATTGCTTCAAAATGTTGATGCTTGCCCAGGTCTTATCTGCCCTCGACCCGCAAGACTGGATGGTAGCGTTGGACTTGCAGGATGCTTATTTTCACATCCCCGTCCTGCCGGCCCACCGGCGTTACCTGCGGTTCATGGTAGGCCACGAGCACTTTCAGTTTACCGTGCTCCCCTTAAGCATTACCAGCGCCCCTCGGGTGTTCACGAAAGTGATGGTGGTAGTCGCAGCTCATTTGTGCAGATCAGGGGTTTCAGTCTTCCCCTATCTCAAAGACTGACTGTTGAAGGCGGGCTCGCCCCAGGCAGTCGTCTCCCACCTCCAGACTACAGCCGGCCTCCTGCATATGCTGGGGTTCTCCTTCAATGTGCCGAAGTCGCACCTGATTCCCTCTCAGGAGCTCCTCTTCATCGAAGCGGTTCTAGACACGACGCGGTTTAGGGTCTATCCTCCCGAACAGCGAATCAGGGATATTCGGGTATGATTCCGATAATTCAGCCTCTGTACCGGGTTTCGGTCAGAATGACTCGGAGGCTACTGGGCCTCATGGCCTCCTGCATCCTGCTGATCGATCATGCCAGGTGGCATATGTGGTCTCTGCAGTGGGACCTGAAGTTCCAGTGGGCGTAGCATCAGGGGATTGTGTCCAAATCTCGGAGGGCACTGCTCGACAACTGCAGTGGTGGCTCACGAACCAGGATTGGGTCAATGGCAGATCCCTCTCCCTTCCCCAACCAGACCACACAGTGGTGACGGATGCCTCCCTTCTGGGATGGGGCGGCCACATGGGAGAGGCGGAGATCAAAGGCCTCTGGTCTCGGGCGGAGTCTGGGCTTCACATCAACCTTCTGGAACTCCTGGCGATTCGTCTTGCACTGAAGGCATTCCTTCCTTCTGTCAGGGGAAGAGTAGTGCAGGTGTTCACGGACACCACCGCCATGTGGTATTGCAACAAACAGGGCGGGGTGGGGTCGTGGACCCTATGTCAGTAGGCCCTCTGCCTCTGGACATGGCTGGAACATCAAGGCATTTCCTTGGTGGTTCAACACCTGGCAGGTTCTCTGAACGCCAGGGCGGATGAACTCAGCCGCAGGTGCATGATGGATCACGAATGGCGTCTTCACTTTGAGGTGGTGCAAGGTCTCTTTCAACAGTGGGGATAGCCTTGGTTAGATCTATTCGCCACCGAAGAGAACACACATTGTCAGCAATTCTGCGTGTTGGAATTTCCAAGGCGGCACTCGCTAGGCGACACTTTTCATCGCGAGTGGAGTTGCGGTCTGTTGTACGCCTTTCCGCCTATACCACTTCAGCCCAGAGTGCTGAAGAAGATCAGGTGCGACTGGGCCCAAGTTATTCTTGTGGCTCCGGAATGGGCACGAAGAGTCTGATATCCAGAGCTGCTCAACATAGCCATTGATCCTCCGATCAGACTGCCTTTTCGTGAGGATCTTCTGTCGCAGCAGCAGGGGACGGTCCTCCACCCGAACCTGTCCAGTCTCCACCTCCTTGCTTATGGATTGAGTGGTGACAGTTGACGTCTTTCGACCTGCCTCCCAAAGTCTGTGACGTAATCTTGGCAGCCAGGCGTCCCTCCACAAACATGGTATACGCCTGCAGGTGGAACTAATTTGTGGCATGGTGCACAGCAAAGGCTGTGGATCCCCTTTCTGCCCCTTTTTCTGATGTACTCTTGTTCCCTCTCTCTTCAGTCCAGCAAGGCTCTGCTCTGGGCACTATCAAGGGCTACCTTTCTCCCATCTCTGCCTTCCTTTGGCTGCCAGATCAGGATTCTCCTTTAAAGTCTCAGGTAGTTAACCGTTTCTTAAAAGGCTTAACACATCTTGTCCCTCCAATCCCTTTAGTTATGCCTCAGTGGGACTTGAATCTTGTGCTAACTTATTTAATGTGCGCTCCCTTTGAGCCGCTTCATAACTGTCCTTTACGTCTCTTGACTCTTCTTAAGACTGCTTTCCTGGTAGCCATCACTTCTGCTAGTAGGGTGAGTGAGCTCCAGGCTCTTTCTTCGAAACCTCCTTTCTAGTCTGTTCATCCAGACAAGGTGGTTCTCAGGACCCATCCATCCTTTCTTCCTAAGGTGGTCACTGCCTTCCACCTCGGGCAGACCATTACTTTGCCCACCTTCTTTCCGCCTCCGCATCCTTCAAAGGAAGAAGCGAGGCTCCGCCATCTGGACCCAAAGCGTGCGCTCTCCTTCTATCTGGATCGCACACAACAGTTCCGGGTGGATGATCAACTTTTTGTTGGCTACGTGGGTGCAAAGAAGAGTCGGGCCATACATGGGTTGTGTTGTGTATTAAGGCTTGTTACTCTCTGGCTAAAAAGGAGCCTCCAGTTGGGCTAAGCGCTCACTCCACCATTGCGACGGCGTCCACTACTGCCTTGGAAAGAGGAGTGCCTCTGAATGACATCTGTCAGGCGGCCACGTGGGCATTACTGCACACGTTCATCAAACACTACTGCCTGGACAGCCAAGTCCGGAGAGACTGCTTCTTTGGCCGTTCCGTTGTCCAGGACTTTGTGGTGTGACCTTGGTTCGCAGACCCACCACCAGGGTTGGTATTGCTGGGGTATCTATTCTAAGGTAAGGAATCTATAACTAACGTGTTTCTTTCAGATGCACAAGTTACTTACCTTTGGTAATGATATATCTGTAAAAAACATTGGTTAGTTTTAGATTCCTTACCGACGCGGAGCCGACCGACGCCACCTTCCGACGCGCAGAGGTACTGTTGACTAAACAAATTTCCAGATCCAGTCTGACGCCTGGGGGTAATTCTAAGGTAAGGAATCTATAAGTAACTAATGTTTCTTACAGATATATCGTTACCGAAGGTAAGTAACTTGTGCACCAGGATGCTTGGTAAATAAGGAAATGGATCAGAAGCCAACATTGTCTATATAGATTTTCCTCTGTATGTCATTACTTTAAATTCATTACGTTCTACTGGTGATGATGCCAACCTTTGCAATGCAAAATTGACAAGTAGCACAGACACTGTACAACCTTACTTGTTTCTCCTTTGCATTCAAAAATAGTCTGAGATGGTTCCATTTGTGACCACTGGAGCTTTTGAATTAATGTACGAGGATGCAGTACAATTGTGGAACTTCAGCCTAATCCCGATTTTTTTCGAAGCAGTGTGATTAAAACAATCCAGTTGAAATTATTGAAGGCCTTTTCTTCATTTATAGACATGACTAATGCCTCACGCTTTTCCCTCTCCTTTCGAACTGTCTCAGGTAAGAGTATAATATCACAACCAAATGGCAGATGTACAATTCCGTAGCCCAAATTTGCCCACTATAGTTAATGTTTAATTTTTATTTGTTTCTTGGCCCTTTGCTGGTTGTCGGGCCCTAATTCCGTGGAATACCATACCAAGAGATCACTAATCGACTAAACAACACATAATATTCCGAACATTGCTGAAGTCTCTCCTCTTCACAATAGTTTTCATAAAGCCCTTTGGTTAGGGAGTGGATGGTTTCATAATTAAATCCCAACGAGACAGAACATCTGCACAGTTCTGTTTTTAGGTCTCACCTAGCGTTGCTGCGCACATGCGCAGATCGCTCGGCGAGATTTATTGTAAATGAGGAGTTTTAGAAAAGGGCTTGAAGCCCCGCCCCTTATTTCCATTGGCTTGCGTCACCGTTTATGGTCGCTTTTTTGTCCGGCCCATCCGGACTGGATCGCCTGCTTCATGGCTGCCGTGAAGCAGTTTCTCATCGTAAGGAGGCGTGTTATGTAAACAAGCCGTGCAATCCAGATGGGCCGGAAAAAAAGGAGACATGTCACCGCGTGTTTATTTTTGCATCTCGCTTTCACTTTAAAGTGAAAGCGCGATGCAAAAATAAACAGCGGCAGCCTGGCGAGTGCTTGTTTCAAAAGCACGAAGGCTGTATTTGCACTTTTTTTTTAAGAGGCGGACACGTGCACAGAGACCACGACTGATCGAACTTCCGGCAGCAAGGGGACCAATAGTTTATTTTCCGTGATTTCGAAGATACCAAGTTTTGCCAAAGCGCAATAACTTTGCGTCAAAATAAACGATTGAATTTTATGCACATCGCGTTACAGTTTTCAACCCGATAACTAAGCAGTTGACTGGCTTATCTACCACCACTTATCGCTGCTTAAAATCATCCCCCAGGGCAGAAACAAAACAATATCCTGCGGAATACTGCGGAGGAGGCAGGGCTGACCCTGCTCCCTGAGGGCACAGTCCACAATGCCGCAGATCACAGGTAGTTATGGGGGAGGGAAAAGTGGTTGTAAGAAGGCTGAAGGCCAATTTTGGCGCTCACACGCCCCGGCAGCAGGAATTCCATGGGCGGGGCCTGAGGAGGGGAGGAGCGGCAATGCGCCGGGACTCGCGCGATTCTTGTGATGTGGCAGTTGGGGTCCAAGCGGCTGGCACGGTAGAAGATGCACACCCTCCCTAGAACCCGCCACTTGCTGGGATGGGGGCGGAACTGCTGTACACTCACCCTTGGCCTGAGCGGTTGAAATCCCTGCCCTCAGTGCCGGATCCGCGGGAAGGCAGAGGGGGGTCTACTGCGTCACAGTCAAACCAACTGCACAATATGCTGACACATGGAGGGGGTAGCCCAACTAATGCCCGCGTACAGCAACAGCATCGACGGGCTGGTAGAAGGTTGGTGACCGGGGCTAGTTTATTGGAGGCGTAAGGCTTCCAATGGTAGGAAGATCGTGTGCTACAGGTGCCCAACCACAGACTCTTCACTTATCCAGGCTCTAGAAGACGCGTGCAGGTGTGGTTCTTCGCTTGCTAGCTCTTACGTTGCTCTGCGACCACCCCTCCCCTGGGAATGCTAACTAACCTTAGATTAATGAGGAGATATGTGACTGTATTCTGGGGATATTAGATACTTTGAGTACTGGGAAGAGAAATAATATGTATTTGGGTTTTCTATTTGAAGAGGATGTTATAACGTTTCACAGGGAGTATCTGGACATTTACACAGTTCAAGCAAGGAAAAGAAGTTGATGCATATGACTTGACTGTGTGCTGTCGATGCTTTAGACTCGTCTTTCTGTTATGTAGACTGCTTTAATACAGATGTAGTGCTTATACTGTGGTGGTTTTCAATCTTAAACACTAATGATGAACCGGGAGAGGTGTTAATCCTTTAAGGAGATTGTTGCTCCACAACTGGACTTGGTGAATATGTAAATTTAATATCAAATAACACCTCAGAATTAGACGTAAAGCACATTAGGCTTCGCAATGAAGAGTGAAAATAATTCAAATGGAAACCATGAAGGTTTATTAAAAGTGTAAAGGCATTGCAGAAAGAACAAGCATTTGCAATAGGTCTCGCATTTACGCGAGTTTGAGCTCTTCACAATGCAAATAACAATGCCTTTTATTTTTGTTTTCGTTTTTAAAGCATAAATAAAAGGCATTGTCGTTTACAATGCCAATAGCTTAAACACGCGTAAATGCGAGACCTGTTGCATTGCAAATGCTTGTTATTCCTGATGGTCGAGTCATGCCCTCTGTAGTAGCAGGGGCGTAACACAGGCCCCCGCAGCCCCTGCATTGCGGGGGGGCCAGCAAGCACTACACATCCGTCGGGTAAATTTGGTAATTAAATGGTTACAGCATCGCCTTCGTTCGTTGCACCAGCACCTCGCCGTGGCCTCTTCAAATTGGTGCACGGTGCGCAGATGTCTCCGCGGCTGCGCGTTCTTCACTCTCAGGGTGGGGCTGGTCTGGGGACCATTGTCATGCGCAATTAAAAGTGCGCGAGTGAGGCGAGGCCTCACAGAGGCCAGAAATGACCGAGAGGGACCATGCGGCCGCAGCCAATCATTTAATTATTTCTAGCTCCTGACCAGCTTTGCAGTCTTGCCCTGTCTTCTGCCGCCCGCAGGTGAGTCTGTCTGTCCACGTCAGTCCGTGTCAGAGGGTGACCCGGGGTGGAATGAGATGCATCCTGGGGCGGGCGGCTGGGAATAAAAGTAAAAGGTCATATAGGCCCCAAACTGTTGTCTGCTTCCACGTTTGTCTCTGTCTTCCACCATGAAAATTCTATTACCACTACGTGTCTCTAGACGTCCTCGTGACGTCAAGTAACCCATCATTCGTCATTCCATCCCGCTTTTCCCAAGTAACCGTCACATCAGTTCACCAGACTCGGTAACTGCCACCATGCCGAGGTCTTTCTGGAAGGAGCCCTAAGAAAAGCGTATGGGCGGCGCTGAATGAATATTTATTGAGCGTTGTAATGAGGCCGACAATACTTTACACTACTTGCATTTCTTTTGAGCGTTGCAGTTTCCATCATGGCCGTAGATCTGAAATTAGCAGCCTTCCTAATCGAATCCTGACGTTAAACAGATGTGAAATATTTACCAATTTTTTAAAACACTGCTGTCTTGCAATATATTACAGCTATGCAATGTAAGCAGTCGGTAGTTCATTGCCTTCCCTTCTTAAGTTCTTTTTTCCCCCCTTGTTTCTTCCTGTTTTAATCCATTCCATGAGGCTTTGGTATTTGTTGAGTCGCGTCCTGGTGCACGAGAGCTCGCCAGGGAGAGACACATGGTTGTCTGTGGACGTGTAAGTGTGTAACTTGTACTTTGTAAAACTTGTTAGTCACTAATGTTGTGGTTGCTCAGGTTCTGCAGCAATAAGCATAGCAGGTCACTCCTTACGACTGTCATATTTGTGGAGAGCACTCCGAAATGACTCTTGGCGCTATTGACAGTTAACAGATGTTTATTGTTACCCAGCCCAATGATACTCAGTTTATCATCCTCGAAAAGATGAAAGCCTGTGTGGACCCACAAGGAATTGAACCTATAAACATGGGCTCAACCGTAGTTCACTTTAGCGGATACAATTATCCACTGAACAACCAGACCCACAGTCTTGAAGCACAAATTATTAAATAAATAAATATTTTAAGCAACACATTGAGTGCTGGTATTTAGGCCGTATGATGCAGTGGAAAGAGGTGAGTTGCGAAAATATTTAGGGCAATCTAACAGCGTAGTTAGGCACAGCACTAGCCACAGGCCCGCAAATTGAATGTCGGGTGAAATTTCTAGAAAATGATTAATTGACTTAATGTGAAAGTTAATTGAACCTGTCCAAATACAAAATCAGTATTGAAAGCACCGCGTTCGGAGTTAATACTTTTGACAGTGTAATATCTCTTCATGGGTATATTTTCCTAACCAGATAAGCCGGCATGGGCCTCGATGAACAGGAAGGTTCACTGCTTAGTGACCTGAATGTCTGGAGTTCAGATTCTGGTAAGGGAGGCTCAGACTTCCATGCCCCCGAGGTTGGTAAAATGAGAGCCATAAACTGGGTAAAAATAATATCTGTTAGTTACAGCATGCAGAAATGGCAGTAGTACACTATGACCATGTACATGCAACCTATTATTATTGTATTTCATTGTAGTAAATATACATCTCTTTATACTTCTTAAGGAGCCCTGGACTCTCTTTTTGTGTTGATTTTAGTTTGTATAAACTGGGCTGTTTTCCACTTATTTGCTTTTTCTTTTTTTGACACTGGTGTTTTGCCAGACCTAGGACCGATACTTTGGTTATTTTTTGGTGATGCTGGTGTTTGTCCAGACCTAGGACCGACACTTTGGGTATTTTGTGTTGACGCTGGTGTTTGGCCAGACATAGGACTGACACTTTGTTTTGGTAATAGTGCTCTTTATGAAACCTATATTCAGGTTATTATTATAAATGTATAAGAGCCTTCAAGGACGTTAAAAATACATTAGTAACATTAGAAATAAAGATTGTTATACGATACATTAATATATATTTAAGAAGCTTTATAAAAATTTAAATATACAGTAACAGATATGTTGATTGAGAAGAGATAATATTTCTGTGTAGACATCACTTGATGATTTTACCGTACATTTCATAAACTGTGGATATAAAAACCTACATGGCTGTGTTTTTAATCTCAGGTAAATAATACACAATGAAGGTTATACACACCTGCCTTGCAGCAGTGAGAAATCAGCCAGCCCTGAGTTTGGGCCACCAGACCCCTATTGAAGCTTGTAATGATAATCTATCTGTTCTCAACAAAATTTCATTCTGCCCTTGTGTTCAAGAGAAATTGGCATAGGATTGCATCATATTGACCTAGGCTGAGTAAGCTAAGATCTTTTTTCACTTACATTTCATGCAGTGTTCACTATCTAATATGTAAATAGCCAGTGGGATGGCCCTTTTCAAGGACAATTTTAATTGGATGGTTAACTATCTGTTAGAATCTTCTAAGTCAATTAAAAACTCAGTAGTGCTTCATTGAAATGCCTAGAAAAAGCACAATGTTACAAATGATTTTAAGTTAAGTCTTGTTTTAAAACCAACTTCAGCGAGCCCTCCTTTGAGTGTGTCTGTAGGTGTCTGCAGTGGATAACCGAAGCCAGGGCTAGGTGTAGATGCCTGATTAACCAAAATCAAGCTGCAGAGATTGCACTGGGACAGAGATCCCCACCGAGCAAAGTTAGATACAGGATTGTTGGACCTAGCCCTTTGTGTAGAGTCACCCCCAATATTTTTGCCTTCACCCCATCTGTTATCTGAACCAGTTTTTGTTGGCTTTTAGAACTCTGCACCGTTTACCACTGCTATACTGTGATAAAGTATTTGTGCTCTCTCCTTTAAGCATGGTAAAATTGGCTTACACCCAATTGCAACATTTAATTTACTTGTAAGTCCTAGTAAATTGGTACTACATGTAGCCAGGGCCTGTATATTGAATGTTACTAGTGGGCCTGCAGCACTTATTGTGCCACCCACTCAAGTAGACTTTTTAAACCCCATATCAGGTCTGCCATTGCAGCCAGTGTGTGCAGTTTTAAACTGCCATTTCAGCCTGACAAAATAAACCTTTTGCCAGGCCAAAACCTCCCTTTTTATTACATACAAGTCACCCATAGGGTAAGCCCTAAAAACCCATAGGGCTGGGTGCGTTGTATGTAAAAAGTTGGATATGCACTTTGAACTTTTACATGTCTCTCAAGTTTGTCTTTTTCTATTGCAAGACCTACCCTTCCCATAGGATTACATTGGGATACCTTATTACATTTAATAAGTGATAACGTTTGTTTGAGGGCAGGTAGGAATGTCCTCTTTGGAGACTGAGGAATTGTAATTTAAAACCCTCTTTAATGGTAAAGTCAGATTTCAGTCACAATTCTGAAAATGTCACTTTTAGAATGTTAATATAAGCTTAAATAAAGTTGGAAGGTGAAAGGATGCCATCTCAGCAGTGTTTCATGAAATTCGAAAAGTGATTAAAAATATTGACTACTATGGGTATCTCAAGATTGCTATGGATAATGCTGGAAGAAATGGACATAAGGAGAGAAGTTTTCCCACATTCGCATTGCGGCAGGTGGGGTGCACACAAGCGCCCCATGATATATTGATTATATAGGCTGTGCCTTGGGACGGTACACAGCACCTGTCACGCATGCATTAATGGATAACAAAAAATTTTTGGGGAAGAATGAGTATACATAAGGGAAGGACTGCATTCTCTAGTCATAATTTTCTCACTTTTAGAAAGTTGGCATTTTCTAGTCCTAACCATTTGGTGCCTGCAGACTGTTTCCTCGGTCTCATGACTAGTGTAGTTGGCTTTTGTGTATTCCTCCCAGACAGCCACAGAATAGAGGGTCTGGGTCGAATGGGCCATCCTGACTTGATGAGAGGTGCAGAGCAGTCACCTGTCACACTTGCACTTCACAGACTGCCTTAGTTCACACACAAAGGACTCTTCACTAGCCAATTGTGCCTGCAGACAGCCTGGAACCAAGGCAGGGAGGCAAGAAATTCCAGACATTTCTGTGGGGGGAAGACTCTAGAAGTTTTTTTTCACTTCAAAGTGGGCACAGGTATAAAAAGGGACCATCAGGCTCACTCTTCCGTACACTCCTGGACCTGTGGATACTACAGAAGAAGGACTGCCCTGCTGCTATGGGACTGCCTTGATGCTTGAGGGCTGCCCTGCTGTCTGAGAAAGAAGACTTGGGCCTGTACCCTTCATCCCAGGCTGAAGTGACTCCAAGGGTCAGCTGACTGCCCTCCTGTTCTGAGCTACCAGGATATAACAAGCTCCAAAGGCTTCACTGCAACAGACCAGCTGACCTGCTACACTGGACCTGCAAGTTTGAGTTTGAGTTTGAGTTTGAGTTTTAAATTATTTTTAAAGCGCACATACACCTGGTGGTTTCATGGCGCTACAGTATACTGAGTCCTTGAGAGGCAAAGGAAAGCAGGGGGGGACATTGACTTATTGGGGAAAGGCTTTAGAAAATAGGTAGGTTTTCAAAACCTTTCTAAAGAGGGAGTATTGGGTGGAACATCTGAGATGGGCTGGGAGGGAGTTCCAGAAGATGGGGGCAAGGGTAGAAAATTTTGAGCCTCCCCATTTTTTTCGACGAAAGCGGGGGATTAACAGCAGGTGTTGAGAAGAAGAACGTAGTTCCCTGGCAGGGACATAAAGTTTGATCTCCGAAGAGATAAAGGCAGGAGCAGAGCCTAGCTGAGCTAGGAAGGCGAGGCAGCCCACCTTGAACTGAGAGCGTTCACGAATGGGGAGCCAGTGCAAGGATTTTAGGAGGGGAGTGACGTGGTGGGATTTGGTGAGGTTATAAACCAAGCGGGCGGCTTGGTTCTGAACCAGCTGTAGTCGTCGTACGTTATAGGCGGGCATGCCGTGGTAGAGGGCATTGGCGTAGTCCAACCGAGAGACGACCATAGCTAGTACAATAAGTTTTAGGGCCGTGAAAGAGAAGAAGCGGGAAACCTTGCGAATAGTTCGAAGAGATAGAAAGGAGGAAGAAACCACCGAGCTCACCTGGGAGTGCAGAGTGAGTTGGTCATTGAGTTTAATGCCAATGGTTTCAACGGAGGAAGAAGGGGAAGGAGGGGACCCAAGAGAAGAGGGCCAAAAGAGGGGGGACCAGGGACTGGAGGAACCACCTGTCAAAACCAGCTCTGTTTTATCTGGGTTAAGTTTTAGGTGGTTGTGATTCATCCAGTCCCGGATAAAGAGCATTGTAGATTGGAAGTTAGATTTAGAGTCAGGGGATTGAGATAGAGAGAATATGAGCTGGAGGTCATCCGCATAGTTATATACGGAGACCTCCATTTGCTGAAGAGCAAAGATGAGGGGAGCTATGTACAGATTGAAAAGTAATGGGGAAAGGGAGGAGCCTTGAGGGACACCACATAACACTTTCCGTGGTTCGGCCGAGAAATCACCCAGACGCACCGCTTGGGTGCGATCACTTAGGAAGGAGGACAGCCAGACCAAGGCCGAGCCGCCGATCCCTGCCGCCCTGACACGGGAAAGTAAGATGGAATGGTCCACCGTGTCAAAGGCGGTGGAAAGGTCGAGTAGGACCAAGGCCTGGGGGAGCTCAGTGTCCAATCCCTCTCTAAGGTTGTCAAGTACTGAAAGCACAACTGACTCGGTGGAGTGGGCTGGACGAAAACCGGCCTGGCGGGGAGCTAAAACTTGGATTTCTTCCACGTAGGTGGTGAGTGCTCTGGTGACATGTCGCTCCAGGACTTTCCCTAGAAAGGGAAGCAGAGAAATGGGGCGATAGTTGGCGGGGACAGAGAGGTCCGCGTCATGTTTTTTGAGAATGGGGAAGATTATAGCAGTTTTGAGAGTAGGGGTAACAACGCCCTGCGATAGGGAGCAGTTGAGAAAAGTAAGCGGGGGTAGCGGGCAGTTCATGAAGATGTGACGGAGAATATGGGCAGGGCACGGGTCAAGTGGAGACCCAGATTTAACCAGAGGGAGGAGGCAGAGAAAGGATTCCTCTGTTAGAAGAGGGAATGAGTCAAAATAGGCCACTATGGGGGGACAGGGCGGGTTGAGAAAAGAGGGAGAGGGAGGGGGAATATTGGCTTTGATTGTAGCTATTTTTTCCAGGAAAAAAGAGTTCAAAGAGTCACAGAGCGATTGTGACGGGGAAGCTTTGAGAGTGGTTCTGTCGGAGTAAGCGAGTTTATTGATAATAGAGAAAATTTCTCTGGGCTTATTCTCAGCGACTAGAATTTTAGAGGAAAAATAGTCCTTTTTGGTGGACAGAATAGATTTTTTATATTGCAACAAGAGGGCGGTGTACTGGGCTTTAAGGATGGGACAGTACTGTCGTCTCCAGCCTCGTTCAGCGTGACGAACTGAAAGCAAGTGGACCTGCCTGGTCTCTGCTGGAGTGAGGTCCTGCCTCCTAGTTCCTGGACCCTTGGTGTGGCATCAGATGAGTTATTCCTAGAAGAAAAGGAGAAATCTTGATGTTTTGGGCTCTTCATGACCGTTAATGGGTCAGTTTGTGCCAAGACCTTGACGCCCTTGCCAACCGCCAAAGTGAAGATCTGGTGAACCAGACTCTTCACTCTACAGCGACCGCTGCCTACGCGCGATCTGCACTTATCACTACAGCATCGTCAGCCCGCAGTGACTGCCAAAACAAAGCGCGAGTGACGACCGTCCATGACGCCCGACAGGACCTTCGTGCCACAGTGATGACTGACTACGACGCCTGACCTGCTCTTCGCACTCCAGCGACGACCATCCCCAACACTGTCCTTACTCCTCACGGCCTCTTCCACCGCAAACTGGACTCTTCATGCTAGACTTTAGAAGGTAACTTTTTCAGCGGGGCTAACGTGGTCCCTGTGTCCGGCCTGCGCACCAGCAGGGTCTGCCTGAACTTGTGACTTTCACCCGGTCTTGCACGACCAGATAACCGCAAGAGGCGCTTTTTGCTTTCAAGCTCAATGCTTACTCTTAAATATATAAAATTGCATGTCAGTTCTACTGATCGAATTTTAGTCATTTTGGTGTCAAATAATATTACATTTTACTAAATTTTTCTTAAATCCGTGTGGTATGTTTCTTGTGTTCTGTCTACACTTTACTGTTTAAGAGCTACATAAATACTTTACACATTGCCTCTACGTTAAGTTTGACTGCTTTTGTGCCAAGCTACCAGAGGGTTAAGCACAGGTTAATTGATTGACTTTTGTGGTTCACCCGGACAAGGATTGAGGCTGTTGCTTTTGTCCTCATCTAACACCGAATTGTGAGAGCTATTTTACTTTCTGCCATTAACTGTCACAATCTTACTTTTTTGCTCGTTTATCTCAAGGAAATGTTTAGTTGCAATGTGTGCATTTTAGCAAATGGTGTCTCAGACCAAGAGGAATAAGGTCTAACAAAATCAACTCGTAAGCATGCATCAAGATGAATGGAATGAGATCCCATTAGATTAGTAAATATTCAAGGTAAATCATTTAGGTATAGTAAAAATAGAAGGGGAGCTAATAGATATCTCTATCTTAGACAATTCAGAGTTTCTATGTATACAGAGATTCCACTATCTCCGCAAACTACTACTGTACACCACATTGAAGAGCCTACAGCAGTTATTAATTTCAGAAGGGTATCTCGAGGATAGATCATTTTTCCCAAAGAGTTAGTTTGTCGACACGACCACAAGCTGTTGAGAAGTTGATAAAAGCAGTAAAAACATGCTTACCCTAGTGGCGTAACACAGGCCCCCTGCAGCCCCCTCGGGTCGGGGCCCCCCGAGCAGCAGGAGGCCCCAGAGCTGCAGGGGGGCCCCTCAGCACAGTACTCAGGCCTGATGAGCTCCGGATTAAAGATGAAGTGGGGGCCCCTCCATTGTACCTTGCAGGGGGGCCCCCTCATCTTTCGTTACGCCACTGGCTTAGGGCATCTTGTAGCACATGATAAACCCTGTATTAAGATAAGGTATACCCTTAACAACCACATAAGGAAATGCTGGATGTATCAAAATAACACACAGGATATGTGAACCAAATTACAATTTCGTGCAAAAATATACGAAATAAAAGTACTTAGACAAGAAACAGCAGTCAGCACAGGCTTTTTTTTAGTATTGTGGTTACCGGTTTGCAGTTTCAGTAGCTTTTTTTTAATTCAGAGTGTTCAATAAGAAGGCATACGCACAGGCACATTGACTATCTTTCTAATTAGAACATTTAGACTATTGTACACTGAATCATTGTTTTGTGGAGTTGAGCCAAGTGTACACAAGAAGCATGGACAGAAGGCACACTGATTTTACATGGTTATGAAGCCTAGTGACCGTTAAAGGTTACAGAGTGTTCAAAGCCTTCTCCCTTGAAGTATTTTAAGAGTACTATCTATTAATTATTTCCATGGGCTCTGAAAGATACCATCATTCTCTTATATACATGAAATATGTATACAAAATGAGAACCTAATTGTACAATGACGGCCATACCCAGATCTTTTAGGTTTAAATCTTTTTTATTTTAACAAAAGCCACATAAAGAAATGTGCATATGAAACGAGCCACACAGGGCTCGACAGGTGCAGATTGAGATGCAAAAAGTCATGCAGCTTTCAATATAGAAAGAGGAACATTATCCCTGCCCCCCAATAAAGAACCAAGGAAAGAATAACAAAGAAAAAAACAAAAGGGAAAAGCATGAGAAAAGAAAAAACGCTCTTCACTCTCTCGGTGTACTCTACTTCCATACAATGCGACTTGAGCAGTTATGTTCTAGGTGGCGCCGGAATGAGTCACACAGGAGGGTCCGGCGTAGTGAGGTACAGTAGGCGTAGGTACCTGGGGCAATACAGTTCTGTGAATTCTGTGGCCAAAAGAGCTAAAAATGGTTGCCAAAGTTCGCTAAAGGACGAGCCCTTACCGGCCAGGGAGAGGGAGATCTTTTCCATGCCCAGTACATGCCAAAGACGGTGATGCCACCCATTGTGTGTGGGGACCTGGTCTGTTTTCCAGTGTATAAGTATGTTCTGCGTTGCTGTATCCAGATCTTTTAGATGTGTTTTGGGGAATTTAGCCGACACAGGTAGACAGTATTTATTAAACACAGCATCAACAGAGACATTTGAGCCTGACCGTTTTATTAATTTTGAAAGCATTACAAAATTAAGAATTATGATGAATTTGTATCAATACTCAACACTGTTCTTCCACAAAGGATGAAGAAATGCCCACTGTAAGAGATTGTGGTATTAGTTGACAGGGTAGTCACCCCCCTCAGGAAACAAGAACAATCCTTGTTAGGGTGAATCACTAAAGTCACTAAATTAACTTGAGCTTAACCCCCTGGTAGCTACCGCACAGAGTAGATAGGCTTAACTTAGAGGCAATGTTTAAAGTATTATGCAGTACTAAAACAGTAATATAACTCAAATGCAAAGCAATCCAAATCCCAAACCGAGCTAGAAAAATAGAGCAAAATTTCATTAAAAAATGACACCACAATGACAAAAAAACAATAAGGGGAACTGGAGATATACATTTTTTACTTTTGAGTAGAAGCACTTTCTTTACTGTATTGTATGGGGTCGTTCCGGATCGACTGGCTGGCAGTAGTCTCTCTGGATCTTTCCTGCTAATCGAGGATATACAGAATGGTCCATTTTCAGGGGGCCAATCTGCTTGCTTCTCAACCTTTTCAAAAGTGGAGACAAAAAAACCTCTAAAATGCTCCTGGTATTTTGGTATTTGCTGTTTATGAGTAGCTGGTTTAGAGCAGACCAAATAAAGGCATTAGATATTCTTTTTAAGGTGTCAATCCGCTATGTTTGAGCTGCTTCATACTTTGCAGAAGAAGCTATTGATGATCTACCACTTTTTTGTATTAGTTTCTGTCTTTCTAAAAGGCGGTGTAATTTGTGCACCATGTTAATTTGGAGGGTTCAATATTGGGCCCTCAGCCTCCCCTTCTAAAACCCAGTGTAGAAATGGGTTCTCCAACAAAAGAGAGCGCAATCCCTTAAGAGATATCTTTGAAGAATGTATTCAGGTAGTTAAGTCACTCCTCACCATGTGCTTCTGTTTCTTAGTCCTATTTAAGAAGATTTCATGTACTTCTTGATGAGTCTTTACTGTATGAGGCTTGCCGTTTTGTAGACAGCTGAAAATCATCTAGTTTTCTTAGGTCACCAGATAAAGGAGACATAACAGACAAAGATCCATTGAAAAGTTTTGACCTCTTTTTTTTATAATTCTTTCTTCCTGCAATTGATGGGATGCTTTCTGTGCCTCCTCTGATCTACCAGGATGTACTCTTGTGCATTTTCTCCGTCATCACAGGAAGATGATGATTTCTCCCTGGGAGGGCTTATCCTCTAATCCATTCTTTCCCTGATCGACTTAGGTCCTTTCTACTGGGGATTTCAAACGTTTCATTCTCTCTCTGTTATGCAGCAAGGCTTTAAAAGGCAGAGAGGAGCCTGCGTGACAACACATGTTGGTAAGTGCGAGTATAGCTGAATGGGAGGGTTTTGTAGTGGGGCCGCATCCCCTACAGCATTCAGCTTTGTCCTTGGCATCTTCTGCTCTCTTGGTAAAGGAGGGCTCAAAATGGTAGCCCGCTTCCCTCTTCAGCAGAGCTCAAACTGCTGGTGGTCTCTGGATTGCTTACAGAAGGTGCTTCAGTCAGCAACCCCCCCCCCCCCCCTCACCTTGATATTCCCCTATTTGACGGCAGTACCATGTACTATTGTTACCAGTGATGGGATCCCAGTAGCTGCACTTGATAGTACTTTGTAGCAGAGTCCCCAAATGCCTTGTTACAGTAGCATTATAAGGAGTGAGATATGAGACAGGCATTGTAATTGTCTCACGTGCAGCAATGTAAAGAAACAAAAGGCATTCTAATCAAATTATTAATCCCCTCTAGAAGGTAAATTTTCCAGTGCAGTAATTGTGGGTTTTTTTTCTTTCCCTTTTTTTGTTTTACAGGAATTTAGCAATTGGGATTGGAATTCAAAATTTTCCAGAAGGCCTTGCAGTCAGTCTCCCCTTGCGAGGAGCTGGATTTTCCACATGGCGGGCATTCTGGTAAGGGAGGTTCCTGCACCATGTTGTTCTCCGTGTTTTTTGCTGATTCAGGCAGTATTTCTGTTTCCAATTGTGGTATTTCAAATTTTTCTTCTCACAGTGTTATTAATATATCTAAAGTTTTTGTTTTTTTAAAATAAAGTGCATTGTTGTATTTTTAGTGAAAAGAATCCATGGGTGCCTAGTGCTTAATCACTATGAAACTTTTACATTGAATTACTAATAAAAGTAACATTTTCTCCATAAGGTATTTATCAAATGGTATATGTGGAATAAAGAAAAAGCATGGCCAAAATACATATTGAGCCATGCTTGAAAAGAAAATGAAAAATAATTTAATGTGCCTTGAACTGATTGACCAATTCAAATCCCATTTTTATTGGGAATATATTTTGTACAAAACAGTAGTATATATCTTAATCTTTTTTTGCTGTCAGCCACCTGGTCTTTCTGGTAATTGGAAGTTTTTTTTGTGGTTTTAAAGTATAGAAAAAATAATTTTGTTACATCGACAATAGGTGTGATCATTGGATAAGAGCACATAAAGTTGTGACTGGATTGTCACTGACTAATTTATTCCTTTTGTTCCTTTGGCTGTAGGAGCAAGTGCTGTGCGTAAATAATTTAGGTTTGTTTGGTAGAAACTGCTTGTTGTGTTTCTAGATTTGATTCCAACAATGAGATCTGAAAAAGATCCGAACCTGGATGGCAAAGATTACAATTGGTCTAAAGCCGTTAGGCCCAAGGTGTTGCCCTTCTTCCAGGCTCTAGCCTGATCGAAAAGTAGATCCGAGTGGCTTTCCAGTGCGAGGGGGAAAAGCTGCTCCAACAGGATTCGTTTCATAGGACTCAGGGTGGGTCTGGAAGGAGTGTATTCTGCATATTCAGAATTTTGCTCAGTCATTGTTCAAACCAATGTTAAAAAAAGGATCATAACATATTTCATATGGAGAAACTGAAAAACGTTCAGCAAGGAGAAAATCTGAATGAACATGGTTAACAAATAATCATAACCTGCACGGGACTTGGGGATGAAAAACCAGCTAGACTGAATAAAAGTCAGTGAGAATTAATTAGGATCTGGAAAACCGAATATATAGATTCTCAAATCCCTCTTTTTCTGTTCCATTTTGGCTGCAGGGCTTATCAGGCAGGAACAAGTGAGTTTAGCGGGTCAACTGTCCTCTTAAAGATTCTGGCTGTATTCTCAATTCTCATTTTTATAGTCTAGGCACAGCCATTTGCACAAAAGCTACTTCTAATCTCCCTCATGGCACTTAGTACTCTAAGGTTGGCAGGTGCCCCCACTTCTCTAGGATTGCAGAAGGAGACCCCCAACAAGCTTCTTCCTTCTCAGCAAGCATGACAGCCTATCCCAGCACCTCTCTCTTCACTGTGACAGAGTAGAGGTGATATTTTTCGTCTCCTCCGAATCCCCTGAACCGCCATATTTTTATAGCACCCTAGAGGCAGTGATTGAAATTCCTTAGCTTCAGAAGGGCTGCTGGCTGTGGCAACAGAAGTTTGAGGTTTGCAACACTTATCCTGTGAGCCTGGAGACTGTTCTTTCGCAAGGACCTCAGTCTCCACGCAGAGTGACACAAAGAGCCTTCCGTCACCGGAAGTCCTGCAGGCTGGAGAATGAGCCTGAGGGTGCTGACTAAGGGTGGCGCCTGTTGTTGCTCTCCCTGATTTGGGGAAACAGACGGGTTTGGATAGGGTCATCTTCAGTTGACAGAGTAGGAAGAGAAATTCAGGTTATCAGGATTTAAGTAGAGGGGCTCCTGCACATCCATGATGAGACATGGTTCAACGGAAGAGGATCCCAGCATCGATGCCCCATCTGACAGGGTGGTGCTGACTGAAGAGAAGTCCATCTCTGGAAGATATAGCTGCTGAGAAGGTTAATGTGCTCCATCACCTGTGACCTGCTAGCATGAATATCAGCGAGCCACATTACTTGGTGGTCTTGTCCTCTGACTCACAGAAAAGGGGAATGTTGTCTTTCTCTTTAGTGAGCAAGGCTGCTGCCCCACCAATGAACCGGTGCCGGATGGTCCTGGAGGTGAGAGGTTTAAGATTGGAACCTCACAGAAGATGAGTCTCATGGTTCTTTTTGGGGTAGAATATCCCACCTGGGGACAAACTTGCCTCCTTTGTTCCTGGTTTCATACTCTTCTGTTGAGATGTGTAGAAGTGTGTTAAAAATAATTCTTTGGATGCATTTCTTGAGTTAAGAGGCTGGTTCACCTGAACTGAACATGATCGTAGACACAGATACTTGCTTGCACTTGATTGTGCCTACACTATCGGAGGTCCTAACATAATAGAATTGATGCATAATGGCCCTAGTATTGGCATACAAGGGCCAACTTAAGACTTCAATTTTAGCACAAAGGGTCTAAATCTGTCGTTAAAATGATTTCCAGGCCAACGTCTCCTGTACAAAACAGGGAACCACCGAAAAGACATTGATTTAGGCTCAGATACAAGTGGTTTTCAACCAAGTATCTTTGGTGCAGTAGAACGAAAATAGGGTTTTCACGATCCTGAGATCTAACAATTGCTGACAGTCTTGAGAGTTGTTTCCAGTGACATTGTTCTAAAGCCGTTAGGCCCAAGGTGTTGCCCTTCTTCCAGGCTCTAGCCTGATCGGAAAGTAGATCCGAGTGGCTTTCCAGTGCGAGGGGGAAAAGCTGCTCCAACAGGATTCTGCTGCTTGGTTCATATACCTTTATGATGCCCCTATATGTACCCCTAATAAATACCATTACAAATGTATTCAGTTCATGAATGCTGAGATAGTGGAAGTTACAGCAGTTAAACTGATAATTGGAGGACAGCTAAATATTGTGATGGACAGGCTCAAAGATTTATAGACAGTCAGTACATGATTTGAGGTAACAAACAATGGCCCAAAACCTCAAATGAACTAGATTTTACATTCTGTTGGATGGTGAATAACTCGTACGTCATATTAGACCGCTTCCTGGCAGGTTGCTCAATGATGCATATGGTGCTAGAGTCAAATATTGGGAACATCACTAGGCTTCGATATTCATGATGCGGAGTACTTCCAGGAGTACAGACAACCCTAGAAGCCTACGCATCAATGTTGCATCCTCCATGACGCCTTAGTCAGGAAAGAAGCGCTTAAATGTGTTACTGGCTTAGCCGAAAATTACTGGGATTTATGGGACTTCTTAAAGGCGGTACTGAAAAGTTTTTTATTTTCCGCTTCAGCTGGGCTTGATAAAATGATGTCAGACCCAGGCACATGGAGTCACAAATGAACTTTATAGTAAGGGAAATACAAGAGGACAGGCTCACTAAAGCTTTGGTGCAAGCCTAAAGTGATTCGGGTGCAAGTCAGAAAACTTGCTATTGATAAAGCAGAGTATAAATTACTCTGTCTCAGATGGAACTATTGCCCCCGGGAATAATAAAGCAATAGAAATGCTAACAAGCAAACTTTGTGCTAAACGGGCAATAGAAAGGATAGCTCTGCTACGAGATGGGAGGGGCTTGCCGGTAAATGATGACAAGGAGATAAACTTCCACACTTGAGACCTTCTATGGTGGTGTATATAATGCAGAATAGACATAGTCTGAGAGAAATATCTGAAGTACAGAGAGTCGTAGGAGGCAAAGCGGCCCAGCTGGTACGGCCTATTCAGGTGGAAGAGAAGATCAAGTACACACCTAGTCTCAAGTCGGGGTAGGCACTGGGCTTCATCTGGGCTACTCGGCCCTATACTATACAAATTCTTGTGGGCCCTAGCTCCTGTCCTAACTAAACTCTTCAATTCCTTTGTAGACTTCAGAATCATTTCTCCCTCAATGAGGGAGGCTGCAATAAAGGTCATTCCCAAACAGAGAAGAAACTTGACCAACAGATTTCCCACATGAACCTTAATGTGAAACTCCGTATGGGCATTATAGCTACTACACTGGGACTGATGCTACCTGGCCTGATTGAGCCGGATCAATTGGGCTTTATATGCGAAAGACAATACAGAGACAACACTAGTAAAATCCTTCATATCTTTGAAAATAAGCAGAGAATATATAAACAGGCATTAATGATCTCAATTGACACTGAGAAAGTGTTTGATCGCGAGGACTGACGGTTTCTTGATAAGAGACTCTTGACGCATTTGGCATTGTCCCAAATATAAAACATTTGATATTTTATGGGTTATAGGTCTCTCTCAATCTCAGTAAGGGTCCGTGGGGATTACTCTACCCCACATCCTTTTCGATTAGTAGAGGAACTACAAAGCCATGCCCCTTTCTCGACTATTCTTCGTGTTCGCTATGGAGCCCTTAATTTAAAGTTTATGCCTTGCTATGCTATGTTAAAGGGATTCAAATAGGTGGTAACAACTTTAAAATAATGCTGTATGTTGACAACATCCTTATCACTATGTCACTATGTCCTTTTCTGGTCAATACAATTCTTAATGGAGGAACTCAGTTAGGTGTCAGGATTTAACATAAATCTTGAACAATCTCGTTTTTTTAACATATACAATCCGACAAGAACAAATACCTTAAAAACTGTAGAACCGTTCTTGGAGCCCAAAGACTTGATTACTTATCAGGCGATCACAATTACACATATCAAGCTGTCAGTGATCATTACTATCCACTATTAAAAGATATCCATAAAGAACTAAACATGTGGCATGTGAACGATTTGTCATGACTTGGGTGTAAAGCAGCTGCACAAATGACAATATTGCATTAGATTTGTTCCTTTTTCAGGTAATACCATGCCCCCTACTGGAGCAGATAATCAGTGACTTTGTATGCGCAGGGAAACATACCCTGTTTGCGAGTTGCTTCCTAACCAAGCCTCCGAAGGTGAGGGGACGAGGGCTTCCCAATTTTGCTAGGTATTCTAAGCAACTCAACTGCAATACCTTGGAGAACAGGAAAACCAGAGTCTGGAAAACATGGTGCATTACTGAACGAGTGACTACATGTTTGGACAATTCTATGAAAAAAGACACCATAGTTGGAGATTGTACCCGTCACCTATCACACATGCCCTGATTGATGTCTGGGAAAAGGCGTTGAGCAAACAGTGCTTTGCAACTTTCCTGTCCCCAGTGTCACCCATTACAAGTAGTACAGTCTTCAATCTTGCCTTACATGAGAAACATTTCCTTAACGTGGTGTGCATGGTTGCCTAGGAATAGGGTAGCTCTTTGACCTGAACTGTATAAGGTGATTTGAAGCTCTTGAAAGAACTTATGACCTCCCTGAAGGTGAGAGACCTAGATATTACCAAACAAAGCATCGCGTTCTGCGTTAAGCCATACCCTACGGCTCTTCCAAGGTTTGAATAATGGTTGCTTTTATTTTCCGATTATATGTGCCTTGTTTTTCAAGTCTATAAGCTGTTTATATATTCCGATAGTACAATGAGAGCCTGAGGTCAGAAACTGTTAGAATTGGAACTCAGTGGAGTTTTCTCAGGGCAGGAATGGGAGATGGTATACATTCTAGTATACAACACTGCCAGATACTCTACAGTGAAGGAGGTTTTGGTCAAATTAGTGGTGCAGTGGTAGGACAACCCAGTAAAGCTCCACAAATGGGATGCAACTAGGTCTGACGTGCTGGAGAGGGTGCGGAGCCACAGGGGTAGTTCTCGATCTTCACTGACACTGCCCCAAGCTGCATTCCTACTGACAAAAATGTGAAGAGTCGTAGATAAAATGTTTCATACTACTATATTCAGATTCCGAAGCATGCACAATACTGAGCCCCCCAAACTGACAGCTGCCTGTTAACCGCTTAGAGACAAACAAATGTCCTTCACCCTGTGCTCCGCCAGGAAGATTATCACTACAAACCTAGGCTCCAGAGAACAGGAAAGTAATGTATCAACTCTGGGATCTTGAGGGTTTGGACAATACTCGCACTGGATGGAATGCATCTGAATCTGACTAGACCCCATTTCTGGAATATCTCTCCAAGGAGTTCAGGCAAAGTTTATGTTCAAAATACATTAGTGTTTAAGATCATTCCAGTAGACCACTTCCAGCTTCTCCAAAAGTGATGTGACAATAGATGTTTTTCGACCAGTGGAGACGTCTGAGAGCTAAGTGGGTGCGTTGCTTCAGAGGTGGTTAGATAACAGGTTGTATGACCTTGCAGGCAGGCTAGGCGATGGGTTGCACCCATGTTGAGGGATGAGGAGGCTTGCTTTCAGTTCTCTTCCCTCTTATTTTATAGTAACATGTTTTGCCACCTTTCATAAATGATACACACCTGTGTATAGGTTAAGCGTTAGATCCCTCCCGAAGACATATGCTGTACCAATACCATTGTTTTCTCTTGAACTAAAACTAACAAAAATATTTAATCACAACATGTGAATGGTTTAGTGCTTGAACGAACTAAAATGTACTGTTTGAAATGTGTTTAGTTGTTCACCTTTTAAAGTTTCATTTTCAATCTAATTAAATTAAATGGGGTATAAAGCATAAAAGTCAGTTGTGCAGATCTAAAGATCTGCTTGTGTCTCTTTATCCTAGACAGAATTCAATAAAAGCGCTTTTTCTTGTGTGGAAAATAGTGGTACTCCCCAAGATTTTCAATATTGCATTGGCAGTAGAGGCACTTTCTATAATTCTAAGCAAGATGTAAGTAGCAGACTAGGTGACAAAATTGCTTTGTGCTTCAAATACATTGATGCACTCAAGAAACAGGCAAATATTAACCCAACAGCCATCAGTGCTGCCAATTTTCTTTTCTGTTTTAATATTTTTCGGCCATACTCCGCTTCTGGCCTCATCATAACTACCCTACAGCATCACACATCTTAATTGTCCTTCTTAAGCACTGCTTGTAGCCATTCCTTCAAATATTACTGAAGTGTATTGCTGAAAGTACTGGATTGGAGGGTTTATCTGTCAGTGTTCCTGATGTGTCTTGCCTTAAGTTACTGGTTATAGTGAGAGCTGCTGAAATGTATTGCTTCGATTAATGCTTAAGATTTCTGTTTGGGTATTTTTGATGATTATTCCTTCGAATTCCTAATGGTTATTGATTGAAATATTGCTGATGCACATACGTTGAGTAATGCGGATGCATTTTGCATTGAAGTGTTTCTGACGGCGGTTGATGTGGTATTGCAGAAAGAAGGGACTATTTATCCAGCCGCCGGGTAAATAGTTTATAATCACTGCTATTTAACGAGCAGCAGGCAAAATAGTACATAATGTTTGCTATTAAGACAGTGGCTGGCTAAATTCCTGAAACTTCACTGCTTATCCGGACACAGGCTAAATAGTATAGATCATATACTATTTGACTGGCATCCTGATAAATATTCCAATAGAGGTCTTTATTAAGCTTGATGTGCGGGGAAAAAAGAGACCCCAGGCAATGGTGGGGGAGGGGTCATCTTGTAATTGTGGTTCAGGAAAGTGAGTAAAGTATTTGAATGTAAGTGCATATAAAAATGTACAAAAGTATATACAAAGGGAATTGCATAATTTAATCTAAGCTATTTAGAAATTAAAAAAGGAAAATTAATTTTGATTAAATATATTTGCTAATATAGTAAATTAAATGTAGGTATCAAACTTTTTCAGAAGCTTCAGGATATGGCACATAGATTTTTGTGCTGCAGTCTGGTGTATTTGGCTGCCTGCAAAGAATAATGAGTATGGTTTAATGCATGTTACATACGTGTTTTCTTGATTCATGAGTAGGATTGCCTCCTTTCCCATGTTTTAAGAATCTGCAAAGCCCAAACATGATTCTTAAGAAGAACTTTATACGAAATCATCTGTTTTCATTTAAACATGGCCTTTCTCTCTTTGTACACTTTATCAGTCGAGGGTCATTAAGGCAGCTGTTGAACACATTTGAAAGTCTTTTCCTCTTACATTGACTGTTTAAAGTATGTGCTTATAAGGGGAAAAATACCAGCTTTAGGTGATTTTAACTTTTTTTGTACCAGCAGGCCATTAAAATACCAGTCATGCCAGTATACAACGGCCAGGGGGCCACCCTACTCATGAGTATACAATATTTATTTAATGTTCATGATCCTTGTTTTGATGAATTTTGAGGGTTTCTTAAGGATGGCCTTATGCTTGGTGTGGGCTTCTTCTTAAGGGGGGATTGTGCTTGCATGGTTTTCAGAGCTGGCAACACAGTAGCAGCTGAAAGGCTAGGTACGGTTGCCACCAGGCCAGTATTATACTGGCATGACCGGTATTTTAATCTCTCTGCCGGTCCAAAAATAGAAAAGTCACATAAAGCTGACAAAGTTCAGAAGGCCAATAACCAATAGGATCGGGAGATCTTGGTAAGCGCGACAGGAACTAGAAAGACCAGGGTGACTAACGGCAAGAGCCCCAGGAGGACCAGAGCATGGAGGGCCAGTGGACTAAAATGATAATGCTCAGGATGCCTGCAAGCAGAGCTAAGAAGGTGATGAAGAACAGGGCCTAAGGGACCAGGGCCCACGTTACCAAGTGTAACATATCGATATCTCTGGTAAGAGGATTAGGGTGGGGAGGATCAGATGCAAGAAGGCATACCAGAGTCAGGAAGACCAAGGGAACTGGACATGGGTGGCCAGGAGGACCACAATTAAAATGTTCAGGTTCAGGAGGACTCAAACAAGGAGAACAGGGACCAGGAATACCAGAATGACAAGAAGAAGGGCAATCAGGACAAGGAAGATCATAACCAGAATGACCAAGCCAAAGGGCTAGGAGCAGGACGGCCAGACTCAGGAGGACCAGAACAGGGAAGACCATGGCCAACTGGTGCTGAACCTCAAAGACAGGAGTGGGAGGACCAAGACCAGGAGATTCAAGACCACACTCAGGAGGACTAGGAAGATCAGGAGCATAAGGACTGTGACCTGTATGACCAAGGGACCAGAATAGGCAAGGAAAAGTAGGGGGCAGTACCAAGGATACATGAGGAGAGGTGCAGGGCAAGAAGGGCTAGAAGGATCATGGCCAAGAGCACCAGGAACAGGCCTAGGACTGCAAGGGGGTCCTGGATCTCAGGACCAATATCAAGTGGAGCAAAAAGCTAGGACGTGGGGCAGCAGGGCCAGAGTGAAGGGAATCAGGATGACCAAGGCAGCTAGAGCTAGGAAGACCAAGGGGACTAGAGCCAGATGGCCAGGAGGACCGGGACCAACATGGCAAGGCTCAGAAGGACCTAAACAAAGCTCAAGAAGGCCTAGACTAGTGGGTGCAATGCCAGACGAACCATGGGGCAAGGAACAGGGCCAGGAGAACCGGAATGATCCAATCCAGAAGCATAAGGCTAAAAAGGTCAGACCTAAGATGCCAGGTGGACCAAGAGCAGGTTTATCAGGTACCAGGTGAACAGGATGAGGAGGAGCAAGGAACAGGTCAAGGCGGTGAGAGTCAAGATGACCAAGAAAGTATAGACAGGGCTAGGAGAAGGGGACCTGGAAGGAGCAAATGGCCATGAAGACCAGGACCAAGAGAACTAGGCATACTAAAACTCAAACAAGGAGTCACAAGAGCAAGATGATTAAGGCATAAACCAGGAGAACGTGACTGTGACAACCAAGGATAGGAATACAAGTCGTTGGCAAACCAGACCCAGAGTGAATAAGACTGGGAGAACAGGACCTGGAGGATCAGATGTACAAGAGCTGAGAGGACTAGGGCAAGGAGAACCAGTGGGTCCACACCCGAGGGGACTAGGAGAATCAAGACCTGCATACCACGACAAGGAAGATCAGGGTCAGGAGGGAAAGGAGGACCAGGACAATGGGGCCAGGATGACCAAGGCAGGTGGCTAGGAACAGGATGATCAATATAAGGAGGATCCGGATTAAGATCCATGATGACCAGATACAGGAGGCTCAAGCCAGGTGTATCATGACAAAGGCTCAGTTTTACGATATATATATAATTTCTTATTAACATTTCTGTCTGTATTTATCCATATTTATTTTTGGACCATCTTAAGTGGTATTTATCCATATTTGTTTTGTGAATAAATAGTCATAAAACTGTATATTTCCACATCTATTTAACTGATAAACATGCACTTATCTTTGCTGCCTGTCGCGTTTAAGCATTTTAAGCAGCCAAATATAGCAAAACAATACGCCCACAGGTAAATATCAACATTATAATAAAACTATATGTTAACATATGCTTGTATTTAGGGAAATCTCAAACTGTTTTTTTTTTACTTCTAATGCGGTCTATCTGGTCTGCTGTTGTCCTGGAAATCCTGAAAAACAGCATGGAGAGTCGCCCACAAGAAGCAACGTTTTCTGTATTTTTCTGCTTTTAAAAATAAATACAGGCAGGAAACGCATTATTTTCTGTATGTATTTACCTATAAAAATTATTAAAAATGGGAAAACTGGGTACCTTAATCATGACCAGATGAGGAGGAGGGTCAGGAGAACCAGTCAGATCAGGAGCAGGTTGACTAGGGGCATTGGGACCAAGGACCACATGTAGGAGGATTGGGTGGCCTAGAAGGACTAGGATAGGCAGAATCATGGAAAAGGACTCAGCAACCAGGGGTGCAGAACCAAGGGGACCAGGACCTGGAGTACCGGTGGAGTAGGAAGAGCAGGGAGACGAGGATCAGGGGGACCAGGACAGTCTGAGCCAGGAGGACCATGTAGGACAGATCAGGACCTGGATGATCAGGCCCAGCCCAAGAGGGCCTAATAAGGAGAACCAGACCAATGGACACAGTACCAGCTTGACCAGGGAGACAGGAACCAGGGCCTGGAGGATCAGGATGATCCGAATATGAGTGTCAAACCCAGGAAGACCAAGACAAGAAGGCCAGGTAGAGAAGGAATCAGCAGGATCAGGGTAGAGAAAATCAGTAGAACCAAAACAAAGTAAACCATGACCAGGAGATGCGGGAGGGGCCAATACAAGGAAGACTCAAGACCAGGAAGGGCGAGGAGGAATTAGGGCAAAGAAGGACTAGAACCAGGAACACCAGATTGAGAAATCCAGTTTCATAGTTAGGAGGAGGACTTAAGCAACAAAAAAAAAGTAGGACTTGGAACATTACGAGGAGGAGGATTAAGTCCAGAAGGCATTGAAATAAAAGGAAGAACACCGGAAGGAGAATGAGACCTATGTGTTTTTAGGCCACATATATTGGGATAACCTTCTAGTAAACAAAATCTTATTCATGGCTTATTTGACTTACGTAACTAATGGTGGGTATTTACTGAACGATCAGAGTATGTACAGTGAATAAAAAGCCCGGACTGTTATACTCGGAGCTTTTAAGGACTGCAGACGCTGCCTGGTGCTGGCACAGTGTTTTGAGAGTGGATCAGAGGGTCAAAAACCTATCAGTGTCTAAAAATGAATCAGTAAAAAGGACTGTCATCTGTGAAGGATGGCGGAAAGGGGTTGAAAAATGCAGAAGAATCAAGTTAGGAAAATTGTTTCTGGCTAACAAAGGGAGGGTCAATGGACTATGGGAATCAGGAAAGAAGATCAGGGGATAAGAAGGCTCTGATGAGCAAAAGAGGGTTTGAGGGAGGCACAGATAGAAGGAATCAGATGGCCCACAGATGGACTCTGAGTAACAAAGGCTCTGGTTGGCAGCTTTGTTACCACTGGAAACCAAGGGCTGCAGTGGTAGCTTCAGCACTAGATGAGTCGTCTTCTAAACTCTGAGTGTAAGTTGAAGGGTGCTGGAGATACATTTTGCATATGTTTTTTGGATGGCAGCAAAGAGGCTCTGACTGGACTGTGTGACTCCCAGACCTTTGCGCTGACATTTCATGTACATGGCGAGTATGTGCAGTGGATGTATAAAAGTGGGTAGTAAAAAGTTTTTTGTGTGTGCCATGCTGGTTTAGCATAGCGCGTGATGCAGAGTGGATACAGCTTTCCTAGACAGTGGAAATATATTGACTTTATTCCTGTAGCTCGAGGATGGAGACCCAAACACTGTAGTGAGTGAGGATGGAGAAAGGAGTACACATTGAAATTCAATGGAGTTCTTGTTAACAAAGGTTTTGCTGATTAGTTCTTGTTTTTCCTGGGCAATGACACTTGGTAGATGGTAGGAGTGAGTTTCCGTGTTTAAAGGTAAGAAACGTTCTAAGCAGGGTCAGGCTTTTTGTCAGAGTCTGATGACTGCTACAGGAAGGCTGGTGGCATTCAGGTGCAGAGATCTCACACTTTATTGTGCCCTTGTTTGGGATACTCCTGCTTGGAGCCAACACCATTGCTACCTGCTGTGAGAGCCAGCATCTCACACAAAGGCTGTGCCTGAGCTACAGCCAGATATTTGACAGAGAATCCATAGACAATGGATCCATGTTCCCTGTCTGGAAAAAAAGTATAGTACTGGGTCTGTAAAATGATCGGTCCATAGGTCATAAGAATGGAGGAAGCCAAAAGCCTCTGTTTACTTACAGTTTCTTGTTTCCTACACTATTTGTAATTAAGTCGAGGACTAAAAGATCTCTCTGTTTCTTTTGTTCTGTGTCTTTCTCTGATTTGCTGTAAATAGTCCTTCATATTCTACTGACATTGACTTCACTCAGTTATAGTACCTTTTCCTACTAATCCTTCCTCAGGAACCTCTTTCCTGTCTTGAGAGGAAGGAGAGGCAATGGTCAAGTGTGTAGCCTGAAGCTTGTCTCCCCCTCTTAAGAATAACCTTGTGTTGTTCCCTGGTCATTCCTACCTGAGACAAAACTTGTATTAGAATAGCCTTCTTGTAAACAAATCTTATTCATGCTTCTTTGTTCCCCAATCTGCTATTTCTTTATATAGGGTGTAGTTCAAAGATGACCAGGGAGGGCCCAACTGTTCTTATTCCTTACTGGTGGAGCACCAGCTAGAGAGAATGGCTCAAACATTCCCAGAATTCTGCTTGGGTGATAAGCCATAAGAGCTGCTCCTAACCCCATTCTCTTTAGGCCCTGGCCCCTTTCAGTTTTCTTCTGCGCCCCCACCGTCACTGACGAAGGGCTCCAGGAAAGGCAGTTTACTTGCCGAATACCCTGGTCTGCTATATCATCCCTTGGGTAGCCTGGACTGGAATCAGGGTTGACTCCCTCTCCAACTTTCAGACACTGCTGTACCCCCTGACAAGAGTCAGCAGCAACAATCCAGTTTTAGATTGTCTACTCTATCTACTCTTAGGTTCATTACACTTTACCTCAACCCTGTGTTACCTTTACCAGGTAAGACGTTCGTCAGGATGGACCTTCTTTGACACTTGTCAGAGGAGCCCAATTCAACCCACTTTGTTCAAGTTCCATGTTCTTCATGGTTGGAAAGTGGATTATTGGTAGGGGCAAATGTAGGTCTGCCACTGGCAATACGGCCACTAACTCAGTTTAGATCTCAGAATAGGTCTTAGAAAATTATTCCTATGCTCAACGCTTGGTAACGTGGCTGCGAGCAGGCAAGCTTAACTTCAAAAACAGGTAGGTAAAGCATTTAAGAACACCAATTCAGTAAATAATTAAGAAACAATCCAAAATAAAAATCCAACACCAATGTATAACAATAGGAAATATTTGTATCTTTTAAATGACACCAAAACGAAAAGAATCCACTGTAGGGAACCAGAGATATGATTTTTTAAAGATTAGTCACTTTCTAGTGCTGTATTTGTATAGAAACGTTTATATATAAAAAATAAAACAAGATTGAGTAATGATTACATTTCTTTGAATGATGTCAATATTTGCGATGGTCAAGTAAGAGTGGTCAATGAAAATACATGACGTATAGCATACTTCAAATCCATATAGGTAGAGGTTCTTTTTGTATATTTTTGGCCTTTTTCCCCTGCTTCCCTACCTACATTTAACCTCAGGGGTCCCCTTGTCTATAGTAGTGCTTAGAAACCAACAGTGCCCCTTTTAGTCATTTTGTTGCCTCTGACAGAGACACATTCACCTTTAGAAAGTTTTCTGGAGGATCTCATACCAGTCTTGTGCAGCCCCCTCCAGCAGGCTGGGTCCTGTTAGAACTCCATCCTGAAGTTCTTTATGTGGGTCCCAAAGTATCCAACACACAATCCAAGGTTCTGGAATCTCCAGGAGGGTCCTTGAACGTGTAAGACTTCAATTCCCACAATCCACTTGAACAAAACCCTTATAAATCCACTGGTAGTACCCCAGTCTGGGGATTCTTGTGGTGATGTTCCAGGTGAGCTTTGTTAGCCTGTAGTTTGCAGGGAGTCCACTCTTTAGTCCTTTTGAAGTAGGTTTGATTCACAGGGCTGTAGTTTCAAATAGTGCAAAAAGGCGCAATCTTCAGAGTGCAGATCTTAGGAAATGCACATCAAACTTACATCAGGTCTAGCTGTCTTAAGTTTCAAGCAGCAGATCATAGGGGCTCTGCCCGTCTCAGATACTTATTCCAACTTCCAAGTAAGAGGTCACTCCTGTCCAGTGGGCTGCAGGGTTCCACCCAAAGGTCTGACCACTTCCTGCAGAGTGTGGCAACATGTTAACCCATGTTAACCACTATTCTTCCAAAATTCAATATGTCAGAATTTACAGGAGGGAGAGAAGAGCTGACTAAACACACCCATAGCACGGCTAATCTCCATAGTTTCCCCCCTTGTATCTGCACATTCCTTTCTTAAGCCTAGCATCTGGCTGTAGGTGAACAGGGTAACATAAATAACACTGGGGTCCTCCCCTTACTCTTGAAGGCCATGGTTTACGACCCCTCCCCCTGCTCTGGCATTCCTATGCCCAGCAACTTCTCCTCCCCGAGAGGCTTCATAACCCCAGGGGTCATTTATCACCTCTTCAAAGCAGCCAGGCTCACCCACGTATCTCTGACCAATCAGGGCAGAGCGGTACAGGGTTGAATATTGGCTTACAGACAAAAAAAAGTCTTATAACTTCTTGTCTGTACATTTTACAATAAATTCAACAATACCTTATTGTTGGAATTATCATTACCATGCTACTGAGTCCTTTAATCCTAGTTTTATGGCTTTTCTTTCTCCAGTTATTAAATAATAACCTTCTCCACTGTTAACTTATGGCATGGGATTTGCAATGGGAAAAGTGACTTGGGACGTTTTTCCAGCACCAGGGCTTATAAAAACATATTTTATAAGTGCTCTACATATGTCTACAGGACCCCCACCCCAGGAACACGGAGGGGAGACTCAAGGGGTTCTGAATATGCAAAATTATTGCAGATCCTCCCTCCACAGTGCTCCTACCACCAAAGTCGATTTTGGGCAGCACTTTATCACAGTGTGGGGAGTAAATTGTGCAATTTCACTTTACCCAGGGCATATAAAACACATTTTATAAGCGTCCACCTTATAGATACCTGACCCCCCACCCCTGGGACACCTAGGGTACGTAATATGCCCAAACATTGTAGGTTAACCATTTTTAAGTGCCTCAAACACAAAAGTCGAGTTTGGGCACAATTTACTTTTTAAAAGCAGTCCTGTAGCCCAGAGTCCCTTTTAAAAAAGACCTCGGGCTTCAGCAGTGCACACATGCAAGTGCAGAAAGGGCTGCTGGCCTCTAAACTGTCTTGCCCTATTATTATACTAGGGACTGATAAGTAGTTTTAATCCCCCTGCCCTATTATGTACTAGGGCCCTATGGGGTAGGTTATACCAATCACAGGGGTATCCCAACCCTTAGTGTTCCCTAGTGTATGTAGGTGTTTTCACTGTATTCTAAGTGTTTTCAGCATAGCACTGTCCCAGGGTCAGTCAGAGTCAGTTACCATCACTACCAGTCAGCAAAAAGTTGGGGTTGCCCAAAGCACAGGACGACTTTGCAACACAGCCCCCACCAAACGAAAGGTGATGGGTTACTAACCTGCACCCTGGTAGTCCTCATCAGCTAAGTGAGAAAACCTGGAAAATCCATCCGCATTTGCATGGACAACCCCAGGTCTGTGTTCCACAGTAAAGTCCATTCCCTGTAGGGAAATGGACCACCTTAACAGCTTTGGAATCTCCCCTCTCATCTGCATGAGCCACCTGATAGGCCTGTGATCAGTTTGAACACGAAAGTGAGTCCCAAACAAATATGGTCTTAACTTTTTCAGGGACCAAACCACAGCAAAAGCCTCTCTCTCAATGGCACTCCACCTCTGCTCTCTGGGAAGAAGCCTCCTTCTAATAAAGGCAACTGGCTTATCAAGGCCCTCTTCATTTAGCTGTGACAACACTGCCCCAATCCCTTGTTCGAATCATCTGTCTGAACCACAAATTCTTTTGTGTAGTCTGGGGACAGCAACACTGGTGCTGAACACATAGCAGCTTTCAGAGTGTCAAAAGCCTTCTGACACTCTGAGGTCCAATACACCTTTTTGTGACTCTTTTTGGAAGTGAGGTCTGTTAGGGGCCTCACAATGGTCCCATAATTTTTAAAACATCTTCTATGATACCCTGTCAGTCCAAGGAATGCCTTGACCCGAGTCTGGGTAACAGGAGATGTCCAATCCAAAATAGTTTAGATTTTAGTTTGGAGAGGCTGTACATGGCCCTCACCTACCAGTTGGCCCAGGTACACCACATAACTCTGCCCTATTTGGCACTTACTTGCCTTAATATTCAGGCCTGCCTGCTGCATGGCCTGAAGCACTTCCCTTTGGTGGCTTAAGTGATTCCCCCCCAGGTAGAACTGTATACACTATATCATCCAGGTTAACTGCACTGAACTGTTCCAACCCAGACAAGACCCTGTTCACCAACCTTTGGAAGGTGGCAGGTGTATTCTTTAAGCCAAAGGGCATTACCTTGAATTGATAATTTCCCTCTGGTGTGGAGAATGCTGACCTCTCCTTTGCTACATCAGTGAGTGCAATCTGCCAGTAACCTGAAGTCAAATCAAAAGTACTCAGGTACTTGCCAGCCCCTAACCTGTCAATGAGCTCATCAGCTCTAGGTATAGGGTGAGCATCAGTCCTTGTGACTGCATTCAATCCCCTGTAGGCCACACAGAACCTTAACTCCTTGGACCCCCCTGAGGATTAGGTTTAGTTACCAGCACCACTGGACTGGCCCATGGACTCTCAGACGGTTCAATTACCCCCAATTCCAGCATCTAAGCAACCTCAGCTTTAATGCTGGCTCTGAAATGGTCAGACAACCTGTGCAGTTTATTTTTGACAGGTAGGCTATCACCAGTGTCAATGTGGTGCACACAACACTCAGTGATGCCTGGGGTCAAAGAGAACAGGCCAGCAAACTGCTCCAGCACTTGCTTAGTCTCTGTGCTGCTGGTCTGTTAACTTTGGAGAGAGTATCACTCCCTCCGCTGACCCATCTTGCACATTAGTGGAGAAGAGATCGGGCACAGGCTCAGTTTTTTCCTTTACTCCCTCATCAGTGACCAGTAACAAGGTCATATCCGCCCTGTCATGGTGAGGTTTCAATCTATTCACATGCAGGACCCTATGAGGGTTCCTGAGGGTGCCAAAGGTCAACCAAGTAAGAAACCTCACCCTTCTTTTCTAAGATTGGATAGGGCCCACTCCACTTGTCATGGAGAGCCCTGAGAGCCACAGGCTACAACATCCACATCAATTCCCTTGGAGTATACTCAGGCATAGTAGCCTTCTGATCATACCAGTGCTTCATGAGCTCCTGGCTGGCCTCCAGTTTCCTGTTTGTCTTGTACATGTACTCTGCCATTCTAAATCTCAGGCCTAGTACATAGTCAAGCACATTGTCCTTTGCTTCTTTAAGAGGCTTTTCTAAAGACTTTCTCAGCAGGCTCAAAGGCCCCTTCACAGGGTGTCCAAAAATAACTCAAAGGGACTGAAACCAACCCCTTTCTGTGGCGGCTTCTTGTAGACAAACAGTAAGCATGGGAGGAGAACATCCCTTTTCCTCCTGAGTTTCTCTGACAACCCATGTATCATGCCTTTCAGGGTTTTGTTGAATCTTTCAACAAGACCATTTGCTTGTGGGTGATAGGTGGTGGTGAACTTGTAGTTTACACCACACCCATCACACATAGCAGTCAGATAGCTGGACAGGAAGTTCGTGCCCCTATCTGATACCACCTCTTTCAGAAAACCGACTCTGGTGAACACACCAAGTAGTGCTCTAGCCACTACAGGAGCATCAATGGTTCTAAGAGGGATTGTTTCAGGGTACCTAGTGGCATGGTCCACTACCACTAAAATATACCTATTCCCTGATGCAGTAGGTGGGTCCAGGGGACAAACAATGTCCATCCCCACCCTTTCAAAAGGAACCCCAACCATTGGGGAGCCTTTGTCTTGACCCCTGCCTTGCCACTGGCCTGACAGGTGACACAGGAGCTGCAAAACTCCTTTACCTTTTCAGACACATGAGGCCAGTAGAAATAGTTCACCAACCGGTTCCATGTCTTTGTCGCAAATGTCCTGCCAAGGGGATATCATGACTCAAAGTCAGGATGAACTCTCTGTACTTCTGGGGCACCACCAATGTCCTGGTGGCCCCCTCCTTGAGGTTTCTGGTCTCAGTATAAAGCAGTCCATCTTCCCAGTAGAGTTTGTGAAACCCACTGTCCTCCCCCTCCTCTTGCTTAGAGGCAATCCACCTCAAGCCCTCAAGGATGGGACAGTCTCTCTTTCCCTTACTGAACTCCTCTCTGGAGGGTCCACCTGCTTCTGTCTGCTCTGCCAAATCTGACAGCTCTGGCAGGGATGGAGTCCCTCCCTCAGAGGCCAGATCCTCCCTATCATGGTTAGATTCTTTCTGCGCTTCTGGAGTTCCCTGGGCTGGTTCACCAGGCCCAGTATCCTTGTCCTTGGATGCTCGGCCTTTTGTTCTGGGGTCCAAGTGTCCAGCCCCTTCTAGTCTGCAAGCTAGTCACAGCACATACCCACTCAGGGAGCGCGAATATTTTCATATGGAGTCCTCTCTCCACCTCTGACCACTGAGAGGCTTCAAGATCATTGCCCAGTAAATACTGGACTGGGAGCACCTTTGACACAGCTACCTTCATAGGGTCTGTCACACCTCCCCATTCCAAATCCACCACCATAGGATGGAGTTTGGTAGTGCTGTCTGCATAAGTCACCTGGTGAAACTCACCAGGTAGCAACCTCCCTGGAGGAACCAGCTCATCCAGGACCATAGTTACACTAGCCCCTGTGTTTCTGATAGCCTCAACTTCAGTGCCATTCACTTTAGGCCTCTGCCTGTACGTCTCCATGTTTGGAGGTAAAGCAGCAAGGGTTGCAATATTCACCCTACCCAGGGACACTAAGGTTGCTTCCACCACCTGACTACCCCTCTCTGGGGCACCACTCTCCACCTCTACTCTTACAGTCGCAATCCCTGTGGATGACCCCTTCGGGGGAGATTCTTGGCACAGACAGCATCTCCCTGCTTGTGCCCTCGCTGGTTATGGTCAAAGCACTTACCCACATTTGAGGGATCGAAGAATCTACGGTTCTTTCCCTGATACCCCCTCCCTTTGAATTTGCCCCCCCCCCGTTCCCCCCTTGTGCAGATTTTTGTGGGTTTTTAGAGGACTCCTTCCGGTTTTCACCTTATTCCCATGGGCTTAGACCTGTGAAGGGACTTGTCCTCCTTTCTTCTGGTCACCCCCCTGGTGCTGAATGGAAACCCGGGTTCTCACCCACTCATCAGTTGCTTTTCCCAGCTCTCTGGGGTCTGTCAGCTTAGAGTCCGCTAGATACTGGCGTATCTTCTCTTCTGCACAATGAGTCAAAATATTTTCTTTCAAAAACAAATTATACAATCCCTCATATGTGTCAACAGTGTTACCAACAATCCAGCCTTCCAGTGCCTTCACTGAAACGTCCACAAAGTCCACCCAAGACTTTGAACTCACTTTCTGGGTGCCTCTAAACTTCACCCTGTACTGCTTTGGAGTCAGACCAAATCTCCAAACTAAGCATGCCTTCATCTGCTGGTATGATTCTGCATCCCCCTCCCTCAGGGTCAGGAGCCTATCCTTCCAGCTACTGGAATCAACTCCCACAGGAGTGCACCCCAATAATTAGAGTGGACCGTACTCGTTCTAAGGGCCCTCTCAAAAGCTGCTAGCCACCTCTCAATGTAATTTCCCTCTTTACTTGGGTACTATACACTTGGGAAGTTTGTGATCAAGACCACCACCCCTGGACATTTCAAAATCTACATCATTTTCACTGCCACCATTTCTTTTCAACGCCTCCTCCCTCTCCCATCTCTTCTCAGTCAATTCCAGTTTCCTCTGATCCAAAGCTATCAAAGCTAATTGAGCCTTAAGCTGTCTCTCTGCAAGGGACAGTGGTGGTTCGTGAGTAAGGGACCCTTCCACCATCTGGAATCATATGGCTAACCCTAGAAAAAAATGGAAAAGGCATCATCCTTACCCCCCCTCCCTCTGGGGTGAGTTTGGGGGGCTTATCCTCCATCCCCCCCTGAGTCTCCTCAGCTACCCCAGCCGAGGGCGTTAGGGACTTAAGCAACCCTGCCTTCTTTTTTTTTTGGAAACATTTTATTAGCATTTTAATACACATTGAGTAGAGTATTTCACATTCATGACCGTATTCAAAGAGTAACCCACATACTGTAACATGCAGTAATTGCGTACGCAACCCTGCCTTCTTAATCTTGTTGGAAGCAGGAAGCCGCCTAAGCCAACACTGTACCCTAAGATCACCCACCGCGAACTGGGACAGTTTAGCCAGGTCCATCTCCATGGTTCCCTAGTTTTGGGTCACAACAACTAAGCACACAGACTTACAACAATTTGGAAAAATCAAAACAATGGATTAAAACCAGTTGTAGTCCAATTTCCAAAAATCAAACTCAAATGTTTTGTTCTGAAACAATTTAGAGGAATTTTTAAATCTTTATTCACTTTACTGAAAGGTGTACACTTTACACGCAAGTCCTCATCCACACCGCTGAGCACCAAATGTTGGAAAGTGGATTATTGGTAGGGGCAAATGTAGGTCTGCCACTGGCAATAAGGCCACTAACTCAGTATAGGGCTCAGAATAGGTCTTGGAAAACTATTCCTATGCTCAACCCTTGGTTACGTGGCTGCGAGCATGCAGGCTTAACTTCAAAGACAAGTATGTAAAGCATTTAAAAACACTAAATTCAGTAAGTAATTAAGGCACAGCACAAACTAAAAATCCAACACCAATGTATAACAATAGGAAATATTGTTATCTTTTAAATGACACCAAAATGAAAAACATCCACTGTGGGGAACCAGAGATATGCATTTCTAAAGATTAGTCACTTTCTGGTGCTTAGAAACCAACCGTGCCCTTTTTACTCATTTCGTTGCCTCTGACAGGGACACATTCACCTTTAACAATTGTTCTAGACGATCTCTCCCCAGTCTTGTGCAGCCCCCTCCAGCAGGCTGGTTCCTGTTAGAACTCCTTCCTGAAGTATTTCTTGCGGGTCCCAAAGTATCCAACACACAATCCAAGGTTCTGGAATCTCCAAGAGGGTCCTTGAAAGTGTGAGACTTAAATTCCCACAATCCACTTGAACAAAACCCTTACAAATCCTCTGGTAGTACTCCAGGCTGGGTATTCTTGTGGTGATGTTCCAGGTTAGCTCTGTTAACCTGTAGCTTGCAGGGATTCCACTCTTTAGTCCTTTTGAAGCAAGTTTGATCCACAGGGCTGTAGTTTCGAATGGTGCAAAAAGGCGCAATCTTCAGAGTGCAGACCTTAGGAAATGCACATCAAACTTCCAGCATGGCCCGTCTTGCTTTCTTAAGTTTCAAGCAGCAGATCTGAGGGGCTCTGCCCTTCTCAGATACTTATTCCAACTTCTCTGGATCAAGCAGGAGGTCACTCATGTCCAATGGGCTGCAGGGTTCCACCCAAAGGTCTGACCACTTCCTGCAGAGTGTGAGAAAATGCTAACCCAGAAACCACTATTCTTCCCAAATTCAATATGTCAGAAATTTCAGTAGGGAGAGAAGAGCTGGCTAAACACACCCCTAGAATGGCTAATCTCCATCGTCTCCCCCCTTGCATCTGCTCATTCCTTTTTTAAGCCTAGAATCTGGCTCTAGATGAACAGGGTAAAGTTGTAAATGACACTGGGGTACTCCCCTTACTCTAGAAGTCCATGGTTTACGACTCCTCGCCCTGCTCTGGCATTCCTATGCCCAGCAACCTCTCTTCCCCGAGAGGCTTCATAACCCCAGGGGTCATTTATCACCTCTTCAAAGCAGCCAGGCTCACCCACTTATCGCTGACCAATCAGGGCAGAACAGTACAGGGTTGAATCTTGGCTTACAGACAAAAAAAGTCTTATAACTTCTTGTCTGTACATTTTACAATAAATTCAACAATACCATATTGTTGGATTTATCATTACCATTCTACTGAGTCCTTTAATCATAGTTTTATGGCTTTTCTTTCTCCAAGGTATTAACTAATAGCCTTTTCCAATGTTAACCTATGGCATGGGATTTGCAATGGGATAAGTGACTTGGGCCATTTCCCAGCACCAGGGCTTATAAAAACATATTGTATAAATACTCTCCTTATACCTACAGGACCCCCACCTCAGGATCACCTAGGGGAGACTTTAGGGGTTCTGAATATGCAAACATATTGCAGATCCTCCCTCCACAGTGCTCCTACCACCAAAGTCGATTTTGGGGAGTGAAATGTGCAATTTCACTTTACCCAGGGCATATAAAACACATTTTATAAGCGTCCACCTTATAGATACCTGACCCCCCACCCCTTGGACACCTGGGGTACGTAATATGCCCAAACATTGTAGGTTAACACAAAAGTCGAGTTTGAGCACAATTTACTTTTTAAAAGCAGTCCTGTAGCCCAGAGCCACTTTTTAAAAAGACTTTAGGCTTCAGCAGTGCACACATGCAAGTGCAGAAAGGGCTGCTGGCCTCTAAACTGCCATGCCCTATTATTATATTAGGGACTGATAGGTAGTTTCAATCCCCCTGCCCTATTACGTACTAGGGCCCTATGGGGTAGGTCATACCAATCACAGGAGTACCCCAACCCTTAGTGTATCCTAGTGTATGTAGGTGTTTTCACTGTATTCTAAGTGTTTTCAGAATAGCACTGGCCATGGCCTGGTAAGGCAGAGCCAAGGGTCAGTCAGAGTCAGTTACCACCACTACCAGTCAGCAAAAAGTTGAGGGGTGCCCAGGGCACAGGATGACTTAGCAACATTCATTAACAGGAAGGGATTATCCTGCAGAGGTTTCAAAAGCTACTGTGTGAGCAAGGTGGGTCTTTTCTGGCAGCTAGTTTCCCAAATGTAAGGGAACATCAACTGAAGTCCTCATTTCTTGCTGTCGGAGCTGACTGTCTGCTTAGTACATAGATGTCTGCTTTCCAGCCTGCCTGTCTTCTCAGAGTGCCTGGCCCTGCAGGATGGGAGACTGGCCAGAAGAAGTCCAAAATGTTGCCAGCATGAGAAACACCCTGAAGAAGCTGACTGTCAGAGAGCGCAAAGCCAGGTGCTGACCCATGTCATGAGTTGTCACCTAGTTTCCCTGAGTGGTTCCCGTAGTGCGCCAACATATTTTACTAAAGAGCTACATTGTGTTGTCTAGCTTTCATGCCATATCCTAAGAGAATGGTGTGCCATTTACTGATGTTGGGGCCGCCACACCAGAGAGGCCATCGTCACCACTGATGCAGATGTCCTGATGCTTTCTGGGAGGCCGCAACTGCTGAAGGTGAACATACTTTGACGATTTGGCCGAGGGACTGCAGCTAATGAGACCAGGCACCTTTATACAGTCTGAGAGGCTGCACTTGCCGAAGATGTGCAACTGGGATGTAGACTTGCTATGCTTATCCCCACCCAGCAGCCCTTATGCTGGGTGAAACTGCCTCTACAGCCCCGTCTCATAGTCCCACATCATCTAAATCACTGCGCAGGAGCAGGTCCGCAAGAATGCACTAGCTTATGCCTTGAGACAAATTTTCACTGAGTAAAATAGGGCCGATCCATGAGAAAACGGAGACATTGAAAACGCAGAGGAAAATTTGCTGTTAAGAACCATAGACGTTGCCTGCATGAACTGCTGAACTGATCTACACATTAGCCAGTCGATCAGCGACTATTCCCATACTTCATAAGAGGACCATAGACATTAGGAGAACTCCTAGTGGGGTGTAGCTCTTCACTGAGATTCGTAGATGGTATTGCAACCTGGCAACTGTATTTATTTTTTTATTAGCATTTTGCATGTTATGCATTAAAAGTACAAACAACATAAAGTAAACAATGCTGTGTAATTGAGATGAATCATGCAACCTGTGCCACACTCACACTGCTAAAAGTCCCATCACAGGGACATAAACCGGTGGGTGAGCCACAGATACACTCCACACACCTAGGAGAGGTCCGGGATAGTTAGCAAGTAGATGGTAAGGGGGTCTATATATCCTTAGGTCGTGAGGCCATCGACAGTTCTTTAGCATAAAGTTCCAGCTGCTCTCTACAGTATATCATATCCAATAGCCACTGCCCCTTGATAAGCCCCGTGCGCTTCCCCCAATACATCACAACTCTTCTTTTAGCTAGCAGCCGGGCCACTGCCACAATTCCGCGGTTTTCCGGCTGCACATCTTTGACTAGGCAAAGCAGGCACAGGTGTGGGTGGCCCTCTAGTGTGTCTAGCATCATGTCAGTCAGGACTTCCGTGACCTGCGCCCAAAAGCGTGGGATGGGGGGTACAGGTGTAAGAAATCTGCATCGAAAGACCCACCCCGTAACAGTGAGCTTCCTCCCTTAGACCAAATTTACATAATTTAACCAGTGTGTGGTACAGGTACTTAAAGTAGTTAATATGTAGATTGCAGTTAGGGATAAGCATGCCTGTTTGTGTGCAATAGTACGCCCAGTCATCCGGCGTCTACAGTGGTTCGAGTACTGCATTCCATTTTTCTAGTTCCAGGTCAAGGGCTACATGCCTATCACTCTGGAACGAGGTATATAACTTGGTCATGAGCCCCTTGCTTGTGGTGCTAGTCAGTAAGGTGTGCAATGCACAGAGTGTAGGGGGATCCCCTGGGGTTTGAGGTTATGGATCTTGTATGGCAGCTCTAAGGTGGAAGTGTATGAAAGTCAGCAGCGGAGTGTGTCGCTGCATGTGTGAGATATTGTCAAGGGTAATAAAGGTCCCTCCTGGGTAAACATCTCCCATGGTTTTCAAACCAGCTTCATTGAGAATCTTTAGAGCTCATGGTTCCTGCGTGACCGATATGGCTTTGTAACTGATATACCTGTGGGAGTGCTGGGGCTCTTTATGTGCCCATGTTGCGAGCAAGTGCCATGCCTTAATGGTGCAGTGAATAGTGTTAAATTCAGTCCTAGCAATATGAGTGTGTGTGTAATACCTAGTTCGAGGCATGTGGGCTGCTGAATTCATATCTGTGCATAGATCGCCGCCTAGTGTTGGGTCCGGATGATTGCACATTGTTGTCCTGGAAGAGTCTTCGAAGTATCCTGAGATGGGTGACTCCTCCCCTGGACCACAGTGCGCATGGGCATCCTCTCCATCCCCAGATTGTTTTTTTCCGCCATTGGGTTCGGATGCAACTATCTTAGCTCAACTTCGGAATACTTAGTTTTAGGCCAAAAGGCCTATACTATAGTTTTCGTCGGTACAGTTACCGTTCGGTGACGACTACTAGTTCTAGTGCTCCACACCCTTTTCAAAATTTCGAATCGAATTGGTCCAAACTTCGACGCTCCATCGACGATGGAATCGAGAACTCCGTTCAAGAGGTGTCCGTTGTGCCACGCCAAGTACCCTCACATCGACGTCCACCCGGTCTGTAACAAATGTCTCTCGCCGGATCACGACGAATCGAAATGCATGGCCTGCGCGCGGTTCCGATCCAAGAAAACTCTATGGAACCGACGGGCAGCGAGGCTCGAGGCGCAGCAGGCAGCGCCCGCACCCACCAACATATTCAGCACCGAGGACGAGGACGCCGAGAGCGTGGAAGAAATACTATCTAGCCCCGCTTCGGAGCATGGTTCCCGATCGGACGACGATGACGAAGAGCTCTTTCGACGTGAAGAAGCCGTCGACGAGGTAGGGGACCTCGACGAAGCCTATGGGGCTGAAGAAGACAGCTCTCCCGAGGAGTTCGGCCAATCCGTCGAAACGGAGGCCGAAATTAGTCGTCAGGCTCCGGTCGAGGGATCGCCTTCGGGCCTTACCCAAGACCTAATCCATGGTTCCTCGGCCCCGCCTTCTGGCCCGGCATTGAACACTATGCAAGAGCCAATATTACCCAAGACGACCGGGTTGTTAAACCCAAAAACATCCATCGCTCCAGTCCCTTCAAAATCGAAAGCGAAACTGGTGGTGGTCGGATCAAAGGCGTCGAAACAGTCCACTGCCCCGGCGCCGACGCCGAAAAAAGTCGTCGGCTCCGAACGCGTACAGAAAGACTTCGGCGCCGAGCTCACCGCAGCAGACGCGGTCGACGCACAAAAGAAGCGCACCCTTGTGCACCACAAGGCACCGACACCTTCGGCGCCGACACCGAAGCCCGTCGCCTCCGCAGTCAAAATGGCCGCCTCGGCTACGTCGACGCCTAAAGCACCGATGCCGAAGAAGTCCTCGACTACGTCGACTATCGATGCATCCCTTCAAGCCAGTGACCCCCTTCCGACAAAAAAGTCGGGGTCGGCCTCCACGCCTACTCCCAAGATGCCCACCAAACCACCATCTCAGTTTGCTGTGCAGCAGGTCTCTGCATCTCTCCAACGTATCCGGGACCAGGTAGCCCTCCACTCTACCTCGGGTCCCCACACTACCTCACCCTGTACAGTGCACTCGGAGCCCACCAACATTACCTTTGGGCTGCCACCGACATCGGCACCGAAACTCTTTCAAATTCGGACACGTGTCCTCCACACACAGTCCACCACCTCTGGCCTAACAGAACACGACCCTTCAGGGCCACAGTTTATCGACGCCGACACTGGCAGGCTCATGCTCCACAAGCGCAAGATCACGCCAGTCAGGGAAGAGGTGCCATACAAAATTCCTCTTAAACGCAAGCTACCGGCGGAGCAGGAACCAGTGCTACAAGAACACTTCCATCTCCTCCAACTAGCTCCGCAGTCCTTTTCTCCTACCCCTTCTGAATCGGACCCAATGCAGGAATATGGTGGGGACGATACCATCTACCCCGGGGACGCAGATCCCGATGAAACACAGGATCCTGATCAGGCATGGGATGACCCCACAGACCCAAGTGTCACGCCACATGCTCAGGATGCGCAACTCTACAATATTAAAACGTCTCCTACAGAGGACACGGCCGCATTTAATGCCCTTATCGAACGGGCTGCTGCTCATCATGGGGTGGAACTGCACTCTGACACCATTGAGGAGGACTTCCTGCTTGACACTTTCGCATCTTCGGAAAGAACTGTCAAGACTCTGCCCATGCTTAAAGGGGTTCTGAAGCCTGCCAAAGACATTTTCAAGGACACCACAAGAGCCCGAGTGTTAAACCCCAGGATTGAAAAGAAATATAAGCCTGCACCTGGTGACCCTAAATACATTAGGGGTCAGTTGCCATTAGACTCTATGGTGGTTGCCAACGCTCGCAAAAGAGCCCACTCACAGACAACTGGTGATGCTCCTCCCCCAGACAAAGAGTCAAAGGTCCTTGAAACCTCTGGCAAACGTGTGGCAGCGCAAGCAGCCAATATCCTGCGCATTGCCAATACACAAGCACTCCTGGCACGTTATGACAGGTCACATTATGACACGCTAGAGTCACTGCTCCAACACCTACCAGAGGAGTATAAAGAGTCAGCGGAGCTCCTCATTAGAGAAGGGCAACTCCTCACTAATGCGTCCATAAAATGGGCCCTAGACGCAGCTGACACAGCGGCCAGGGCAATAAACACAAGTGTCATATTACGACGCCATGCCTGGTTACGCATCTCAGGCTTCAAACCCGAGATCCAAAACAATATCCTCAACTTACCGGTTAACACGGAATTTTTATTTGGCCCAGAGGTTGACACTACCCTAGAGAAAATAAAAAAAGACACAGATACTGCCAAATCTATGGGGGCGCTACAAACCCAACAATTTCGTAGTGGCTCCTTTCGTCGCACTGGAAATAGGGGAACGTCAAGGGGCCAGCGGTCACAACAACAGTATGCCAAAGGTGGCACACAAACCACCTACGACAAAAACAACAGTGGTGGATATCGTGGATCCAGCGCCAAGGGCAGGGGACGTGGATATGGCAACACCAGGTCCTCCCCAAAAAACAAACAGTGACGCCCTCTCCCTACCCCCCGACCACTTAACACCTGTCGGGGGACGACTCCAGCTGTTCCTGCCCGCATGGAAGAACATCACCACGGACAGGTGGGTCAGGGACATCATTCAACATGGGTACTGTCTGGAACTAACTTCCACTCCACCCAATATACCACCAAAGCACCGTCCTATGTCAGCCGAACACTTAGATTTACTCCAGCAAGAAGTGCTTGCTATGCTCGCAAAAGGGGCCATAGAAGTAGTGCCCACCGCCCAGCAGGGCACAGGAGTGTACTCTCTGTACTTCTTGATCCCAAAAAAGGACGGCTAGCTCCGACCTATCCTAGACCTGCGACCCCTAAACCTATATATACTGTTGGAGCATTTCCATATGCTCACCCTCCAACAGGTTCTCCCACTACTCACTCAGGGGGATTTCCTAGCTACATCCACAGTCGCAGGGCAATGCGATATGGATGAACTGGTCCGGCAGATTTGCGTACGCTTTTCCCCCAGCGCCGTTGATACCGCTGGTGGCACGCAAACTGCGACAGCACTCTCTGACACTCATCCTGGTTGCTCCAACATGGGCACGCCAGCCATGGTACACCACCTTTCTAGAACTTTCCGTGGTGTAGCATCAAAGGCTGCGGATCAAACCCGCGCTTTTGACGCAGAACCATGGAGAAATTCAACACCCAGATCCGCAACAGTTGAACCTGGCAATCTGGCTCCTGAAGTCTTAGAGTTTGGCTACCTAAACCTGCCACCTGACTGTATGGAGATCATTAAGGAAGCTAGGAGACCCACTACCAGAGCTTGCTATGCAGCCAAATGGAAGAGGTTTGTCATTTATTGCAACAACAATCACCTTAACCCACTAGACGCATCTATTCAGAACATAATCTGCTATCTCTTACACCTCTACCGATGCAATCTGGCATACACCTCAATACGTGTCCATTTAACAGCAATAGCAGCCTACCTCCAAAACAAGCAGCACCTCCCTTTATTCAGAGTGCCTGCCATCAAAGCCTTCTTGGAAGGACTTAAACGGGTGATTCCCCCAAGGCACCCCCCAGCACCGGTGTGGAACCTCAACTTGGTCCTCACCAGACTAATGGGTCCACCCTTTGAACCTCTCCATTCTTGTGAGATTCAATTCCTCACCTGGAAAGTGGCTTTCCTGGTTGCCATCACTTCCTTAAGAAGAGTTAGTGAACTCCAGGCACTAACCATTCAAGAGCCATTTATACAAGTTCACGCAAACCGGGTCGTACTACGTACCAACCCCAAATTCATGCCTAAAGTAATATCGCAGTTCCACATGAACCAAACCATCGAACTGCCTGTTTTCTTTCAAAACCCACAAAATGTCGCTGAGAGGATGCTCCACACACTAGATGTAAAGAGGGCCCTCATGTACTATATTGACAGAACTAAAAACTTTAGGAAGACTAAACAACTCTTTGTTGCCTTCTCTCCACAACACAAAGGCAACGCCATTTCCAAAGCAGGTATAGCCAGATGGATCATTAAATGTATCCAAATTTGTTATCAAAAAGCTAAACGCACATTAACGATTCCACCACGAGCCCACTCAACACGGAAGTTAGGGGCCTCCATGGCTTTCCTGGGAAACATTCCTTTACAAGAAATATGTAGAGCAGCCACATGGTCCACTATACATACATTTACAAAACGCTACTGTGTAGATGTACACTCAAAACAGCAGGCAGCTGTAGGACAGGCTGTTCTCAAAACTCTTTTTCAGACTGCTGCAGCTGGCACGGGTAGCCGCCGCTAATAGGAGGTACTGCTGTGTATTCTATGCACAGATATGAATTCAGCAGCCCACATGCCTCGAACTGAATATGCTACTTACCAGTATGCATCTGTTCTTGGCATGTAGGGCTGCTGACATTCATATCGCCCACCCTCCTCCCCGGCGCCTGTCGCAGCTGCAGCTCTCAGAATTACTGTATAGCATGGTCATCACTTCCTATATCTACTCCATCACTGCCACAATGGCGAAAAACAATCTGGGGATGGAGAGGATGCCCATGCGCACTGTGGTCCAGGGGAGGAGTCACCCATCTCAGGATACTTCGAAGACTCTTCCAGGACAACAATGTGCAATCATCCGGACCCAACACTAGGCGGCGATCTATGCACAGATATGAATGTCAGCAGCCCTACATGCCAAGAACAGATGCATACTGGTAAGTAGCATATTCAATACTTCTGATATAGGCCAGACTACAAGCCTATAGCCTAGCAACCAAGCACAACCACCAAGAAGATGGTACATGTCTGAAAAGGCAACTCTATGTCTATTAAAACTCTCTGTTTCACTTCATTCTTCACCAGAACCACAGGTTTTCTATGAAATAGTCTGATCAAATTTCCGACCTTCTCATATGATACCTACTGTTTCTCACATATGCCACCCATCCTCAACAAACAAGTTTGCTTTTTAGCTGACAACCCAGAAGTGTCTTAGTGCTTGGTACAGTGGAGTGGTGTTTGGTGCTGCGTCTTTCAAATTCACAGATTCTCTTCAGTGGCATTAGGGTATTTATGCTTATAAGTTAGGGCTGTTTAGGTGCAAATTGCATTTAAACCAGTTTGCATGAAGAGATGGGTGCCAATTGTGTTCACACCTTGTGTTCAGTTTTACAAGATGAAAATTGTTTAGATGGTTGCTGGGACCCTCACGTAGAATGGTAGTGCAGGGCCTGGTAATATCATAGCTAGATTATGGAAACTCCCTATATTTGTGGAGTCCCAAATCTGTGGTAAAAAGACTCCAGGTGATTCAAAGCGCTGCAGCCCAGATTCTGCCCAAAATTCCAAAGCACCAGTTGGCTTCATCGGCTCTGGTGGCCTTGCACCGGCCTCCAGCACACAAGATAATCCAGTGTGTCTCGCTCACCGAGCAATGCATAAGAAGGGGCCCCAGATGATAAAGAGATTGTTAAGGCCCTACAGCCCAAATAAAACATTGCGCTCCAACAACAAGCAGTTGCTTGCGGTCCCTAGGATTAAGAAAATTAGGGGTGAGAGATGCTCATTTGCTTTCTGAGCTCCCAAACTCTGAAATGCTCTTCTGGTGGAGCTGAGAAAGATTGAATTGGAACTGGGATTTAGAAAATGCTTGAACACTGCTCTTTTTAATTAGTTTTGTGCGCTGACACAATGTTTCTAACACCGGGAGGCTCTTCTGGGTAGCTATGCATTCTAGAAATCGACAAGAATAGAATAAGTGGCTCTTGAAATCTGTGCTACGCATTATAATACACAATTTAATGTTTAGACAGCAGTTTGCGGATTAGTGTTGTGTCTCTATTTGCATGGATATTTGCCAGATTGTGCTTAATGTGTGCTATTTACCCAGCAACCAGGTGAAAATTAAGTTATTTGATATTTACAAGGCCACTAGCTAATTAGTTCATCATTTATGATATGTAGCCAGAAGCTGGGTAAATAGTGAAATTTCCAAGCAGTGTGCTTGGCCGCTGAACCAATGGGCATAATGTCTGCTATTTGGACATTGGCTGGGTGAATAGAGAAGTTTTTTTATTTGCGCAACCGTCAGCCAAACAGAGCCTGTTACTTAGCCACAGGGCAAGCAAATGCTAAAGAGATTTTGCTATTTACATGGCTACCATCCAAACAGTGTATAACCTCTGCTATTTAGTCAGCTGCTGCATAAATAGTGAAGTGTCTCGGCTATGTACAAGGATGCTGGTGAAATCATAAATAACATCCACAAGTTAGCCAGAAGTGGGTTAGTAAATAGCAGAGAAACTCCACTAGTTACCTGGCGGACGGCAAAATAGTCAAAACTACTTTGAGTGCTGCTGATGGAGATTCCTCAGCTTCTTCACATGATGGTTACTGCTGATGAAGCGGAGTTAATCCACTGATTATGAGAATGAGTGAACGTGAGTAACATTGGGTTGTGCTGCGCACATATGCGTGCCTGGGTGGGCCTGGCCTCGAAGAACCTACATACGGATGACCTCCTAATTCTCAGTTTAGGGATGAGCACGTGCTATGTGCTACTTACTCATTCCGAAGTGCCTCAGATTGGAGTAGCCTCAGCCTCCGAAGCGTACTTCCGGTTCCTCCACACGGTCTCTCGGGCGCGCCGGCGCCCGCGGCTGCCGTGTGAAGCCCTGGCAGGGAGCTGGCTGCAGCCGGTGCAGTGTTCGTGCAGGTGTGCGTGCCCCGCGCTCCCTCCAGAGGCATGCCAAGAATTGAGCATTCATCCCCTGCAATCAGCGCCTACGGCCAGGGATGACGATCACTTTACCACAGAGGGAAGTCCAGACCTCCTCCCGCACGCACACTCTGTCTGCACTTCAAACCAGGTGAGCTTATTGCTCTCATATTTCGGAGTGCCAGGAAGTGGCGGGAATGTATTTTAACCTGCGCAGCTGACTTCAGTCCACACGTTGCGGAACGGATTAGCAATCTGGTTGGTCGGTAGGGTTGATGGGAATTTTAAAAGAAATTACGTACTTCGCAGCAGCCTTGACCTTTCACAGTTCACCTGTATGGAACTGCCTGTGATTGAGGCTGAACAGAACATACGTGTTCTAAACGCCCTTGGCTGTTTGCACAAACACCGTCACTAAATGGACCTTCATACTAGAGAAATTCACTAACAGGCTGCAGAGTCTGAAGGTCCCCCATCGATGAAAGTGCGAAGCCGCGTGAAACCAGCAGTGAAAGCTCTCTGCTAGCTCGAGTGGATGCAAGCATCCGCGTTAAATTGCTTGAAGTTGTCACTGTGCACAGCGACTACAGGAGGCCAGGATTCTGGGCCGTCCAGGAGCCGGTGCTTCCGCTAAGCTCTCCCTATCCCCCGACAAACCTTTAAGCGCTTGAGTGACAGTGGGAGATCCTTCAGTGTCCAGGGCCCCAGTCCAGGCTGTGGAAATCCAGAGCTTACACTTCAGAGCACAGCTGAAGCACACGCTTTGCTCAGAAATGCTCGAGGCAACTAAACTTTTCCAACTTTGTTTCAGTTGATCCATAGCCTAAGTTCTTTTAGGCTTTAGTGTCTCTTCTGACTGCTTACACGTGGACCGTCTCAGTAGGATCACAAGGTGGCACATGCAGCTTGGAAGACTTGTAAATAAATAAAGAGTATTACTGAGTGCACTGGCAATAGGACCTACAGTGGGTGGGACCAGTGGCAGCAGTAGTCATAGACTTAGCACCAGTGGTGATTGTCGGATTGCTAGTAGGATTGTTTTGTGTACCCTTGCTGATCGTAGTGCTATTGTTAGTTGTGCATGGAGTACCCTTACTATTAGTGCCAAAGGTAATGCAAGTACAAGTTTCAAAAGCTTTATTCGACAGCATGTCATAAAAGCAATTAACATCCTAACAATATCATAAATACTATACTAAAATACAATATTAAAAATACATTAAATCATGATGCTGGCGAATAACTTTAAGAAAAAAAACAACATCAATAATTAAAATCTATTTAAGAGATAAGATAATGATTTTTAAAATTGATTAAACATCATTTGGTATCAAGCATTCAATGACCAGCTTCAAGGGATTTTAGGGGACGAAGGCGTAATATCCATGCCCATCCCAAAAATTTTGCGACAGCAATAGCAAAACAATGAGTGCAATCAGATTCGAGTATTCTTAGTGCTTCCTTGTAACTACGTGTTCCCAAGTTTGAACATACTGGTTTTAGCCACCTATGGCGTGGAGCAATATACAAGGGACACACAAACAGCAAGTGTCCTGAGTCTTCAATCAGATCTAGACAATAAGGACATTTATCATCCTGGGTAGATGACCATCTATGGGTAAATGCTTTTACAGGGAGAGACCCAATTCTAAACTGGAAATACAGTTTCCTGTCAATGGGCCTCTATATAATATCCCAGAATGCCTCGCAAGATGGTATAGATTTAATGTCAAAAAAGCGACCAGTCAGGATGGAATTTTGGCCAGAGCTAGAGGCTGATGTCAGGGTCATATCCCAGTACAATTTCTTGAGAATTGACTTTGATGGGAAACTTGAACCATTTGAGTCATTCCATAAATGCCCTAATTCCAATTTTATAAGCAGATATCTAATTTCTTTGAGCCATAGGATGGAATGGAAACGGTCAGCCCTAATAATGTCTTTCAGGGCTGTGGCATAATGTGCTAGTTCTGGAGTTGCCATGATCCGTCGCCAATAGAGGAGTGGGCGTAATCGTGCCAAATCCTCTACTTTTTTCCTGCCTAGGTCATATTTAAGCGGAATCATTGGGGTACTTTGGGGAACACCTGTTAGGCAGCGTAAAAACTTATTTTCAGCCAATCTTAATTGGTTCAGATTGGCAAAACCCCATAGTTCCGAACCATACAAGGAGGCACTAATAACTTTCATATTATAAATTTCCAGGGCGGGAGTAATGGGTTTAGTCAAAGAAGATTTATGTTTAGAAACAATTGCACCTGCTAATTGATGAAATTTTAAAACAGCCATATCAATATGGTTTGTCCATTTCATGTTATTCTGGAGGGATATTCCTAGGTATGTAAAAGCCTCCACCTGTTCCAGCGAGATGCCATTGAGTTTAATAACTCCTCTAAAATTTTGCCGCTGATTTAAACACATAAACTTAGTTTTGGAGGTATTTATCTTGAGGCCTCGTTCTTGACAAAAGTCGGCAAATACATTTAATGCTTTCTGTAGCCCACTAGGTGTTCGCGAAACTATCAGCGTATCGTCCGCGAACATGAGAACAGGCACTCGGGACCCTGTCAATACAGGGGCATCCGTAGGGGAACATCCAAGATGGTCAACTATGCCATTAATATACAGGGAGAACAGCGTGGGCGCCAAGACACATCCCTGTCGAACACCACGCTCAACAAGAAATGGGTCAGTCACCTCCCCCTGGCTTCCCCATCTAATTTGTGCATAATTATTCTCATGCAAGCGGACAAGTAGCGTTAGTAATTCTGGGGCCATTCCTGCATCATCGAGAACCCTCCAGAGTTTAAAGCGAGGCACTAGGTCAAAAGCTGACTTCAGATCTATAAAGACCGCATAAAGGGTCCCATTAGTCAGCTTCACATTCCTCCAGTAAAGAGCTAAAAAATAGAAAACCTGGTCAACAGAGCTGGTGCATGGTCTAAACCCAGCTTGGTACGGGGATAAAATGTGATTTTCTTCAACCCAAGATTGTAACTTATTTTGCACTAGACGACCTATCAGTTTTTGGGCTGAATCTATAAGACTAATACATCTATAGTTACTTGGTAGTGATTTATCCCCTTTTTTAAAAACCGGAATTATTTCCGCCCCTTTCCATGAAGGGGGAATAGGTGCACCCATGGCTACTGAATTAGCTAGCCATTGAAAATATTGACACCAAGTTGGTCTGTCGGTTAAAAACACATCCGCAGGTATCCCGTCCATTCCAGGAGCTCGGCCCCCAGTTACACTATCTAAAGCTAGATTAACATCTTTGATCGAGAACACCTGCGTTTGAAAATAGATAGTAGTGGGGAGTGAGTATTCTCCTTCAGATAAGACAGAAGCATACTGTGGTCTAAAAAAATCTACCCATTGGTTTTTTGGTTTTTTGCCACATTATTTTGGGGTGATGGTCCAATCCCACCTCTATCCCTCTATCCCACTTTACTACGGCCCAAAATTGTTTTTGGTCTTTAGCCAGGCAGGCATGTTTCAAATCTTGCCACTGCTCCTCATCCCACTCTTTCTTGGCCACTAACTGCACTTGTCTATATAACTTCCTAGCTGATCTCACATCTTCCATATTTCTTGATCTAAGGGCTACACTCAAATTCTGGCGAGCTATTTTACAAGTTTTATTAAACCATCCCACCTCAGGTGGATTTCTCTTGTTAGCTTTACCAGCCTTAGAGGACTTCATAAAAAACCCTTGGAGTTTTGAAAAGAAGATGATGTGGGCCTCTAGCATGATTAGAGAGAAATTTTTATTAGTCAATTGGGAACTTAGATTGGCCACTTCGTCAATGGTCACTTTTTTAAGGTCCTCTAAATTTTCCGACTTCTCTATAAATCTATCCCATTTGACATGTCGCAAATTAGGTAATGCTAATAGCGATGGTAGTATTTTTTCTAGTGTATTTTGGCATTGTCAGGGGCGTAGCTTTAGGAGGGTATTTGGGGTGTTGCACCCCGTATAATAAATGTATTTTCTGGTAAAAAGTTGGGTACAGGCGCTTTCAGGCGGGTTTGTTAAGGTGACTGTCGGATTTCACCGGGAATATTTACATACACGCAGACAAAAAAATACACACTCTCCATTTCTCTGTATTGAGTCTTCAGAAATGTTGGTTATTTTACAAAATATTGTGTTTTCTCTCATGTAATACCCCTATGAATCCGCATTCCTCTCCCTTTCCTCTGTTCTTTAAGACCCTCCCATGCGCGTTGCTTGTCATAATATCGATTTTAACATTATATGCCTGCGTGATTGTTGGAAAATCTGAAGCTCAAGACCCCTCTCCCCAAATGTTATTGGCAAAACTGCACCCCTTGGCATTGCTGGCTGCATAGCGACGCCAGCACTAGCAGCAGACAGGGGAGCAGAGCTGAAGGCAACAAATGGAGCCGTGATGGGGGGCTCCTTTAAGGGAAGCACGCGTTTCTGAATCATCTTTATATTGACTTACATGCTGTGTATTAATATCAGTGTTTCATATTAAAGAAGCTGATCCCGTGTGACACTGTGACATTGACTCAGAGTAATGTCAAGATGTGGTTAAAGTGATAGTAAATCGGCACTTACTTGATAACAGCTGTACGAATGAAAGGCGTTGGCTGCATCCTCTGTATTTTTGTATTTTATCCTCTCGCGTCTTTGTTACTGATCATCGTCTTACTCTCTTTAAAGGTATGGCCAGCTGAGCGGCATGGTGGAACCCATTGCTGGTGTCTTTGGTGCCTTCGCAGTTGGTTTCGCAGAGCCTCTCCTCCCGTATGCCTTGGCCTTTGCTGCCGGGGCAATGGTGTACGTGGTTGTGGATGACATCATTCCAGAGGCGCAGACCAGGTAAGGCATGCACTCTCTGCTGGGTAGGTGCTTGGTGGTGTCTGTTCTTGTTGGTCAGTGTATACATCAAAGCCTAGCAGTCTCCTGTTCCACTGCACGTTTCTGTGCATTGGCTGAAATATCCTAGTCTGTTCAGCAGACGCTTCCTGTTCAGGACCAACCCATGAGCACAATATTGCTACAACAGTTGGTCATGTAGTCAATAATATTTTCTGCCATAATATGAGACGGTCCATTATAGGCTGCTTTAATATGTGAGGTATGTAATAAATACATCTGGGTAATTGTAGGCACTTAGTGACTTTCAGTGCTAGTATGGGCTAAGTGAGTAAGTGACAAGTTACACTTTTCCCTGACATATGACTGACGCTGGCCCAGCCCTAGGTTGCTTTGAGTCCTTCGCCATTCAGCAGTGGTCCTCATATTGTCTATAGTCGTCTGATGTGCGCAGGCATGGCATCCACCCTACATTCAAAAGAGAAACACCTGTCATTGGCTGCGTAGCACGTGATCCATAAATTGCTACTACATTTTGGCATGGATGTTGGCACTATCTCACCTACTGCTGGGTTACATTGGTGTTCTACGAAGGGGTAAATGTGAAGGAGGGACAGAGACTCCTTAAAGCCTGGTGCCAAGTTGGTTGGCTTCCTAAATGTAAATTCTTTTCTCCCAACCTCAGAGATGGGTGTGCTGCAAAAGTAGTAGGTTGTTGGTTCAATGTACATGATGTGATCTTCTGTGACGCCTAACTCTCCTATCTCTTTTCATTTCAGTGGCAATGGGAAGCTGGCCTCCTGGACCTCCATCCTTGGATTCGTAGTGATGATGTCTCTGGACGTTGGCCTGGGCTAATGACAGCACTCATTGACCTGCACATGTTGGGGGACAGTTTTAACAGAAAATAATTTTGCTTTTGACAGGTTGTGTTAGGGAGCAATGGGTTGGGATTTCTTAATTTTTTTCAACGTCTGATATGTTGAAGTATGATTTGTTGTGATTTTGAAGGGGGACCAATATTTCCTTCTGGGTTCTTGTCTCCCACCATATCTGTGCTTTCTCCACACGTTTAAGATAAAGTGAGGAGCACTTGCTGCTGGGGGAGATCAGGACCTCAGGAGTTATTCCAGCCCTGCTGGGTTCTCAGGCGAGTCTAGACCACGTTTTGTTTGCTTTGATGCATATCTTTTTCGTATCAGTTGATGGTTTTGATAGCAAGTTCTGCCTTATGCCGGGATGAAATTAACAGGTTAGTCCAGTTAAGCAAGAAAATACGTTATTATGACATAGACTTACTGTAACATAGAAACTCTAGTATGAGAGATGGCCACTGATCTCTGGAAAAAAATTTGACATGGAGTATGCACTTCAACTTTCAGTAGCAAATATCCAAGTGGAACAGCCAGATAGATGCAGTCTGCTCCAGGGCCGGCTTTAGGGCAATGTGACTGGTGCGGCCACACCGGGCGCTGACCTGTGGAAGGGGCGCTGACCTCAAGGGGGCACTGTGTTGATCAGTAACTTATGATTGGAGAGATGAGGGGCAGTTTTGCCAGGTGGTAGTGACAGAATTAGAGGAGGCGGTCATATGCAACGGGGCGCCAAAAATGATTGTCGCACTGGGCGCACCATCGCTAAAGCCGCCCTGGACTGCTCTTAAAGAACCAGTACTAAATCAAACAAGTGTTCTTCGCCTTTTCTTTAAAATAGTGGAATGTGAAGTCAGTCTTAAAATATTTCTTTAACAAAGTTTTGCATTAGTACATCCGAAAAATGTGCTGTAAGTACTCACAAGATAAGACCTTTGTGATGCTCTCATTACTGTAGGCAGAAGCTACTTTCAAACTACTACGGAATCCTTTCATAATGAACAGCGTGATTTCTGTGGTCACCATGGCAGTATCACCCCAAATGCCCACAGTTTGTCTCCCTCACTTAGGGCCTCATTACGATGGCAGGTGGCCCTCCACTGACAGGCTGTCTGTGGCGTTCTGCCTGACATCCAGGCCATCAGTCCAACCACTGGATTGCAATACCGGCGGTTGGAGTGCAGACGCCAGGGGGAAAGACTGCCGCCTCTAACAGGATCCAACATCCCATTGGGCGGCGGTTGGAATCCTATCCCCACAATCGAGGCAGTACCTGTGCAGGCACCGCCGTAGGCATTAGGATGTTCCTTTCCGACTGTCTTTTCAAGGTGGACACACTGAAATGAAAAAGCAGGCAGAAATGGAATTTGAGGGCCCCAAGGAGGGCCCCCATCCCACTTGGGCCACTGCTAAGTGGCCTGGGGGCACTACCCACACATCCATGCACTGTGTGGTGCCTGGCCTACGGTGCATGATTGTGCACAAGAGGCTTTTGACCATTGTAGCGTGTGTTGCGACGCTTTTCATGGGCTTCAGCACATGCAGTAGTATTAAAAAGCACTTTCTGACTGCCGTGCTAGCGGTCTTATCTAAATGTGGCAGGTAAGACCACCGACTCATTGTCAGACAGTCTCCGGCCCAATGCGATGACGGTTGGCGGTCTGACTTTCCTCCATCGTAATAAGGCCCTTAGTGTGGGGAACTGCTAGGTTTCACACAGAGGAGCTTCTGCTGGGTCTGCTATTGGAAGCCTGTGATCTGTAGCCTATCTCCTACAGGGCCATCAGTCATGGAAGGTTTGATGTCAGGCTGTTTTTAGGATAGGTATTCCAACTTGCATTTTTTCCTGCCCGGACCGGTTTGCAAGGTATAGCAGACCCAAACTCGTAATTAAAAAACAAAACAAAAGAAAAAAAATTCCAACATACATGGAAAAAGCTCCCTGCTCAACTGGGATGTTTTTTTGTCCTTTCACTGTAACAAAACCCCGATCTCGGTGTGTGTTTGTATGAATCAGAAATAAATGCAGAGCGAGCCATGTGTCATGGTGGCCCGCAATGCATTGCATTTATAGCTCAAGGGCTCCCTCTATCTTGCCAAAAGCACTTTGTTAGGTAGTTCCAGCAGAGGCGGTTGTATGGCAGGCAGGCTGCAGCGATAAGGGTGGAAGCAGGGCCTTCACTGCCCAAATGGCTTGGCTGCTAGGCAGTAGACTTGTGAAGGACCTACCAAGTCAAAATCTCATCATACATGTGCCACATTTTATATTAAGAATCATGAAGATACTTTCCATCCTTCTCTATGTAAAGTATTAATTCACCACCATTTTGAGAAGTTATCACACTGTGCGCTTAGTAAACTATGCAGTTCAGGCAGTGCCCTGTTTTGCACCCATCTTTCAAAAGCAATCAAACAAATGTAATTTTCTAACCACCCAATGGATTGAATAACTTGAGTAGCTAGAAGTATATATTTCTCTGACTGCAGCACTTACTAAAGTCTGAGTTTCCATTAGGGCTAGGGGCCTGTTACCCTGGGTTACCTAGCAGTTATTGATGTGCATAACAATATGGCATCCATGTTGAAATGCTTTGCATATCCTGCTTCATTCTGGTTCTTATCAGCACATACATTTCCAGTGGAAAGAGAACATTGATGATTATTGTCTACACAATGGGACACATATCGTATATTGTTTCAAGAAATGGTCCTTTTGTACACACTGCTCGGTAAGGAAAAGGAACAGAGCAATTCACCAGCGGTTGCTGTCAGGGAATATAGAAACAATTGAGTCTTAATGTATTTGATTCGTTAATATTGCTACTTATGATTATTTAAATTTTCAACAAATTCCCTGTGTTGTCCACATCGGTTAGTTGCACCGTTTTATTTCTTTAATAAGTGGAAGAAGTGCTGTGCCTCAGTTCCTTAGGACTTTCATTGGTCCTGATGCAGTCTCGCTGCTCAGTGAGGCCCATCTTTCTGTATTGACCTGTTGATCACCACATCCACCTCTCTGGATTACAATTTATGCTGCAGTTTCTTGGAATTGCACGAAAAATATTCTCAAGGCATAACGTGGCCCACCTAGAAATATCCAATTGAGTTGCCTTTAAGAACAATGTTCTTAAATACAACTCAAGATATTTCTAGGCATTTATAGGTATTAAAAAGTCAATGACTGATGCTGGTATTCAATATGCAAGTTATTATTAGAACCGTATTTTGTTTTAGGGAAAGAGAGGATATTCTGTAAACCACAACCGTTCCTAAAGTATGCATTTGCATTTACTGTGTAAGCAAAAAAGCTGATGTGTGTAAAGTTTTGTTGCGCACTCTCTAAAACTATTATATATTCAGACACTGACGCCTTTCTGCATATGTTCAGGTTTATGCCCTTTGCTCTCTGTTTTCCAGCCTAAACTCCTTCAATCTACCTCTTGGGTTTTCTGTTTGTGTCTTAAAAACGACTTGTGTTTGATGTTCTGCTTGCACTCTGTTGTCATAGCACCAAGCAAGCGGCAGCATAGCAGGCACAGGGATTCTTTTTTTGCCCTTATGTATATTGCTAAACACTGAATTGTGACCCACGAACACTCTGAACATGATCCTTGTTACATCAACAAAACTGAAAATGACTGAGAAGATGACAGTGCATGCTATGCTACGCTTGAATATCACTGCACAGATTCTAAAATAGCTCTGATAGGCATTCCAGCTGTCAAGTGCAAAACAGGAACAACGTTTACAGAGATGCTCATCTTGGCAGCTAGAGCACAATGGACTTCATTACTAGTGACCCGTAATAATTCATGGTATGTCCCCACCCCATGCATTACTGTTACCTGGTCTCTGGTAGTCAGGGATTAGGTTCATAGTGGTAATTATTAACCCTGGGCAGAACAGCCGTAGTGCCTCTACGCGAAGTTCCACAGAGTTGGAAAGCAACTCTGTGGAACTTCGCTGCGCTCTGCGCCCTCCCCCCTCCCAAAATAATTCAAATTAATTAAAAGGCACTTACCTGTCCCGTGGCTGCATCCTCCTTTACATCAACGCTCTCCTGCCTCCTCCTCGCTGTCCTGCTTCACTAATAACCCAAGACGTACAACGTAGAGTCGTTAGTAAAGCAGGACGGCGACGAGGAGGCAGGTGAGCAGCGATGTAAAGGAGGAGGCAGCCACGGGGCAGGTAAGTGCCTTTTGCTTAGTTTTAATTCATTTGGGAGGGTGAAGGGGCCAGCAAACTACGCTCCGCCACAGAGTCGTAGGTTTGCCTGAATTCCGCATTGGCAACGTAACGCAGAGTAGGCGAACCTACGCAAACTCCGCTGGCGGAGCATAGTTACCCGCCCGGGGTTAGTAATTATGACTTTTGGAGGCTATAACATGTATAAATTGGACTTACTATGAACACTTCCACATTTTTCACTGGTATCCCACCCAGAGGCTTTGCCGTATTGCAGCAGGTGAAGTCTCTGGGTAAATCACCATGGAACTGCGGTATTCCCGCAAAACTTGTTATCCAACAAGGCTGGTAAAAAAATTACCATCCACGTCAGACATTTTATATTTGGTAGGAACTTATGTTACTGAATCCATCAATTATCGGGCCACACTTCATGGGGACCAAAGTAAGCTCAGAACACAAGCATATGTGTTTAGCAAAGTTTATATCACCATTAAGATATTGTTATTCAAAAATTCTTCCATCCTCATCTCATACATATAGAGTCAAACTGGTAGACGAAAAACATTTGCCCTTTGCACTGCAGTTGAAGGTGGAGTGGCTACAAGGCTGTGGCTTCCTTCCACATGGGGGTTGCCGTCTATCCATAAATGGGCTGCACAATGTTTCCTTGGTTTCCCAGCCTTTCTTGTGTGATGCCATCTTCCAGGCATTGATGTCTTGTCCTTCTGAAGCCTCACCAGCTATGAGATTAAAATATAGTCCAGAAAATGACTGATTAGTATATTAATGTGTTGAACGTTTGTTAATAAGTTGTCATGAAGCGCGGGTGTTTTGTCTCTTGATATGAAGTTTGGAGTTTTGATTTGTTTTGAATAAAGAGGACATTTTAAAATGTGCGTTTTGGTGATTTATTGCTTTGAAATTAACTTAGTAATAGAGAGAGAAGCTTTATTTACAGAATACCACATAGTCATCCTGCTTTCAGGCACATAATCTCACAAGTAAGTTACTATGCAGCAAATACTCTTACCAATGGGTCAGCCTGCTTCGGGGCACATAAATTCACCAATTATCCCTCCTGCTTTGGAATATGTAACCTCAGCAGTAATCCTTGATGCTTTGGGAGATATAACCTCACCAGTGGGCCATCTGTTTTGTATCATATATCCGCTTTTGGACATGTACCACTACCAGTGGGCCACTGTGCATTATATACCAGAGGACCATCCTGCTTCATGATACGTCACTTCATCGATGGGTCACTATAATTAAGAGAAAACATCCTTACCAACGCGTCCTGCTGCTCTGGATAACATATCATCAACAATGCGCTGTGCTGCTTTAGGGCAGGTAGACTATGCTATAGTCGCTTTAGCGTTGTGCTGCATTACACCCCACAACCTTCATTAGAGGCAAATATTGTCAGTTGTGTGCTGTGCTGCTTTCATATACATATCCTTCCAGTGGGCCAAGATGTACATAATGTCTCTAGTGACATCCGCTGCGTTGGGGTTCATATCCGAAGCAATCGGATATGCTGCTTAAAAACAGAAGCACTCTCATTTGGTCCATACAACTTTGGAGTTCTTTTTCCAAGAATGGACTGAGCTACAGTGCTCAAGGAACATACCCACACCAGTGGGCTAAGCTGCTCTGGAGCATATTGCTTCACTTTCTTCTTCAGTGAGACCTGCTGATGGGTATCAGATATCCTAGCCAATGTTCTCTTTTGATTTTCTCATTTAAGGCACATATCACATCAAGTAAAAAACATTCGACTCAGGACATTACATTTTCCTCAGAGGTCGGTGCTGCTTTGAAGCACATAACCTGTCAACTGGGCCTTTCAACTGTGGAGTTCATGTATATTTTTTAATTTCAGGTATTTGATATATCAGAGACCTAGCATGAGGAAGGAGAAGAGTTACATATTTCATTTTATTGCAGTTTTATTGCACTAGGGTATTGTCAGTGTAAAGGTTCTCTGTACATGACACAATGCATGTGTGGAGTCTGGTTGAAATTAGAATGCAGAAAACAGGTTTAGATGGAGCGGGGTAAAAACATGTCACTCTATGAGCACCATGTCCAGTCCCCTCCTTTATTACACAAGATATCACCTTTTGGGGGGCACAAATCCTTACCAAAGTGCTGCCAGGAATTCAAAGAAATACCTGAGCTCCACTGCAAGGGGGCCATGGATGACTGTAGAATATTTTACTCATTGTTCCTCTGAGTCTCCAACCCAGTGCTAGACTTGAGTATAGGATGCCCTCGAGAAAAGGAGATTGGAAGAGATACCGCAGCCAGTTGTTCACCGTAGCACTAAAAAAGGCGTGGTTACCTTTATGCCATCTGAACTTTCTTGGCTGCACGCACTCTGTTACAACACATATCATCCAGTAACTCTCTTTTTTAATGAAAGTCTGATTTATAAGTCCAACAAAAATATAGTTTACTGACTTGCCAGGAATTACAAAAATTAAACACACAGGAAATTGTTCCAGGTTGTATTCACTTTCAAATGAATAATGCCATGTTTTTAAATAATCTGTAAAGCAAAGGATCGGCTCCGGCATTGGACAAAGAAGAAAACAAAGCTTTCACAGTTATTTCTCCATTTCAAATTGCAATCTCTTGAATAACTCTGTTGAAAGTCCACCTTTGTGAACTCCTCAAATAAAGCAACAGAAAAGCATTAAATCACAAAGGGACCTTTGCAACTCACTTTTAGTTAAGCAAAGGAAAACTTGTAATCCAAAGGAAAAAATAAACAATCTTCTTACTTGACCTTTGTGAACTCTTGACGTCAAGCAGCTGAAATGAATCACACTTGATGTCTTCACACTGAATGTCAGCAGAGCAGCTTGCACCAAACAAACCAATTGGAGAAGTGGATTGTTTGGGAAGCTTCACCATCCGCAGAGAAGAGACCACGGTTAGAAAAAGAAGTTCAATATGGCTTGAACCTGTGCAATATATCAGTTCTGCAATTCATTTCTACTCTGATGAAACTACTTCTCTGAAGGCAATGCCTTGACTTGCTTTTGAGAATTAGTTTCTTGCTGAAAAGTTAAATTCAGGTAGTTATCTTAACTAAAACAACAGATGAGTCTTAGTTAATGTTATCGTGGGGCTCATTTGTTTGTCAAATGACTTCTCTTACTTTGGGCTGTAATTCCTCGCCAGAGTTCTTGCTGCTCTGGGGTGCATATCATCTACAATGGCCACATTTCATTCATGTGCATAATTTCACCAACGGGCGAGGCTTCTCAAGAGTTTATTAAATAACAAGTAAACCATTGCCCTGAGGAGTAAATACCCACACTTAAGGAGTGAGTTGCTTTCAAGCAAAAATACTCCAGATGGTTCATGCTGCTTTGGTCAAGTCCCTTTAATAGCAGACCAGCTTTCTTTTCTCATAATGTCTGATCAACACTTCTATTCACATTCCCTGTTCTGCGGTACAGGGCTTTCGTAGAGTTACATGAATGAGTATTGTGTGTTTTTAGGCTGGAATCTCTGGTATGTTAATATTACAGTGGTCTCTTTTCCTTTCAGCTAGCACTTGCATAGTCTTAGGCTTCAGTTTTACAACCTTTGTGAGATTATCTAATCATAAACACACATTGAAGGAGGGACTCAGCAGTTGAACTTCTACTTGTACCTACATATATTTTTACAAAGAAGAAATTCTATAAACTGTTGTTAAAACAATTCTTTTTGATCCATTTGTAATCGTTGTCCATAGGGACCAATCTGTTTTACAAATAAGTTCACACACTATGTTCCAGGCTGGACGTTCAGGTCCTCTAATGCCTCTCTTCTTTTGGTGCCCAGATTTAACAAGACTCAGAATGCAGGAAAACCTTTTTGGTTGTGGGGGCAAAACTGTGGAACACTCTTCCACTGTCTATCAAAAGCGCAGAACCTATTTAACTTCAGGAAAACCCTAAATACCTGGCTTAACGTTAAGTATCCTTTCACCTAATCTCACATAGTTTTTTTTCTCAGCACAAAGACGCCTCTGTAGGTAGCAGCAGTCAATAAAAACAATAACACAGCTTAGCATTGCTGGACATTATTGCTTTGTTTTGGGTGGGTATGATAGGATGCAGAGCTGTTGCTTTGGATCAGGTATCTTCTCTCTAGGTATTAGCTGTTCTGATCCTGTAAAGAAAGTTTCTTTACTACATACTTTAAAAACCTACAAGCACAGTCATTTCAAGGTGGGCCAGTAATTTTGCAAGCGGGACAATCCTACCGTATTGCCTATATTAGTACATACATGCATTGCTTCTGTAATCGCCAAAGATCTCAAGCAGAAAGTGCACAAAATCAGTGCTTAATTTGTAAAACAATAAGTGCCGGGGCCCTGACAAAGAGGCCATTGCAGCTTGTGCCACACATTGCTCCAACCAGCGCTGCCCATGACAGTACCAAAACAACTATTAACCATCACACTGCTAAAAGTGTGACTATTCCAGGCCCTTAATGTTATAAGTATAGCTTGAACACTGGTAATAGTTATTTTAATGTATCTTGCATTAATAAACATCTGTTGTTATGGTCATCTCTGAATTAGACAGTCAGTGACACCATGGTGCAGACTTTCATAAGTACCGGTGTTGATAATTAAGTGCCGGTGCTGAGCACCCGGAAAGCACCGGCTCAAATTAAGCACTGCACAAAATATATTTTAAGATAAGCAAATAAGAGCAAACTATACCTAAAAGTAGGAGAGGGGTTAAGATTACAGACAGACACAATCTTTAAAAGGCTTTTTTTAGCATTTGAGAAGCTACCTATGGCTTTGAAGGAGCATACATGATGAATGCTGCACACAACCTGCTATGCGATTCCCTTACAATACTAATACCTACGTAGAGAGCATCAACATCAGGGTTTTGTCTTTAATAGTATTTTCAGGGGCTCACAGCTGCTACTATTGGGCACCCCTTTTTCAATTAGCCTAGTGTTAAGTATTTTTTCACCATTATTGGGACGCCTAACGATTAAGATTAAGGCAGCAGAAACATTGTAAGATGGGCTACAAAATTAGTAATGCAGGATATACAATACTTAAAAAATTGCTTTTTGCCTTTGTACAATTAGGTCTGCAATCATATTACAATTTGGGGGATGGTATCTACAAAAAATATTTTTCTGAACATAGTAAAAAAAATTGACTGTGGATAATTGTTTTTTGGATCACTTTTTGAATTTTGGAAATTCATTCAATACTATGAATTTGATTTGATTTGATTTGATTTTGGGTTTTGTAGAGCGCACAGCTACCCTTAGGCATCCCGGCGCTAGTGAACACAGTCCTGTAGGGTGGGAAGTCATGTGGGGGAGTGCTCAGGGGAAGAGTAGGGTCTTCAGTCTTTTCCTAAATCTGAGGTGGTTTTGTTCCTGCCTCAGGGAGAGTGGGAGGGCATTCCATAGTCTGGGGGCATTGTACGAAAACAGGCGACCACCTGTTCTGGCCTTCCTAATTCTGGTGACTTTTGCCAGGGAGAGGGAGTTGGATCTAAGTTGTCTGCTTGATTGTTGATGGGACACAAGAGGCCTGAGGATGGGAGGGCCTTCATTGTGCAGTATTCTATGGGCAATGCACAGGGTCTTGAAGTTGACCCGTTCCTTGACTGGCAGCCAGTGCAGACTTCTGAGGGCTGGCTTGGCCGAGTTCCTTGCTGCGGTTCCTGTGAGTATTCTTGCCGCCGCATTTTGTGCGCATTGAAGTCTGTGGACTACAGAGACTGGGGCCCCCAGATATAGGACATTCCCATAGTCCAATCTGGAGTTCACCAGCCCCTGCATCAAGAGCTTCCTGGATTGAGGGGGGAGTAGATGGAGGATCTTTCGTGCCATCTTCATAAGGCCGAAGCACGTTCCCGCAGTTTTCCTCGCTTGTGTTTTAAAACTGAGATCCCGGTCCAGCCATATCCCTAGGCTTTTTACTTCGGATTTTGGGGATGGTGGAGATCCCATGCATGGTGGCCAGGGAAGAGGTGTGGGGATTTTATTTGGGTTTCCTAGGAGGAGTATTTCTGATTTTTCCCCGTTCAGTTTCAACCGGGACTCGCACATCCATTGGTGCACTTTTTCCAGACAACTAAATAAATTGGTGAGGGCGTTGTCTGATTGGTTGAGGGAAACGACGAGCTGAGTGTCATCGGCGTACATTATTGATTTAATCCCAAAAGGTTTGACAACATCCTCGAGGGGAGCCATGTACACGTTAAAAAGTGTGGGGCTCAGGGAGGACCCCTGGGGCACCCCACACTTGAGTGCCTGAGCCTTGGAGATGGAGTGCCCATCTGTCACTTGAAAAGACCTGTCTTCAAGGAAGGATGAGATCCAGGCTAAAGCGGAATCCGCCACTCCTATCAGTTCAAGACGGTGAACAAGGGTTGCGTGGTCCACCGTGTCGAAGGCGGCACTCAGGTCGAGGAGGATCACTGCCACTGATCCTCCTATGTCTAGTATGCCCCTAGCTTCTTCGACAACGGCTAACAATGCGGTATCCGTCCCTTGTCCTGGTCTGAAACCTGTCTGGGTTTGGCGGAGGAGATGGTTGGTCTCTAGGAACTCAGAAAGGTGTTGATTCGCTACTCTCTCTAAAGTTTGATGGGTCTGTGGGGTCAAGATGCGGTTTTTTTATGAGAGCCTTCACAGTGGCTTTTTTCCAGTTTGCTGGGACTGTGCCATGTTCGAAAGAGGCGTTGATCAGGTTGGTGAGAGGAGGGGCTATAGTGGAAGCAACTTGCTTCAATTTACTGATCGGAGCTGGATCTGACGGGGCGCCGCTTTTGACTTTGTGCAGGACGTTGAGAAACGTTTCGGTGGTGATTTGGGGAAAGGAGAGCAACCTCGGGGTGTCTTGGGAGGCCGGGTGGTAAGGGCCTCTTAGTGCAGTTGGCGCCGCCGGGAGGGAGTTGAGGATTTTTTCGATTTTTTTCGAAAAGAATTCGGCCATCTGGTTGCATTTTGTGCCATCCAGGTCTGGCGGTGGAGGGGTGAAGGACTGGGTTATTCTAAGACCCAGCGGTGCCAGGGAACAACACCTGAAACCTTCGTGGGTTACCTGTTCTGGCGTACCAAACACAGAGACACGGGACACTTCCAGCGACGTCAGAGATCAGCATTTATTTACTTCAGGGATACAGAGGTCACAAGAAGTACACAACGTGTAGGTTCTCGGAGACTGCTTCGAGTTGCAAAAGTGGATCGCTCCTTTTATACACGTTTTTCCCATAGAACAGTATAGTGAACAAAGATTACAACTCAGTTCCCACAATAAACTTCAAAAGAGTCGCGTTCATGTTTCAGGAGGCCGGAACATAATTACAACAGTATTGCCAGTTCCCAACTGTAAAAACATACCCTCTCTGCAATAAAACACATTCCATCCTGACCGTAAACACATTAGGAGAAGGGACAAAAACAGATGCAAAGAAAGGACAAGGATGCACAACAGATTAGAGAAGAGTGTTAGGAGTAGTAAAGGAAACTTGATAACGGGATCAGAGACCCCGTGTCTAATGTATGCATGACTGAAACAATAGACCGGCATGGCAAGATGAGCCTTGAGCGGGGCCATCTGCCTTCGTCGTGTCATTTCCCTCGTCATAAAAGTCATACTCAAAGGAACACGTGTCCCTCGTGTAAGCTTGGGAGTCCCAGCGTCACGAAGCGGACAAAGCCCGTTCGCTGGCTACTTGAGAGCAAGAAACAAAATGGATGCCGTATCTAAAATGGAACCCGAGGGTTCAGATGAACAAACCCAAAAATAAGACGAACCATACGTGGTTGCGTAGCGAAACTGCGTACACCCACTATACTCGTCATTTGCGGTTCGTAGATACCCAGCTCATCCATATTCGTCACCACTCAAAAGTGTCGTTCCGTCCCACACGGAACCTCAGGGGGTTCCTGTATTTTGGAGAGGAGTTTGACTATCCGATAGGTCTCTTTTGCGGAGTTGGTCGTGGCTGCTATTTGATCCTCAAAGTAGGCGGCCTGTGCCGCTTTTAATGCATTTTTGTAGAGCCTAATGTGGGCTTTATTCAGAATACACTTCAACTAAAAATGATGCAACTATATTTTGTTTTGTAGCAACCACAAATTGAGCAAATTTGATCAGATATTTTTTATATATGTGCTTCTGATGGATACTTCTAGCTGCAGTTTTCTCAACTTTAGAATATTCCGCAGGTGGCAGACTGGATCCGAAAGATCTCATAGCAGTGCTCCAATTCGCCGACTTAATTCCCACCCTTGAATTGACAAAGCTGAGCCATATATTAGAATCACCCCTGCGCCCTGACATCAGTTCCTTAATTTTCCGTACCTTCAAACCGTGACCAGGATCGTCACTCTTTTTTTCAACAGTTTGACACGTTTTTCAAGTTGAAGTCCAAATCAAAGAGGAAATACAAGACGGCAAAGCTGGACTCGATCCCATCCCACCACTCTCTATCTATTTATTGCATATTTTAGGCGCACCTCCGGCTACATTTGCACGCCTTTCAGTCCACAGAATCCACAGGGACCTTCAGTTTGGCTACTGTTTATTGATTCATCCTCAGCAACAGTGTCCAAGCATTTGTGCGTTGAACCTCCAGTGGAGGTTTTTCCTAGGGATACATTTCGACTGGAGTAAGACACAGACTCTCGTATACCTCCTTGCCTCTGCCTCTCCTGCCCAGAGTGCAGAAGAACATCAGGAATGACTGGGTCCAAGTTATCCTGGTGCCCAGATTGAGTCAGGACAATGCGGTATCCCGAACTTCTTAGAATGTGCGTCTGCCCTCCGATCCGGCTAACACTTCGGGAAGTTGCAGCAGCAGGGCAGGGTTCTCTCCCCACTGATGTGTGGGAGAAGGTTGTTCCAGGCTTTAGAAGCCAGGTACTCAAAAACTCGTCCCCTGGCTCTTGGGATATGGGGGGTTGGACGAGCTAGAGGTTCGTAGAATGGGGGTGTCTGGTTGATGTGAGTAAGTAGATGCCACTGTTCAGGTATGCAGTACTTTGGTTGTGCAGTGCTTTGTATGTGTGTGTAAGTGTTAGAATTCCCAGGATCCCTGGTTGGCTGAGGTAGGTACCGTAGGCCAAACAGGGACCCGCGAGCCCCCACGTTAGGGAAAAGACAGGTCGCCTCTAGGGATAACCCCCGCTCCACCCCCTTGGTAGCTTGGCACGAGCAGCCAGGCTTATCTTCAAGGCTAATGTGTAAAGTATTTGCAATTACGCTCACAGCAATCCAATGATGACACCACAAATAGACTCCACATGAGTTTCATAGAAAAACAAGTATATGTTTATAAAAAGATATACGATGTGACCACACAATACTGAACCAACATATGCATCGGGGTAATACTCCCCCTGGCCTATTATTATTGAGCTAAACTAAACAATCCTACGTAATCCTAATGTAATATGCAGTTCGTTATGCAAGGATCAGGTACTTCACAACATAAGAATAATGCAGATCATAATACGGCTATCTGGCGATTTGTATGGTCACTGTAATGCAATGCGCAAAGCAACAACGTGGTAAACTGCTATGCCCCCGTAATGCAATGTGTACGGTCCCCTTTCAGGTTCTCTGTTAAGAAAAAGCAATGCAACGTGTAATACAGTTATCAGGCAGTTCATTATGCAAAACTAATGCAAAGCGGAACACATACATCCGTCAGTTCGATATGCAACACTAATGCAATGTGTAATACGACAATCCGGCAGATCGTGATGCAGGACCAGGACAAGGCATAACACACCTATTAGGCAGCTCGTTATGCAAACCTAGTGCAATGCATAACACACCTATCAGGCAGTTCGTTAGGCAAACTAATGCAATGGGGAATACGACAAAACAGGCAGTCCGTTGTGCAGGAATAAAGCAATGCGTTTTACAATCATCAGATACTCCGGTATGCAGAAGTAATGCAATACGTAAGTTACTCCGGCACCGTTCATGGTGCCTCTGGCGGTCTCACTGCCAGTCTCTCCGCCACTCGTGCTGGCTTGTGGTTAGTCTCCGGCCACCGTTCTCCCCCCCCCCCCCATGGGTAAGATAGAACACAGTAAATGCAGCTTCGCACTCAGGCCCGGTGCTGCCACTACCTTGGCACATGAGCCTCAATCCGAGCCGAAGCAGAAGCTTGCGCTGCAGGACAGAGAGAGAGGCCGAGAGCGTCTCCCCCCGAGCCCGCTCCCTGCCCCAGGAGGCAACACGCGTTACCTGGGAGGCGCGAACCCACTCTCCTCTCCTCGTCCAACGACTTGGGCATCTGATGCAATTTCTCTGAATCTACGGGCAGTGGGAAGATACCAGGCTGCACACTACACCCGCACTCTGAGTCAGTGAGACTCATCGGAACTCCGGGTGCACGATAACCAGACAACTCCTCACGATGGTCTCAGGCTGCGCACGGCACACGCACGCAGCGTCGCTGAAACACACTTGATCTTCTGGTGCCCACGATCACAGGGCACAACTTGTGCAGGTCTCAGCCGGTAGAAGGTACACGCACCGGCGTTGCTGAAACACACTTTATCTTCCGGTGCCTCCAATCACAGGGCACCTTCCAGCGAGGGTCTCAGGCTGCAAACAGCACACGCACACAGCGTCGCTGAGACACACTTGATCTTCTGATGTACACGATCACGGGCCAATCCACACGAAAGTCTCAGGCTGCACCCAAGCACACACACACTGCGTCGCTGAGACTTACTTGACTCCCCGGTACACATGTTCACAGGATGATCCTCTCGAAGGACTCAGGCTAGACAGAGCGCACGCACCCACAGCGTATCTGAGAGTCTTCTCTGGAAAATTTTGTGTTTACAAACAGGGAGCCAGCTAACCTCGGGCCCTTGGGTATAGTTACTTCAGGACACAGCAAAGTCCTTCAAGCAGGGGGACACAGCATACAGCAAAGCCCCTACAGCCTATCCTTAGTTGAAACAGAAAACTGCAGGCCAGCCCCAGATCACACAGCAAGAGCGGTCCTATCCAACAGTCTCTTCAGTTGCTTCTTCCTTGGCAAATGTTCCTCTTGATCCACGAAGTAGCTCCAGTCTTGTTCACACTTGATCAAGCCATTCTCCAAAGTTCAGGGGCTTCAGCTCGCATAGTTATACCCCTCAATGGCTTTGAAGTCTTTGTGTTACAGGGGGCACTGACCCCTGCTCAAACCAGTTCTGATTGCCTCCCAACCACACCTTCTTCCTTTGATTAGTGGGGGTCTGGATTCTCAATCACTCAGCAGGAGATGGGATAATTGTATTATAGCACCAGCCCAGGCCTCTTCACCGCTAGGCCTTCTCCTCCCCCTACACACTCCAGATACAGGTCAGCCTGTGCTGTCTCACCTCCTCCCCTGGGGCAAGACATTTCCCAGATCCTATCGCTTTCAAATCCAGCCAGTCAGTCCACAACCAGGCAGAGACACACAGAAATGTTTAGAGCACAAAAACCCAGCCACTTCTGAAAGAGTGACTTACAAACACATAATGCAAAAACCATCTTTATAAAAAGATGTGTTATTGCAGGGTGAGTTCAGGGATACCAAACTTCACCTTTCCATCTTAAGTCTTTGGGAAGAAAGGCTGGCAAACACATTACACAGCCTTTCTATTCCATTCTAATGGGCAAGATGTCCTTTCAGCAGTGAAACGAAATGGAGATGATTTCACTGCCAGGACATGGTATACACCTTGGTACATGTCCCACCTTTCACATGCACTGCACCCTGTCCAGGGGTTACCCTAGACCTACCATGGGGTGCCTGATATGTATGGAAATGGAAGGGCAGTGTCTGGTAAGTGCATGCACTTACCAGAGCAACATGGCAGTTTAGAAAACTGCGCGCAGGCCCTGCAATGGCAGGCCTGAGTTCCCTTCTCAAGGCTACTTGAGTGGGTGGCACAATAAGTGCTGCAGGCCCACCAGTAGCATTTGCATTACTAGCCCTGGCACACACAGTGCACTTTACTAGTAAAGCAAACATACCAATAATGGACAGCCAATCTCCGTTACACTCTACACAGGGAGCACTTTCACTTTGACACTATTTAGCAGTGGGAAAGTGTCCAAAGCATCCAAGTTGGTAACACATGTCAGAAAAAAGGTCTAGGGGAAAAGCAAAAAGTTTAGGGAACTTTAGCCAAAAAGGGCCAAATCCCACAGTGAGTAGTTTGAAGAGGGCATATATGTTAGTGGGGAGAATGTTGAGGTATTTGAGATGTAGGGATATGAGAGTGCTGAGTGGGAGCTTGAGCGTGTGTCTGGTTGCTGTGTTCTGGATAGCCTGGAGTCTCTTGGTAATCTGTGGAGTGATGCCATCATACAGTGTGTTTCTGTTGTCCAAATTGATAGTGATCAGGGCTTAGGTGATGGATTTACGGGTGCTGAGCGGAAGCCATCTGAAGATTGTCCTGAGGAACTTGAGGGAGTGGAAGCATGAGAAGGGGACTGCGTTAATCTGTCTGGTCATCGAGATTTGAATGTGGAACATGATCCCTAGGGTCCTGGTTTAGTTCACCGGGATGGGTATAGGTCCTAATTTTGGAGGTCAGCACACTGAGAACCAGAGAGTAGTGTCATTGTCGAAGAGTACCAGATTCGGAGTTGAGCTTCAAGTAGTTGGTCGTCATCCATTTCCCCACTTTCGACATGCAGTTGATGAACTTCACCTGGCCTTTGGAGGTGGCAACAGAGAGGGAGAGGATGAGCTGGGCATCATCCGCGAATGAGATGATGTTGAGCTCATGAGCTCGGGCGGTGTTAGAGAGCAGGCAATGTAGCCAGCAATGCGACATGGGAGATGCTGCAAATCACGTTGAGAGCAGAAGAGGTGTATGGGGCCAGGCTGACAACAATTTGTACAACATGTGATGAAGGAGCTGATCTGTCAGAGTGTGAATTTGTGTATTCCAGCCTCATGGATGCATTGGATGAGGGTGGGGAAAGAGACCATGTTGAACATGACAGAGAGGTTGAGAAGGAAGAGGCAAATTGAGCTTCTGAGGGTTGGAGGGCTGTGATGTTGGAGAGTTCTGGTTGGGTGTGAGGTTGTTATATGTTGTTGGTTTTGTTGCTGAGTAGGAGAGAGCTGGGTGATAAGTTACTGAGAGGGTGTGATGGTTATGGAATTGGGGGAGGTAAATTCCTAAGCTATGCAGATGATTACAGTGGGGTTGTTAGAGCTGTTTTATTCCATTCAGCTAAGGTTGAGTGTTTGGTAGATTTGAGTTGTTGGCAGTAGTACTGGAACACTGATCTATAGGTGTTTTTGTCATTGTAATCTTGGATGTTTAACCATCAGCGTTCCAGCTGTTTGCAATGGTGTTTGGTGAGTCAGAGACCATCTATGTACCTGCTTGCTTGTGGTCTTGTCTGTTAAGTGGTGGTGGTTTTGAGCAGGTCAATGTGTCTGCACAGGAGGTGTTCCAGGATTTGAAGTTGGTAGTAGATCGAGAGAGCCATCTTGGTGCAGGGCACAGCAGGATTGTGTATTTGTGGTACAGTTTTCTATGGGTTTCTTGTTCTAGTTGTGCCAGGTGGTTTTGTTGAGTGCTGTTCCATGTTGATGGGGTAGATGTAGGTCTATTTGAATGAGGGAGATGAAGGACTGGGGGTAGGCTTGTCCAACATAATGTCAGAGAGGTTGGTAAAAACAGGGTCGAGGAGATGTCTTGCGACATGGACCACATCCTTCACTCATTGGTTGCATCCAAAGGTGTTCAGGTCTTCCAGGAGGTTGTTGGTGTGGTCCTCTAGTTGGAATTTGAGATCACCAAGGAGGATGTAGGAGCCGAGTCGATCACCTGTGGGCTGATGAAGTCTTCAATAGTGTTTCTGAAGATGGATCTAACACCAGGAGATCTGTAGAGTAAGGCGCTTTTCAGGGTGTGTTGCTAGAGATATTGAGCAAGAGAGATGTTATGTTATGTTATTTGCACTTGTAGAGCGCATGGTTACCCTGGGGTATCCTGGTGCTAAATACTGGTTACCGGGGAAAAAAAGATTGAATGCTACTGAGAAAAGAGCCATGTTTTCAAGCCCTTACGAAAAGAGAGGAGATCCGGCGCATTCCTGAGTTGAAAAGGGAGTTCATTCCAAGCTTGGGACGCACAGCGAATGAAACTTCTACCTTCCCAATAGTTTTTTTTAAATGAGGTGACTTGCACTTGTTTGGCACCAGTAGACCGTAGCGTTCTGCCCGGAACATGCCATTGGAATCTGTGCCTAAGGAACTCTGGACCTGTTCCATTGACAGCCTTAAAGACGGTGCATAAGGCCTTAAAGCGTGTTCTTAGCTTTACTGGAAGCCAGTGTAGTTTCTTAAGTTCTCCTTTCACAGAGACAAACTTCGGTGTTCCAGACAGCACCCTTGCCGCTGCGTTCTGAACTAATTGAAGCCTGTTCATATGTTGTTTTTGAACATTAAGATATAAGCTATTACAATAGTCCAGACGCGACATTATGAGGGCTGTCACCACTGTCTTAAGGTTACTCTCTGTAAGGTAGATCTTAATTTTCCTTATTATTCTGAGAACCATAAAGCAGGTTGAAATCACCGAACTTACTTGATCCCCCATGGTGAGTTTGTTGTCTACCAATATTCCCAGATTTTTGGCTTTTCTTGTGGGTACTCGACACTGACCAAGGTCCTCTGGCCACCACTCCGGTGTCCACACCCGAGGATTATTCCCAAATTTTATGACCTCGGCCTTGGTGGAATTGAGCTTTAAACAATTGACGACATCCAGACTGAGATAGCACTCATACAGTCATGGAAGTGATCCCCCGTCTCCTTTTCAGCTCCCTCCATCAGCGACAGCACAATTTGCGTGTCGTCAGCGTAGGAGGTGAGCTGGAAGCCAAAAGACCGGATAACTCCCGCCAGTGGTGCCACATATATATTAAAGAGAGTTGGGCTAAGAGATGAGCCCTGTGGCACCCCGCATGGGAGTGAGAAGGGTTTAGAAGTATTGCCATCCAGATCCACAGTCTGCGACCTATCTGATAGGAAAGATTGTAAGAGTTTCCAGGCAGGGCCTTCTACCCCGATCTCAGACAACCGGTCCATCAAAACTATGTGATGGACCGTGTCAAAGGCTGCAGTCAAGTCAAGTAGAATCAGTACGGCATTTCCTTCCCTGTCTACGGCCTCTCTAATCTCCTCAGTAGATTTCAACAAGGCCAACTCAGTACTGTCATAAGCTCTGAACCCGTATTGTGATGAGTCCAGAGAATTATTAAGATGGAGAAAAGCACTGAGTTGGTTGTTCATTTCCTTTTCCAGTATTTTGGAAGGAAAAGGAAGCCTGGAGATCGGCCTGTAGTTATTGGGATCTTTGGGGACCAGAGTCTGCTTCTTCAACAAAGGATGAACAGAAGCTTTCTTCCAGATTTTGGGAACTATGCCGGACGAAAGGACAGCATTCAATAAAGGGGCGAGTGCTATTCCAATTACTTCAGGGATTTGTTTAATAACCCGAACAGGACATGGGTCATTAGGAGCCCCTGATCGGATCAAGTTCAGAAACTTAAGCGTATCTGACGTCGCCAGGGGTAAGAAATGGTCAAATGTAGATGAGGAGCTAGATTTGTCCACTCCCATAGTGTTGGAGCTGGACTGATCCCTTTTCTTAGTATTGGAAAATGAAGAATAGATGATTTCAATTTTATGTCTAATGAAGTCCACAATTTTATTGCAGATATCAGGATGACCTTCGCTCTTGGGAGTGATCGGGGTAGACCGTTTTTTAATGGTTTTGAAGAGTTCCTTTGAGTTAGATTTAGCTAGTGCTATTTGAGTAGAATAGAACTCTTTTTTTGCTTCTTGAAGCAAATGCTTATAAGTGATGATACCAATTTTGTATCTTTCCTTATCTGCTTCAGCATAGTGTTTGCGCCATGCCCTCTCTAGTTGCTTACAGACCAGTTTTTTGGCTCTAAGCTTGTCAGAAAACCAAGGAGCTGTGGGCAAAGCTCGCTTGGGAATCCACTTTTTCCTGGGAGCTAGCTGATCGCAGGTACTGGTTAACCATTGATTATAAGCAGCTGCGGCATCTTCCACATTCAACGGAAGGTGACGCAATGAACTTATAAGGGACTTTTCAAATTTATTGAAATCCAGTTTTCCCCAGGCTCTGTTTTCAATCTCCTGGGCCTGTTTAGTGCTGGCTAAGTGAGCCATGTGGAAATTCAGTTCAAACTAAATGGCGCAGTGGTCGGACCAAGGGATCGGGAGAACTGAGACACCGTCTAAATCATTATTATTGGTATATATACCATCCAGGGTATGTCCTTTTTCATGAGTTGGGGCCTTCACCAATTGTCTGAGGCCTCCAGCACCCATGATTTGTTCCAGACGGTTGGTGTCCCGATCACCAAGGCTTTCTAAATGAAAGTTAAAATCACACAGTACCGAGTAGGACTCTAAACATAGCCCTTCTTCTAGTAAGGTGCCCACTGTGTCCAAGAACACGCTTTTAGATCCTGGTGGGTGATGTAGTAGTATGCCTTTAAAGGGTCTATAGTTAGCTGAATAAATGTTAAAAGCTAGAGCCTCACATGTCATGTTAGAGGCGACAGCGAAATTGGGTTCCACTGATTCATGATAGATAACAGCAAGCCCACCCTCCTTTTTAAGTGGCCGGTCTAGCGTGTAGCAATGGAATCCAGGAGGGGTCGCCTTGACTATATCTGGTCCAGAAACATTGTCTGTCCAAGCTTCAGTGATGAAAGCCAGTTTTACATTGCATTCCTCCAGCAATAGGGCACATTCCGTGCTATGCTTGACTAATGATCTAGCGTTAAGAAGAATACACTTTAGAGGACCTACATCCGTGGCATCGGTCTTTTTACCTAACCTAGCACCAGGACCAAGCGCTGGCAAATCCAGGCTATCCGGAAGTCGTTGCCGACAGTTGACACAGGAGGGGCTCTTTGTGCCAATGTTGACTGCGTAAGAGGGAATCGGGGGACAACATGGTTTAACCTTGCCAGGGTTCAATTTATGCAACTCCTCCATAGTATAGCGTGTGACAGTTGGCAAAAAACGACCAGGTGGACTGGCCCTGTGCCTGACCGGAGCGCGGACGGGCGCAGACGGGCTTGCCTTAGGCGCGCCAGCGGCACGCCCGCTGCGCACGTCTGCTGTGCGTCAGGGTGCGTGCTAAATAGGCCAGCGTCTGAAGCACAAGACCGCTAACCGGTAAAGTGGCGAATCGGCAGTTCGATCCCCTCCCTCTTTCCAATTCCCCCAGTCAGTGCAAAAGAACAAGTGCAAATGCGAACAAGTTGGATATTTTTTAAATATAGCACAATTAAAAAGGTTTAAAATAGTATGCGTGAGTATTCGAAAGATGGTCTCACCTGGTGAGCATTGCACACAGCTTCGCCCAGGGAACCAGCGCTGCACGTTCGCGTCAGCGCGCGTGCTAAATAGGCCAGCGTCTGAACCACTAGACCGCTAACCTGTAAAGTGGCGAATCAGCAGTTCGATCCCCTCCCTCCTTCCAATTCCCCCAGTCAGTGCAAAAGAACAAGTGCAAATGCAAACAAGTAGGATATTTTTAAAATAGATAGGTGTTGGAGGTGGTTGGAGCCTACAGATGTGATGGAGCAGTAGATGTTTTCTTTAGGTGATGGGTGGCACTCCTCCTGGTTTGCAGGGTCCGTCCTGTCTTGCGATCTTGTATCCGGGTGACAGGGTTAAGGGGGCAAAGATGCAGGAGGTCTCAGAATTAATGGCGTGCCTGACGAGTAAGTTGGTGCTTAGGAGGAGATATGCGAGTGTGGGGCAGGTTCTGTGTGTGGAGGTGTTGTGCAGAGTTAAGTTGTGTGCTTGGGGCAAGGAAATGGGGTGCATGGGTAGCACCATCAGTGTGGGGGTGGCTTGGGTGCTGCACCTGGAAGGTCAGCCTGTGTTTAGGGTAAGGAGGTCAGTGGCAGAGTAGCATCTAGGGTTGTGGTGGGTGGGAGAAGAATCCATGGTGTGGACACTGGTTGTGGGTGGGGCATATATGGGCTTGTCCCTGGTGCCTCAGTGGGGCACCCATGTGGCAGTAATATCATACCTACAACAAGTCAGGACTATTGGCTTTGTCAGTGGTTGTTAGTTGCATAAGATAAATAAGCAGCAACTATGGCTTGTATATAATATTGAAAAAGCTTCCACTTAAACCCCTGGTGACACCAGGACAATGTTGCTGCTCCTGTGTTTTAAAAAGAGAACGGAAATCCAGAGAGAAAATTACTCTCTCAAAAGGATTTCCCTTCCCCTACAACGATCACCTGGCATGACGTCATGCCGCAACCTCTCCACTAGTGAGAAGTGAGCCGTGTGAGCACGCGCACATGATGTGCCTGCTGTCACTGCAGTCCGGAAAAAAAAACGCCTGTGCCAGGGCACAAAACGGAGCTCCGTAGGGACCCGTTTCGAGCCCCCTTTAAAGCAAGCATTTGCAATGCAATAGGTCTCGCATTAGGAAAGTTTGAGCTTTTTGTATTGTAAATTGACAAATTTTTTATTTATGTGTTGGTATTGAAAATATTGAAATTACTAGCTTTCTCATGTACAATGTTAATAGTTTTAACTGTTGCAAATGTGACACCTATAGCATTTGTAATGCAATATGTGTTGTATTTACGTGACTTAGATGTATTGATATTACAAATAACAATGGCTTTTAATTTTTGCAAATAATTAATACTTAAATAAAAGTTAATGTAAATTATAATGGCAATCGTTTAAACTTTTGTTAATAACTCTTGTGAAGATTATGTTTAGTGTATTTAATTGCGCCTAAAATCCAAGAACAGAAGTTAAATATTATCATTTTTTTGTGCCATTTGTAATAAAGCCTAAATATTGAGAAAACATATTCGAGCCAGTTGTGGTTGAATGGTTGTACAGATTGATACTGTGGTGGCGGTGAGTGATGTTGTGGTGGTGTCGAGTGATGCTGTGGCGTTAATTGATGCTGTGGTAGCGCATAGTGATGTAGTGGTGCCCTTGAGTGATGCTGTGGTGGTGCTAAGTGATGCTGTGGTCATGCGATAGATAGATAGATAGAGTGCAATAGTCCGATAGATAGATAGATAGATAGATAGATAGATAGATAGATAAGATAGATAGCTAGATAAGATAGATAGATAGATAAGATAGATAGATAAGATAGATAAGATAGATAGATAGATAGATAGAGAGTGAGGTTGATAGATAGAGTGTAATTATGTAGAATATAATTATGTGGCACTGAGTGGTTTTGTGTGGAGTGTATGTTGATTTTAGTGGCGTGTAATTATGTGCCATTGAGTGTTATTTTGAGTGTATCTTGCATTGTTTGCATTGTAATTAATTGGCACTGAGTGTTATTTGGAGGGCATGTGGCAATGAGTGTGGTGTAATTATGTGGTGTGTAATTATGTGGCGCTGAGTGGTATTTGAAGTGTGTGTGGCATTGAGCGCTGTGTAATTATGTGGTGTGTAACTATGTGGCACTGATTGGTTTTTGAAGTGTCTGTTGTATTGAGTGCATTGTAGTTTTGTGGCATATAATTATGTGGCTCTGAGTGGCATTCGGAGTGTATGTTGCATTGAGTGCAATGCAATTATTATGTGGCCCTGAGTGGTATTTTGGGTGTATGTTGAATTCAGTGGAGTGTAAATATGTGGCGTGTAATTATGTGGCAGTAAGTGGCATTTGCAGTGTATGTTGCATTGAGTGCAGTGTAATTATCTGGCATGTAATTATGTGGTACTGAGTTGTATTTGGAGTCTATGTTGCCTCTAGTGAAGTGTAACAATGTGGTGTGTAATTATGTGGCACTGAGTGTTATTTGGAGTGTATGTTACATTTAGTGCAGTGTAATTATGTGGTGTGTAATTATGTGGCACTGTGTGGTATTTGGAGTGTATGTTGCATTGAGTGCAGTGTAATTATGTGGCGTGAAAATATGTTGCACTGAGTGTGATTTGCAGTGTATATTGGATTGAGTGCAGTGTAATTACGTTGTGTCTAATTATGTGGCTCTGAGTGGTATTTGGAGTGTCTGTTGTATTGAGTGCATTGTAGTTATGTGGCATGTAATTATGTGGCTCTGAGTGGCATTCGGAGTGTATGTTGCCTTGCCTTGTATTTCTATGGTTCCTTAAACCCTTAGAGGCAATTCTTTAATTTTAACTAAAAGGATGGTAGTTAAATGGTGTTTACGGCAGGATGGTCGTTAAATGGTGGCTACGGAGAAGCTGTGTGCTGAAAGGCAAAGAGAACACGGGCATGAAAGTGAAAGCGAGGATGAAAATGGAATGAGTGTGGCAGGATGGCCGTTAAATGGTGGCTACGGAGAAGCTGTGTGCTGAAAGGCAAAGAGAACACGGGCGTGAAAGCGAGGATGAAAATGGAATGAGTGTGGCAGGATGTTAGTTAAATGGTGGTTACGGGGAAGCTGAGTGCTGAAAGGCAAAGAGAACACAGGCCAAAGCTGGAAGAAAACACGAGATGCGAGAGGCATGTGTGTGTGGCAAACACTGGTGGGGCTCAGAGCATTCTGTTGCTGCCTTGATGCCTGTGTGTGTGAGCAGTGGGGCTGTGTGTGTGAAGTGCCTAAAGTTGCAAGAAAACATCTGGTTATTTAAATCCTTAGACGCAGAATTAATGGAGCTAATGTTATCGACCTTAGAAGGATGAAAAGGGAATGAGCGCGGCATATGTTAACTTTGTAAGCGCAGAAAGCGTGCAGGGCAAACTTATTATTTTGGTTGTTTGAGACTCAGATCTGGCCAAAGCTGCAAGAAAACACGGAGGGGGGAGGGCGGGCTGTGTGCTGAAAGGCAAAGAGAACATGGGCATGAAAGTGAAATCGATGGATGGCAATGCGTCCGTGAGACTAGCCCTGTGGTGGGGGAGGGACAGTTGTGAGAGGCGCCATGAGGAAACAATCTCTCGGCATGCTGTGGCGGGGGCGGGGGAGTGCATTCCAGGCGGGGGAGCAGACCCTTTGAAGTATGATGCCGAGGCTGTGGCTACACGTGCACGCGCCAGTGGGCTGAAGCGCTTCCCCAAACGGATTGCATGGCGGCACGATGCACGTGATTGTGCGCGTGCTCGCCATGCAATCCACTTTTGGGAGCACTTTTAAATGCCCCTCCTACTAGAGTCTCGCGTAGCGATTGCGTAAACGCAATAGCTAGGCGAGACCTTAAAACGGGCACAGAAAGGCAGAAAAACGGCAGAAGCACAGAGACAGACAGCGGCGGCCAGCAGGAAGAGCAAGGACCTCCCTCTGGACCACTAGGATGGAGGAGGGCCTCAAACACCTACCTGCACAGGGGGAGCAACAGTAGCACTACCGCAGAGCTGCTGGGGGAGAGAGCAGGTCTCTGTGCGGTCTATGCTTCCACAGAGCACACCTGGATCCCCCACTTACCCAGTGCAGAAACACCTCCAGCTGTCAGGATGGAGGTCCAAGTCCAGCAGGGACCTCCTTGCACATCCTGAAGCTCCTCTCTCGGTCATAGACCAGAAAAAATACAAGAGCACGTTGTGAATGCCAGCCCAATTATGGAGATCAAAAGACTGGTCTGGTTTTACATTATTAGCAGCTTCTGGAGTTTCCTGTCTCTAGGTGAGATTCACTTCCTAAGTAGGAAAAAGGGACGTAGACTTAACTCACTAACTACATCGCAGCAAGAGTCGATGAAAGAGTGGAAAGCGACTTAGGTGTCCATGCCTTGACGCTTCCGGTGTAGGCCAAGTTACAACCAATGCCCTCTCGGCCATCCATGCGCCTCGAAGAGAGCGTCCAGGCGTAAATCGGACCATGCTATTTACTACACGTTGCAGCAGCGCCCAGGGACTCAGGATGTGCAGCAGTGGCCTTGAAACTGTGGGGCGGACGGCGGGCCCTGGGGAGGGGCGAGGGCGCAAAGACATGTCAAGGGGGCACCAGACTTTGGCTAAGACAAGCGTGTAGTCAGTCCCTGGGGAAAAGACAAACATCAAGCTGACAACACTGCTACGACTTTAGGTTAAGACACCCGATTGCCCATCACTCTGCTAGCACGGACCGTAGTAACATTTGTGTGAGTCCTATCATGGCTGGGAGTACCTATCCACAAGGAGGGGTTGGATATTTCATTTCGCACCTGTCATTTCTGGTAAAAGAATCACGGCTTGGGCCCTTTTAGAGGGACTGATCTGCCAATAGCATGTTTTCAAATGCAGTGCATTTTGGAATTTGTAGTTTTTCTTCAGCATTATAAGAATGGGCTAAAACATTCCAATGTGCAAATTGCTTTTGGCCTAGGTGGTTTAAGTGGCACGCACACCAAGTGGGTCAGCTGCCAGGAAGGTGGGATTAGGAGACACAGAAATAGGAATGAACTTAGTTTTTTGTCAAAATGTCTTCGATACTATCTATAGTCAATTAGACATTTTGGCTTCTTTACTTAAAATATATTTTCTTTTTTTACAAATGTGATTTATAGTAGGAAAATATAAATAAGAGACCATTGCTTCTAGGCACTTACTTTTTACATTTGTTAGAGCGTGTGTCCTAAAAGTATTCATTTTCATTGCTCTTTTATAGAATAATTGAGAGAACATACGTCATTTTTTTTTTTTTTGATTTCAAAAGAATGTATTATTTTAAGGGAGTAATAACAAGCATAGAATACAATCAAGAATGATACAAATGATATCAGCTAAAAGACATTCAACCTGGTAAAATGAGAGTTAACACTAAAAAACACCTTACAAAGTTCATTAATCTGGAAGTATCAGAGGAATGCATTGAATAAGGAAGAATCAATGGATAATCAGGAGTCGTGTTTATCAAAAGTATCATCATCATATATTAACTTAGGGATGAAGGGAAAGAAAGGAAAGAAAGCAAAGACAGAAAAAGAAAGAAGAAAAGAAGAAAAAAGACAAGACAAGATGAGAAAAGAGAAGAGGATTTCCAAAGGATTCACCCAACAACAACACCATCATTAACCAGGCACATCAAAAGGGTATTGAGCCACCAAACCCTCTGAGGCTCTTTGCATGTACGTATCTAGAGTCAGCCACACCTCATTAGATATAGACGGAGAAAGGTGAGCATGATCAACTGACGTATGAGCACTACGCAGAAAAGAAACCCATGCCCACCAAGTATGATAAGAGACTGAAGAAAAAGATTTCCACTCCATGAGAATTACCTTGACTGCAATAGATAGTAAAAGATCCAATAATTGTAATTCCATGGCATCTAAGGGCAACGGGACCGAGGCAGCCAGCGGACCTAGAAGAATTAGTGGAAAAGAGAGTTGAAACTGAATATCAAAGATAAGCATGAGGTGTTTGTGAACTAGACCCCAAAAGGGTTGGAGAAGAGAACAGTCAAAGAACATATGTTGGAAATCACCAGGTGCTAGCCCACAACTCCAACATCGATCATCGTCCTTGAGATTTAGCGCGTGTAAACGAATGGGAGTCCAGTGAAGAAGATTAATAGAGAAAAACTTAGATTGCATTAGTGAGGGGGCGATTTTATTACGAAGAGAAAGCCTACCAATATCTTGCCAAGTGTCTGAAGAAATATGATCGGTGATCTCATGCTCGAAATGACGTAGCCATTTTTGCTGTGCAACAGTTTGGGTAGGAAGTGTCGAGGACGACAAAAATTTATAAATCCTAGATGCAACATGACCAGACTTAATCCATAAGTGAAAAAGCATAATCATAGGGGAAGAAGGCTGAAGCTGTAATCTAGCAAGTGCTACCTTTATCTTAAGAAAAGTATAAAAATCTATATTAGATAAAGAAAATTGCTGGGCCAGGGTAGAGAAAGGAAGAGGGTCATTTTTGGAATCATACAAATGTTTAACAAGCGAGATACCTTTCCCCGACCAATAAGACATCAAGTCCGGATCAATATTAATCTTAATTTTGGAATTGCGCCAAATGGATGACCATCTAGTTTTATGCAACGGAATCGCCACTCTCATATCAATTTTACGAATCGCAGCAACAGTATCCAAAATAATAGATCTAGAAAATGGAATGAAAAGAGTATTTGTGGTTAAGAAAGAGGCAGTTGGAAGAGGAGAGGTCAATTCCTGTTCTATTAGCAACCAAGCTGGAACATGCATAAGGGGAGGGGAAAACCAGAGCGCACCTTGAGAGGCTAGAAAAGCAGATTGATACTTCCCCCAATCAGGAAGATTACATCCCCCCCAACTCATAGGGTTTCCTCAAAAATTTATAGGCAATTCTAGCCCTTTTATTATTCCATAAGAATTTGGAAGTAATTAAATCAAGATCATGAAAGAAGGCATCAGAGAGCTTTACTGGAAGCATAGAAGAGACAAAATTAATAATAGTTGTTATCATCATTTTAAGAGTTTGGAGCCAACCCCACCAGGAGATATGCTTCGGAGACCAATTTTCTAAAAGATGCCGTACTTTAAGAATAGTTTGAGACTCATTATAAGTAACCGTAGCATAAAGGGTGGAACAAAAATAAATACCCAGATACTTTAGTTGCTTAGATTGCCACTTAAAGCCCGCCGAGCCCATATGAGAGGAGAAGCAGTAAGCATTTAAGGGGAACATTTCTGTCTTATCTCTGTTCAGTGTATATCCTGAAACCTTTGAGAAGGTGGAAATGATCTCAGAAATAGCTGGGATGGCACGTGCAATATCATCTGAAAAAATGAGAACGTCATCGGCATAGGCAGCTACTTTTAACTGATGGGAACCAAAAGAAAAGCCCATAATGTCTGGATGTACGTCAATCAGTCTGAGAAGAGGATCAATGGACAACAAAAATAAAAGAGGAGACAAAAAACACCCTTGTCTAGTACCCTGGCAAAGGTTAAAAAAGGACGAGGTAGCCCCATTCACTCTTATATTAGCCCTAGGTCGGGAGTAAAGAGACATAACCATACGGATAAAGGAATCACCAAGGTTATGTGCACATAAAACAGCTCGTAAAAAAGGCCAGGAAACCTTATCAAAGGCCTTTTCAGCATCAAGGGCCAAGGCCGCCGCCGGAAGATTGGATCGCTTAGCGGCACCTAGAATATGACAAAAAGTACGGATATTATCACGTGCAAGACGACCCTTTACAAAACCTGTTTGGGAAGGATGAACCAATTGAGGGATAAAGGATTCTAATCGTTTAGCTAAGATTTTAGCAAAAATCTTAGCCTCCATGTTAAGCAGGGAAATGGGACAAAAATTCTTGGGGTCTGAATGATCCTTTCCTTCTTTGGGGATTACTACAATAGTAGCATCAGCAGCAGAGCCAGACACAGAATCATCTTTGACAAAAGCATCAAAGACCGATTGAAGTTTCGGAACAATCACAGATAAGAAGGTCTTATAAAACAAAATAGGGTATCCATCAGGGCCCGGAGCCTTAACGGAACGAGTGGCTTTAATCGCGGAAGTAATTTCATCAGAGGTAATCGGGACATTTAATGAATTATTATCATCCTCCGGTATAGCTTTCAACGGCACTGTCTTCAAAAACTCCTGGCACTGTTCAAAAGACGCCTGCGTAGAGGGGGTATATAAATTATTATAGAAATCGCGAAAGACCTCAAGAATTTCTTCAGTCTGAAATTTTCTCTTACCAAGATGGTCAGTAATAGAAGAGATTTGGGAAGATTTATTAGAAGATTCCTGGAACTTTAATGTAGCTGCAAGAGTCTTGCCCGCACGATTTTTTAACAGCAGCCTCTTAGATTTCTGAGCCTGAAAACCAATATGCGCTCTCTTAGTGACAATAGTATTATACGCATATTTTAAATTCTTAATAGATTGTAAGCATGACTTATCCTTAGACTGTCGAAAAAGAGCTTCCTGACGTTTAATCTCATCCGCTAAATCCGTGAGCTCTTTTTTAATGGCAGCGTTTCTCCTGGACATACACTTAATGACCTGACCACGAAAAGTGCATTTAAAAGAGTCCCAGAGAACAACAGGGGAGCTTACTGAACCAACATTCTCACGGAAAAACGTCTCAATATCATTAGAAAACTCTCGAACTTGGGAAACATCATGTAAAATTTCCGTGTTTAGTCTCCAAGATCGAGACCTTACCCGAGGGGCAAAAGACATAAGTGTGAAAGTTACCGCGGCATGATCTGAAACTAAAATGGGGTGAATAAGCGGAGATGAGGAAGCTTGAACAAGAGAAGAGTGAACCAGAAGGTAGTCAATACGTGAGAAGGACGAATGAGGGGAAGAAAAAAAGGAGAAGTCACTGCCAGTGGGATTGTGAAGACGCCAAACATCCTGAAGATGGGTCAGCGAACACATATTAATCATTTGTTTATGTGCTTGAGGGGGACGAAAGTTAAAGGCAGAATTCCTATCCAAAATAGGATCCATTGGTAAATTAAAGTCACCACCAACAATAAGATTGCCAGAATGAGGTGTGTCATTTAGCTTTTTGGTGATCGTTTTCCAAAAAGCCGGATCATCCTTGTTAGGGGCATAGATATTCATGACAAAGAGAACAGCATTACCATCGGACAACTTAGATAGTAACCAGCGTCCCTCTGTATCCTGTTCAGAGGAAACGATAGACAGACCAGAATGTTTAGAGACTAAAGTGATTACCCCATTCCTTTTACCACTAGCATCTGAACAAGCAACATCAGAAACCCACTCTTTCTTCAGAAATAACGCCTCCCTAACAGAGACCTTTGTCTCCTGAAAAAGGACGAGATCCGAAGAAAGAGATTTGCAATAATCTAGAATCTTCGACCTTTTAACAGGGTGATTTAGCCCTTTGACATTAAGGGAGAGTACATTCAATCCAGACATAGATCTATTAGCAGGAGAAAAAGATATTGCACAAATGATATATGAACTACAGCCTCCAAGAGACCTCGCCTCCAGACACTAGACATCAACACAAAACCGGGAGAATCCCAGGAGGAAATCCAAAAAGAAAAGGAAAAAAGAGAAAGAAGAAAGGAAGAGGATAGACAGAAAAAGGGAGAGAAGGGCCAACAAGGAAGGTCTGAAAAAGACCGAATTCATACAAGGGGGGACATGGGAATGAGCAAAGAGCCCAACATGAGGAATAGAAACCATCAGCATAAATAGCCCCAAAACAGAACATAACAGATTATGCGTTATTATAAAAAGAAGCACTGTCTAAAGGATATAAACCAAAATCAATTATCGTTCTGGAAACAGTACACCATATAAATCTATACAGGCGACATGTTAATCAAATTTGAGAAAAAGGAAACACCTAAACAGGATCATAAAAAGTGTAAAAAGCAAAAAGAGAGAAAAAACAGATGTAAACAGTAATAGCTGATGCAAAAAAAGAAAGAGCAATAATAAAGAAGAAGAGAAAAAAAAAAAACTTCCAAAGAGTACTATATAATACAGTCAGAAGAAAGTAAATGAAATAAAGGGGAGAGCGGCATATAGTAACAGACTAATGTATCAAACAATAAAGTCTTATGATAGATACATAATATAAATGAGATTATACATAAAAATGCAAAATCTATAGATAAGCTAATAGATAACTGTCCACAGAAACATATTTCTCGTTGCACTCCATATAACTGAGAGAGGTGAGAATATCTTAAATATATGAACATGGAAGAGAAGAAACATAAGCCTATCAATTACAAAACAGCTAAAAAAATTCCGACCTATTCGAAAAAGACACTTAATAATAATAACAATACAAACCAATCAATGCTATAACAGTGACATAGAGCTAAACACAAACTCTAACTATATCAATTAATAAGCAACAAATACTCATCAATGAATCAAATATGTAATCAATACATTAATAAACACTAACGTACTCCACAAATATGAGACAGCCAAAAACGATGAAAATCATACACATAACCAAAACAATAGAAAATAAGAAATCATACAATAGGATAAGAAACGGACCGGGACCTAATATGCGGAAAGACAATTTGGGAAGGAAAAGAATAAAAGGGATGGCAATCGCGCAAAAGTGACGTTAAACCAACACGAAACATTACCACAAAATCTTGAAAGGTTCATACAATAGAACTAACAACAAAAAAAAAACGTTACACCATACCGATAAGGAGGGAACACCAACAGCCGACAAAAGCACAACAAAAACAATGGACACTAAGACCACCGTGCAGGACTAAGAGAGACTAAGCTCAATAATTCTGGCAAAAAAAACACATAGCAGTATGAATAACCGCATCAGGTGCCAGCAGAACCAGGATCAAGCGAGGCCTCCATTTGAAGTTCCATCTGTAGCTCCATCTGATTATCCAAAAACGAGACCAAGTCAGCAGGTTCATCGAAGATTCTAGAGCGACCTTTGAAAGTAATGCGGAATTTTGAGGGGCCAGCAAAAGAAAAGGGGATATTCATCTCAGTTAGACGCTTCCGCAAATTAAGAAAACCCTTCCTTCTTATGACCGTGTCTCTGGCAAAGTCTTGAGAGATTGAGATGCGATGACCATTCCACGAAACAACTCTAACCTTCCGCATATGAGCTAGAATTTGTTCTGTATGTTGATGACGCAGTGGCTTAAAAATTATCGCCCTAGGTTGCGTAGCAGACTTAGAACGAAAAGTGGGAACACGATGTGCACGTTCCAGCTCAAAATCTCTTTGGAAGGAAATTTGCAATGTAGAAGGAATCCATTGATAGAGGAAATCAATCATAGAAGACGCATCCTTCTCAACATCCTCAGGAAGCCCAAAAATGCGCAGGTTAGATCTGCGGTTACGATCTTCTTGCTCAGTGAGGTCCTTCCGCAAAGCAACCATTGATCGCTCAAGTTGTGAAAGAAATCTGGACTGCTTTTGCATGGAATCCTCAGCGCCACTAATACGTGCTTCCGTGTCAGAAACACGAAGAGACAGGGCCTTGAAATCATTCCTGATAGCTAACACTTCCACTTGCAATAAATCTGTGTTGGTCTTGGTAGACTGCGCAATTTCATAGACCTCATTAAGGCGTGTCAGGATAGTCTCAAGAGTGGGACTAGGGTCCTTTTGCGGAGATTCAGGTGTAGGAGATAACTGTTTGGCCCTTTTAAGAGACGCTTTAGATTCCTTTGCGTCTTTAGCATTTGAAGACGGGCCCATATTCGCGGCCATAGAGCACACCACCTCAGCAGGAGTACAGAACACCACTCCAGACAAATTACGAGAAGGGAATGCCAAGTGAGGAAGGAAACCTCAATATATCAAAAGGGAACGAGCAAAAATGGATAGCGCACTCTTAGGAAGAGAACAAAAAAATAATAAAGGCAGATTCCAGGGACAGGGAAGGGAACCACCTCACAAAAATATCCCACCTTGCAGGTATCAAAAGGGGTCCTAACAGTCAGAAATGACCCAAAGGCAGGTAAGCATTAATCAAGGAAGCCCCACTAAATGTCCTTGACGGAGTTCCTGACTAGCGATATCTCAGCAAAAAAACCAAAAAAAAGATGATACAAAAATAGGCAGTAAGGCAGCAGGCAGAGAAGAAAAAGCAATGTGAGTTGAGGAAATAAAAGAAACGTCACCAGTATTTGTTTAGCTTCATTCCTGGCCCATCTGTGGCATTGTCGACATCGCGCTGAGGAGAAAGCTCTCACCGCTCCTGAGGAGACAAAATGGCGGCCGCTCGCGAAACCACCGAGCGCCGTCAAACAGGAACCCAAGTGCGAGTGCCGGCAGCCTCAGTAAGCAGGAAACCCTCTCCCAGACATCCGTGACATGTTCCTATCCAAGCGGCCGCTATCTGCGATGACCGGGGCAGACGAAAACAACCGCTATTCCTCCGTCGGCTCCAGCTCAGCACGGAGCTCAAGCGCAAGCCGCCATATCGTCGCGGCGCGCAAGCCACGCCCCCAACATACGTCATTTTGAGTGCGGTATGAAATCATTTTATCCGAGGTGGGCGCAACATTATAAAGTTTGAAGACCACTGCTGTAGTAGTGCCTTGAAAGCTCTAATCAGCCATCCTTTGCTGCATTTCTGCCTTGCGCGCACGTGCACGCGCCAGTGGGCTGAAGCGCTACCCCAAACGGATTGCATGGCGGCACGATGCACGTGATTGTGCGCGTGCTCGCCATGCAATCCACTTTTGGGAGCACTTTGAAATGCCCCTCTTACTAGAGTCTCGCATTGCGATTGCGTAAACGCGATAGCTAGGCGAGACCTAAAAACTGGCGGTGCTTAGCACAGGTGAGACCCGCCCACTTAAATGGCTCTATAGATCTTGTACACAGACCCGTGGTGTGGGGTTTTGAAAGCCCCATTAATGGAGCATCATCCTCCAGGTGGTTAGGTGCCTCTGAGAAGGGTGTCAGATGGCTGCAGGTTCATCCCTTTGCAGAAGAAGAGACCAAGATGCGCAGTTTTTATCCCTTTTGTGTAAGTTATTCGCCCTGGAGGGAAGTCGGACGGTGATCGTGATTGGCGGCTCGGCTGCGAGCCAAGCCACGAGCGGTTCAGGTGAAAGCGATAGTCCGCAGTAAGGTAAGGTTGGTACCTTTACGGGAGTGTGTGAAATGAAACTTGATCGCGAGGCACTAAAAGCAGGCCTGTGATAGTGTAAAAGTTGTGGAATATTGTTTTTAGAATCGGATGAAGCATGCTCTTATGTGTCCAAAGGAACAGTCGAGTACTTTTGGGAACAAAGGGCCTGATGTACAAAAAGGTATATTGCAAACAGTCTGTGCAAATTGCGTGGCAACTTTCTGTGACCTGCCTTTCATTTAGCAATGTGAAATATGTGCTAATAGGTCGCGTTGCAAAGGTCCCCTTGAAAGGGGTCTCAGAGAAATCTGCCTAAGAAATATTCATTAGGCAAGTTGCTGTTTGCAACCCCCTGAGGCTTACTACAAGCACGGGAATGGCGGCCTCTGAGGAACAGCAGACCCCCCCCCCATCTGTGTGTTGGCATTCCCAAACGGGGAACATATTGTAAAGCAGCCCATGTTCCTTAGTGGAATGAGTGCTGCTTTAAAAACCAAACTCTCCTGTTTGAGAAGTCAGTGGGAAGGATCCAGCAGTGGACCCTGGACCACTGCGGTCCGCTCTGAGGCCTTTTAACATAATTCCCTCTGGGGAAGCTGTCCAACAGGGAAACTTCACTTTTGTGAATTAGTTACATCATCCTTTGAGGTGTTGAGTGTTAAAGAAATTGACATTGTGATTCACACTGAAGAAAAATGCTTCATTCACCCCCTCCCCACCCCCCCCTCTTAATTGTGATTTGGAATGAGTGGTGCAAAGACTTTTCCGAATCACAAAAAAGGTTGTAATCTATTAAAAAAATATTAATTTTCAATCGCAAACCCTGTGATAATTAAAATCACACGGCTTGCAAATGCAACATCATTTCGTACATCAGGGCTAAAAGTTTTTTTATTGTTTCTTTTTTGTGCATTCTCAGCTAGAATGGCCCTACAGTGCTGGCTTGTTAATGTAAGGGGGAATTATAAGATGCTGCCCAATAATCATGCTCACTGATAGTCCTCCCCCGCTCCCCCCCATAAATACTTTGGCGATGGCTGTAGTTGGTGCTACTCCTAACCCTTTCTGCCTGTTGCAAGGAAAGGACTCTTTGCATAATCACCCCCTCACACACATTTTTGGACTGATGCTGCTGGTTTTTCAACTCTGAAGTGCACTGGGCCCTGCTGACCAGGCCCCAGTGCATTTTTTCTGACCCCTGAAAGTGTATGTGTAATTGTCTAAACTCTGATTGGCTTACCTATAAATCCATTCTGTATGGTATGAAGTATTATTTGGGCTACTATGTAAAATGTCACTAGTGGATCGCAGCACTTAATTGTGCCACCACTGTGGTAACAAAGTGAAAACATGGCTCTAGGACTTCCACTGCAGTCTAGTCGTGCATCTTTTAAACTGGGAACCGATGGTTAAAATGGGTAGGGCCGTCTCGGCGCAATGCCCCCAGGGGTGTGGCCGTGAAGGCACATTTTTTCATATGCTGTTAGAGTGACCAGAGCTCCAGAAATATTGGGTGACTGTGTTGACCTGTGTGAAAGAGGTATGTGGGGTTGCGATTGCAGTATCGGCAAAGTGGTGCCTTTTGAATGCTTGGGATGACCTCAGTGGTCCAGATCATCTCTGGCAGTGGTGGCTCCTCCACTATAGTGGAGAAGTGTCACCCCACTGCTTTCAAGCAGGATGAGAAGCAAAAACATAAAATGATGATAACTTTCAGTTTGTGCTGATTTTTGGGCGGGTAGGTGGGCAGGGCTGCGCTGCTCTAGGAGTGGGGGAGTGGTGTGCCCACTCCTAAGTGCACAATGACTGTTTGGTCCACCCTCTCAGGCCGCCCAAACCAGTCATGTGCACTTTCCCTGTTCTCCATGCAGGCTGCATGCCTACCCCTCTAGCCCCTGGCTGAGTGCCGTTTTACGGCGCTCACACCAATCACAACGCTGCATTGCAGCATTATGATTGGCTTAGGGGAGGGAGCCTGGCATCCGGTTCCTGAAGTCGGAGGTAGGAGAGCAGGAACAGAGACGGGGGACCTGGCGGCAAGTATAAAAAAATTGTGCTCCCTCCCCTAATTGTGACCACCCCAGTGACCCCCTTAGCAACCATCTGTATGCGCCTCCCCCGTGAGCCGTGCCGGCCGCCACTGATCTCTGGGTGACGTCGGACTTTGTGATGGCAAAACGCAATATAGCCAAGAAGTGGGGGGCATCGTCCACTCCGACACTGCAGGAATGGACAATGGATATGGATTGGTGTATGCAGGCCGAAAGGGTTGTCTACGAGGGCAGAGGCTGCCCAAATAAATGGACCAAAATCTGTGAAAAGTGGAATGACTACAGGAGTAGGTTGTGTGAACCCGTTGATCAAATTCATCCCTTTAAAATGTCTCGAACATATATTTCTGTTATGTGGCTACATGATATTGATATGTCGGCGAGGTGAGAGCTGTGAAAGATTTGGAAGCTAATGGAAGTGGCTTGATGTTACACAATGAATAGCAGGATTATTGTTGTCACCGAACTGTCATGTTTGATCAATTTTAATGTACCGTGTTACATATGAATTACAGCCAACATGTGCTTCAGCCCTTATGGCGGGCACGTCTGGGGCTTTTTCAAGTCTGAATATATATTCCATATTGTGAAAAAACATAAAATATAATATACAACATCCGTTACTTCAACCGTGGCATGAAATTCCCGATAAACAATTAACACACAAAAAAATGACAGATGAAAATAAAACATACACAGAAATAGACACAAAAAGAGAAAACATCAAATAGTTTAAATTAACTTTTGAAACAAATCGCAAACCAGCCCTATTATTTATATCAACTAATGTACAAGTAGGCACCAAATTTAACGATACATCCTTGATAACATCCAAGAATAGCGTATATGTCCAATCAACATTGTCCATGTTTACCCATCCACGTGCAAGGATCTATATAACATATTTGTCATTTCAAACTCAATGGTGAGAAAACCAGACAATACTGTGTAGTAGTTGTAAAAAATAGGCACCAACTGCCACCAGGAGAGCAAAAAGTAAAGCAAAAGCAAAGTTGACAAGGAAGGATAATTGAAAAACATATTGCTCCAAAGGATTCAAAATATGCTTACCATGAGACTGTATTAAAGCGGGTTCTCAATTTTTAGTCTAGAAGTGAAAGAAGAGAATGTTACGGTATTAGGCAATTATTTCAATGCTTGGAAGTGTTGAAAAACAATCTAAACTGACTAAATAAGAATGCCACGCAACATGAAAGAAATTTGACACCAATTTATAAAAATAGATTATATTATTAAACAGATTTTTTAAAGAAAACTTAAATCACAGTTTAACTACAAAACAAGAACTGCTAACCGTAAAGTTTGTAAACTTTCAAAAAGTTTGTAAGAGTTGTGTTTGGCTACTCTGGCCCGAATTGGGTGACCAAATTTGACAGGGAGAATGTCTGGGAGGGCCAGCAAGGAGTATTTGGATAGTTACCTGGCCATCAAAGCATTTTCCAGTCCAGTTCCAGACTTTACAGTACGATTGCCATAGACGTAAAATGGAGTGGTCCTGATGTTGTGGATGCAGGAGATGGAAGATGCTCAAGAATCCTCTGGGTGCTGTGCAGTCAATGGAGGTGCTTTTGTGGTTATTCCTTGGTCCATGGGTCAGGTGGGGTGCCTTGGCCACAGAGGTTGACGTCCCTCAAAATCCTGTTTGAACCAGTAAAAGTTCAGCTGCTGCTGTGCTACCGGTCTCCTTCCACATGGGTCCCAGCAATATCCTTTGGGAATAGTTTGGGAATGCCAGGTGATAGAAATGTTGTGGATTCTCACAGATTACAGAACTTTCTCTCCCAGAAATGTTACAAAAATGTGTGATTTTAGCTAAAGTTAGACGTTTGCTTGGTATTCTGGGTAACAAAAATTAGTGGGATCCTATCCAGTCACACCGCTCTGGAGTGTCTTGTTTTTAAAAAATGTCTGGGTTTAGTAGGTTTCCTTGCATGAAGTATGACCTTGGATCCAAATTCCACAGCTACCTACATCGCCAAAATGAGTCCTTTTTCATGACGAGTAGATATCTCCATGTCACATTTTGAGGCCTTTCTTGTCACAGGTGATAAGCCCATGAAGGCAGATGGGATACATTTCTGCATAGGATGAAGTGTGGGAGTGCTGGGTGGCATGCATTTTGTGGATTCCTAGTTTCTCAGAGAAATGTGAGGAAAATATGTGATTTTAGCCAAGCTGTGGATTCATACAAGCCCCACCACTTTGGTCTCTATGGGGTGTCTAGTTTTCAGAAATATCTGAGTTTATTAGGTTGCCCTGGGTCTTGACCATGCCTGGGCCCAACTAACACTGCTACCCAAATCTCCCAAATGGGTCAATGTGCAGGGCAAACAATTTGATGTCTCAACATTACATTTTCGGGCCTTTCCTGTAACAGGCAATAGACCCAACCACAAAAGTGGAGTTCTGTTTTTATTGGGAGAAGTGTGGGAATACAAAATAGTAGAACACTATTTTTATTGGGAGAAGTGTGGGAATACAGAATAGTAGAAGGCTTGTTAATATCCACTGAAGTTTGCTCTCTTTTGGTTTCTAAATGTAAGCCAGTGTGCAAGAAAGAACGATTTTTTCCAAGTGTCCCTCTGAATCACTTAATGGATGACCCAACTGTTGTACAATAACCACTATTCCTAAGCTTGGTATGTAGGGCACATTTAAAAATACATGGGTTTCCTTCATACTCATTTTTAATTCATAAGATTTTGCCATATGAATTGCTGCATGGTCTGTACACAATCAAAAATCATTATAAGCTCCATCTCAGTTGTAGGCTCTGGGAATTGCGTGTTTTTGGACAACCAGCAATCACTGTATAACCCTGCAACCAGAGTGGTCTGTATGAGGATTGTGGAGTATTATATAGTATGTTTGTTGATCTTACCATGTAAAACACTTGCAAAACCGGCTTAGGTCCGTTCAGACTTGTTTGTAAAACATTTAGTTCAATTCTGGGTTGCTGTGCCTTCGAGCAGCAAGAATTAAACAAAGGATCTAGAGTGAAGCACACAGAAGCACCAAACAATGAAATAAGAAAGTCACACAACACAAAAGAAATCCAACACCAACTTATAAAAATAGATTATATTTATATGAATTTTTAGACACTAAGATGATCAAAATCCACTTGAGGTTTCCAAAGATAAAGATTTTTAAATAAAACTTACGTTTCAGCTTTTTAGTTCAAAGCGCAAACAAGTATTGGTAACCGTAAAGGTTAGAAACTTAAAAAAAGTTTGAAAGAGTTGTACTTGATTAGTAAGGCCAGAGTCGGGTGACCAGATCTGACAAGGAGGAGGTCACGGGTTCCACTAAGGAGTATTTGTACAGTTACCTGATCATAGAAGCAGTCTTAAGTCGAGTTCCACACTTTACATCAAGACCATCATAAACTTCAGTGGAGTGGTCCAGATGTTGGGGATGCAGGATGCTGAAAGATGCTCTGGGTGCTGTGCAGTCGATGGGGGTGCCCTTGTGGTTATCCCTCGGTCCACGGGTAAGGTGGGGTGGCTTTGACCACAGGGATTGGTGTCCATCAAAGTCCTCTTTGAGCCAGAAGGCGGCCAGCTGCAGCTGAGCTACCGGTCTCCGTACACACAAGGTCCAGTGGTATCCTTTATTGAAGGCTGCTGTCCCACTTTTCCAAAGCAATCTGGACTCAGACTACCATCCCGGGTCTAGCAGACTCGGGTGCAACTTTTGGCTATTGAGGATCGGTCTTTTGGGTTGCCCAGTGGCGGTCAGGGCTGATTTGAAGAAGTGACTGCTTCAGTTTTAATGACCCTGGTGCTTGTTCCAGGGGGTCATTCGACTGACCCTTGGAGTCATTTCTTTGGTCTGGGGCTCAGGAGTGACTTTTCCACGAGCCACAAGCACAGTCCTCTCTTTGCTAGCCCCAAGTGCAGCAGGTGTAGTCAAACAGATGGTGCAGCCTCTCTTGCCAGGTGCAGGGGTCAGCAGAAAAGTCATTCTTCTGTCTTTTCTCCAGTTCCATCATGATCTGAGGTTCAGGGTGCCATACTTATGCCCAGAAAGTACCCCAGAGGGATGATGCGGTCACTAACCAATGTGCTACAAGGATCCTTCCCACCCTGTGACGACTTCCGGCTATGTGTGGCATCTAGCAATCCCAGAGTGTACTATTCTACCTACTCTCAAGATTTGTGAACCCTTCATTGGATGGTAGGAGCTTGGTAGCTCACCCTAGAAGAATGGCTACCTGAGGGCTGCACACGCTCAGGAAAACTAGTTTAAGCACTGGTCTCCCCTCTCTGTTCCTGCCGCCAACCTATCTATCTGAATAAAGGGCAGCCCTTCAGGAGTGTGAATGTAATTTGCCCACCAATGGCGTTGCCTTTGAAGCTTGCCTTTTAGGCCAACAGCCTGAGATTGCTTCCTGTAAGGTGTCGACGGCCCCTCACTCTGTTGCAGGCTATTATTGTGTCTGAGCCTGGCAGTCGGTTGCACTACTTCCCAGGAGGGCAGAAAGCTGTCTGGTGGCCAGCAACTGTGTGAAGCCACTGGGCAAACTGGGAAACACAGGGGCAAAGTTACCTTTCCTTAAAAGTGACATTAAATTTGACCCCTGCATCAAGTTGGGTTTAATGCCATGATTATTTGATACCTTGAAGTACCCATTTTAGTAGTCCCATTCAGAAGTTAGCCTGACATGAGAGGTCAGCTGGTAACAATGGGGCTACTAATGTTTCCACAGCAAAAACAACAATTTGAAAGTTTTGTTGTTAGGTCGTACATTAAAGGTATATGCCCTACTTAATAATATACAACTCCCTGCCTTAGGGCTCCATAGGACTCCTTTAGGGGAAACTTACATATATTGTTAAGGGAAGTGGGTGTTTTGCCATTGGTTTAAATGCCAAAGTCGAACTAGTAGTTCTTCCAGATCGCAGTGGCAGGCTAGGATCCATATTGTACTTTGTCACACCCAGGTAAGCTTCAGAGCAGCATTAGTTCATTCATATGGGCGTTCATCGGCCTGCACTTAAATGTAATGCACTGAAAAGGAGTGGCGAGAAAGGAAGGATCGTGCTCCTGGATTTCCAGGCATATGCTTTCTCATTTTTTAAAATATTGGGGAGACAACATTTTACATGAAAGTGAGGTTGAAAGTGCTTCAGGCAATGATGGCTTATGTGTGGGCACAGACTTGGAGAGCGCCTAAATTGACATATTACAGCAAACACGCACCCATCTGGTATTCCCCAGGAAAGCTAGAATGTCTGATGAATAAGTTAGAAATTCCTATCAAGGAAGCAGGATTAGAAAGGTGGAGGCAGTTGATGTAGGATTGGAAAGCTAATGTTGGATGACAACTCTGAGCGATTCCAGGAGGAATATCTCTGCCTTTAAGATCTGGCAGATTAAGGGGTGGGCCTGCGACCAGAGGCAGGATATAGGGAGCGCGACTGAGCTTGAATAATAGCTCTAGTTAGTATGACAGACTAGGAGGGCGTTTTCCTGCTGGTTCTGGCTGATCTTGGATAAGATGGATGGGGACTTCGACCTTCCGGAGATGCTGTGGGGAAGATGCTTGCTTCAGCTGCCGGCTTAGGATTTATGGCAAGTATCTATGCGTTTCCTTTATGCTACAGTCAAACCGCATATCTGAGGAGCAACCACCTTTTTTCTTTACTTAGAGCTTTTTGGTACCCGGTCAAGCTGTCAAAACTGGGGAAGTCAATCCCGGTATGCTGTAAGAAGTGTGGCCTGGAAATCACTGAGGATTACCATCTGTTTGTGGAATGCCCAGAGATTCGGCTGGTCTGGGAGGAGGTATGGAAGGCAATCTGCCAGATATTTCACATAGAAATCAAGCTGAGGTAGAACCGCCAAAAGAAGTGCCATGTTATTGTTCTACTTGATGCTGCTGGCAAGGAGGGAGTTTTGCCGACAGTGGGTGTTAAAGGATGCCCCCACCTTGGCCGACTACTTGCGTTCAGTGATACAGGGTTTGAGCATGGACACATCCCCGAGGTCTCTAAGAAGGCCAACATTTGGAGGCTGTTGGTTGCCTGGTTGGAGGGGACCCCCTCGGTACAGCAAAATATCAATATCTTATGATTATACCGAACCTTGCTCTAATGTGATTTTGACATCTTTTTTTTTCTCAGGCCTGTAAGCCTATTTAGAGCAATATATGATACTGGTAGTTTCGTGGCTGGAGGTAAAGAAAAGAAAGGTGAATGAGGAATAAAAATTTTTTAAAAGATACAAAACCACAATAAAATATGAAAAATGCAAAAGCCATTGTAATAAATTGTTTTTTTTTTACAACCCTGCTTGTTCCTGAAAGATCATGATCTTAGCACAGTAAACCTTTTGTTGATTTCATTTTTAAGCGAAAAAATTCACTTCTAGCACAGCACTTTTTCAAAACATTTTGGTAGTTTTCTCAGTTCCTAACAGGGTAATCCACAACCTGTGGGCACCTGTAGAAACCAGAACAGGTGGCACACTACTCACCGCACACATGTATATGACATGGGCACACCACTTTGCCTGCATTCACGCACCACTCACACGAGTACACTTCTCATCATGTACTCGCATGGGCACTCTCTCAGTCTGCACTCTCATGGGCAGAATGCCCATCCTGCATTCACGTGCTGCTCCCCTGCACTCATGCAGGCACCCTCTCACCATGCCTTCATACATATGCACCCCTGCCTGCACTCAGTAATAGCATATACCATGGACTCATATGGAATCATCAAAGAAGAAAAGCAGTGGTTGCCAAGAGTTCGGTCGGAGTGTAGGTGAGTGCCATGGAAACGTGGGTGCATGCTAGAGGAAAGGGCGGGGGCACAGAATTAAGGTGGATGGATGGCAGGGAAGAAGGGCGGAGGAGACCAAAATGGCAGGCAAAAAGATGTCTTTAAAGAAATAAGGACAGAAGGATCCCACTGTCGGAGCTTCCAATGGCGGAGGTCAGACTGGGAGAGAGGCACAGCATCATAAAGAATGTGCCAATGGTATTGCTGGGAAAAGGACAAAGTGGAGAGGATTTCAAGGAAGAGAGCAGCAGCGAGTACAGAGGGAATTAAAAAACGCAAAATGCAAGTAAAAGGGTGTATAGAAGTGTGCCTGTAAAAGGCCGCTGCAGGTAAGAGCTCTGGGGCGTGGGGCCAGCTGGGAGGGATTTCAATAATGAGTTTTCCCTTGTGGTCGTATCTTGAAATCCCCCCCCAGCCGGCCCCACCGCACTTACCTGCAGTGGCCGCGGCTGCCTGTAAAAGGGGTGTCATGGGAATGCTGTGCACAAAGATTATAGTTAAGGGGTCTGAGCTATATAAGCAGGTGGTGAGAACGAGGGAGCAAGGGATACACAATCTTTGTGCCTCCTTTCTCCTCTTTTCCACTATCCTTTTTAGGTTGAGCTTACAGCGCTTGCACTGTTGAGATCAGTTACATCTGTTTTTAGGAGTCTGATTCCTCCCACCTTTTGATTGGCTCCTTTATGTGTCCTTTAAAAATCTTAGCCTGCAATTGGCTAAATGGCAGGTGCATGTTCCACCTTTTCTGAGAAGGTTACTCCCATGGAGTATTGCCGTAGGTGCGAGCAGCGACGCGCTCGCAGTCCCTACATGCAATGCTGCCCTGGGAGTGTTTTTCTTTTTTTTTTTTTTTAGAGCGCATCATGTCGCTGCTTGCAGTATTTACATTATTTCACTAGCAAGCGAGACCTCTCCTCGGCCCGAGTGGCTTCAGAGCTCGGGTAGGGCACAGATGTTTACACTGGGTTGCTGTCCTGTCGGATGTGAAGTGTGCAGCCAATCCAGACTTTTTTTTAATCAAGCATCACTTGCTATCTGCTGACAACGAGGGATGCAAACTGCATGTGCAGTGCCAGAAAACAAAGTTAAGGGACAAAAAAGCTGGCACTGGCTTACCATCTCGTACCTGTGTGAAACACGTTGACTGCTCCTTTTGTGTATAGTTTCCTGTGACGCAGGATGGGCCTCGGAAATTGAGGTAGCAGTGGTACACGTGCTTCCGATTAAGTTCTCATTAGCCACAAAATACCCCGCTCTCCCACAGTAGTTTAGGGCCCGCAAAATCAGAGTGACTATTCAGTTTGCAAAGGTCATTCTGGCTCGAGACTCATGTTTGTGCATGTGAAGATTACTTGGACTTTGTGAAGTTCTATTTAAACAAGCATTGGCATAGCCAATAGGTCTCGCCTTTGGGACCTTATAAGTGTTTAGCCATACAACAGTTAACGTTGTTGCACCAAGGATATTGTGCTGCGTAACTAAATACTTATAAGGTCCCAAAGGCGAGACCTATTGGCTATGCCAATGCTGGAGTTATATAGTCATTCAGTTCTGAGCCTGTAAAACACAGAATGAGGATAAATCTGTTTACATTGCATAATTTGATTTCTCCACATCTGCGTTATACAGGAATGATTGGCAATGCTGATTTTAAAGTATTATGTATTTTTTGGCCTTCCGCCATTCTACCGCAAAAAGTGTAACATTACCTTCACCTTAAACCAGATGAAGCTAGCATGACACCATTCCCTGCGAGGGAAGTTACAGTTCCTACGTGCATGCTCTTAGAAATCACCTGCTTCCGAAACCTATCAGCTCGTTTATATTCATTGAAGAGAATGTTGAATTCTTGTGTTTTACCCGTCTCCTGGGAAAAAAAGACGACCTGTCCAAGGCGATAAACCTTTTTGGTTTTGCAGATGTCCAGTATTTCGCCAGATGCTAGCCTTCCTGCTTTTTTATTTGTGATTCTAAAGCTATTTTTTCTCCACATACTTGAAAATGTGCCTTGATTAAATGGCGAAGTCGTTGCTATGGGCGAGCAGTGAACATCCGGGTCATATGCCAGTGTGTTTCATAATAAGTATCGTTCAAGTTGTCCGTTTCACAATTGCTTCCAGGTGATGAGCGTTGCGAGAGCATTTCACTTCCTGAGTTTGTTAGTGCGAAAGTATTCGCTTGGACTTTGTCTTTTGTGCAAGGAACGAGCGCAAAGGGCAGGGACTGCTTTATTATTCAAGGTTGTGAAAGAGCTTTTGGTTTTGCGGGCACTAGTCTCTTCCAAACCAAGCTTAGTTTATTTACAAAATATGAAGAGTCGGCAGATTAGGAACACGATTCTTTGCTTAGGTGTTTAAATGATGCATTTAGCCATAGTGAAGGAAAGGCGAGCTCGCTGAGTGGGTATAAAAGTACTGGTGCATACTCTGAAAGGCCTGGCCATGCCTATGTTCCTCCTTTACCTTGTCGCGTAGAACAGAGAGAACCTTTAGATTTAGAAATAGTGAATAATTTATGCGCTCCTTTAACACTATTTCCTTTGAAAAAATATATATAATCTTTTTGGGATGCTAAAGATTAACAAGATGGAATTAGGTAAGTAGCATTGTGGTACTTAGAAAGGGAAATTAAAAAGAAGCGGGGTCAGGAGGGAGTTGAAGCTGAAAGAGTATGGCTGTAAAGAGAGAGAAAGAAAATGTTGGAATGAAAGAAAGAGAAAGAAGTAATAGCGTTGAGAAAAAAGTGAAAGGATAGAAAGAAAGAGGTGGGTGAAAGGGTAGAAAGAAACAAGTGGAAGAAAGAGGTGGAAGGGAAGAAGTAACAAGCACACACGCGAAAAGCATTGGCCGCACGGGCGCCGAAAGTTAAAGTGATCCCGATGCACTTAATTACCCGTGACAGAGAAAAGACAGATGGTGGCTGCGCGTGTTCACTCGCACATGCGCGCAAGCTTGAGGCCAGCAAAAAGCCTCTGGTGGCACTTTGAAAACCCCCTTACTAAAAGTCGAGCAAGCAGCGCATGCACTGCTCTAGGCTCGACCTAAAAATGACAAAGATGAGCACAGTTTTCAGTTTAGCTACTCTAAATGTAATTAACTGTGTTTGCTTGAAGAAAATGTTTTAAAGTGCAAAATAAACACCAGTACGATTGTTGCTGCCAGGCAATAGCACGTTAATTAATGTAACTCCAGTGCTTTAAATGGGCCGGTTCTCACCGATACTGAGTACCGGCACTTCCAAATTTTCTTGCCATCAGTACCGGCACTTCTCATTAGCCAGCGAGAGTACCGGTACCCTGATCAGCGCCATGGCAGGCTCGGGTTAGGCATCTCCTCCAGGGCAGGGCAGGGCTCCTGAGGAGCTTGTTAGTTACTGAGCCCCTCAGTGGCCTTTTGCAGAGTCGCTGCTAAAGATTCCAGCAGCGCCCACCTGAATGTCCCAGACTGCAGGGGGTTGAGAGGGCTCACATCACGCTGTGATTAACAGGACAGGGTCTAGACAGACCCTGCCCTATTGATCAGATGCGCAAAGACCATTCGTCTGAAAGTGATTTGGCCCCCACCCCTCCCCCTCTCCATTAGGTAAGTGAAAGGGGCTGGGACTGCCAGACAGTCATCCAGTCCCATTTAGTGTATTGCACTGGCCCTACTAAAGCATGTGGCAGCGCAATACAATACCCGACCTTCATCAAAGACACTTTATGTTTAGCACAGGAGCTGCTTCCCTTTGTGTGCCCTGCAAACACCAATTGCTGCATTTACAAGATAACAGGAACTGACCAGGGTACTGGGACAATGGGTGTGAATTCAGCCCTGCCCATACGGCAATGCACAGCGCAGGGAACGTTGGAACACTGCAGGAATTAGCTCCCATGACAACTGGTCATGCATTTGGTTGGGAGAAAGATGAGACCAACATAGATGGACAAGGGAGGAAGGAATGTAAAGTGAGGTGACAGGTGAAGTTAGGATTATGGCTTTTTCAGATAAAAATGCAAGATATTTGCTGAGTTCTGAAATCATTATTGGACTTACAAATGGCATTTTAACACAAATTTGTGTACTTTCAAAAATCTGATGCATTTCTTCTCAGCACATGTCTTTGGATCATATATATATATATATATATATATATATATATATATATATGTAATGATGAGAGGCAAGTGGAGAGGACATTTGGATGTAAAGGCATGGAACCAGCATGAGACATGATGAGCCTGGTCGTAGGGAAAAGGGCAGTGGCAGTGCTTTAAATGGACCAGTACTCACAGGTACATAAACGCATTTCATGTTTTTGATATGTGCTGCAACTGGTACGGAAGCCAATATGTACCATCATATCTTGCCCTTAGCCCCGCCCCTAGCTCCGCCCACTTGCCACATCTCTAGCTTATTTTTATGAGTACCTGCACTTATTTTGCCCATTTAAAACACTGTGTAACTCCCATCTTGATCCTCCTCCTGCAAGAAAGGTCACCACCTGACTCCACAGCACAGCATATCCAGTTTCAGGCTGATCCGGTGAGTTCTCATAATCTTAGTGGAAGCAAACAGACTACGTTTCCCAGCGTGCACTACGTTGTCCTTCAAAGCTTGGGTCCTGACTGGCTGTCCATGGCGACTAAGGCGGCCACCCTGATATAAAAGTAAGTGCGTGTTTTTGGTATAGCGAGTGTAACTGTAGAAAGTAATACTTGGCCTTAACGTCAAGCTATAAATCTGCGTCGTACGACTCACTATGATCTGTGTCCTTTGGATTATGAATCCAACACTGCACAGAGGTGAGTGTACATGGGCAGTCTATAAGAGGAAACTACCCCCCTCTTCTCTGGAAAGACCCCTCCCACTTCTGATTACTGTTGTCTGAATATGCTCACGCATCTGTTAATGGTATGGCTCTTTCTTGTTTTTGAATGCCAAAAGAATGTGCACTATACGTATTTGTATGTGTATATTAGTACACAACTTTTCACGCGTTGCTATCCTTGTTGGCAACAGTGGCTTGTGGGGAGGGAGAAATGTGTGTGTGAGGCGTGTAGGTTGTACATGCTCTACTCTGGCTAGAATGGAGATTATTTTAGTTGTATTTGAAGCAGTTTTAAAAAAAGCATTTTTCTGTTATTCACGTATATTACGAATGATATTTAGTGTTTCCAAGTATAACAAACTGAGATGCTTTTTTCTAATGTAATACAGTCTTTTGTAGGAACCAATCTTACTCTAGTTCCATTTGCAGGGTACTGTGGCGGTCTTATACAGCACTCTTTGCCTGTGTTTATTTGTTGTTGCGCGTGGCGCAGTGTGCATGTACAGTGTGATATGACCCCTGCGCCTGTCATCGGAGATGTAATGTGACAGTTTATTTCTTGTTCTGACTTAGATAGTTTGCCCTTTCAAGCTTAAGTAACTTATTTAAATGTTCTCTCATTTGGCTATGAAGTGAATATTTACCCTGCCAGTACATGCTATGCGTTGCCAAGTTTTTTCAAACTTGGCTTGAAATATGAATGTTAACAAAAATCTAGTAAATAATATTTTTCTGTTTTCTAATGTCATAATTCTTGTGAGTGGATCCCACGAACTATGTCTTTTAACACAGAATGTTAATTAGAAGATGATTGTTGTGTCTCTTCTCTTAACATGAAATTTAACTTTAACAATGAACACCAAAATATTAGAATGTTGAAATGTTAATTATGGACGTTCGCTGGTGGAGCAGAAGTTTTGTTGCCCTTTTAACATCTAATATCTCGGTGAGACTCTTTTAATCATGCTGAAGGCCTTTTATTAGGTCTTGCCTACAAAGAACTTTAGTTGTTATTTGTTTTAGACTTATTGTCTCTCCCACATTGAAATATATACACATAGTGTGCTCTGGGTTAGCCCTTTGCTCTTGATTGGATGGGTTTCTTGTCTACCTCATTCCCTTACTACTTATTCAATGGCTTTCCTCCCTATTCTTTTTTAGGTCTCGCTGAGCCAGCGCATGCGCTGCACCGAGACATTTAGTATCAGGGTTTTCAAAGTGCTGCCACAGGCTTTTGGTGGCCTAGCGCGTGAGTTCATGCAAGCGTGCACGCGCGCAGCCGCCATCTGCCTCTCTTCCAGCACGATCACTTTTACTTTTTTGTGCTGCTGCGCACGCGCATCACTAGGGTGTTTTTGTTTTTGCCAGCACTTTGAAAACCCTGATACTTTGAAAACCCCCAGTCCATATCTCACCAGTCCGTGCCTCTCTCCCCGCTTCTATTCCCCCCTCCCCTGCACCACCACCACAGCCCCTGTCACAGGCGAGCAGAGGCGGCGGCGCTGGTGCATGACTGGTGTCAGCTGCGGTCATTAATGTGGAAGCGAGAGATGTCGTGTGGGAGTGTGATTATACATGTATTTACGTCCTTCCACTTTAAAATATGAGGAAATGCTGATTTGTTTTCAGACCAAGTACCTGTATGTGGGTGCAGCGGAGATGAAAGCAGTGTGGTGGTCTCTATGTATCTCTGCCTTTCATGTCATCGCTTGTTACCTCTTCTGCCCTCCCCCGCCCTTGGCTGAGCTTCACTCTTTATATTTCTATCACTTCATCTAGCGCAGTCTTCGCCTATCTCTGCCTGCTCTCCCAGCCCTTACTTTCCTTCCACCGCCCGCTCAATCTCTATCTGAGCCTCTGTCTGTCTCTACTTTTCTCTAGGCTTGTCTCTTTACCGCACTGTTCATGCTTCCGCGTACTTTCGTATCATTTTCTCTCTGCCTCCTTCTATCTCTTCTTACTAACTCTCTTTCTCTCTCTGTGTCTCTCTTCCACTTTTTGCATTTCTCTCCACTTTCTGCATCGTAACATCTGTCTGTCTATTGCTTTTGTATCTCTACCTGTAAAACTTTGTGGGGCCGATTCATAGAAGCATCCGTGTTTACTCCCGAAAATATAAGTGTTTTAGAAATTGTTCTTTTTTTAATGAATTTTTGTGAATTCCCAAAAATGGTCTCAAAATGTCACTTTTACATCAAAATGTGGTTTGACAGTATAATGTGTGACACCAGTGTCCGTATCCAGTTTCAACACCTCTAGTTTCACCCTGCTCTGCTTACCAGCCCACATCAGATATATCAGCAAACTATTCAGGGTGGTGAAAGTGGCACGAGGGATACAACAGAAGGAATTCTGGAAGGCATACAGGCAATGCAGGAGCAAAACTATCTTATTCAGGGCCATCCGCCCCATAGTAGACAGGTGGAGGTGATTACAGAAGCAGTCCAGTAATGAGCACCCCCATATTCAGGTTGTAATTGGATTCAGCAGTGTGTGCCACCGCACGTTCAGCCGTAGGCATTTTGGCGCTGAATAACAGATGCTTATTCAGCTACTTTAACCCTTGTGCAAAGAAGTGATGCATAATGATATGTTCTGAAACTTTGCACCAGCTTCAACAAATGTGCAAGCCCATCATTCAATAGAATGGCTTGCATTTTTCTGGGAGACTGCTATTGTGTGCATCTTTGCACATCTCACTTCGTAGGAATATGCCAAAATCAGATATACTCTTCGGCTGCTCTCATTCAGATGGTGCAGGGATGAAGGCCTGCTGGAGACAACAGGCCTCCTGTACTACAGAGGTCTGTAGCATCCAGAGGATTGCCCTTAAAGGAGTTCTGGAGGCAATATGGGCAACACGGGAAATACGCACCACCCTGATAATGGCAGACATTTAGCATTTCTATCCATTTTTTCGACCTTTAAGCTTCTTGAGCCATCTCCTGTGCAATGTGTGTGGGGGGCAGATCTGAAGGGAAGCATCTCTAAAGACATCATGAACCATACAATATTGCAGAGTGGCACTCACTTTTTTGGAAAATCTGAAAATAAATAGGTCCTTGCTGAATGCTAAAATATTTACACCTGGGGAAGATATCACAAAAGGGAAGTGATCCCCGGTAGATGGGTAGCAAGTAGCGCACATGTTTGGGAAATCCAGAATCTAAGACTAAGAGTCAAAAACAGTATGTTTGCAATCTGTCCTCAATTCTTCTCAGGCATCAGACTGTACAGTGTGATGTAAAGTATGTCTCTACATACCACACTCTGTGAATAGCTGTCACTTCTCTATACCACCCAATACATTTCTTTCTCTGTCGCACCTTTCTGTCCGATGTCTCATTCCTTTACCGAAACACTCCCTTTTTACCTGTCTATTTATACATGGCTACGTACCTATCACACTATTGCTCTACCTTTAAACTCTCTCTGTACGTCAAACCTCTCCTTCAATAAACCTCAGTGCCCCACAGCACTTACCGTTCATGACCTCAACTTGTCACCTCTCTCCGATCCTACCTCTAGATCTCTAGCTCTCGGTCAGCTCTCTGCCCCTCTCTTCTCCTCAAGTGCCCCTCTCTCTCTCTCTCTCCACCTTCTCTTCTTTCTGCTCTGTTTGCATCTCATCCCCCTTCATTTCTCTTCCATTTACTTCACCTCCCTCTTAATTTCATCTCTCTTTATCTTACCATTTCTATCATTTTTGCCATCTATACCTTACCTTTCTCTGCCTCTCGCATGCCTCTTTCTACCTCACCATTCTCTCTGTCATTTCTCTCTCTGCCTCACAACTCACTACCTCATCTCTCTCTTCCCCACCTCTCATACACTATCTAGCCTCTCAATTTACCTCACCTATTGGCCTTCTATGTCTCTTTTTTTCTTATTGATGTCCTCTTTCCCTCACCTTTCCCATTATTTTATTTATTTCTCTCTTCAATGCTCTCTCTACCTCTTCCACTCCATCTATCACTCCCTTTGCTTTCATCTCTCTTTCTATCTCCTTCACTGTTTCCGTTCACTCTCTCTGCTTCCAATGTCTCACTCGTTCAATACATCTGTCTTACCTCTGTCTCTCTCTCCCTATTTCACCATTCTCTACTTCTCCCTCGCCCTTCCTCTGTATTAGCCTCATCTCTCTACCTCATCTGCACCTCTTTACTCTCTACTTCTCATATCTTTCTATTTTTCATCTCACCGGCTCTACCTGCCTCGCTACTTTGTTTACCTGACCTGTCCTTCTGTGCTTCACCTTTCTATTTGTGCTATCTCATTATAACTCACCTCTCTTCCTATCTTATTTCTCTCTAGACCTTGCACCTCAGGTTGGCACCTTTCTTACCAGCCTACATTTAAAACTGCATGCCAGGTCTCTAAAAACAAGCATTGGCATAGCCAATAGGTCTCGCCTTTGGGACCTTATAAGTTTTTAGCCATGCAACAGTTGATGTTATTGCACCAAGGATATTGTGCTGCATAACTAAATACTTATAAGGTCCCAAAAGCAAGACCTATTGTCTATGCCAATGCTTGTTTAACCCAGCTTTGAAGCATTTCGTCTTTACTATCTTCTGATCGTATGATTTGTGTTTCTCCACTGCTTACTTTCAGGGACTTACTTTTTAGGTCTTGCCTACTAAATAGTGCAAGGTGTCTGGTTGCAAAAGGCCTATTGTGGGCTTACTAAAAACCTACATTGAGGTTAGAGCCTGCCTATTGTTTACTATTGGTTGGTTGTATCGTCATTCTCGTATGCTTGTCTCTTATTAAATGGTTTGACTTCTCCTTCCTTTGTTTTTGTCCTCTCCTTGAGCATAGTCTCACTACCATCTTTTTTATTTGCTAACTTCTATCCTACCACTGCTCAGAATTATCACATTTGATACTTTTTTTTTTTTTCAGCACTCCTTGAGTGCATATGTTATATAGCTCTCTCTTGAATGTTCTGATTCCCTCTCCCAAACAACTGATGTCCCCCGCTCGCGTTCTCTGTAGCTGTCTCTCTATTTGTGGTGCTCTTGCTCTCTCTCGTGTGCATATACTACCCTTTCTCTGTAACTGGCTCCCTTATGTGCTGCTTATCCCCTCTTCCCTCAAGCTGGCTTTTATTATTTTTTTATACCCCTCCCCCACTGCTCTGGCCAATGCAGGTATTTCAAGTTAACATTTTTCTCCTGCTTTTGTTTTGTTTGTTTGAGGACCTGGAAGATGCCATTTGCTTCTGTGCATATTGCCTTTATCGAAAGTGCTTTCGTACATATAATTTTTTTGTTTATTTATTTTTTGATTTACTGATCAAAGTGGCTTCTGCCATCTTAGATCAGTCATTTTAAAAAGCAAAAGAAAAATGATGGCTGCATGTGCAAACCTACAGAATGATGTGACAGGCAACAAGTACCATACCACTGCTCCTTTTTAGGTCGAAGCCTACCAGACAGCACTGCTGTCTGGTTTGCTGAAGACTTCTTGGGCACATTCTGAAATCTTTCCTGGGAATGCATTCCACCCATTGCTTACCATTGACTTTGTGATTTATAACTCACAGTTGCTTGCTTTCTGTTTGCTGGCTTTATTTGTTTTAGACTGTCTAACTTGAGTTAGTCCCTCCTGTGGAGCCTACCTATTTACTGTATTCTTCCACGAGTGTTTGCTTTCTGTAAACAGGCTTTTACATTTTGTTCTTATCTTGTCATATTTTCTGTGCATTCAAAGACAGAGGTCAAATGCCAGTCTCTTGGTTCTGAGGAAGCTTGGTGTTTACTTTTCTTTCTCTGACTTCAAAGTGAGAGGATTTATCTGACAGTCCGTGGATGTGAAAGGAAAGGCTTCTTTCTAGCACATAATGAAGCACCTTTGTTTGTAATTCTAAAGGGTGCTGAAAACAAATATTTAATATTTAATTTCTTCACATCTTTTTTTTGTTAATTTCAAGCATTAAACTTGTTGGGTATTTGTTTCCATTTTGAGGCTTCCTGGGGGCGTGTGGTTTTAGTAATTTTATTATGGATTGGGTTGGCATGAGCTGGTGTTAGATGTTTTTGGGGACATGGAAGCACCTATATAATCAGTTATTTGGTTGGTGGTACCCTATTTTTCAGTCGAACCTAAGCAGCACATGCGCTGCTCTGCAAGGCATGTTGTATTCGAGTATGGACTTGGAGCCCGCCCATATTTGTCATTGGCTTGTGTCATTGGTTTTCGTAAATTGCTGGCTTCTGATTCGTTAATAGGCTTGTTAGTCCCTCCTTAGTACCGCCTTGTCTTCATTTGTAACCTCCCATGAGGACTGGCCCTTTTACTTCTGTTACACGGTATGTCTTTTTTAGTCTTGTAAGCACTATTTTCTTTAATTTGTTTTTTGTACTGCAGGGACGACATGCTTTCCAACAACATTCAGCGTGCCATGCGCACTTTCACTTTCCAAGTAGCCCATGACAATGGCGACCGATTCTTTAAAATGCAATAGGTCTTGCATTTTCAAGAGTTTGAGCTATTGGCATTGTAAATGAAACTGCCTTTTATTTATGTGTTAATGATCAAAACAGATAAATAAAATTCATTGTCATTTACAATGTCAACAGCTTAAACTCTCGCAAATGCGAGACCTATTGCAGTGCAAATGCTTGTTCTCTTTCCTGCAGTGCTCACAGGGTGATGTGTGCCAGAATCCATGCAGGTGCATGGTTCACTATGGCTATGGTGGGGGCTCGTCCTCAACCCCCAGGGATTCCTCTGAGGCTTGCAAGCAAGGCCACAGACGTCTTCATCCCTGCTTCCTCCATTGTAGCTGAGGTCTGTGGTCCTGAGAGAGGCTCCTCTGTAGAGTCCTGTCCATGCATAACCTTCCCTGCTGCCTGATCCTCACTATGATTCACAGGTGGTTGGCAGAGCTATCTCCGAACCATGTGTACCAACACCCCGTGCAACAAGCCACACCCACACAACGAGTAAGTGCGTGGGGGCTTAAAAGTACGAGGCCATGGCTAGATAGATAATTTTCCAACATGGCAGTCATCTTTAAGACCCAATGCTTTAACTTTGTTTCCTCTGAAGCATGTAGGAGGGGTCCGTGGTCTCCCTCGAGCAGGATGTCCACACTTACTTCTTACCCCCATGGAGTTGGAGGTGAATGTGTCCTGTTCACACCCAGATTCACATTGCACTCTCCATCTCCTCAGAAAGCACCACCATCCATTAGAATAAGCAGCAACCCAGCCATGGCCACACAATGAGTCACCCCACATGGGCTAAAACGTCAAACCTATGAATAGGTAGGTCTGATCCACACTCTAGTTAATGCACACAATTAGTTTCTCATGACAAATCTAACAACCATACTTCTGCTTGCTCATGCAGTCTGGTAAGAGGAAAGCCCTCTCATCCAGTACCATTAGAAAATTTAGAGGGGTTTTCCCCTTGCATACCGCCAGCAGCACTTCATTACGTTTGAACAAAGCTGCCATGTTAGGTGAGGGAAAACTCCTCGTTATCCAATCGAAGTGCAATATAAGTACTCTTTTAATGGAAAAGCACAACTTCTGTCCAATTAAATCCTGTACTCAAGGTAAAATACATGTGGGGGGAGCCAAAACTACTCCCTCAGTAGTGCTTCCTCAACATTGTTTTCTGGTGATCTTGTAAGGTATGGCTACAGCTGCGCTGCCAAGTCAGCTCTAAACGTGAACGTTATTTCTCTGTTGTTAATGTTGCAGGCATCAAGAGTGAATATCCTCATCCTCAGCATGGACTAACTGTAGAGTTGACATATGGTTGATATTGTACCGGTACCACTGGCAAATTGAGGTTTGAGGCCAATACCGGTAACTATTAAATACCAGCAATGCATTGCCAGCATATCTTTGTCTTCCTCGTATGTGATAATGCACCCTGCTGCTCCTATGATGTAGGATGGAGACCAGCTGCAGGAGCTGCGGCTCTTTATACAGTTACCTGGCAGGACAGTAACATACCGCTGGGTACATTATGCTGTCTGTGGAAAGTTTGGGCTGGTAATCCTCACAGAGCACAGCGGTGCAAGAAGGCTTTCATCGCATAATCTGTAGTGGTGTAATGTAACATAATGGTGCCCCCACCCTTGTCTCACAGATATTTAATAGTCTTGGACTCAATGGGGCCCTCATGAAGGGTTGAGGGGACCCTGAAGACTTTGCAACCGTCCTGCGCCCCTTGGGCTTGCTTTATTCCCCTGCCAACCTGGACAGTACTTGCCTCATGGCAGTCGGTTAATAGGAGAACTAATCTAAGGAAAGGAGTGCAATACTATTATTAAACCACTGTGGTATTTCAACCATGCCAATAGCATTAATGAACGATGAAAGACACCACAGAATCAAGCTTCAGAGCCAACCACAGCACCAAAACAGCCCTCAACGAAACGACCAAAGACATCAGGATGCTCCACGACCGAGGAGAATCAGCGGCCCTCATCTTGCTCGACCTCTCTGCAGTCAGTCTCCCACTCAGCCCTTATTAAAAGAATTCATGAAATGGTCATCCAGGGATCTGCCCTCGAATGGATCGCTCCTTTCTTACAGGAAGAACCCAAAGAGTCAGCCTACCACCACACAAGTCAGAAGCCTATAACCTCATCTCCAGAGTCACCCAAAGATCATCTCTACATGACCCCATTGGCAGACCTCGTCAGATCACATGGTATCAACATCATATGCAGACAACACTTAACTGATACTCTCCCTGTCAGACAAAACCCCTGCAAGCAAAAACAACTTTGTCAGATACATGTCTGCCATGGCAACTTAGACAAGAGCCAACTTCCCAAAGCTCAACTCAGACAAGATCAAAGTGATGACCTTCAGCAAAAAGACTTCTACATGGGACTCCACCTGGTAGCCAGAAAACCGTAGCCCGACATTAGTCCCCACCACACATGCCAGGAACCTACGAATCATCTTTAATGACAAACTTAACATGCATGCCCAGATAATCAGGGTGACCTCTGCCTGCTTCCACCTCATGAGGATGCTATCGAAAATCTTCAAGTGTTTCCAGAAAATACCAGGAAAATTATAACACATGCCCTGATCCCTAAAAGACTCGGCTACAGCAACACACTCTACGCAGGGAGCACCACACAGCTCCTGAACAGGCTCCAAACTATCCAGCACACTGTAGCTAGACTCATCCTCAAAATATGTCACTGCACCACATGTCCCCTCACCTCAGAGCACTTCACTGGCTCCCCATTCACAAGTGCACTCAATTCAAACTATTCACACACACAAAGCACTACACAACATAGGCCCCGCTTACCTCAACAGCTATATCTACTTCCACTACTCCACCAGACACCACCGATTTGCAGGGCTCTCACTTGCACAAGTACCCCGCATACACAAAAACAGAAATAGAGGGTGTGCCTTCTCTTACATTGCTGGTAAAGCCTGAAATGACCTGACACAATGCATCAGAGCCCCTTATCTCTTGCTGAAGACCTGGCTCTTTGAGTAACCACCCCTGGTTCTCAGGTGATTATTGCGCAATACAAATAAGCACAGCATAGCATTACAAGGTTACCCATACTGAGTAAATTAAAGTGGGGACAATAATTTTTATTCTGGTCACATGATGCCAAGAGCTTCCTGAAGGACATAATTTCAAAAGCAAACATCTGAGCGGGAGAAAAATGTTACCAAGAGCCACAGCTGCATCCACATATGTATTGGTCTGCATCAAAGTGCTTCCTGTTTAGGTCGATATGGGAAATTGCGCACACAAGATATACTAATTTGCCCAGGATCGCACAGTGCGGCAAAAGATCTCTCTGCCTTCTGAATCTTTCGTTTCAACTGCCTCATAAATGTCCATTTGTAACTCTGCCACTGCTCAGATGGTAGGGAGGTCTATTGAGGCATGAGAATATCTGATGTGAGCACCGCCCTTCTCATTTGCTGCCGAGGAAGTGGCGCCTCTCTGCATAGCTCCCATGGCGTATGTCGTCAGGATGGCCGGTATGTGTTTTTCAGTAAAGGTATGCGCTACCTAAACAGCAAACCAAATGTGCTCAGTTCACAGTGCTGGATTAAACCTTCTCAAAGTCCTAGTCAGTCAAAATTTCAAAGCCCCCCTCGCAAGTTATCTTCTAATACCCAATGCACTGGATTCTTTTACGAACTGCCAGCTGCCAGAAGATGAGCTTTTAAGAGACAAACTGTTATGTGAATCTGATGTCTCTGGTTTATATGCTTTAAGTTAATGGATACATTACATTAATACCGTATTTTCTTTATAGAATCTTGAATGTGAAGTTTTTTTAATCTTTCAGTTGATTCATTTTTTTCTATCTTTTGGAAACAATATTTAAGAAAGCTTGATTGCAACTTTCTTTCAAGATCAAAGCAATATTATTTTGATCCATTGTCGCAGTACCCCTAAAAGGAGTTTGTCCTATAGGCCGGTGCACACTTTGCCTATTTGGTAATCCGGGACTGTCAGTTCACCTACCCAGTAAGAGTCCTCTGTGCACGAGTGCAGTCTTCTGATGGTGAGCAGGAGTTTGCCAAATGAAGGAGAGTGTGTTTGGCTGTATTTTGTAAGCACCTAATTATAGGGTTTATCCTCTATAATTGTTGTGAGGTTTGCCCATTTTAGGCAGTGGAATCCCTCGCTCCACAAGCATTTTGTGAATCAAGGTGTACAATTAATAGTTTAAGAGCTGTCATTTTGGGTTTGGCTAACGTATTTGTATCTACGGGATAACAGTGGCCTTTTGTTGACAGTATGTACAAAAGACTGGCTAAGCCGTACTGCAAATGGATATTTCAGTCCATCGAACCTGTCTCTCTTTGGTATTATACATGTGCTTTGCATATTATGTGATGTTTGAAGGAGAAGATGGTAAATGAAGTATCATAAATGTGGAAAAATAGCATTACACTGCCAGTCTGGTAATAGTGATTTTTCACGACAATTCATGTGCTAGATCAGGAACATGACCTTTTGACTCCTGTGGACCCCCATCATTGCTGGAATCCATGAACACCCCCTCCCCCCAAAAACAAGTCATTCCTGGAAGCTTAGGACTTCGGCCTAAGCATCTTCTATGATTTCACCTTCAAAAACAAGTTTAGAGCAAACAAATGCTCAAATATTGAAATATGTTGATGAATTCACAATCAAATATAGAAAAAGCTTTCACATTTTCAATTTTGCTTCTTTCTTTGTACATACGTTATTAATTGTAATGTATTCATTTGAGTATTATGTAATTTTGTAACAGTCGCAGACTGGCGGAGCAGGCTGCACAGAGGCCACAGCGTGTCCTTGCACCCGGTGCAGCCGCACTAGGCGCTAACTCGGAGGAGAGGCACTGACCTGGGGGCGGCGTTGTCTTTAGCAATAACTCACGATTAAAAGCACCCGCTGCAGAGTTCCTTGTGCATCTAGCTTTCAGGCGGCAATAAAAATGTCAAGATAACTCTTGTAATTAATGTTCCCGCTAGACAGAAAGATTGGAGTTTTGTCTAGTGTCAGTTTTGACTGCCTTAAAGTAGCGCAGAGGGTTAATATGCCTGCTGCAAAGAACAGATCTGTATTTTATGTGGATAGCTGAGTGGATCAGTAAGTTTGAAGCCAGGGCTCTCACTTGCACAATTACCCCGCATACACAAAAACAGAAATAGAGGGTGTGCCTTCTCTTACATTGCTGGTAAAGCCTGAAATGACCTGACACAATTCATCAGAGCCCCTTATCTCTTCTCGAGTTCCGCAGGAAGCTGAAGACCTGGCTCTTTGAGTAACCACCCCTGGTTTTCAGGTGATTATTGTGCTATACTAATAGGCACAGCATAGCATTGCAAGGTTACCCATACTGAGTAAATTAAAGTGGGGACAATAATTTTTATTCTGGTCACATGATGCCAAGAGCTTCCTGAAGGACATCATTTCAAAAGCAAACATCTGAGCTGGAGAAACATTTTACCAAGAGCCACAGCTGCATCCACATATGTATTGGTCTGCATCAAAGTGCTTCCTGTTTAGGTCGATATGGGAAATTGCGCACACAAGATATACTAATTTGCCCAGGATCGCACAATGTGGCAAAAGATCTCTCTGCATTCTCAATCTTTCGTTTCAACTGCCTCATAAATGTCCATATGTAGCTCTGCCACTGCTCAGATGGTAGGGAGGTAGGCATGAGAATATCTGATGTGAGCACCCCCCTTCTCATTTGCTGCCGAGGTATTGGCCGCCTCTCTGCATAGCTCCCATGGCGTATGTCATCAGAAAGGCTGGTATGTGTTTATCAGTAAAGGTATGCGCTACCTAAACAGCAAACCAAATGGGCTCAGTTCACAGTGTGGGATTAAACCTTCTCAAAGTCCTAGGCAGTCAAAATTTCAAAGCCCTCCTCGCAAATTATTTCCTAATACCCAATGCACTGGATTTTTTTACGAACTGCCAGCTGCCAGAAGATGAGCTTTTAAGAGACAAACTGTTATGTGAATCTGATGTCTCTGGTTTATATACTTTAAGTTAATGGATACATTACATTAATACCGTATTTTCTTTTATAGAATCTTGAATGTGAAGTTTTTTAATCTTTCAGTTGATTCATTTTTTTCTATCTTTTGGAAACAATATTTAAGAAAGCTTGATTGCAACTTTCTTTCAAGATCAAAGCAATATTATTTTGATCCATTGTCGCAGTACCCCTAAAAGGAGTTTGTCCCATAGGCCGGTGCACACTTTGCCTATTTGGTAATCCGGAACTGTCAGTTCACCTAGCCAGTAAGAGTCCTCTGTGCACGAGTGCAGTCTTCTGATGGTGAGCAGGAGTTTGCCAAATGAAGGAGTGTGTTTGGCTGTATTTTGTTACCACCTAATTATAGGGTTTATCCTCTATAATTGTTGTGAGGTTTGCCCCTTTTAGGCAGTGGAATCCCTCGCTCCACCAGCATTTTGTTAATCAAGGTGTACAATTAATAGTTTAAGAGCTGTCATTTTGGGTTTGGCTAACGTATTTGTATGTACGGGATAACAGTGGCCTTTTGTTGACAGTATGTACAAAAGACTGGCTAAGCCGTACTGCAAATGGATATTTCAGTCCATCGAACCTGTCTCTCTTTGGTATTATACATGTGCTTTGCATATTATGTGATGTTTGAAGGAGAAGATGGTAAATGAAGTATTATAAATGTGGGAAAATAGCATTACACTGCCAGTCTGGTGATAGTGATTTTTCACGACAATTCATGTGCTAGATCAGGAACATGACCTTTTGACTCCTGTGGACCCCCATCATTGCTGGAATCCATGAACACCCCCTCCCCCCAAAAACAAGTCATTCCTGGAAGCTTAGGACTTCGGCCTAAGCATCTTCTATGATTTAACCTTCAAAATGATATACAAAAACAAGTTTAGAGCAAACAAATGCTCAAATATTGAAATATGTTGATGAATTCACAATCAAATATAGAAAAAGCTTTCACATTTTCAATTTTGCTTCTTTCTTTGTACATACGTTATTAATTGTAATGTATTCATTTGAGTATTATGTAATTTTGTAACAGTCACAGACTGGCGGAGCAGGCTGCACACAGGCCGCAAGGCGTCCTTGCACCTGGTGCAGCCGCACTAGGCGCTAACTTGGAGGTGGGGCACTGACCTGGGGGCGGCGCTGTGTTTAGCAATAACTTGCGATTTAAAAGCACCCGCTGCAAAGTTCCTTGTGCATCCAGCTTTCAGGCGGCAATAACAATGTCAAGATAACTCTTGAAATTAATGTTCCTGCTAGACAGAAAGATTGGAGTTTTTTCTAGAGTCAGTTTTGACAGCCATAAAGGAGGGTTAAAATGCCTGCTGCAAAGAACAGATCTGTATTTTATGTGGATAGCTGAGTGGATCAGTAAGTTTAAAGCCAGCCTTTACCAGCGCTTTATAGTAAATGTAATGTATGTGAGGAAGGGGCTATGGAGAGATGAGAGGCACTTTTGCCGGGTGGTAGTGAGGCTATCCAAGGAGGAGGTAATGGGGAGGTTGGTGGGTCACCAGAAAAGATTGTAGCACCGGGCGCCACCAGCGCTAATGCTGGTCCTGCTCGAACCACTGCATAAGATCTACTGTGCTAGACTGCAAATTGCTAACGAATTTAGCAAAAATGATGTCCTCTGGTCTTCTGCCTTCCTGCTTTGATAAAGTTATACTACTTATACATGTTTGAGCATTATTTGTAAACGCTAAAATGGAAGACACGGTCACTTACTTTGCCATGCAGAAAAGTGCTGGTACCGTCCCCTAAGCACTTTAAACAGTCAAGAATGGGCCTTCTTCTGATATCTGTTTTAGAGGGAGGGAGCTGGGGAGAGCATGTAGCTTCTCGGCTAAAGAGACTTGAACTAAAATGGAAGCATTTACAGTGTTACATGTGCGGTGAGCACATTACCACACATGTAACACTTTTTCCTATTTAAAGTCGTTTGGTGTCACCAAAATAAATTTGTGGTCATGGCACATTGCAGTATGGGAGAGTCATGTCTTTTAGGCACCAGCAAAAGGATGGGGATAACTGTTTAGCTTAAATGAGGAACCCTGTTTATTCATGTTAATCCCTATTTAGAGTCACCGTTTGTGGTAATGACATTATTACCAGGTGCAGCCATTACTACTGATTTACAGAATTACTACAAATCTTCTGAAACACCCTTGAAGCCTGACTCACAAACCGGTGATTCACAAAATGGGAATTTGCACATGTAAATGTCTTTATAGGGACTTAAAATTGCATATATTTGGCATAATTGCAGGTGTGAGTAAATCTCACAGAGGCGGAATGTGAGAGTTTGAGGGTAAACACACCTACAACAGGTGGTGAAAGATGTTTTACTTCCTAAACTCAAAGCCAGACCAATTGACCTTGTCCCTGCTTGTTTCGTGTGCTGAACCTTTACAAGCCTTTTGCGAATTCAGAATCGTGGATCAAACCTGCCACTTTATTTCTCTTTCCATTGTATCTTGCTTTCTTGACAAGTCTTCTGTGAGTAGAAACCTAAATGGGAAAAGCTGATCCACTGTGCAAGGGAAACCGAGATATACTGCATTTCTCAGTGCTTCGTGCCATCATGAACCTGCCCATAACTCAAGGAACAAAGCAGCAGGCATAAGTAATGTATGCTATGCAAATCACAGATAAACACTCTCTACCTTTTTACAGTAACACAAACAGTATTTGATTGCTGTCCGTCTTTCTTAGAGAGCATTGTAACCAATACTTTAACATATTACTAGAGTGGGCATTGAATCTGCCCTTTGCTCAGTCATGAATGATTACTTTCTTGTCCATGTTAATTCCTTTCCCCTGATTTGATGGCTTTCTTCACTATTCTTGTGTATCTCCAGCCCATGGAGCTTTTAGCTTTCACTCTACTTTTAGATTGGTTAAATGTGTTATTACACTTCAGTCAAGTTACTGTTTTTCTTTTTGTATGTTTGCTCTGCCATTTGAGGTTTAGTGGTCAATGTTAGTGCATGTCTTGATTCTTTCTATCTCTCTCTTACACGCTCACACGTCCCTTCATTCTGTTTACACCCGCAAGACAAAACGCTGCTACTAATCGATGTTTCTTTCTCCCTACTCCCTGCCTCTCCATCCCTCGACCATCCCTGACATGCTGTCTGCCGCTAATTAGTTTGCCAATGCTTGTAGAATTGCTTCTCAGAAATTGGCAAAGCCAATAGAGGTGAGTTGCCAACACGGAATGTTAATTTGCATGCTTCCAAGTTAGCCCCCATGTTGTTTTCAGCCACCACGCGATGGCCATCTTGGAGCATTATAACAATAGTATATCATATTGTTTTGTGCACTGCAGTTCTACAATCCATGCAAAGCCAATAGCGAACAAGCGTCAGCCAAGTCAGACCATATTGGCTTCGCCAATGCTTTTTTGAGTCTGTGACCCATTACACTTTATGACAAACACTACACATTCATAGGCAGAGGCGGCTCATCAACAGGGGCCTCTGGAGCAGCCCTGTTGCCCGTAGGCCACCACATACCTCTCCTTGCCTCTGCCACACTGTTCTTTATTTATCAGTGCTCGTGAAAACACAACTTTCGCGTTTTCATGAATACTGCCAGTACACAGGTCAGACATTTCTGCCTCCTCAGGACCCTGGTGGCAGGAGGAGGAAAAGGAGGGCTCATTGAGTAGTACCACAACACAATATCAAAGTGCTGTTTTAGAACACTACACTTTATAGATGGATGTCTAGATTGCGCGTGTTTGAAGGGGCGTTATTCAATTACTGTCCCCTCACACAGGTACAATCCATTTTTATTTAGCAGACATGCTGTCTGTGCATCAGGCAGCATAGTTTATTTGCTAAAATGGAGCTGACAGACTGCACATCAGTGCATCCCTGTACCAAACAAGACTCCATGCATGACAGCAGGTGCGGGATTCCAGGCCCTGCCCCAGCTTTTGACAGGGCCTGGATTCTAGCACTGTCAGAAGCTGAGAGAGGGCTTTCGGCAGGTCTTCCTCATGGCTCTCTTGTTCAGCCTGGTCCCTCATCCGTACCATGCCTTGCTGAATACCGTGCCCAGCGCTGGATTCCTGCCTGGTGCTGCAGTGGAGGAGGCATCATCCAAAGCAGGGTGTAGACTTGGCATTAACACAGGATCAACAATAGGCAACGACCAAGCAATAATTTAAAGCTTTGAGTTTGCCATTCTTCTAGGAGGACTTGGGTGGGTCCCCCCCATCTCGAGTGTTGCCCAGCCTTTCTGCCTCTAGTCCCCTTGGAACAAACAAAGGTTAGCGTCACCTAGGAGGAACATCAAAGACAAATTGAATAAAGAAACTAGAACAGTAGCAATTAAGTCATTTCATTTTTTTCTTTTGCTTTCTATTTAACCTTGTACTTTTATGGAGTTTCTCTGCCTTTGGCTGTGCTTCGTTTTACCCCCAACCTCCTCTAGTAGCCTTCTACTTTCCCCAAGAATTGAATTCTTTCTTCTCTCCTATTTCTCTCCTTTCCTATTTAGGGCATGTTCATTAAATCGATAGGAGTTGACGTCTCCCTATTTTTCTTTTTCCAAAACTCCACAGTTTATCATAACGGAAGAAAAAAAACATAAATGTTCCCCAACTTGTCCACACTTTTGCCAGACAGTGCTGTAGGCTTGTAAATCCCTCCCTACTTGGTACATTAAGTCTGTTGCTCCCCTTCCCCTTGTACTGTTCTCCCTTAAACCTTGGTGAGATTTTAAGGCCACAGGTAGAGCATTGGTAACTACTCAGTCACTTTGTATCATACGACCCAGTTGCACTGCTCTTCTTTGGTTTCTTGGACCACCCTTTCCAGTGGTTGTGTTGTCATCCAGGTTTGGTCTTGATCCAGTGTAAGCGGGGTAAATTTTGTGGGCACAAACCTGAATTACCCACCACACCGTAAACTCAAAGCACATCTAAAGAATTCACAACATTCCAGAGTTTTGCCCATAGAAACTCTACAAACATTCACAACCCATAAGGTCCTCCGATAGATCTTTGTATGAGCTAATAGGGACTCAGGTAACTAGAGACGGAAACCACTCCTTCACGAGGACCCGTAATAAAGAAGTGGCTGTCTAACAACTATATTCACAATTTGTCAGTAAAATCATCAATAAGTAGGGACAAACACATGAATTAGATATCAAGAAACTTTTATCTAAACTTAAACTATTAATATGTAATAACATTCTTCTTAACATAGGTTGATCCAGATGTTCTGTACTAATTGGGCAAAAGAATGAAGCAAACTGAAACCAGAGAGGAATTGTCTACGTTTGTGAGTTTCAGGTCAACAATGACTTCATTAGCCTAACAATTCATGTCGCACATAAGGTGGTGGATGCCACTGGTGCATATTTCTGCAGGTTTCATTTAACTAACGCTGTGAAAAAGGGTGAAATCCGTCAGTGTATCTTTGAATGTTTAATCAAGCATATAATAATTTTTTAGTTTTGGGATGTACATTATGCTTTTGATGCAGCAGTTCCTCGTTTCCCTACCAGTGTTTATGAATTGTTTGGTAAATGTTAAATACATTTTATACATTAACGTTTTCTTCTGTAGTATTGATGTATCGATTTCATGGAATACACATTAATTCTAAAATAAATCTTGGGTGATTCATTCACTCATATGCTGTAAAAAAAAAAAAAAAAAAAAAAAAAACTTCAAAGTGAATGGTCAAACCACAAGAAGACATTAGAATCATTTAATAACGGGTATTCATCTGTATAGAGATATAATCACAAAGCATCACAGTTCAGAGGAAATACATCGAGAGAGAGATAGAGATACAGATACAGAGAGATACGCACATTGCTAATACCGTATGCAATTTAGAATAATACAAACCAAAGATTCAGTTGTAGATTTATTAGGACCAGGACACGAGATGGACCAGTAGAGCGCTAGAGTCCACAACTCTTAAGCCAAAGGGTTTTGGGTCTGCTTGAATTTACCAGCTGTTAAACCGCAGAGGAAAGTTCAGTTCAGGGAAATCCGAGTTTAGACTGACAGCATGTCAGGCTCAGATTTTGCAAGGAAAATAGCCATGCACGTCCTTTTCCCACTGGGCAATTACACCTCCAAACGTTCACGGTTCCTGCACACAAAGTAACTTTTGCGCAGTTTGCATGATTTCTGTTGGCCAAGATCCATGGCTCGATCATGGTGTGATCGTTCTCTATCCCAAAATCGTCCGAGACCCATACGTAATATTCTTTGTTCACTATCTCTAAGATTGTGCAATATCACTGCTCCTCTGAAATAGGAAAATACACTTGTAACTTAACATGTCCACTCCACACGCTGTCTTCCGAGCTTGCAACGAGGTTCCTACAATCATATCAACAGAGAGAACATCCATTATTCAAAAAGTAGGAAAGAAACTCCAACGATAATACTCATAGCTATAATGCAATCAGGGCAGCAATTTTAGTCTATTCAGAGGAAACAATGAAGGACAAAATACATATTTGAGGCCTACAATGTGAAAGTACTAAATCATCATTTTTTAAAGGAAAAGTGCTAACTTTGAAACATTAGAGAAATAGAAATGCATAAGGAATTAATATAAAACATAATTTTATTATGGTTTTAAGCATAGACTATTTATGATTTCATTAATAAACACACACATATTTTCTTTCAGGAATCCTTTTACTTGAGCATTTTCATAATCATTTTTGATAGAAACTTATAGTTTTCATTATTACACTACACATTTTCGTTTTAGCACATTAGTAGTTTTTCTCTCTCTGGCATGAGCAACTTAACTAGTTTGGCGAACCTTCTGCATGCTTTTACGATGCAGTTTTAAACTTTCACATGTTTCACGAGACTCCAAACCTTCTGCATGCTTTTACGATGCAGTTTTAAACTTTCACATGTTTCACGAGACTCCAAACCTTCTGCATGCTTTTACGATGCAGTTTCAAACTTTCATGTGTTTTACGAGACACACTGTTAGTCATGTTTCTTAAGTATATATTAGTAAAACACCCAATGAGGACGAATTGATTGAGCAAAAAAAACTCACTAAAATTATCACGCTCCATCAGTACCCACTGAGCATCTCGCTGCCTCTCCACCTGTTTCTTCAGGGTCCGCTGTCCCTTGGCTTCCAGATGTTCAACAGAGCCTTCAGCAGTATTGTGTCTTTATTGCAAGTGACCTTGAAGACCAAGATTTATTTCCTGTGAGACTTCTTTACAGTTCCCTTATTGTCCATGTTCCCTAAGGTGCTCGCCATTATTTGACCTTGTGATAGATGTCGTTAGCATTTGAGAATGTTTGCAGGTATGGGCATCTTTTATTGGAGTCAGCTTTCATAGACCACTGGGATTTGGAATCTCCACGCTGGGAATTTTTGCCTGCAGGTACAGAAACTCGTGGAGATAACGACGGGCCACAGATATCCCTATTAACATTAAAGACATTGATGCTTTGCATACCGCTCAGGATTCGGTGTATTCTGTGAATATATAGATGACTGATACTTCAAATCTGACGTTTGCTTCACAGACTTTCAGAATCTGCACGTTTAAACTTACTTGCAATACGGTGTTCTATGTGGTGCCCGGTTTATGTGCCCTTGTATTCTAGCCTTGAAAAGGTCAGTTAGATGAAACACGTGTCGCCTGCCAGTGTGTTTTTGTGCTTGGATCTTTGAGAAAAGAAGAAAATAATGGAAAAAGAAATATCTTATGGACTCTCTGTGATTGCTATATGGGTTAAAACCAGTGCTTAATTTGTGCCGGAGCTTTCCGGTGCTCAGCACCGGCAGTTATGTTACCGGTCCGGGTCTATACGATTTTTATCCTCCGGCAGATGGATGGCCCGGTAATTAATAAAATGATTTCCTGCGCTGCTCTCCTTCTGTGGCTGCTGCCTGGTATGTCTCATAGGAAGTTCCATCCTTGTCCACGCATACTTGAAGAGCGTCGTCATCATGTTAGTGATGTCACGTGCAGATCTCACCTGCCTTTCACAGAATGTTGTTCGATTTACGTTGAAGAATGCTTGAGGGCGGGCTTTTGGCTGCACTGGGGGCACGTCAGGCTGGAAGTGTGCAGCAGGACTGGCAAAGTGCCAATAAACGTTTTACAATATACAACGTCCTGTCCAGCATGAGTGAAATACTGAATATATATGAGCACCGGCGCCCGCAATCAATACAGGTATCATTTTTGTTTACTAAATGTACTTGCTTCATAAAACCAACAAGAGCTGCACGTTAAAAAAAATAAATAACTTTTCCGGCATTTAGGCACGTTCTTTTAATCTCCTGTGCTGAGGGCTCGGCCTGTGCTTCAGATTTATTGCCTAAGCCTTGTAAACTCGGACGATGGTTGCCAGAGGGCAGGCTGCGCTTGAGTCTCCTAGTTAGTGCACGTGCTGCTCTGCACTAAGTCTAGGTCAGTTTGTGTTTTAGTGAAGTAATATGTTAAAGCAGATTGCATTCTGCTCGCACTAAGCCTGCCAAAATCTTTGTCTAATTCTGTCTGGCATGGTTTTGTAATAGTGTAGTGACCAACTGAAGAGTTCGGAGGAGGTAGTACTTTTTTTTAAGGGACAAAAAACTAGAATTCTCACGTAAATACTCTGCAGGATTTCCCATTTGCTTTTTATTAACTTTAGCATCTTTGCAAATTTCCGGCTCCACTTGTGTAGGTAGAGTGTGCAGGTTATTGCTTGACTTGTTCGGAATAAATTATATGACCCTTTGAATTTAAGAGACATCTTAAGTAGATAATAATCTTACATTTGGGATCAGGGGGAACACCTGGTATGAGATATAGCGGAACTCTAACAAAGAGATTTTTCTATGTAAAGATTGGGAAACCAAGCAAGCATGAAACCATTTTTTGAAAAGTCACTCGTATAGACATAAAAAGAATGCTGACATAGTTTTAAAATTGGGTTTGTGAAAGAATCAATCCCCTTCCTTTTTTCACAATGTATAGAAGAAGCGTTTAATCTACATGGGAGATTATTTTGCATGAGAAGAAAAAGCAGAAACAAGTGAATTTTGCAAAAGATGCTGACTTCTGCCAGACTTTAGCTTGTTATTGCCTTACGGTTACTCTTGTTATGCATAACGAGTAAATTTGCCAGAAAGGTTTATCTGTAATTTTGTAACTCCAAAAGTCTGGAATTGTAGGTAAATCGTATGTGCAAAGCTAGAATTCATATATTTCTGCATTTTTGTGAATGTAGTGGCAGGGGAAGTAGAGGTTTGCATAGACAGATAAGCATTGTGGATATCAGGCGTTCTGCAAATGCAATGTATTATTAAAAATGTGCCCTACTCCATACATTTATGTAGATCTTTCCTCCATATTTTTTCCTTTCATAGGAAACAGCTCTTTTGGTGCTCATAGTAATGAATGGGGTTTGAGCTGGATACCATTGGTATCAGTATTTACTGGATGCAGGAATATCACAATGTCCCGCACTGGGATCCCGACAGTGCCCTTAGAAATTGAGGGACTTACTGCAGGAATCAGTAACCATAACTAATTGCCAGGCGAATTCCTTATTTTGCAGCTGCTTCCCAATTGAACATTTCACCAGATTTAAACCAGTGAGATACCAGAGTAGAAGACATTGGGAATTCAGTACTTGCTGCATTACTTGTCATTCCCTATTTGACTGCTATATTTGTTACCAGCAGAAATGAATATCAGCTAGCCGCCAGAACGAGGGCCTATGAGATTTGAAAATTTTAAAAGAACAATTTGGCAGGTATTAAAGAGATGTAGTGAATTAGTGAGGCCATATACAAACATGAGTATGGTTCTTTATCACTGTATATTCTGAGAACAAAATGGTAACTATCCTTCAGTGTTGACCAGAAGCCCTGATCTCACACTGAAAGGATCAATGGATAACCGTGCCAATGATTCCCCCATGCTTGCAGGCCATAATGTTCTGGCCCTTTTCTTTGCTTATGATACATTTCTGCTAGCTAAAATCAGAGCTGGTTTATAGGTTATATGGTCTTATAATAAATGCATCCAAAACCAAGAATATAACTTATTTCAGGGGGTTGAGGGGGTACCGTAAGCTTGGGAAGGGACGTTTTAGAAAGGGTCAAGGAATTGACTATTTAGGGCTTCATCTGTCTGATTCGGCATCATGGGCCCCACAGATTTCTGAAAGCTTACTTTTGTTAACCCATAGAGCTGGGGCTATTCTTAGATTTGCTAAAAAGGTTCCCTGGTATCGGGTCTTCCAGCAGTGGAGATAGAGAAAGCCCAACCAAGGGGTGCTGTAGTATATGGCACAGTGACAGAACTATGGGTCCACTGCCACGCATGTCAACTGGGAACTAGTGAGAACAACTTCATAAGAGCTCTAACAGTAATGGAGAGAGGCACCCCCTTAGTTCCCTTTACATTGGACCTTGAACTTAAGCCTATATCTGCGTTTGCTACCCTAATGCCGGTACTTTATTGGGTTCGCTTATGGGCCATTGAGGAATTGCGACCCTTTTGAGAGGGCTTTGTTGATATTCTCAGTATAAACCGCTCCAAGAAGATCAAGTGGTTGGCCTATGTCAAAAATAATTGTATGACCTGGGCCTAGGTGATTTTTGGAAAGAGCCCTCCTCTGTCACACCTACTGTGGTTACTGTTGTCAAATCAAAATACTGGTAGAGAGTTGCTGCTCAGAATGAGTTGCCTAGTTCCATCAGCAGCTGCACAAGGCTTTTTGTATTGCATAAGACTGTGCCTAATGCCGAGAAAATCCTAAAATGTATCTTACTAGTATGTACACACTCACATTCTTTGCTGTGTAGGTGCAGGACTTTGCCGATTGTTGTGTTTACATTAACATTGGATCCTGCACAGTCAGTGTCTACCTTGTGTCTGTCATGCATGTTTTTCTACAAGACCGAGGAACAGTTGCTATTCTTTCGCCCAAAATATTCTAGAGCTAGGTGGATTGTGCCCTTGTGTCATCTTCTGGGAATGACAAATCACACAAAGGCTTTCAGAATTTATAAAAGTGATTCTACAAGTGTGAAAGTGCCTTCCCATATGTTACATTATGTTATGATAAATTGATTTATGTATCACACTAATCACCCGAGAGGGTATCCAGGCACTTGGGCAGCTGTGTAGGCGTGAGGTCCCAGAGGTGCTTTTGTGAAGAGTCAGGTCTTCAGCTTCTTGTGGAACTCAAGATGTGAGGAGGTGGCTATGAAGTATTGAGGCTTGTGGAAGTGGGTGGAGTCTCTGGAGGAAGTGGGCGGAGCCGGGAAAGTGGGTGCAGCCTCCTAAAAAGTTTTGAGCACCTGCACCTAATATTTTACAATTTAAGCACTGGTTACTACCTACATTACAATTTGGATTGACTCAGTGTACCTCGGCATATGTGCATGTCAAGTGACCAGAATGAACCCTAATTTGGAAAAAAGCAAACACTCGAAATGCATTAGCTCTAAATCTAAAGTTCTCTGCATCATGATTCTGGGCTACTGTGGCAAGTTTTGTGGTACGTTTTGGGATATCTACTGAGACAGCTTTTTTCCCTTCTGTTCCGAGCAACCTAGCATGCTAAAGAAGTATGCAGTGATCACAGAAAGCTAGACAAAATACCACGTATGCACCATGGCACACAGCTTGGTTCTTCTGTTTAATTATCTTCACTTTCCTGCTGTTGGTTCCCCATTCACAAGCTTCATATGGAATGATTTAAACCAGAATTCAGTTTAATGTATTCACATAATCTACTTACCCAAGTTTTTAAACATACAGTATTGACCCAGATTTTAAGCAGTTTCTGCCAAAAGGAAATAAACTGGCTGCAAGGCGGCTTGTTAACACACTATGAACATAAACAATAAAAAGAATAACATGCATGGGCCTAAAAACTAAAGATTTAGAAGATTAAAATCCCATTATAGAATTGGACATCATGTTTCCCCCAGGAAATACATCAAATTTCCTCATAAAACACACAATTTTTCCTTCACAAACTACTGCAGTCAGAAAATAATAAATATAAAGGACTTCATCTTCGGGAGACCAGCAAATAATCTCTAAAACAGATATCTTAGAAACATCTCTCAGTCTCAGGGTCACTTTCAGAGGTGGCAATTTTAAACCATGATTGTTGGACCGCCAGCCTACCAGGTCAGTGGAAGCCATTATCTTCGCTGCCCTAGCTGAGGACTACCAGGCACTCCACTGGCAGATCCTCTCTAGACTCAGTGAAATGGCAAGCAAGTGTGAATGTGTTTACAAAACAAGCAATTCTTGGCCCAGATGTGCAGGTTTTTTTTGCCCCGTATGTAAGGGCCACTTGTATATTTCTTGCCCCGAAGACCACCATTCTGGGCCGGAAAACTGAGTGATGGTCGCCCTGACCTGAGTAGGGAAGGGTGATGGTCATTAAGAGCTGGCAGCCAAACCAAAGGCTTGCACTGGTTGAGACAGCTAATGCTCCACCAATGGCTTCCCTGTGCTTCGCCCACCCCTAATTGAGGCCGGCAATCTTACATTTGCAGCCTTGGATGCCACACAATTCTAAACAACCCCCAATTCTGACACCAATTAGCATTTATGCATATTACCACCAGCGGTGTTGCAGCAATTTTCAGAGCGGGGTGCTGCCATCAATGTTACTTAGCTGAAGACTGAAAAATTCACGCCTTACACGAAGAAGACGTGCAGCAAATAAGCCATGCCCATTCAGAAGTAGAGTGGTTAGGGTGTAGTGTTTTACGATGGTGCTTTTTGGAGCAAACTGTTGCAAATATATTACTAAAGCATGTTGTGAGATAGCGCAATGACATTTACAGACAGCGCATTTTTCATTGAAATGGCAAAAAAATTGCACTGGCATGCAGTTTTCCTGATGAAACGATATAGTGCACAATTGATAATGTGTGGAAAAACAGGTTTCAGTGAATATTTATCGTTTGCACTTCACCAAGTAACATGTTCAATACTTTTGATCCTGTTAAAATCTTTGTTTCCATCACATTTAAGAATTAAAAATGTGCCTCATTTGTGCTTTCCTTGCTGCTGATATATTTAGAAATAGTTGTACATTTCCTTTACAGGTATTTAAATGTTATTGTGTGTTAGAAAAAAATGACATTCTACCACCTTTTCTTTCACACTCCTGTACCTCAGCAGGATTGTCATATAGGTTACTTTACAAAATCCTCTCACTTTGCATTCAGGTCAAGAAAAGTAGTCGCATATATCCTTTTTGAAAGAATAAGCAGCAATTTATCAGAAGACATAGCCTGAGCATTGACCCCTTCTTTGAGCGCATTGCAAATGGACAAGATAACAAGCATTTGCAATGCAATAGGTCTCGCATTTACGCGACTTTAAGATATTGGCATTCTAAATGAATATGCCTTTTATTTATGTTTTTAAAACGAAAATAAAAATAAAAGGCATTATCATTTACAATGTCAATAGCTCTAACTCGCGTAAATGCGAGACCTATTGCATTGCAAATGCTTGTTAAACTTGACACTGTGTGGGCCTTAGGTGCACCTCATTAGTACCAGCTTCACACCCAAATATAGCAATAAGCAACAGAAAGGTGACCTGTCATCCATTGCAATGGTCCTTCCGCTGTGCTGCAACAGGTGACACTCTGTTTCTACTACCTTTTGAACTGGTTGAGCTTGAAACATATTTTTGGGTTAAAATCTGCAGATTATTTGGCAAATGATGGATTATGTTTCAAATGTACCATTATGCGAAACTCGCAGCGGCCGCACAATCGCATAATTCCTGTGAACAGGATGTATATTACACTGCATGCATTTGTTTCTGACTATTGTCTGAAGAAGAGGGTGGTTCTTTAACACGTGTTTATATGAGCGTACCAGCACTTCTCAGCAGGACTGCACTACGTATGAAAGCGCACCAGTATTTCTCAGCAGGACAACTCTATTTATGAAAGTGTTCCGGCACCTCTCAGCAGGTCTGTACGACTGATGAAAGCATACCAGCACTTCTCAGCAGGACTGCACGACTGATGAAAGCGTACCAGCACTTCTCAGCAGGATTGCACTACTTATGAAAGCGAACCAACACTTCTCAGCAGGACTGCACAACTTAATAAAACGTACCAGCACTTCTCAGCAGGACTGCACTACTTATGAAAGTGTACCAGCACTTCTCAGCAGGACTGCACTACTTATGAAAGCGTACCAGCACTTCTCAGTAGTAAAAAGATACTCTTGAATTGCGATTACTTGAACTTTTATCATTCCATTTCAGGCACTGGCCTTATGCCTTGAGTGCCCCTGTGTAAACACGCAAACCATTTAGTGAGTTCAGCCACACTGTCACACAACTGAGGCATACCGTACGTCAGGCATTTCGACTTGTACATGCTGACACTGTCTTAGATGTTAATGTTACTTCACTCAGTTTACACAGGCATTTTCACAGTTCCCTGGCTACGACAGCACTGAATGGACCTATGTAATAGTTAATTAACCTACCTGTGAAAACCCTAACTGATACATCACCTCCTCAAGGTCCATGATGTCCTTATTAGTTCAACTAGTTGGAGTGGACCTTTCCTGGGAACACATTGGACCATTGACTCTAAACCCAGGGCGACAAGTCTTTGGGGTGTCGTGCTGCCAAGGTTCGGAGCTGGTCCAGCGACGAAGCAAGGGTGCGGCCTGATTGCAGCGGTATCCAGCGCTATTTGAGTGGCCGAGCAATGCGCTGGAGCAGTGGAACTAGTGAGCGGCGCAGAGCAGCATCTTGGTGCGGTAGAGCCGAGCGCTGCCGTTGTGTGCCTAACTGAACGGACAAGAAAGAAATGACCGACACTGCGGAGGAGCCGAGTGGGTGGAACCGAGGCCCAGGAGTGCCGGGAGGTAAGCGGCCAGAGACGAGAGAGAGTGAGGCAGCGACGAGCAATGTTAGCACGCCTGTGCTGCTGGAGGTCTGAGTGGCGTGGCAGAGGCCCAGGAAGAGGGCATTTGGTAGCCGGAGAGGCCCGTGTGGCCGCCTAGAGCAGGAGACAAGGGCTGACTGCGCGGTCACTAAGACTGACTTTGGCGGGGAGGAAGAATCTCCAGGAACGTGTGCATATCTCTTGCCCTGCGTGAACGCAGACAGGGAGGGAGAGAGGGAGCGACGAAAGCCATATGCGCGTGCACATCTCCTGTCCTCGCACGCCTGCTGTCTTTTATGCTAACGCCTAAAGCCGTAAGCATGCACATGTCCTGTCTTCTGGGCGCGTGCACATGTTCTGTCCCCCTTCGCAAACCAAGTCGACAACAATAGATCTCGCCAAGGCGTGCAGCGCATGCACTGCGTCGCTAGGCGAGAAGGCATCTTTATTGCTCATTCAGTTTCTGAACTCCAGCAGGGTTATTTTTGGGGTTACCGTAGCACCCCCTACATCCATTCTTCCAGCACCTATGATTAATAAACATGAGAGAATTCCGGGTGCTACAGTAGCTGTGATTGATACAAATCCAAATTTCTTCTCAGTATGAAACCTATCTCGGAGATAATTATTTTACTTCAGTTCAAAAAGCTATAACCTAACCTAATAAGGGGAGTCTGCTTTGTTGCAATAGGTCAGGAGCTTCCAGGACCCGTTAAACATACCTGGGAGTAAGAAGCCTCAACCTACCTGCATCTGCGCCCTCCCACCAGAACTAGGCCAGTTTACCAAGGTGTGGGAGACTAAAGCTTACATAAACCAGGTCAGTTTACCCAGGTGCAAAAAGGCCTTGGCCTAGCTTAATCAGCTGAGCTAACTCTGATGTGCAGAATCTGCCTTTTTATAAGGTCTATAACCCACTCCTAACAAATGAACCTGCCCTGTGTGTGTGATCGTAACTTATGAGAACCAAGTAAATTCACGTGGTGTGAAACATGTGAACCTAAACTTGTGAAATTAGTTTTAACTTACAAGTAGCGCAAGATTGAAAGGTTTTATTCTACTTTAAATTACCAATATAAATCTACCCTGGTGGAAAAAAACTGTGATGTACCCTAGTCTGCCTTGATCCAGGATTCCTGTAACTGCGTGGACCAGGTGAAGCTGGCTTTCTGTGCCAGTGTACAACTGACTGTAAGCAAGTGAAACAGCCATGACAAGAAAAGGGTGTAACCTGCCTAAAACAGGTCACAGCCCTGGTGTCAGGCGCTTGTGGTAGAGAATAACAACACAGAGGCATAGTTACAGTAACTGGAACTAGCCCAGGGTACATGCGCCTGGCCCGTTTTATTTGCAGGGTCACCTGACCGGTGACACCTGTGATGAATGGGTGTGGGGTGAGTGTGGGAGCCAGCCCTCAGGGAGTGGCTGGATATATGTCACATTCTCTAGAACGTGTCCCACAGGACACTACATCCCTCCCAAACTTTATTGACAAGAAACAAACAAGTCCAACCTGTGGGAGAGAATAAACAACGAGACAAAACACCACTGAGTCTTGTCAGGCAGTCGACAGGACAATACAGGCTTGGCATATAGGTGCAGCTGGGCACACCTGGCATCAAGGCACACACCCTTGGTTTCACCAGATGACTCTGGGCGCGAATGCGACATGGACGAAGTCTGGACTTCTCTCAATCCCCTGTCATGGAGTCACATCCTCTATCTGCTGTGTTGTTTGATTCTGCCTGCGCTCATGGTGTTGAAAGGATTCAAAGCAGTTCAAACTGGGTAATGCATCAGGAGGGGTGGAGGAGCCCACTGCAGAGAATTATTTGAAGGCGCCCTGGATCCATGGATGGCAAACCCTCAAACACGGAGGACGACATTGCGATGAAGGGCAATCTTCCTCGAGGGCTATGATGCTTCCTGGTACCCATTGGTAGAGCAGCTCTAGACTTCTCTCTCATGCCAGGCCTCCCTCACATGGGAATTTCCTTGAAGCCCTTTTCACTGGGCTGCCATGGGACTGTGTGGGGCCTCTCATAGGCCGCATGAAGGAGTCACTAAGGAACCGCCCACAGGACCACATCCAACTTGCTCGTTTAGCCACAAAGGGTGATTGTCTTATGGTCTGTATGCTCCTGCCATCAGGATTCAGGTACACAGGGTCTTCCAGATTAGTCTTTGGATGACCAGTCTCGCTGCAAGGATCTCATTGCCTACCGTGGCTGTCGTGGAGCAGCTGCACTCTTTTGCCGGGATTCCCTCACACTGACATTCCCAAGAGGCTCCTGTCCCTGGATTGCTACGGGACTGAGTAGGCTGTGCTGGATCTCCCTTAGGCCACACAAAGTGGTCGCTGCAGAACTCTAAACAGGGTAGCACCTCGTTGGTCTGGTGCTGCAGTGCCCAATGGGCCCAAAGGGGGGGCTCTTTGCTGAGTTCTTTTTTTTTTGCCAATGTGAAGAGTGAGGTGTGGTGGGTGGCTAAATGTGACCTCATTTGTACCGGCAGAACCAGGGGTAGGTCGGCAGCCCAACGCAAGCACGGATTACTGACCATCGGTATGCTAGTAAGTGTCCGTTCTGGTCTGTACAATTCGGATCCCTTATCCTTTGTGATTGGGTCTTCCCCCAGAAGGTATACTATATATCTATGTGATTTATGCAGGGTATTGTATCACCTACATGTACTTTCAGATGAACCATATTTGGCGAACAGGACTTAGCTATGATTGATGGCTACACTGCCTACTACATAACTTGAAGAATAACATGTTTGCTGTGTGTCTGGGGTACAGTTCTCTTGCCCTGATGAAGCCTTTTTAGGTGAAACGTGGTGGCTGCGCTCCTTTGAAAACTCACAATAAAGTATAATAACTAGTTCTACAATAAAGAGCTAAATGCACTGATTCAATGTCACATATCTATTGTTGAATGTGTTTCTGTTAAGTTTTTGTGTTGCCTCTCTATATTTTTTGTACTTATGTGAACACTCGCATTGGCTCCCGCGCAGCAAATGGCTGGTCCGTGGCACTTCCACTACTCCTTCCCGATCGCTGCAGCCTCTCTCACACTACAAGCTGCATGGGGGCTAGAGCTGCAGACAGGGGTTTCTCTGATCCAAGCAAAAACAAGGAGATGATGGACGGAGTGCTGAAACTTTCTAGACACTCACCCCCGTCACAGATCTGGATTTAATCCATCATCATTCTTTAGCTGACTTTGTCACCCCAGTTCAGACCTAGCCATATGCAAATTAGTCTTGACCCTGTCCCTCATGGGAATAGTCCCGCCCGAACTGCCAAGCCAGGTCTTAACTGGACCAGAAACAAGCATCCTGTGACCGGTTACAGGACTTCACCCTTCATCGGGCAGGCTAGCTTGAATACGGTGGCTCCTCTGATGCCTGACCGCAGGACACCACAGGCACTGTACAGCTGGCGGGGCCTTTGACAGGTGCTCCAGCTGCCATGGAGCACTTCAGGTGGGAATGGGGCCACAGAATTGGTGCTGCAGGGCTGATAACTACTTTCAGGAGGGGGGGTTTTACTGGCAGTCACTTGGCCCTGAGCACGGTGCAGCAAGGGGCCCCCATCAATGCTGACAATGTCTCTCTTGACAGACCGCTGCAGTCTTTCCTCCGAATGTGGGCTTTGACAGTAACTGTATGTGCCAGTTCTTCTCTTACTGCTGGGGAAAGTTCAACCTCGGCTCACAGTGCTGGCACCAGTCGTTGCGCTGCACACAAGACGCTCTGAATAGCTACTACACACAGGGGCTGCTTCCACTAATTTCCTTGCTGGCCCTTCATCCGCTTCCCTGCTGACACAGTTCTACTTTCTGCCCACGCATGCACTGCCGGAATGGGAGAGGCCTCTCATGTCTTGCAGGCAGGTCGTCAGGGTGTAGGTGCCTTGAACACGCAGCTAGTTGCAATGCGTTCCACCGTTGTATAGTTCCACTGACTTCATGCTGCGGTATAGTTCCACTGACTTCATGCTGCAGGACCGGTCAGCATTACTGCTGCAGGGGCCTCACAGGGGACGCTGGTGTGTGCACTGGGTAGCCTTCTTCTCGCCCTGCAACAATCGACATCCAGCTGGCAGTATGTGCGGGGTGAGCCTTTGACTCTGGCTACTCTCCCCCCCCACACAACAATCTGAAGCACTGCTACGGGCTCACACGCATGGTCAGATCCACTCATTGCCATTGGACTGGCTTGGACCCTAGGCCTTCATGTGTAGAGAATAACGACACAGAGGCATAGTTGCAGTATCTGGAACTGGTCAGTGGCACATGCATCTGGCCCCTTTTATTTGCAGAGTCACCTGACCGGTGACATCTGGGATGGATGGGTGTGGGGTGAGTGTGGGAGCAGTCCTCAGGGAGTGGCTCGATCCATGTCACATTTATTGGAACACTAGAACGTGTCTCACGGGACACTATAGCGCTATCTCTTACCTGAATCAAATCGAGAGCCCCTCCTTACATGATGTTATAGACTGTCTAAACCTGGTGAACATGCCGTGGCGTAAGAGGTTGCAGGTACCTTCATCAGATTAACCTGCCTCGTTAGAAGATGCCATCAGCTCATCATGAATAACCAGTTAACGCAATTCATTCAAGAAAATGAACTACTAAATTCCTTGCAATGTGGCTTCCGCTCAGGGCACAGTATGGAGACGGCATCGATCAAGGCCACTGAGAAGATTTGGACAGTGATGGATAAAGGAGGTGCCGCTACCCTGATCCTCGTTGATTTGTTGGCGGCTTTCGATAGCGTCCACCATGACATACTGCTACTGCGTCTGGAAACACTAGGGGTTAAGGGTTTGGCTCTTTCTCTATTATCGTCTTTTTTGAAGGAAAGAAGACAGACAGTGACCCTGGAACAGTTTAAATCAACTCCTTATGTGCTCCCCTGTGGGGTCCCTCAGGGTTCGTCGCTTAGCTCATCACTGTTTAACATCTATGTGTCGGAACTGGCTCCCCTAATCCAACATTTCGGTTTCAATTTAACATCATATGTCAACGACACCCAGATTGTGATAGCTGCACAGAAAGACCAGGCTTCCCCCGCAATGCAGATCCAAAACTAGATGAGGGAAATTAGCAGCTGGATGGGCAAGCATTGTCTCAAATTGAATTCGGACAAAACCGAAGTGGTGATCTTTGGTAATCTCCAACCAAGATGGGACGGACTCTAGTGGCCTGTTGAGATCAGAGAGTTACCAAAACCTGTAGACAAGGCAAAAGATCTTGGGGTTCTGATTGACAATAAACTTACTTTCTCTCAGCAAACTAATGCTACGGTTTTGTCCGCCTTCTATCTGATTAGGAAACTGAAAAAGGTTCTTCCCTATATTCCCTTCGATTCCAGGAGGATGGTTGTAACTCCATTGGTATTATCAAAGTTAGACTATTGTAATGGTCTCTATCTGAGTACGCAGAAGCAGAATCTGAAAAACACTTCAGATGGTGCAAAATGCAGCTGCCAGGCTTCTATTAAACCTGCCAAAGCATGAATCAGTTTCTAAAGACAGCCGGAAACTTCACTGGCTTCCTGTATCAAGTTCAAGATACTATGTCTAGCTACAGGTCCTTGAATAACACAGGGCTGGTATTCCTGAAAAGCATCTTCTCCTGGTACCATCCTGACAGACAATTACGGTCTACTAGTGCCAGGCTTATGATGGTGCCAAGGATTCGAACCTCGAGTTGGGAAGGCCAAAGCTTAGGCCATGGTATGGCAAAACGATGGAACATGCTTCCTATGGGCGTTAGAGCTGCCAACTCTCTTGCCTCATTTAGAAAAGGCTTTAAAACATGGCTATTTCTAAATTCGTTTTTTTCTCACTCCTCAGGTTTAGCGCCAACACACCTCTGGGTATTCGTGCACTTAATAAGTTATATTAACAAAACATAACAAAATTACAACATAAACTAGGTGAAAAATTATTTGCGTGAGAGGTTGTTTTCTACCTATGGCAGATGAAACCTTCCTTGTGTCAGTGGCTGCACCTTACCTGAACCAGGTTAACCAGGCCTGTGAGAGGTTGAACCAAGAGATCTTAACCTATCTGAACCAGGCCAACACAATCCGCTAAGAGAGGCTGTAACTTACCTTCATTAGTTGAACCTGTCTTTTTCTAAGGGGCCATAGTCTACCTGGACAAGATGAACCTGCTTTGGTTTAGAGGCAATGCATTACCTGAGCCCGGTCAACGGACCAGGGATTAAGAGGCCATAATGTCCTTGAAACTCTCTTGTAAGACAGCTCTTCACCCACCTGAACCAGGGGGCCATCTCCCTGGACCTGAACCAGAGAAACATGTCTTGTTATCAAGTTGTAATCCGCTTGAGCCAGGTCCGCCTGCTCGTATGCGAGGGCCCTTGGCCTTAACCTACCCTTGTACAGAGGGGATTCATTTGACGACGCTGCCTACCTGTGGGCCGCTGAGTCAGGCCTCTGGAACGCCTGCTTCGGCGCTGGTGTGTTTGAGCCCAGGAGGGCTGGCTGAAGCCGGGGCGGAGGAGGCCTTCATTCCACCCTTGCGTGCCTGCGACGAATGTTTACCTGCAGCTGAGGAGGAGATAAAAAAAATGAAGCAAGACGGGGAAGGTGCACAATTGTGGTTTCGAAGTGTGGGCGGGGACGCAGATCCCTAGCCAAGGCTTCGCACGCAAGCGAACAATAGCGTCCTTATTGTGAGCTGCCGTGTCATAATAACACGGAGACCCACCGTAGGGCCCCGGCACGTCAGCGGCATCTCCGCGCGCGGCCCCTGGCACGAGAGACCGCTTTGAGTCATATCTCTGGAGAGTGCCTCGAGGAGGGCGTCGTGGGGGAAGACTTTTGATAAGAGAGGTTTTGGCAAGTTTATAAAAATCTTCAGCGCTGCCTTTGTTGCGCTTGGCAGCAGTGCGTCCTCCGAGGGTGGGAAACGCGCTGCGCCACTCTCCTCGGTGGGAGAACAGGGCGCAGGGGTTTAATCCACCGTGGAAGCCGCTAGGGATAAACTCCTAGCAGGAACAGTATGGAGGGTTTCCTGCCGTGTGATGCCAGTTTAACATCTTCCACAAGGCCGTTGGCTGCAGGTCAGATTTTAGATGTCAGTTGTTTATCCGAGCACATGTGGGCAGGCCTGTGGATCAGTCATTGTTGGCTGGTGCCTCTGAAATTTTGGGAGTGCTGAGACAGAGTGAGAAGCGTATTAGGGCAACTTTAACCCAGTTGTGCCAGCCTTTCTGAGGCACCGTCGGGCCTACCAGAAAAACGCCTTTTCCTTAAAGGACGGGTCCCATCTGCTGCTTTCGTTGTAGGTTGCCTGAAATTGACAAGTATTTTACTGGGGGGTCAGATTCCCACCAACGCCTTTGCATTTTTGTGTCTTGCCAACACCATGCTGTGTTGTGTTCCTAGGGTGGCACAGTGTCTAACACGACATGATGGGACCCTCCAAGGGTGACCAACTGGCATGGGTGCAAATTCAGGATGGTGAGTGTAAAAATTCAGGACTAAGAGTCAAAATTCAGGACAAAAATTCAGGACAGGAAGACAAAACTTTGGGACGAAAGGTAAGTTTTACAGACACATAAGAGGAGGTCGCGGAATAGTATATAAGTAAGCCCATCCATATTCAACCATTGGAAACCTATCCATCATGTATCCTTCCATCCATCATTTCACTCATCCATCCTTCCATCCACCAATTCACTCATCCATCCATCCGCCCTTTTACCCTATCCATCCGTACACTCATCCATCCACTCTTCCATCCACTTGTCCATCCAGCCATTTACAATTTCACCCATCTAGCCATCCTTTCACTTACTCATCCATCCACCCAGTCACTCATCCTTCCACCCATTCACACTTTCCGTCATCCATCCTTCCTCCCTTTATCTCTCCATCGACCCTTTCACTTAGCCATCCTTCCTTCCATCCACTTACCCACCCATCCACCTACTCATCCACTCATGTATCCATCCATTGACCCTATCACTCATCCACCCTTTCACTCCTTCACTCATCTATCCATCCTTTGGTCCATCTACCCTCCCTTTCCTTCACTCATCATCCTTACATCCACCTTTTCACTCATCCGTCCATCCATTCACCCTTTCACTTATCAATTCATCAATCCAGCTATCATTTCACTCATCCATCCACCCGTCCATCATCCACCCTTTCACTCATCCATCCATCCCTTCGCTTATCCATCCAACCTTTTACCCATCCATCTACCCTTCCACCCATACATCCATCCATTTACCTTGTCTCTCATCCATCCTTCCACTCACTTATCCATCCATTTATCCGTTCACTCATTATCCATCCATTCACCCTTTCACCATGGTGAAAGGGTGAATGGATGGATAATGAGAGAACGCATAAATGGATTGATAAGTGAAAGGGTGGATGATGGACGGGTGGATGGATGAGTGAAATGATAGATGGATTGATGAATTGATAAGTGAAAGGGTGAATGGATGGACGGATGAGTGAAAGGGTGGATGTAAGGATGATGAGTGAGTGAAAGGGAGGGTAGATGGACCAAAGGATGGATAGATGAGTGAAGGAGTGAAAGGGTGGATGAGTGATAGGGTCAATGGATGGATACATGAGTGGATGGGTGGGTGGATGGAAGGAAGGATGGCTAAGTGAAAGGGTCGATGGAGAGATAAAGGGAGGATGGATGGATGACGGAAAGTGTGAATGGGTGGAAGGATGAGTGACTGGGTGGATGGATGAGTAAGTGAAAGGATGGCTGGATGGGTGAAAGGGTAAATGGCTGGATGGATGAGTGGATGAGTGGGTGGAAGAGTGGATGGATAATATTAATTATGAGCTGAGCCTTTGTCTGCAGAGTTGCAGACAGAAGAGGCCCACCCTTGCTGTGGTTCCTAAAGCAAGGGGTGGGGTGGGGGTAGGGTTCACTATGCCCCTGCACATAGACAATCTTAAAAAGTGGAAGTTGTGAGTCATGCATGATGCACAGTGCCAGGCCATGTGGTGACTGTGACATTGTGTTGTTTCCAGGGCTTTAAGTGGAATCAAAAAACTGAGGGGGGATCTCTCCAAAGCGCTGGGATGCTTTCGGGTAGCCATGCGCTTTAGAAATGCCTTTTCAATTCAATTTCAATTCAATTCAATTCCAAAGGGTGTGCTTGATGTAATAAAGGCGTGGCTTAAAACACCCAAACTAAAAATCTGTGCTTAGCATGGTGTGCCTCCCGACTGGTATTTTGCCTCTTCTGTCATTGTATCCAGATGTATAACACAACAAGTAGCGTTACACCTACAACAAGCGAGAACTATTGGCTTTGTCAATGGTTGTTAGTTGCATAAAATAATAAAGCAACAACCATGGCTTCGTTAAATATAATATTGAAAATGCATCAGTTCTAAAATGACGAGACTGTGAAAGAACTCTAGCCCCTTCTTTTTATTAACTTGTTTCACCATCTTTCATCTGACAGAATGTCCTGGCCTAGACAGAGGCTGGAGGAGGCCACCACATGCTTTAACAGCCCAGACTGGCCCATTGTCATTCTGTATGTGGCAATCATCAGCCGCAGACAGAATGACAATGGGCAGGTGGGGCTGCTCTTGTGCTCCGAGGAGTGCGAGACAGCACCATCAGGGAGCTGAGGCTTCATGCAGGGAACAGTGCTGTTCCCTGCAATGCACAAAATTACGGACAAAAGCCGTCCGTAAAAGAGATCATCACGGACAACGGACGTGAGGTCCAAATTACGGACAGTCAGTGAAATTTACAGACGGTTGGTCACCCTAGGCCCTCCTGCAGAATGTGGCGATGCGCTTTTGGCTCCCATATCTCACAGATACTCCTAGTGATCAGCTGAAAGAATTCCGCCCCTAAAGTGTGGAGCCCCCCCTCTGCCTAGCGCCACAGGTACGGCTTTACACCCCTGAGAGTAGAAGCATGTTACAAGAGAAGAGGTTGGGGGTGGAGTACAGTCCACAGTTAGGCACAGGTAGAACTTGCATATGGGTAAAGGCTCAGACTTCAGATTGCATTTTATTGCAACATTTATGTGGCATCTTTATGTTGCCCGCTGAAGCTCTTACCTGCATGGGTAGCACGCTACACCATGTTGGGTGTATGTTTGAAAGGATGTAGTCTTTATTTTGATTCTGTGGTGGGAAGTGTTTCCATGTATTGCATGATGATGACCGAGGTGCAGATACTGTGTTATGGTGCACAGCACTTAGCAATGTGAAGTGTGAGAGATAGGCACGCAGCTTACGGTTTTCAGTAAGTTGATCAGCTCTGTAGGTCCCTTTTTGGTATTTCTTATGATCTCAGGTCACTAGGGTGGTAGCCTTACAGGGTTTTCCATCCTGAGATTTGTTATTTTTATGGTCCTCAGTATGCATAGGTTGAGGTGTACAATGGTCATGAGAAATGGACTTTGCTTCAGTTATTCCTTGTATGATTGTCATAGTTAGATGTCAAGAAGTGGTTATAGTACATAGTTAGACTAAATTAGAGTCCCTCTGTGGCCAGCAGTATATGACAGATCTCTGAAGTTTTTCCATGCATGTTCAGTTGATGATGGTTTGTTATTGTGGACTGGGACATTATTGGGTGATGGACAGGATCTGCAGTGATTCTACAATATGTAAGTGTAAGAGGACCAAGCAGATTAAGATAATTATTATGCAGTCTGTTGAACTACAATCAATAGCTTGAGTGCTGAGTGTAATAGTATTAGTAAGGGTCAGGGGGTTGTGTGGGAATTTATATTACTTTATAATACCCAGGCTAGACAGAGGTTAACCCTTTATAACTTAGCTAGACATAGAAGTTGTTAAATTGTTTGCAAACATGAGGAGAGTGTGCTGGTCAGACTGTTGAATAGCTGTGGGCTGTAGATTGTACTTGAAGCTACAGCTATTATTCCAGGTTCTTTCCCAGGTTTTTGGGATGGTGTAGTTACTTTAGAAACAGCCATGTTTACACCTCTCTTCTCAACTGTAATGGCTCCTGAATGCACCGGATCTTGGCGGTAATGAATTCCAGAGATTGGGGGGTGTACTGAGAAAGCAGTGCATTTTCTAGATTTTTTATATTAACGTTGTATATGATGAGCCATGGTGCCAGCCTGGAGCTCAATGTCCTGCTTAGTTTGTATTGGTTGAATTTCACTTGAAGGACTAATGGTCCTTTTCTTCGGGAAGCTTTGTGAATATTGCAAAGTGCCTTGAACTTTGCCCGTTTCGCTTCTAGTAGTGAGTGGAGTGATTGCTGGACCGGTGACATGCATTCTCTGCGGTAGTGGTTGAGATGGAGTCTTGTGGAAGTGTTTTGGATTGGTTGGAATTTGCATACGGTGATAGTGGGAGGAGTGCGGTATAGGCTGTTTACATAGAAAAGCTTGATGATTACGATACAAGTGTAGTTATAAATTGTAGTTGTTGTTGGTATCCACGGTATGGGAAGATGCTGTGGCAGTCCTTTCATTATGTGGGTAGTGCTCTTTGTGATCTTGATGACGTGTTAGGAAGGATAGGTCTGAATCCATTGTTACCCCTGGGTGCTTTACCTTTCTTGATGTAGATGGAAGGACATCGAGATCCTTGGGCCATGTGGCGGGAAGCTGGTGTTTGTATATATATCACACTAAGGGGTACGAATGATGGAGTAAAACAAAGCATCAGGCATCACTGACTCCAAATGAATGTAACTCACAAAAAGTGATGAGATGCTAATGTCCTAAAGAAAAATATGTGTGTGTAAGGAAGGGAGGCAAAGAAAATATTTCTTTTAAAGGCGAGAACCCTCACTCACCCGAGGGTGACATGCTTCATCATTGGGTCCCCTCTTGCACACTGTAACCGCAAGGTATACAGTGTGGGCTACAACTCTCAAAAACGGGACAAGAGAGGAGCGTGAGGTGTTTTAATGGGGATATCCAAGGTGACAGGGGGAGTAAGGGGCAGAGTGTGAAATTAAACAGTGTGTAGGTAAATAAAACTAGCTACAGGGTAACAAAGTCAAATTTAATAATAGTTCCCATCAGCTAGAGTTAAAATGAGGTGATCTAGGATTAACAAAATATCCTAGTTATTGGTGGTCGACATGTTTCTGCCAGATGACTTAATTGTTCGCGGCATTCATCAGGACCTCTCAATATATCACTCTGCTCGTGTAATCAAAATAAATGAATTACAGACCATACTCGTTGGTAGGTTGTAAATGACAAAAGGACCAGCTGCAGTCCGGTACAGTGTCTCTGAAAAAAGATTGTTAATCAATTCAGTATCAGTTATACCAACTTTAAAGGTAAACCTCCACATACCAAAATAAACACCACACACGTGATATGTGTTGCACACGTGATAAAAAAACACATCATTCTGGTAAGTGAGTATATTCTAGGAACTCACCTAGGGGTAATGTTAATTTACCTCTACCTTGCGACGAATGATGCTAAAGAGCACAGATTACTGGAAAGATAAAAGACCGGTTCAGTATGGTTCTCACATGTTGCACTATTATAACATATAGACTAATAGATTAGTGTTGCTGTCATTCGATATAGTTATGACAAGCACAATCTATAATTTACACAATCAGCAGTATTTAGAATAAAAACTTAATTACTCTCATGTCCAAAAAAAGGAGGGGGAAAAAAGAAGAGAGAGGAAGGGTGGTGGGGTGTGACTCGCAGTCACTTCATCGCCATGTGTAGCTTGTTGGTGTATGAAACGGACTGCATGCCAAATCAATTGAAGTCGTCCGTATGTAGTATAACACCCATAAACCAAATATTCCAAAAGAAACAAGTGGGTCCAGAGCGTCACACGCAAGCTACCAGCCCTTAGAATCATGGAGTTGAGATAGATAATAATGGTTAAGTCAGTGAGAAGACTGCACTAACCCGATCGAAAAACACTCAATATCAACAACACCCAAAACATCACCGGCTGCCCACACTCACTCCCTTCATTACCTTCCGTTAATCCGTCTCGGCCTTATTAGAGCACCAACCCGCTGGGGAGAAACTGCGCGTCTCGCAGTGGTTTTTAAAAGCTCCCGTGTACCTTCGTTTATGCGTATACCCGGAAGTGAAGCAAATAGCTTCCGGGTAACGCAGAATCATGGGAAATGTAGTTTAATGCGGGAAGAAGGCGCTAAGCACGATCGGGATACAGCATTGTGCGCCGTATTGAAACTATAGTAATTGCCACAACCAATTTTAACATTCAAAAGATGTTATGTGTCCAAGTACAGCATCCCGACTGACAGACCTAGATCAGGAAAGCGGGGTCATGACATGACAACATGTAAGGAAGCACGGGAGATACGGCAATGGTCATATGGGAACACGCTGCAGGGGATCAGGGGGCAACAGTCGGGAGACAAGACACCCCGCTTTTCGCAGAATCTCAAGACATATACACAGATACTCAGGGCGACTAGTGTGCCCACCATGTGATATGCAATTAAGTCAGTAATAAAGGAGCTCTACACCAGAAAGGTCATATCACCACAGCCTAACGCATCCAGATTAGGTGGCTAAATTGATGGAAACACTCCATATATATAGTTTCATACGTGGAGCCAGATGCCAAATCAAAAACACATAGTATATATAATAAAGTACATAATGCACATATTAGGCTGTCTATCCCATAGGAAATCAGACCAGCATTCCAATGTAAGTGTGTGGTGTTATGCGGCATCTAAAAATGGGAGAAAGTGATACGGGAGACCTGGAAAGGTTAAACAGAGCACCAGGGAATATCTTCATTCAGACCTCTCAGGTGGCTTTTAAGACGGAACACCCACCGTTGTTCACGGCGGAATAGAACATGTTCCAAAGGTCCCATATTCACATCATAATGAGGTTTGTCAATGATGACCCATTGAAGGTCGTTTTCTGAGTGGCCCTTCTCAAGGTAATGCCTTGTCATGCGTGTATTCGATTTTTTGCATCGGATGGTACTACGATGCTCAGTGATTCTTTGTCGTACTTTGCGACAAGTCATTCCAATGTAAATCAATGTGCAGGGGCACTTGATCATATATATAACCCCACTGGTGTTGCAGTTTGTGTGGTTATTCAATTTCCATGGTCTCCCCGGTAGAATATCCAGCTCCGTTATGTGACTGGTGAAGGGACAGCAAGAACAGGATCCGCATGGAAAATGACCAACCACAGGATTAGTGTTCCATAGTGTTGACTGGCTGTTGTGATGTACAACAGTTCTTGGTCGTGTGTGTACCATGAGGTCCTGCAAGTTACTGCTTTGTTTCAATGCAAACAGGGGTGAGTCCAGTGTCAGCTTGCCTGTATTAAGTATGTGCCAATTCTTGTTGATGGCCCTTTTTACGTTTGTGGTTAAGTTGCTGAAAGTTGTCACACATACCAATCTATCTGATTTTGGTTTGGTATATGTTTCCAGGAGTGCCCCCCTGTCATTGTTGCGGGCTCTTTTTGCCGCTCTTTTTACCAATTGTATTGGATAATGTCTGGCAGCTAGTTCATCAGTCAGCTTTTTGGCATGTTTATAATACTGAACCAATTCTGAACAATTTCTCCTGAGTCTAAGAAATTGACCGACTGGAAGGTTGGTAAGCAATGCCCTTGGGTGGAAGCTATGAAAGCTCAATAAGGAGTTACGGGCCATCGGTTTCTGATATAGCTCAGTATGGATCCTCCCATCTTTAGGGTATAGTCGGAGGTCCAAGAAGGGAATGGAGAAGTTATTATTCTCACCAGTAAACCTCAAGTTAGTATCCCGTGTGTTGAGCCATATAGAGAAGTCTTCAAGAGACTCCTGGTCACCTTCCGAGATGACCAGGATATCGTCTATTTAGCGTTTCCACAGTTTCAGTTGATCATGGAAAGGATTATGTAGAGGATAGATGTGTTGAGTCTCAAAATTATGCATGTACAGGTTGGCCATACTAGGTGCACAGGTACTCCCCATGGAAGTACCGGTTGTTTGCCAATACAGTTGTCCTTCAAAACTGAAAAAGTTTTCCTTAAGTGCCAGTGTCGCACATTGCATCACAAAGTCATTGGGTGTTTGGTCATCACGTGGATTACTTTCTAATAGATCCCATATTGTCTCTAAAGTGGCATCCTGCGGTATGTTCGTATACAACGCTTCCACATCGTATGTGGCCATCAGTTGACAATTGGGATCAAAGGAGAGGGATTCAAGATGTTGCAAGACGTGTTTAGTATCCTGTAGATACGATGGCATTAAGGATACAAAAGGTCGAAGAAAATGGTCCACGAATTTCGATAAAGGCTCTAGAAGGGACCCAATTCCAGATACTATCGGCCTCCCAGGAGGAGGTCGCTGATTCTTGTGGATTTTTGGGAGAGCATAAAAGGCTGGTATTTTGGGATTTTTTATCGAAATTCGTGGACCATTTTCTTCGACCTTTTGTATCCTTAATGCCATCGTATCTACAGGATACTAAACACGTCTTGCAACATCTTGAATCCCTCTCCTTTGATCCCAATTGTCAACTGATGGCCACATACGATGTGGAAGCGTTGTATACGAACATACCGCAGGATGCCACTTTAGAGACAATACGGGATCTATTAGAAAGTAATCCACGTGATGACCAAACACCCAATGACTTTGTGATGCAATGTGCGACACTGGCACTTAAGGAAAACTTTTTCAGTTTTGAAGGACAACTGTATTGGCAAACAACCGGTACTTCCATGGGGAGTACCTGTGCACCTAGTATGGCCAACCTGTACATGCATAATTTTGAGACTCAACACATCTATCCTCTACATAATCCTTTCCATGATCAACTGAAACTGTGGAAACGCTATATAGACGATATCCTGGTCATCTGGGAAGGTGACCAGGAGTCTCTTGAAGACTTCTCTATATGGCTCAACACACGGGATACTAACTTGAGGTTTACTGGTGAGAATAATAACTTCTCCATTCCCTTCTTGGACCTCCGACTATACCCTAAAGATGGGAGGATCCATACTGAGCTATATCAGAAACCGATGGCCCGTAACTCCTTATTGAGCTTTCATAGCTTCCACCCAAGGGCATTGCTTACCAACCTTCCAGTCGGTCAATTTCTTAGACTCAGGAGAAATTGTTCAGAATTGGTTCAGTATTATAAACATGCCAAAAAGCTGACTGATGAACTAGCTGCCAGACATTATCCAATACAATTGGTAAAAAGAGCGGCAAAAAGAGCCCGCAACAATGACAGGGGGGCACTCCTGGAAACATATACCAAACCAAAATCAGATAGATTGGTATGTGTGACAACTTTCAGCAACTTAACCACAAACGTAAAAAGGGCCATCAACAAGAATTGGCACATACTTAATACAGGCAAGCTGACACTGGACTCACCCCTGTTTGCATTGAAACGAAGCAGTAACTTGCAGGACCTCATGGTACACACACGACCAAGAACTGTTGTACATCACAACAGCCAGTCAACACTATGGAACACTAATCCTGTGGTTGGTCATTTTCCATGCGGATCCTGTTCTTGCTGTCCCTTCACCAGTCACATAACGGAGCTGGATATTCTACCGGGGAGACCATGGAAATTGAATAACCACACAAACTGCAACACCAGTGGGGTTATATATATGATCAAGTGCCCCTGCACATTGATTTACATTGGAATGACTTGTCGCAAAGTACGACAAAGAATCACTGAGCATCGTAGTACCATCCGATGCAAAAAATCGAATACACGCATGACAAGGCATTACCTTGAGAAGGGCCACTCAGAAAACGACCTTCAATGGGTCATCATTGACAAACCTCATTATGATGTGAATATGGGACCTTTGGAACATGTTCTATTCCGCCGTGAACAACGGTGGGTGTTCCGTCTTAAAAGCCACCTGAGAGGTCTGAATGAAGATATTCCCTGGTGCTCTGTTTAACCTTTCCAGGTCTCCCGTATCACTTTCTCCCATTTTTAGATGCCGCATAACACCACACACTTACATTGGAATGCTGGTCTGATTTCCTATGGGATAGACAGCCTAATATGTGCATTATGTACTTTATTATATATACTATGTGTTTTTGATTTGGCATCTGGCTCCACGTATGAAACTATATATATGGAGTGTTTCCATCAATTTAGCCACCTAATCTGGATGCGTTAGGCTGTGGTGATATGACCTTTCTGGTGTAGAGCTCCTTTATTACTGACTTAATTGCATATCACATGGTGGGCACACTAGTCGCCCTGAGTATCTGTGTATATGTCTTGAGATTCTGCGAAAAGCGGGGTGTCTTGTCTCCCGACTGTTGCCCCCTGATCCCCTGCAGCGTGTTCCCATATGACCATTGCCGTATCTCCCGTGCTTCCTTACATGTTGTCATGTCATGACCCCGCTTTCCTGATCTAGGTCTGTCAGTCGGGATGCTGTACTTGGACACATATCATCTTTTGAATGTTAAAATTGGTTGTGGCAATTACTATAGTTTCAATACGGCGCACAATGCTGTATCCCGATCGTGCTTAGCGCCTTCTTCCCGCATTAAACTACATTTCCCATGATTCTGCGTTACCCGGAAGCTATTTGCTTCACTTCCGGGTATACGCATAAACGAAGGTACACGGGAGCTTTTAAAAACCACTGCGAGACGCGCAGTTTCTCCCCAGCGGGTTGGTGCTCTAATAAGGCCGAGACGGATTAACGGAAGGTAATGAAGGGAGTGAGTGTGGGCAGCCGGTGATGTTTTGGGTGTTGTTGATATTGAGTGTTTTTCGATCGGGTTAGTGCAGTCTTCTCACTGACTTAACCATTATTATCTATCTCAACTCCATGATTCTAAGGGCTGGTAGCTTGCGTGTGACGCTCTGGACCCACTTGTTTCTTTTGGAATATTTGGTTTATGGGTGTTATACTACATACGGACGACTTCAATTGATTTGGCATGCAGTCCGTTTCATACACCAACAAGCTACACATGGCGATGAAGTGACTGCGAGTCACACCCCACCACCCTTCCTCTCTCTTCTTTTTTCCCCCTCCTTTTTTTGGACATGAGAGTAATTAAGTTTTTATTCTAAATACTGCTGATTGTGTAAATTATAGATTGTGCTTGTCATAACTATATCGAATGACAGCAACACTAATCTATTAGTCTATATGTTATAATAGTGCAACATGTGAGAACCATACTGAACCGGTCTTTTATCTTTCCAGTAATCTGTGCTCTTTAGCATCATTCGTCGCAAGGTAGAGGTAAATTAACATTACCCCTAGGTGAGTTCCTAGAATATACTCACTTACCAGAATGATGTGTTTTTTTATCACGTGTGCAACACATATCACGTGTGTGGTGTTTATTTTGGTATGTGGAGGTTGACCTTTAAAGTTGGTATAACTGATACTGAATTGATTAACAATCTTTTTTCAGAGACACTGTACCGGACTGCAGCTGGTCCTTTTGTCATTTACAACCTACCAACGAGTATGGTCTGTAATTCATTTATTTTGATTACACGAGCAGAGTGATATATTGAGAGGTCCTGATGAATGCCGCGAACAATTAAGTCATCTGGCAGAAACATGTCGACCACCAATAACTAGGATATTTTGTTAATCCTAGATCACCTCATTTTAACTCTAGCTGATGGGAACTATTATTAAATTTGACTTTGTTACCCTGTAGCTAGTTTTATTTACCTACACACTGTTTAATTTCACACTCTGCCCCTTACTCCCCCTGTCACCTTGGATATCCCCATTAAAACACCTCACGCTCCTCTCTTGTCCCGTTTTTGAGAGTTGTAGCCCACACTGTATACCTTGCGGTTACAGTGTGCAAGAGGGGACCCAATGATGAAGCATGTCACCCTCGGGTGAGTGAGGGTTCTCGTCTTTAAAAGAAATATTTTCTTTGCCTCCCTTCCTTACACACACATATTTTTCTTTAGGACATTAGCATCTCATCACTTTTTGTGAGTTACAAGCTGGTGTTTGTGCCATTGCCTGCAGGTAACTCTACCATTCTGGTGTTGCGCTCTAGATGCTTACTCATTATTCATGCGTTTAAGGCACCAAGTCAGTCATCAAGTCACTGGGCCATCCATTTCTGGGATGCTTGTGTATCAACTTTATAGTTGGTGCCAATATGGGGCAGTGAATGTTTTTTTTATTCATGCACGGGTGGTCCTCATTTCCTTCTTGAAGTGGAGGAGTCGTGGTACTTTTTCAGCCAATGTTGGGATGGAGTTTACAGACCCAAAGATGAAGTTTCTTCTTAACTCTAACCTGAGCACTACTGTTGTGATCTCCCAAAGTCAGACTCTGTTTTTAAAGCGTTAAGGTAGCCTGTCTGCCTTTGGTCCACATTCACGATGCCCCTATCTTTTACAGAACCTGTAAGAGTGTCATTCATCTAAACAATGATTTGTATTAACACCATGTGACATAAATCTGCCAAAAACTATGTGATATTTACATTTCAAGGTTTAACAGTGACGTGTAAGACAAACATATAGTCTGAGTTGATGTACTTTTTTCTTGGTGGTTTAGACCTGTTACATCTCGGATTTTGGAAAGTCCCCACTTACTTTTGCAATGGAGGCTAAAAGTCTCTGGTCAATATCCTATATAAATCCCTTGAATTGACCACTGAATTAGAGAGGCTTTTGCACCAGGTTATCACGAGAGGTCCTGCCAGACTGCCAGAGCATCCACTATTAGGCCAAGAGTCGCCCCTGTGATGAGAGGAGCTGGGCCCAGCTCATTGTGTGTTTTCCTTCTGAAGGAACACTCTCTCCCGGCTGTATCATGTTTACTGTGAACAGGTATGCAGTGTACCGGGCACCAAGCAACTCGAGAGGCAAGTGAGCTATTCCATGCTCTCATAGTGTGGAGCGTTGAAGGAGCGTTCTGGTGTTAGGCTGCTAGGAACATTTGAAACATGTTAGAACTAATAATTTAATTATCGCTGTTAGAAACATGCATAAGTGCTGTTTTAATTATACTTAGTGTTATTATTATTCATGTACTAAGCAATAGAATGAAACTGTTGAAATGAACACTTTAAAATATATATTGTCTTTTCTTAGTGCAATGCTTGCATGTACTATTCTAAGAATTAAAGGGGTTTAAATTACTGCTGCATCCGTGAACCCTTTAAGAGACTCTTAGTAGCCGAGAAAGCGCAAGTACCACACCTTTAGGAATGCTCAGTGGGGTGTGTGGCCTATAGTAACCTGGACTTCCTTACTCAGTGATGGCACGCTGAACTAAGGCCTTCCACCCATGTGTTAGGAATCCAAACCTTGTAGACCTGGGCCCTAGACTCCAGGATGTGCAACACTACCAGATATGGAAGTGGTGGAGGCCATTAATCCAAAAAGGCATGAAATGCACAGGTTGAGCTAAAATAATAAGCAGTCAATGGTAAAGCTGGAGACCATGTAGGGAGTTTACATCAAGACAAGACAGGAAATTGGAAGTGACAGGTGGGTCTGAGGCCAATCTCCTGCTTTCAAAGGCATTGTGCCCAGCTGTGGAAGCCACTTCAAGGGATCGCAGAAGGCAATTAGTTTGAAGAAAGAGATGGGTATGTATACGATAAAGAATGAAAGAGTTAATATGTGTTTAAATAAAGCAAAAGTCAATTCTGGAGTTTCTTAGATCAAATTTGATCACGCATGCACATTTTAATATGCCAACTCATTGCATTGTGGTAAGAGATAACTTTATAAACAGTCCTGTAGTTTTGGTGCTGCCCATTTATCCCTAGGTTTCCAAGGAGGGGTGTTGCTTTCTGAATAGCAGTGACGAAATTACAGTAACCTTGTGAGGGGATCCTGCTTGCAGAGTCACAACGTCGTGCCACACTCTGCTATTGTAATATGGAACCTGTACAATGCCACCTCACCTGCTGGGTACCCATGCTCTCTACCTCTCTGTTAATATTCTTTCAAACTTACCTTGGGCCCTTGCTTCTATTTAATGCTCTGTTACTCCCCAGCTAGGTTCATTGTACCGGTATGTAACTAAATCAGTATACACACCCCATAGAAGTGGGTGAACCTGCAATTAAAAGAGGAGAGCTTAACCAATAGTCCAGCTTGGCTCTAGGAGCCCATGCACGAGCCAAGCTATGATCATGTTTGGTATGTAAATCGTGCAACAAACGTCATGTACCACACATTGGCACGGTCACTATGTCTTGCCTTTGAACCTATTGGCTTTGCCAGTGGTTTTTAGCCATACTATACACCATAATAAAAGGAGGGTGGGAGCACCCTGCCTCACATATCAGTACCCAGTTCACCCCAATTAATTATGGTAAATGCAGTGCATGATGACACTTACTTCAGTAACAGTCTTTAGTTTTTCACCTATTTTGGTGAAGCCATTGCTGTGTATTTCTAGACATGTTTTTCAGGATAGTTGTCCTTCATCAGTAGAGAGCAAAGTCTAATTTTGTCGGTGCTGGAAATCCTGCTCAAAGTTTTCTGAGTTCTCTGTACCACTCACTGAGCACAGGTGCATCAACCAGAGCTCATCTCATTAGCTCAAAGGTGCCTTTCCAAACAAAAGGAGGGTAGGAGCACAATGCCTCACATCCCAGCATTCATACATACTCATACTATACAGCATCCCCGATGCTGTGCAGCAAGGCTAAAATATATTTTTTAATGACACTATGACACACCAGCCACATTATTTTGTAGGCGTGTGCACTATGTATGCGCACACCTGCAAAGTACAAGCACTTCTTTTTTATTTACCAAGTTGGATCAATACTTTTTTTTTTAAGTAGCGCAAAAGCATTTTTTTAAGCGCAGATGAGGTCAGCAACACAGAGGGTACAGGTGAGTGGATGCATCACAAGGGTTGTGGATGGGGGAAACAACACCAAGGGTGTGGGTGGAGGGTAGCAACACTGAGGGCCCGGTTGGGAGGAAGCAACACGGAGGGTGCGGGTTGGGGTAAGCATCACTGAGGGCAGGGGAGGGGCGAAGCAACAAGGAAGGCATTGGTGGGGGGAACTAACAAGCAAGATAGAGGCATGTAGCGAGTATGGGAGAAGCACACATTCAAGAAAGCAATGCAGTGGAGACGTACTCGAGAGTGAGCTCACTATGGGGTGGGGGAGAAGCCCACAGGTGACAGAGAAGCACAGAGTATGGAGGAGAGAAGTAGATGAGAGGGCCTGCTGGAAAGTACATGCACCCTCAGGGACTGCTTAACCCAAAAGAAAGGAGTAGTGCTTGGAAAGCAAGCAGTGGAAGGATACAAGGAATGTGTCAATGCTCCGGGGAGGGACAAATACAAGAAGAGGAAGGAAAGCTCACACAAGCTAACAAATAAAAAGCAAGCATATTAAGAGTGATAGTAAAACCAACCAATAGTAAGCAACAGGTGGGCTCAAAGCCAACTGTAAGCGGACAATAGATCATTTCGCAAACAGACAACTTGCACTGTCTAATATGCAAGACCTTAAAACATGATACAGTCTATTTAAAAGGCAAAAAAGTGTATTTCTTTCAAATGTAGAAGCGCATCCATTTAGGACTTCAGTGGATATCACTGCAGTGAGAGGTATTTATTTAAAGGGATAGTTTTCAAACTTGAACTTAGAAACATTTATGACCTCCCCCTCCCTGATGACAATATGATAAGTGATCTAAGAGGCAAGTCGGTAGTCTTTTGCATCTGATATGTGGTTTAGATTCTTAAACATGGAACCAGATTGTAGTCTATTAAATACAAAATTAGGGCAGTTTTTCTATAGCACACATTCCGAGTTCACATATTTCAAGATGCTGACATATGTAATAATGAAGAAAAAGTGGGCACATGAAATAAAATATTTTCCTAGGATCACACAGTTTGATCAACTGGAGTAGCTAGGATTGATTCTAAATTTTCTGGTTTCACATTGTGCAGTTCAATCAGAAAATCTCTTTCACACTGATGTTTTACTTTACTGGTAATGCTTTGCCTTTAATTATTGGAGCTAGAGGTTGAACATGTGTGGCAGGCAGCAGCCTTTTGGGAAATTAGGCTCGTTTGGGACTCGAGGGTCTTTATCGAACCTTCAGTGGCTTGCCCACCTTTAGTACCTCTTCGCACATACATAAATATCAAAATGTTTCGAAGAGCTACACTCTAAACCTGCAGTTTCGCTAATAAAAAAAACAACCCAAAGCTCAACGAAGCTACTTTCGGCGCCAAGTGGCACTATGGAACAAAACATCAATAAATGCAATCTTCCATTGTGAACCGTATGACCTTGGTTAGATAGCGTGCAGGAGCTCAGGGTGTCAGCCAAACCGCACCTTTGCTGAGTAACGAAGCTATGTTTCGTGCAAGAGCAGACTACGCGTGTCCCCGGGCCAGACGAGGTTCTCCGACACATGCTTCAAATTCCTCACCACAGTGCACTTCGGGCCGATGTGTTTCTTACTTTATCTTTAAGTGGTTGCGCGCAAGCCCCACGCCGGAGCACGGCAGAGATGACGTCTGTCCCCAGGCGACAGAGGTACTTGGTCTCGGGACTCGTCCGCTGACGGGGCAGGTGACGCCAAGGGAGCGCGCCAGCCTTTGATCTGTGCATCGCACTGACGGGAAGGCAATGCCTTCTACAGGTGTCAAAGCGGGCCCGAGTGGTGTCATAGTATGCTAGGTTTTTGCATCGGAGCAAACCATGGAACAAACGAATTTCACACCGTTTTTGATACTTTGAGGATCAAAAACGAAGAACAAAGAATAGAGTCAACCCATGCACAGAGCTTAATTTGTGCAGGTGGTGGGCACTAGCGCTCCTTTTTGTGGACGAGCCTTGGGGCATATTATCAAGGATGGCGTTAAAAATTATCGCCGGTTTAGCGGCAGAAAACTGCTGCTAAAGTGGTGATAATGGGCTTGATAATATGCCCTGGAGAATTCCAATAGAAGTCCATGTTCTGGTGTGAACATGGGCTTCTATTGGAATTCTCCAGGGCATATTATCAAGCCCATTATCGCTGCTTTAGCGGCAGTTTTCTGCCGCTAAACTGGCGATAATTTTAACGCCGTTCTTGATAATATGCCCCCTTATTTTTTATCGCAAGTCTTTGAACTAGCGCAAGAGAAAGAAAACTATAAAAGGAGGAAGATAAATATTCAGCCAATAGTGTAGAGAGCCATCCGGCCTCTGCTGAACATTGTATCCTCACATCACCCCTCGTGACCGGGCTCGGTCCGAGGGGATAAATAAACGGGCTGAGATCGCACGTGGTATTCTGGCCGACACGTATGCACAGTGTGTGGTGTCCCTTTGTCTTACCCCCCCGGCCGTGAGCCCCAGTACGTGCCCAACACGACTTGCCCCTCTATATTGGCGACGAGTAGTGAGACGACCCCACCGAGCGTCTCCGCCGCCCGATCACCCTGCGGCATTGGTGCTCCTGTTACGGCCTGCCGGCACAGTGAGACTGGCTGCTGGTGCTCCTGGACTCCCGCTACCTACCTGCGGTCGACCCTGTGGCAGCCGGTGCCCTGCGTGTCCCTGGAGTTGTATCGTGAGTGCGATCAGCGCTCTGCTGCCCGCTGGAGCTGTGTGAGCTGTGCTCCGGCTGTGAGGCGCGCCTGCTGGTGGCAGGGAGCACCGTGTGAAGACGCCGTCTGCCCTGCAATCGGAGCAAGATACGGCCTGCTGTGCGCTGGTTGCGGAGCAAAGGAGCAGATCGGGACCTGCGTGAGTCTGGCTGTGAGTGCCTGGGACGGTGAGAAGCGCTTCACATCATCAGGCCCAGTGGGAGGCATACGTGGGAGGTGATCGTTTCCCCATGTGTTGCAGGCAGCTGTGGGTGAGCATCAGGATGAACAGGGGCAGGGTTCAGGCAGCGCTGCTTGACTGAGCTGGGACAGCAAAGAAAGCATACCACACGGGAAAAAGAGCCCAAGGTTTGCAGGCTGTGACTGAGACACACGCACATTGCAAAGTGAGGATTACTTAAGGCCACCACGCAAGAGGGCACTAGGAAGACCCTGAGAGGGGAGTGCAGCAGTGTGAGGAAACAAGTGCATGCAGGAAGATATGGGGGATCCACACCCGGCCCAGCCACAGGCGCAAGCACCAGTGGCGCCATACACTCATGCGTCAGTCACACCCATTCCCCTCTTAAGTCAGTTGGCGGACCCGGCCACGGCGGCGCCACGATGGCGGTGATGGGTAGGCCGCCTCAACCACTATTTCACGGGGATGCAGGAGACAGATGGCACGGTAAAATGCTCCCTGCTGATGCATTTTGGCTGCGATGAACTGTATGAGCTCTTCGAGACGCTGCCGGATACAGGAGCTGCTCACGAGTATGACGTAGCGATTGCAGCTCTGAATAGGTATTTTGAACCGTCTACGAAAGGTTCAAGCTGTGCCAGGCTCGGCAGAGCGAGACAGAGACCGTCGACATGTACTACGCCCGCCTCAGGAAGTTGGCAACGTCGTGCACAGGCATTGATCAGAACAACGAGATTAAAGCCCAACTCATACAGGGGTGCAAGTCTTTGACCCTGCCGTGCCAAATTCTGAGACAACCGGGGATCTCACTCGATGACATCCTGATCCTAGCCTGCTCCCATGAATTGTCGGATAAACAGGCGGACGAGATGGAAGCGGTTCAGTTGAGAAACACGCTGTCTGCGTCGGCGCCAAGATCGGTGCACGTGAAGGAAGAGACGGTGGAAGTAGGGCAGAGAAGATCAGCCCCCAACCAAAGGCAAGGTACAGGAAACCGACCCACAGGCAAGTGTGGGCACTGTGGTTTTGACCACAAGGAGCAAGGCAGGTGTCCCGCCAGAGGGCAGACGTGCTCGTGGTGTGGGAAAGCCAATCACAACACCACCCTCTGCCGCAGTGGTGGGGGAAGATCCCGCGGAGGTACCGCCAGGGCGTGCTCAGTGAACATCAGGAATCTCACGTTAGAAGAGCGGGAAGACTCGGAGACCATGCAGGAACAAGGAGCCACTGCCCACTTTGAGGACGACGACAATATGTTTGTCATCTCTTTTTCCGACCGACCAGGCCGAAAAGGGCGCCCTCCCCCTATGTGCCACGTCAAGGTCAATGGAACTTTGATTCAAGCCCTGATGGACACAGGAGCTTCCGTTAATGTAATGGACTCTGTGCAATATGAGAAACTGTCACCCAGACCGAAACTGAGTCCCAGTATGACGAAGATATACACCTAAGGCAGCACTGAACCGATTCCCCTTTGGGGAATGGTTGAAGTTGAAGTTTCAACCGAAAAGCAATCCGTGTGGACCACCTTTCACATTACGGAAAGGAAGAAGGGCACCTTGATGAGCTGCCATACGGCAGAAGACCTGGAGTTAGTGTACTTCGCTAAACAAGAACATGAGCACCACGCGGAGGATATGCTGAAAGAATTTTCACAACTCTTCCGAGGGCTAGGCAAGCTTCGAGGCCGCTAGGAAAAGCTACACATTGACCAGAGCATCCAGCCTCTCGCCCTTCGCCACCGGCGCATACCCTTCCATCTCCACCCTCTGGTGGAGCAAGAGTTGCAGAACCTTGAAGATCTGGGGGTGATTGAGAAGGTGTCAGGAGCCGTTGAGATCCCAGCTGGTGGTAGCGCCCAAGCCGAAGCAACCGGGAGCGATTTGCTTATGTGTCGACATGAGGCTTCCCAGTCCGCCGGGAGCGGCACGTCACTCCAACGATGGACGACATCGTGGCCGATCTCAACGAAGTGAAATGGTTCTTGCAACTGGACCTGAATTCTGGTTATCACCAGCTGAGAGCCACTACATAACAACGTTCTCAGCCCATGTGGGGCTCCAAAGTTACACCAGACTTAGCTTTGGGGTGTCATCCGTGGCAGAGGTCTTCCAAGACGCCATCAGGGAAACCCTCTCCGGCCTTGTCTGGGTGATTAACCTCAGCGACGATATCTTAATCTACTCGCAAGGTTTGTAGGAGCACCATGCCAGACTGAGAGCCACTTTACAGAGGCTGTCTGACTGCAGACTCACCCTCCACAAGAAGAAGTGCGAGTTCTACCAGGGTTCGGTAGACTTCTTCAGCTTTGTGTTCTCGAGGGATGGCCTTCGCGTAGACCCACGCAAGGCTGAAGCCATCAGAAGGGCCTCCGTACCGCAGAATCCCACGGAGGTCAGAAGCTTCTTAGGGATGGCCACATACTGTGGAAGATTTCTCCCGAACCTGGCGACGCTGTCAGAACCACTCAGGCAGCTGACCAAGACTGGGACGCCGTGGGAATGGAAACCCGGTAAGAGTCAACATTTCAAGAAAGTGCTCTTGGACCAATCAACGATGGCCTACTTTCACCCCAAACGGAAGACGGTGGTTGATGCCAGCCCGGTGGGACTGGGAGCAGTCCTCCTCCAGGAAAACTCAAAAGGAACCTGTGCCCCCGTGGCATATGCCAGTCGGGCATTGACGGCAACGGAGACGAGGTACACACAGATTGAACGCGAGGCCCTCGCCATACATTGGCTTGTCAGCATTTCCATTTGTATTTGTGCGGCCACCCCTTCCGGGTCATCACGGATCACAAACCCTGCCACTCTCCAATGGAGCCACCAGATTGGCACCACCGCGGATCAAAAGGTGGGCAGTTCAACCACAAGCGTACTCCTTCCAGCTTCTGTATCGGCCAGGAGCAGACAACCCCGCTGATTTCTTATCCAGACACCCCGTGTCACTGGAGGATCGTCAGGACCCCAACAACACCGAGAGCACGGAGGCGTTCATCTGCATGGTCGAGGATGGTGCCTGTCCCATCGCCGTCACCAAGGACGACCTCTGCAAAGCAACCAAAGCTGGTGTCACCTTAGGATAAGTCAGAGAGGCCCTGGAAAGAGGTCAATGGCATTGGTTCTTTATGGATGGCCTATAGCTGCTCACTCCCGAAGAAAAAAAATCAAGGCATCAGATGTGGAGAATACGGCACGAGCTCAGCATAAGAGGGTCTGGTTTAATCCTCCGAGGACAGCGTATAGTGATACCCAGCGACCTGCACTCAGTCAACCTGGCTCATCAAGGTGCTGCAAAGACGAAGGCACCGTTCCGAGCAAAGGAATAGTTCCCCGGTATGGACCAGCTGGTGGAGGAAGAAGTACATAACTGCCACTCTTGCACCATCACGGGTGCTGACCCAACTCCGGCGCCAGTGATCACAGAAGAAGCACGCCTGTTACCCTGGACCAAAGTAAGCGTCGACTTAGGGAGTTTCCCAGATGGAAGACACACGATGGTCATGATGGACTCGTTCTCCAAGTTCCCAGTGGTTGAAGTGGTCCAGTCCACGGCGTTTGTACACGTCCAACCGGCTCTGGAGAAGATCTTTGCAGTGTTTGGCCTACCAGAGGAAGTGAAGGCAGACAATGGGCCTCCCTTCCAGGGTCAAGAATTCCACGATTTCCTGGACGAAGAGCAATTCGGCACTGCTGGATCACACCCAAGTGGCCGCAGGCCAACGGCGAGGTTGAGCGATTTCATGAGGATCAGCATCAAGACCCGGAAACATGCCTACATCGCTTCCTATTGGCATACCGGCAGACACCTCACTCAACTACGGGGTGCGCCCCTGCCACCCTACTGCTGAAGCGCTCTCCTAGAGACTTTGTCCCTGAAGACCTGGATTGGACCCCGCCAAATGTGGACATGGAACGGACCCAACAGAAACGCAAACAAACCAATGATAAGGCAACTGCCAACAGAGGTGCCCGGACTCCAACGGTACATGTGGGATCCTGTGTGGTCCTTAAGGATCGCCATCATGGCTGGAAGTTCCGCACACCTTACGAACCCGAGGTATGGATTGTCACCAGGGTAGATGGCACAATGCGCACAACAAAAGAAGGGGACACTGTTCCAAGGTAAGTAGTGGAAACAGTCACCATCACACTCCAGGGAGATAGAAAGTAAAAAAAGGAAGGAGACTGGAAATAGAAGAGGTCTCCTAGGTCTGGGACTCAGTGGGGAGGAACAAGACTTGTCTCTTGTAGCCCTCACACATCCCGAAGGATGTCATGCTTCATCATCGGGCAGTTACTCGTCGGGCTGGCGCTGCAATGCCCTATGGGTCCCCCGAAGGGTCACATTGTCAGAGGTCTTTTGAGAACAGCCATTTGGTGCATGCGGGTGTGTGGAGTGAGCCCTTAGTGGAGGGTGACAAGGGGCGTGCAAAGCGATAAAACTGTCTACGGGTTTCCAGAAAAGATACTTTAATGTGGTGGTACCCTTGGCAGAGTAAAAAACCCGTAGGTTGAGAGTTACCCCTGTAGGCGTAATGTGCCCAGGTAACTATAAGGTCGGCATGTTTCACGTCTCTATGGTCGAAAAGATCCCTGGCGTTTCATCAGGACCAGAATAAGCTGTGAAGGTGGTGTAGTGCACTTGAAAAATAATAAAAGAGGGGTAGAATTAACCCTCTGGATGATCAGTAGGGGCCACAAACTAAGATTCCTCTAGATAAGGCTGCAACTAAATAGTTGTATCCAATCCTGATTGTGACCTAATTGGGGGGGGGGGGGGGAAGAAGTACTCCATAGGCTATTGGTGTAGGGTGCCCGCACCTTACCGGGAAATTTGGGTGAGAGCAGGCTGGTGCCATCTAGAAGTACTCTCGTTAATTGAACGAGGGCGGCTCCTCTTTCCGTTTAGCTTCGTCATTGTATGAACGCGCCACGCATGCGTGCATTCCCAAGGTGTCTATATGTTGCGCATGAGTATTGCTATTTGGCGTGTAGGTAACTGCGCATGTTTTAAAGGGAAGGACAGAGGTTCCTCTGGTTCATGTCCTATAATCTCGGGCGCATTGGCACCGTGGAGTTAGTGCGTGCACATGGACCACTTACGAGGACTGTAAATGTCTGTGTAGGTTTGATGCATAATGTGCCCTAACGCTGGATGTGTTTGCTCCATGCTTGTGTATCTATGAAAACAGATGTTATCACAAGTATGATATGAGCCTAACTATGGGAGTATTAATCCACTATTTAAAAGCCCTCAGAGAAATACGAGGGTGTCAAAAATTATTCAGGTGGAGACTGTTTCTTGGCATGTTGATGGACGCTAAGTGTTTAAAAAATGATAATGTAAGACTCGTGTTGAGCCCAAGGATGGAAGTGGGATTCCACTTATCAGGACCCTAAACGTGGGGATGGTCAAAAATTACTGTGCGCTCTTAAAGGTATGGGAGTGGTAGGTCGCTGGTCAGTGCCTACAGAGAACATGGGGATTAAAATAAGAGCTGAGTCAGAACGTGGTTGTTACTGATTATTTGGGTGTATGGGGCAAGCATTCAGGTCTAACTGTAGTGCAGTAGTCAAGCCACTGGGTTTGCGTGTATGTTATGTTATGTTATGTTATTAGGGTTTATAGAGCGCACGATTACCTTACGGTGTCCTGGCGCTAAGCACTGAAAGCCTACGCTAAAATGAGAAACTAAAACTGAGAGAAAAACCATGTTTTAAGATTTTTCCTAAAGGAGCTAAAATCTGATTAATTTCTCAACATGAAAGGAAGTTCGTTCCAGATTTTTGAGGCCCCGTGAACAAAACTCCTACCTCCCCAGTTTGCCTTTTTTATGCAAGGAGTTTTCACTAGCTTAGCTCCAGTAGATCTGAGCATTCTGCATGGAGTGTGCCAGGAAAACTTGTTTTTAAGAAACTCGGGACCTGTCCCGTTTAAGGCTCTGAACACTATACACGAAGCCTTGACCTAGCTCTTAGGTGGGTAGGAAGCCAGTGCAGTCTCTTCAAATCACCTTTAACTGACACACATCTGGGAGTCCGGGTCAGAAGTCTGGCAGTGGCGTTTTGAATAACCTGCAGCCTGTTTTGATGTTGTGACTGCAAATTAACATAAAGACTGTTACAATAGTCAAGACGAGATAATATGAGTGCAGTCACCACAGTACGGAGACACCCCTCAGAAAGATATGATCTGATTTTTCTGATCATTCTGAGTACCATGGAACATCCTGAGGTGACCCTGCTCACTTGGTCCCCCATGCTGAGTTTTTCATCGACCACCACTCCCAAGTTTTTAGCTTTCCTACAAGGTGTGGGGCAGAGACCGAGTGAGTCAGGCCACCAATCGGGTGTCCACATCCGAGGATTATTTCCAAACCTCACCACTTCTGTTTTAGCTGAGTTCAGCTTAAGGCAATTAGCCGACATCCATCTGGAAATGGATAACATGCATTGCGAAAAACGGGTTCCTGTTTCCTTTTCAGCTCCCTCCTTCACAGACAGCACAATTTGCGTGTCGTCTGCGTAGGAGGTGAGTTGGAACCCAAATGATCTTATGATGCCAGCCAGGGGTGCCACATAAATATTAAAAAGTGTGGGGCTCAGGGAAGAGCCCTGCGGCACCCCGCAGGGCAAAGAGAAGGGTTCTGATGTAGCATCATTTAGTTTGACTATTTGTAGTCTATCCTTCAGAAAGGAATCAAGCAGATTCCAAGCTTGTCCTGTTATCCCGATCTCTGACAACCGATTAAGCAATACTTTGTGATGCACGGTGTCAAAGGCCGCGGATAGGTCTAAAAGGATCAGCATAGCGTTTCCTCCTTTGTCCATAACTTCTCTAATCTTCTCAGTCGATTTGATAAGAGCCAGCTCAGTGCTATGATGAGTTCTAAAGCCATATTGTGAGTGATCCAAGGAATCGTTTCGCAGGAGAAAATCACTGAGTTGTCTATTCATGGCTTTTTCAAGCATTTTGGCAGGTAAGGGAAGTCTGGAGATAGGGCGATAGTTGGATGGATCTTTAGGGTCCAAGGATTGTTTCTTCAAGAGAGGAAGCACTGAGGCCTTTTTCCAGGGACTGGGAAAAATTGCGGTACGAAATACATTATTAAAAAGAGGAGTTAAAACCCTGCAGGTTGTGTCTGCAAACTGTTTAATAATCCATGTAGGACAAGGATCGCTGGGAGCACCTGATTTTATATTGTTCATAAGATTCATTGTTTCTTCTGTGTTCAGAGGAATAAAATGATCCAGGGTGCTGGCCGGGGGAGAGGGAATATTAGTGGTAGAATCCGTATGCCTCTTATTAACCAGGTCTGACAAAGAGGAGAAGATAGTTTCCACTTTTGATTTAAAAAATACAGCGACGGTATTACAAAAGTCAGGTACGACTGGACCGTTGGGCATCCTAGGGTTTGATAGTTTAATGACTGTTTTAAAGAGCTCCTTCGAGTCAGATTTGGCTTTAGTGATTTGAAGTGAGAAATATTCTTTCTTGGCTACCAAGAGGGATTGTTTATAGCTCGCAATCGCTGATTTTAAGTCCATTTTATCAGCCGTTGCGTAGTTTTTTCGCCAAAGTCTTTTGGCCTGTTTGCATAATAGTTTTTTTCCTCTGAGCTCTTCTGAATACCAAGGAGCAGTGGGTAAGATCCTTCTCGGTATCCATTTTCTGGGGGTGGCTGCAAGGAGACACGCCTCGTCTAACCAGTTGTTATACAGGCGTGTTGCTACTTCAGGCTCGGGCGAATCTATAGGCATTGATTCCATGAGGGAAGATTCTAGATGTATGACATCGACTTTACCCCAAGCTCTGGTCGTAATCTCCTTCTTATCTTTTGAGTCTATAGGACCCCTCATAGCATGTTTAAGTTCAAAGGTAATTATGAAATGATCGGACCAGGTAATCGGGAGGACGGAGATGTTACCCAAGTCACAATTATTTGAAAAAATCCCATCAAGGGTATGTCCTTTTATGTGGGTGGGGAAGGAGACCAATTGTTCAAGGCCTCCTAAGGCCATAGTACTGTTAAGTCTGGCCGTATCAGGGTCTTCCAGTTTTTCCAAATGGAAATTGAAGTCTCCTAATACGACAAAAGTTTGTAGACTCAGACCGTCTTCTAATAATATATTAAGAGAGTTAAGAAAGTCAGTCTTCCCTCCTGGCGGGCGGTAGATTAAAATCCCTTTGAAAGGAAGGTTTATGGTGTGCAGAAGTGATGTTAAAAGACAAGGCTTCGCAGCCTTGATCATACACAGGTAGAAAGTGTGGGGTCAGAGAATCATGATATATCACTGCAAGCCCTCCGCCCCTTTTATGAGTTCGGTCAAGGGAGTAGCAGCAGAAACCAGTGGGGGTGGCCTTCACCAAGTCAGGACCCGAAGTGCTGTCCATCCAAGTCTCAGTGATAAATGCAAGTTTAATGTTGTTGTCTTCCAAAAGAAGAGCACATTCCACTGAGTGTTTGACAAGCGATCTTGCGTTAAAAAGGACACAATTCAGGTGATTGTCCCTTCCGACAATTGTATCCGCATCGTGAGCAGGTTCCCTGTGTTGAATAGGTAGATTAAGTAGGGTTGGGAGCGGGACCATACACGCACTACATATTAGGGACCCATCCGTTCTGTATGCAGCATCATTAGCATCAAGAATGGAGCCCGGGGACAGTTTGTGACACTGTAACCCTTTGTCTCTGTGATTCCACAGCTGCAGGTCCTTACCAGTATAGGTATACCTTCCACCTGGTGGAGAAGGGCCAGGGGGACTGGCCCTAGGCCCGGCCTGGGCGCGGACGGGCGCAGACGGGCTTGCCTTGGGCGCGCCCGCTGCGCGCGTCCGCTGCGCGGGCGCGACAGCGTCTTCCTAATGTACTCCCCCATGAACCACTAGACCGCTAATCGGCGGAAGTGGTGTTCCACTGGCCGGAAGCAAGGCTCCGTAAAGTGCGGTGCAAAATAGCAGCAAACAACTCCACTCCCCACTCCGGACAGTTAAAAACAGTTAAAATACAGGTAAGGTGAATACAAATGTAAAATAATGTTAAATGTAGGTAGGTGAGCGGTGAGGGCCCGCTCAGAAGGGTGGTGTAGATGTGACCCTAACCCTAGCACGGTTCAGTCTTAGGAGACCTGTTGGGGGCATCCGGTAACAATGTCTGTGCACAAGCTAGGAGTATAAGTGCAGGCCTGTATAGCGATGTTGTAAGCCGGTGGCTAAAGTTCAGTCCATGGTATTTCCTCATTCAGGCCTCATTCGTGAGTACGGAGGCGGTGCACCCACCGTTGTTCGCGGCGAAGAAGTGATGAGCTGTTCCAACCACGGTCTGCTTCTAGAATAGTCTATTGTATGGCCTCACAGGGATGTCCCTTGTCAAGGAAGTGAGTTCCAAGACTTGTTCCTCCCCACTGAGTCCCAGACCTAGGAGACCTCTTCTATTTCCATTCTCCTTCCATTTTTTTACATTCTATATCCCTGGAGTAAGATAGTGACTGTTTGCACTACTTACCTGGGAACAGTGCCCCCCCCCCCTTTTGTTGTATACATGGTTAGCTTGAAGCACGGGCACTGGACCATTAACTAGCTCCTGGTCCCCCCCCTCTTTTTTTAAATTATTAGATGGCACAATCTTCATGGCCCAGCGAGGTCAGCACACAGTGGTGAGAAATGTGTCCTGGTTCAAGAAAGTGAGTGGGTCACAGTATACTAGCAGGACGTCTTCAGAAGAGGAGGAAGAGGATCCCGGGAATGTGCCGGGTGGAGTTGCTGCAAGTCCCCAGCCAAGTTCAAACCCGACATCTGCCCGAGGCGACAGTCTCCCAGTGCGGGACAGTTCTCAAGACTTACCAGAGACTGGAATTTTAGTGGGACCCCCCGTCAGCCCTGCCACTGACCTGGGTATGGTGCCCACCAGGAGCCAGCAGGACCTGCTGAGGCCTAATACTGCACCCAGCCAGAGGTTGAAGGACTATGCATGCTGAGCCGCAGTGTGCAGACGGTGTGCCCTACGGCTGTGATTTCGGACAATGGGTCCAGTTCCTGTTTGGTTATTTCCTCATGTTTGGTGTTATCAGTTATCTAAAGGAAAGGAGGGATGTACAGAGCCATTCGGCATCTGCTGAACATTGTATCCTCACATCACCCCTCGTGACTGGGCTCGGTCCGAGGGGATAAATAAACGGGCCGAGATTGCACGTGGTCGTCCGGCCGACACGTATGCACTGTGTGTGGTGTCCCTTTGTCTTACCCCCCCAGGCCGTGATCCCCAGTACGTGCCCAACACGACTTACCCCTCTATAGATAGAAGGAAGTCTGAGTGTTTCTCCCCCGTACTTTCTGCACAATTCATTTTGAGCAATCCACGACCTTCCTTGGAAGTGAGTGCTTGGGAACTCGCTTCGTGTGAAAGGAGTTGCCGGGCTCCTGGATTAAACGGATACCTTCTTTAAAGGGCCCTTTTTAAACCTTTTATGAGTTTCCTTTATCATCTTAATTAAAAAATGTCCCTATGTTTCCAGTATTTACTTTCCAGAAAGGAGCTTTTTGGAAAAGGAAGGAGTAGCTGGACTCCATTGTAAAAATTTGTTTAGCCCCTCCTGTTTTTGTTTTTCTGTTACACCATAGTAGAACATCTAACACCCACTGCATGCCCCACGATATGGACTCTGCTCACAGTGTCTCAGTGAAAAGCCGATGTCACACCGTGGAAGACAACATTAGCTGCAATCCCCTGTGCAGTGTGAGTTTCCAGCCCATGTTTGGAGGATGAGCACGGCTGATAGGGATTTTTGCAAACTCCCCAGGACGGGAACCATTTTTTTTTTTTACAAATATGTTATATTGGTTTTATGGCGTTAACAAAACATATAACACCACGTGTACACACTCTTGCTTTGATATCAAATCAGATACTTTGTTTCAATTACACAAGTTACATAAAACCATGTTAATAGTATTCCGACCACCTGCCCCAGATCTTGGCATGTTTTTGGGGGACACCCCCTGACGATGTAAATGGGCTCCTCCACCTCAGCACACCAACCCACTACCACCCGCCATTCAGATGGTGTGGGTGGTTTACAGGATCTCCGCTTATTGGTGACATCCTGTTTGGCAATCACAGTTGCCATTCCCACCAGATACCGTTCCAGGCGAGTGTCACCTCTTAGGAGGGACTGCTTAGATGGCAAGTCTATCGGTCTGCCCAAAATCTGTATCAAGTCCTCCACAATCTTGTGCCAGTAGTCAGCGATTGGTGGACACTGCCAGGTCACGTGAAAACAGTCTGCATCTGAACATGTACAAGTGGAAGCATGTAGGGTGTGGGATTTTGCTAGTGGGCCATAGCCAACAAGGAGTAAAATAAGTAATGTACAGATAATTCAGTTGGCTCTGTGTGAGACGTAAGGATACGGCGCTCTCTAGGGTCATCCTCCAAAGGACCCACCCATTCTTCCCATTTCTGCTTTAGCGTTGTGAATCCGTTATTGGCCAGGGTGCGGTATATATGAGATAAGCCTCCTTTCCAGAGTTTGCCCATTAGTTGTTGGGCCTAGACTGTATGGTGCTCAGACAGTCCATCAAGTTGAGTTTTGTAGCTGGCCATAGCATGATGGAGCTGCAGGTATTTGTGGCATTGTGTCCATGATAGGCTAAATTAACTATGCTGGTCTTGAAATGAGTGAATATAATCCCCCTGCCAGATGTCTCCAAATTCGTAACGCCTATTCTGTCCCATTTGGGGTAGCCTGTTAGCTGTGCAGTGTGGCGAAGTGACCTCCCTTGCCACAGTGGGGCTTGATTGATACCCCATCCCTTGGTGCAGAACGCTGGTTCACAAAGACAACCTGGGTGACCTCATGGAGGTGATGTGGGATTGGGTATAATATCTCCATCACTTTCTCTATTCCCATGAGAGAGAGTTCGGCTCGATAGGCTGGGCCATCCCATCTTTATAGTACAGGTGGAGGTCGGCCATACCCAGTCCGCTGCCTTCGTACACTACACCGTCTGTCTGCATTTATCTAGGGCTATGCGAGGTGGATGGTTCGCCCAGAGGAAGGAGCGAATCACAGATGAGAGATCTCGAAACCAGCAGTTCGGGATCGTTGGGAGAAGTTTTGGAGGAGGTATACGTATTGCAACAAAATCATTGAATAGGACCACTTTGCCCAAGACATGAAGTGGCAGTAGTTCCCAGCTTTGGACGTCTGTTTTCATGGTATACACAAGGGGGAATAGATTGGGATTCCACATTAGATTGGGTTCAGAAGAGATCTATATTCCCAAGTATTTAAGGCTTAAAGGTTTTGTGAGTATGGAGGCCTGTCACGCCATGGGTGCTCCATCTCCACGCAGTGGAATCAGCAGGGATTTTCTCTGGCTCACGTGGCGACCAGAAGCTTCTTTGTATAGGTCCAACAGTTGGAGGCAGCATTGGCAAGTGATTTGGGGATTTAGCAGAGATAGGAGTACATAGTCTGCACACAGCTCTATTCTTCCTTCTGGTTCCTCCTCCCTCTTCCACCCTTGCATTTGGGAATCACATCTCACTATTCTTGGCAGGGGTTCGATTGCTAATTCAAAGAGGAGTGGGGAAAGTGGGCATCCCTGCCTAGTTCCTCTGCGAATGGGAATGGGTCAGACAGTACGCCATGAATCAGTGTCCGTGCTTGACACTCCAAGTATAGCACATCAGTTTACCTACATATTCATGGTCCCAGGCCCATCGTTTCCAGGATCCTTTTTAGTAAGGTTCAGTCTGCCGAGCAGGAGGGCACAAGGGTCATTCACCTTCTGGAGGCGGGCCATTGCTACGTGTACTTGTCATATACAATGTCGAGTGCCACAGTTGGGCATAAATCCGCATTGGTCCAGATGGACCAAGGTGGTCAGGACTCGTTGAAGTCTATTGGCTAAGATTTTTGCAAATATGTTCACTTCTGTGTTAAGTAGGGATTTTTGCCTGTATGAGGCACATTGATTTGTGGGGTGGCCCGGCTTGGGGATATTCACAATGGTGACCATGTCTAGTTCTAGCAGGAAGTGGCCCCTCTTGTTTGCCACCACATATAGATTACGTAGGTGAGGGATAGGAGGTCTCAGATTTTACTATAATATTCGAGGAGATATCCGTCTGGTTTGGGCATTTTACCAGAGTTCATTCTCTGCATCGCCTCGTTTATCTCTTCTATGGTAATTGATGTGTCAAGGTCAGCCCTGTCCAGCAGAGAGCTCAATGGGAGTGGAGTCTCCATCATTGTATACCCACTGTATGAAAGCCTTCCAGTGGACCTCCTCCAAAGAAATATGTTGGAGTGACGTTTTAGCAAGCAGTTGACGGCCGTAAACCTCAGAGGCCTGTTTATTACATTGCTGGTCTAACTGTAGGATGTGAGTTTCAAGTGCTGTCACCTCATGCATTTTGTCTTTCTCTTTATGTCTGACAGCTTTTGGCTATGCCTTTAAAAGTGGATTTGTCAGCGTCCCTGCCGAGCCCACTGTGCCCTGGTTAGTATTAAAATATGCTTGAATTTCAGTAGAGAGGAGCGCTGTACATTTTTCGTCGGGGAGATACCATGCATTGAAGGTCCACACGGGTCTCAGAGTCACCCTTATCCACACGCTGTGACCATGATTGGGGAGTGATCTGAGATACCCCTGAGAAGGATCACTACCATGTTAACTCATAGTGCTTCTGTTGCAGGTAGCACCAGGAGGTCTATACTGGGGAGTGTTTTGAATGCTGCGGATGTGTGGGTGTATTCCCTGTTGCTGAGTGCTACATCCTCCAGATGTCATGCTTAGCCGTTATTAAGCTGGTCCCAAAGTGTCCACTCAGAGTTGGGTATGGCATTAAAATCTCCTCCCACTATAGTCATCCGTTGCGGGAAATTTAATATAGCAGATGTGATAGCATCAAGAGCCGGTGTGTGTGGGGCAAAGGCACACGCATTTAGGATGTTCTATTATTGTCCTTTGAGGATACCCCCTAATCCCACAAATTTGCGCAATGGTTCTGAGATTGTGGACTTTACTGCCAAGGGGAAGGATCTGAGTAAGAGTCGGTTGACAGCTCTGAAGCCCTGTGCAAATCCAGCATGAAAGACTCTATCATAGCAGAATATCTGTAAGAAGGATAAGGGGAGCCTAGATGGTGGGGATTCTTGCAACATAAAAATGGATGATTGGGAATGCCTGGTATATCGGAGAACCACCATCCTCTTAATGCAATCTAGCCGGCTGGTCATGTTCCAAGACATAGCTGAGTGGGCTGTCAGTGGGGTTATGAGATGTATACAACTCTTCAACCAGACAGTGTGATCGTTCAGGACATTGTCACCAAGAGTTGGGCAGACCTAGGAAGTAGATTCTTTATCTCTGTTGGTCGTGTGTATGGCTCTGGAGTGTAGAATGTGTGGGTGGAACAAACAGCAGCCAAGAGGTAATAAACTTCCCCTACCACCAACAACCATCCCATACTTTCTCCCCTGAAGCATCTGTTGCCCTATAACTCTCAGATAAACAAAACATTACAACAGTCTTATAGTATATTAGAGGTAGATCTCCTCCTATGGGAAGGACAACCTGCAAACACTACAGTGCTTTATGTTCTTTTGGGGGAGAAGAAGTGAATGATGGTGCCTACCCAGTGTGTAAATCCTGCCCTATTTCACCTGCCGAGCAGGTCCCATCTCAAGGCGGCCTGCTCCTCTACTCAGGGGATCTCTAAGCCACCGGGTCTTCTATTTGATGATTTGTCCCTTCAACTCATGGCAAAACCCCACAGTTTCAATGGGTCGTTGACCTGTTCTGTTCAAGGGTCTCAGAGCCTGATGAGTTAGGTGACTTTTGGGATCATCTACGTTCTCTCTGGGATCATGTTCTCCTTCTCAGCTTAGGTTTCATGGTGAGGGAATGGGGTTGGGGTCCCCAGTCTGGGAATGTGCGATTATGTGGCAATCCTTGTATCAAGTCTTTCTTTTCAGTTGCCCATTCCCAGGCGTCTTACAGAGTTATGAAAAAGTCCGAGTGGTCATTATGAATCGCTTTGCCAGGAAAATGAGCATGTATTGACGGTTGAGGGTGCAGAGTTTCTATTTCATTTGGTTGAAGGATTTTCGCCTCCTTTGAATTTCGCAGGAATAGTCTAGGAAGACCATAATACAAGAGGATTGAAACATTATGTCCCAGTAGTTCAGTAGACAGGTGATCGTTGGGCATGGAAGTGCCCCCAGAGGATGGCACTGGACCTGGGATCTGTGTGCTTGCTCAGTCACGAACCATTGTGAGTTTTTCTTCAGGTATCCATAATGTCACCCATGTTTCTAGGAATATTTCAGGGCTAGGAGATTCAACATTCTTGGGTAAGCCAACAAATCAAAGGTTATTACTCTTTGTCCTGGTTTCGGCAACTTCTGCCTGATTCTGAAGGGTAGTTGTTACAGATAACATTTTCAACATGTTGTTTTTTTAAGGTAGCTACTATGTCCTCCAGTGTGGAGATCCGGCTCTCCGGCTCCCAAACTGTGTTCCAGATATTCCAGAGGTCTTGATGTAGGAGAGATGCAGTCACTCCTTCTTTCCCAATTTTACTCTCAACCGCTTCTCATGAAGCTTGAATACCCTGAAGTATGGCGCCCAAGTAATTAGAGTCTGTGGGCAGTTGGGTCAAGGAACTGTCACTCAGATGACAAGTGGTAAATGTGTCCATCTTAGTTTGGGCATGAGTGGAGGGGTTTTTGTCCTTCCTCATCATGGTTCTTTTGTAGGTGGGTAATGCCTGTATGTGGAGGAGACGTAAGCAGTATTCAGCACTTCAAGGGGTCAATGAACCTGCTGCAGACCACACCATCTTGATCTTTGTCAGTCTCAGGACCATGGGCAGGATGGCATGGGTGGTCTACTATCCAATGGTGGGCCGTCCCTCATCGAAGGTGCTAGTAGGTGTGATGGGTAGGTCTCACCATCAGACCAGCCCACTTGCCTATGCGTTTGCAGAGCAGGCTACAGACAGGCCAGTAGCAGGTAGCCTAGTCTCCAGGCTGGGTCCTTGCTCTTTTGACATATCCTCACCCCGCGGACCCAGGATGCACAACCCGGGAACTCTGGGGTGGTGGGCCCAAGAAAGCTGTAGGCTGTGATGAAATCCCCCCTCACTGCCCAGGCCACGTCTCCAGGTGTGAGGCTGTGTGAACGACTTAGCAAGCTTTGGGAGGTATAGGGCACTTGTGCAAGGTCTGTGGTGTGTCGCTGTCTATCAGTCTAGGAGGGAGGGTGGGTGGGTAGGAGCACTCCCAGTCGGTTGCACAAGTGACACAGGTCCTGTCCACAGGGCCCAGCCCACCGGCGGGCACCAGTCTCAGGTGAGCCCTGGCCCGGCTCCCCATCCTCCTATACAAGACGAGGCACGCGCTGGATCTCCAGGGTTTGTTCTCCATCATCAACAGGTTTGGTCCGGGCCTCCGGAGAGTATCAGGGTTGGGCGGCCAATTCTTGCTGCCAAGCTCAAAGTCCAGGCACCATGTTGGGATCAGGCTGCTCGGGGCTGGGGAGGTTTGTACTCTGCGATCCGCTGCCACATGAGGCAGCCAAGCACTTGAATCAGCATATGGCACCCCCAGAGTTTCCCTCCTCGGTTCTCAGGGAGAAGGTTAGGGCTGCAAATGCAGATTCTGTTGGGTGACAGAGGAGGTCCGCGTGCACACTTAGTGTTTCTGCCATCTTGGCCGGTCAGGCCAAGGCTCCGTGATGTTTTTGCTTTGTGGTGAGGAGGGTATGGGGGTCAGGGGTCTGTTCGCAGTACAAAGCCTGTCCCCTCCATTACCCCACACCCTCATGCCTCAAGCTATTGATTTACAGCTTCAGTCCCTCCACAGCCCCCTCCCTTTAAACCCCCACCTCCTCTCACAGAGAGAAATGTATCTGAAAGTTGATAGGCATGCTACCGCCTCATTGACCTAGCCACACACCCTGGACATGGCGAGCTATTTCAGAAGCACACTTGTGAGTCCACACCAGTGGCAAGCCAGTTTGCGTGCAGACTGCACCTAGAATCAGGAACCCTGCCCAACAGGAAAGGATATGCTATTCAGCATGACAGATCAAATCCCTCATACCCATAGCTTTGAGGGATTTGATCTGCCATGCGGAGTCTTTCTGCTGTCCTCTTGAACTTAAAAACACACATATTGTTTCTTGCGCCACATGTGTTATAACTTGTTCCACCAATATACCCCTTAATCCTGGGCACATTAGCCATCTAGCTACACTGATGCTGCAAAACAACCCTGAAATGTGCCTCTACTGCCTCCTCCGAAATACTGGCTCCTTATCTAAACATAGTATTGAACTGCATGATTTTATTGATATTCATGCACCATTATTCCTTTTTCTCATAGAAGCCTGGCTAAATAAGACCGTAGTACCAGATATCGAAATGGCCATTCCTAAAAACAACAAAATGATCAGGAGAGACTGGAAACAAAAAACACAGAAGGAGGTATTGCTATTGTATTCAAAAGTTTCTACACTTGCATAACCCTACAAGGTACATTACCCATTTCAGAAGGCCTCCTATTCACTATCAAGATTAATTCCTCCAGTCAATCTCAGAACCACTTATTTACTGTCCACAAGGACCCAGAATTGAATTTCACTACAGCATTGGTTCCTTTTTAGCCCCTTGCAAAATATCCACTTCTACATTTCTTCTGTTAGGAGACATTCATTTCCATCTAGTGAATTGAGAAAATAATGGCACGATGAAAATGTTAGACTCTGTGCTCACAATAGGTCTCAGGCAAATTACCTTGCATCCAACTTGTGTCCCTGGACACACACTGAATGCAATTTTCAGCAATTTCGACTCTCAAAGTCAATGAAACTTATGCTTTGCCTGGGTTATATCATGTAGCTACCCCCTTTAGTATCTCTTTATAGAAAACAAGTTCTAGATTCTCAATCCTGAGGCCTGCAATGCATTCTTGCAACTGGTCTAAAATCTACACAGATAATCTAAGAGGAGAAATTATTGAACATCTTCTCTCTTCTCTAACAATGTCAACAAAACAGCGGGTGATTTTAGTGACCGGATGATTTCCACCCATATTCAGACAGCACCACGATACAACAGGAAAACCCAGTGCAGTGCTCCTTTAGCCCAATGCTTCAGTGACAACTTTAGTGAAAAAAAGAGAACTGGGAAAAAAATTTAAAGAAACTGGGAAAAACATATAGTCCAGACTTAAAATCACAGTATCCTACCCAAATAATGAATTATAAACAGAGTATTAAGGATGCTAAAGCTTTCTGATTATGTCAGCCAAGCCCCCCCCCCCCCAACTGAAAGCTCTTTAACATCGTAAGGTTGATTAACAATTCAGAGGATTATATCATCCCTGTGCCTGTTCAGGAAATGTGTGCGACAATTTAGCTGTGTTTTTAAAGAAAAAAAATTGTGTTAGTCTGCTAAATTCAAACATCAACCAGACCAATGCTCTGATTTACATTACCAGACTGACTTTCAGGTTATATCAGGATCCACAGTTAATGAGTTCTCACTATTAACTGAACAAATATGATCTTTTCAGTCTATTAAATTGGTACACTATTTGATCCTGCCTCTCCTCTGATTTTGAATTTAGCACAAGAGGCAAGATGCCCTGTGTGAGGATTTGGGTGCATTATATGGTATGGTTATGTGCCCTTACCATGTAATGCACTCACAAAAACCATATTGGGTCCTGCCAGGCTCATTTGTAAAACCTTAAGCTCAACACTGGGTAGCTATGGCTTTGTGCAGCAAAGCTGAAACAAAGGAACTAGTGTACAGCATTTTACTGTATTAAACAACGACATAAGAAAGCAACACAGCATGAAAGAAATCCAACACCATTTTAGGGAAATAGACTATAATTTTATGAATTTTTAGAGTCCAAGATGAGCGAAATCTACCAGAGTGTTCTGGGCATACAGATTTTTAAAGAAAACTTAAATCACAGTTTAATTGCAAACAAGCACTGGTAACTGTAAAGTTGGTAAACTTTTGAAAGGTTTATAAGAGTTGTGTTTGACTACTCCGGCCCGATTGGGTGTCCAAATCCAACAGAGAGAAGTTCTATGGGGGAGGGGTGGGCAAATAGGAGTATTTGGACACCAAAACGTTCTCCAGTCCAGTTCCAAACTTTACAGCACAACTGCCACAGACTTTAACGGAGTGGTCCTGATACTGCGGATGGAGGCGATGGAAGATGTTCAAGGATGCTTTGGGCACTGTATGGTTGACAGGGCTGCCTTTGAGCTCATTCCTCGGGCCATGGGTCAGGTGGGGCGACTTTGGCCACAGAGGTCAGGGTCCCCCAAAGTCCTCTTTGAGCCAGTACAAGGCCAGCTGTGGCTGGGCTACCAGTCTCCGCCTACAGTGATACCAGTGATACCCTTTGGTGGAGGATGGTCTACCTCTTGGGCATATCAAAAATAAAAGGGGGAGTGAGAGGATGTATGGGACTGTGGTAAATAATTTAATTACCGGGACTTAATTTGATACAGAAACATAATAAAATAGCTCAGTAAATAAGAGGCAGAATCCGTGGTATTAGAGGTTCGGAATGGGCTTTATTCCAGTGGTCGATTATAATCGGTTGCTCCAGGTTCCATCACCACGAAGGTTCAGGAAGTGAAGTACATACATTATTAACAATCAATTACTTTTATACAATAGGCATTACAGTGAGGCAAATACAAGAGGCGTAACAATTGATAGTGGTGATAATATATTCGTACGTAGCAAAAATAGGCGTAACTGGGAGTGGTTTAAAGAACGTCATCAGATGTGATGTCATAAGAGGGTGGTTACATGAAAGAATTTCGCAATGTCAGCAGAAATACTTGGCAGATATGCGCGCGCAGCAGCATGACGTGTAATTGACGTGCAACTAGGGGGTGAAGGGGACTTGACATTTAGCTCTATATGTGGCGACAGAAGTCTGGAGGGTCAAGTCAACCTAATCCCAAATCATATCTAACATCCTATGTTTAAAGAACTAAGTTATCCAAAAGAGAGGTCTCTTCGAGTAGAATCTTATTCTATACTGACTATACTGACTGTTAGTGCGTGTACAAGCGTCTAAGTGTCTATACTAGATGCGAGGGCGGAATCTTCCATAGTAATAGGGCTATGAATTACTTGCATGAAGACAGAGAAACCGGGCCTTTGCTCGGTAGCTGGCAGAATGTTTACTTAAACTACTAGACAGGAATGCATTGGGCAGGGATCGGAGCAGATAACTTCGAAGGTGAAATACAGTTTTTGGCAGGCAGCAGGCTGATGTCAGGCTTCGTGAGCCGCGCAGAGAATGAGACAAAGTTCATGGTCACAGATGCAGGCTCAGACTGGAGCTTTCAGAGGCAGAAGGCAAGAAGAGTTTGATGACAGAATCAGGGCCTACTTGCCTGGACTGTAAAATGGCATAAGTGAACCATATAAAGCCGGTGGCCTTTCATACTTAGGAATGGAATATCCGGCCTATTCATGGCGGATCTGACAGAGGACATGTTAACGGTGGACGCACATGTATTTGCGTCTTCATAACTGGAACTGGAGGGAACATACATGTACTTGTAACATGCACATAGAACCGTTGGGGTCCAAGATAGGGGACATAACTGACCAGAAAAATCCATATTTCCACATTCCCTCCTTGTCCCCTACTTGCCCGTCAAGAGATATCAATCTTCATTAATCCATTGATCTGTTCATATAGCATCATTTGTTCTTCTTTCTTCTTCCGGGATCTTGAATGAAAATCTTGATGTGGAATGCACGATGTGGCACACAGACCACAAATCGCTGGTCCACATTGTAGACATAGACAGCAACTGAATAGTATGAGAAGGCCAATACCTAGGAAAGATAGGGCCTTCCATCCAAAGGTATATAATACACTCCAAAACCAACCGGACCAAGTCCAGGTGCCTGGATTCTGGTGTATCTGGCTTACAATCTTATGAAGACGAGTTATGGCTTTATATACAGATGGCGAATTTTCTGGTATGAAAATGCAACAGCTTGATCCGATGACCCTACAAGCTCCGCCCCTATCGGCCAGGATGACGTCAAGGACAAGACGATTTTGAAGCACAACAATCCGCATAGCAGACTGCTCTTCTGTTAAATTGCCTAAGGCGGAAATAGTTTCGTTCACTACTGCTTCAAGGGTTCTAGTTAATCTACGTATCAGCTTACTATTAGTAACGGTACCTATATAGGGAAAGAGACCTTTATTGAAATCTGTGTATTTTTCCCATGCTGTTTCAGTGTAATCGACTATCGGGAGATCTCTCCTTACTCTATTATATACTAAATGAATATTTCTGTGATAATCAGCAGGAGCTAGAAAAACAGGTGGCAAAAGGAATCCAATATAGCAAGTACCATCCCAATCTAGAGGTAAACGTACATATGCCGTCTGACCACATATGAAATAGGAATGGCGGGAAGCTCTAAATGTAGACTTGCCTTGATCACTAAATTCTACTACAGTGGTGCATTTACTATGGCCCATGTGTATGGAACCATTCTTTCTTATACATAATTCACCTTTTACTGGAAATATTGACATAGCGGGCAAAATTGAAGTAGCTTCTGATTCGACATTTAGGATCATAAGATTGAGCGTAAAATTACCTAATCCATACACTTCATTTTCTAGATCAGTTCCTGTTCTCTGGGGAAGTCCCTCCTTGTTAGGGTGGCAGACTTTAAGCAAAACTAAGTTCAAATTTCCCCATACCCAGTTATCTTGATAAACTGCAGAATTCGAATCTAGAGAATTAATTAAACTAAACCATGCTCCACAGGAGCCGTTGTGTGTGAACGGGTATGGAAAAAGAGGTAGAATTCCTTTATAATTCTGATAGGGAGGGAGTCGGCCACATATCCAACAATTTGTAGCATTGCTAACCTGATGGGAATGATGCAACATACTAATAAACGTGTTATTGCGCAGTGCAAATCTATAAGACAACTCAAGCGGAGGTAATTCACTAAAAGAATGTTCAGCAGTAACATTGTAAACATGTCTAGAAATAGGATAATATATGTGCAACAATATACTTGCAGTAATTATTAAAAGACTTGAGAAAAACAAAATTAATAACGTCACTATGCAATGACTACGCAGTGATTTACAGTACGCCTGTCGTTTCAACATTTTTCGGGTGCTTTCTCTATTCAGGTCCAAGGGATACATGTCAGAGACAATTCAACCGCTTCACCTTGGAGAGGACTTAAACAATCAAATTGCTCGACTGATTGGGCCTGAGCTTTAATTTATAATGTTCGGAATCACTTTTTTCCACAAAAGGAAGTTTTGAGTCAATGGGTGAAGACACACAAGGTGTGGTATTCACATCTGATTTTAGTCCATGAAATTTCTTGATATGACTTGAATGAATCCATCCTTTTCTGCCTTCGATCTTCACGGCTGTTCTTGTGGTGAGCAACACCAGCTGAGGTGACCTCCACCTAGGTTCCAGCTGAGTCTTTCGATCAAAGTTCCTCACGAGGACCAAGTCTCCCGGAACCACGTCATGGGGTTTCACCTCAGTGTTGTCAGGAAAAGCTGCAGCTACCTGTGAACGACAAGATTGTAGTGCAGACATCAAGGAAGCCAAGTAATCTGTCAGCATGTTACAGTCAATATCAGTTATTTTGCGTGGTATAGGCGTCCCCCACATATTTGGTGGTCTGCCGAAGATCACTTCATACGGGGATAGCCCTGTTCGAGAGTGTGCTACCATTCTTGTGTAAAAGAGTGCAACTGGTAATGCTACTACCCAGTCGACACCTTTCTCTCTGCATATTTTGGATAATCTTATTTTCAGAGTCTGATTATGTCTTTCTACGAGACCTGCTGCTTCGGGGTGTCGGACACAGTGGAATTTCCACTGATAGCCTAACAAAAGTGAAACGTGTTTCATTAATTCGGATGAGAACGGCTGGCCGTTATCTGAGTGAACAACACGTGGTAAACCGTATCGTGGGAAGAATTCTCGAACCAACTGTTTGGCAGTAGTCGGGGCAGTGTAATCTGAAACCGGGTATGCCTCCGTCCAACGGGAAAGAGCACACACAACTACGAGAACATATTTGAATCCTCTACATCGTTCCATCTGGATATAATCCATCTGGAGGACTTCAAAAGGATGATCAGGAGGATGAAATCCACCCTGTTCTACGGGAACGCTTTTTCCTGGGTTGAACTGGCAACAGATCATACAGGTACGAACTTTTTGTTTGGCTGCAGCTCGTAAATGTTTATTAAACCAAATGTGTTGAATGCTATCTAGCATAGCTTTTTCTCCTAGATGTGCTGGACTATGTACAGTGTTAATTATAACTTGGACCATTGAATCAGGAAGGAACCACACAGACTTTTCCTTCATCATCCATCCTTGATCGGTTTGGATCCCTCCTAATTCAGTCCATTTCTTTATTTCGTCTGGTGTAGCATGTGTCTGTATGTCAATTACGTCAAGAGTAGGATCTTTAACCGTCATACAATGTGTTGGCGTCGGGACTATTGTCTTTGTCATGTCGGATGTTTGAGTTTGAGCAGTCTGTTTAGCTGTTCTATCAGCTAAATTATTGCCTTGAGAAATGATATCAGTAACTTTCGTATGAGCTTTACATTTCATAATTGATATTGCAGTGGGTAGATGTATTGCATCTAATAAAGCATGAATGAGGGGTCCGTGCTGAATGTGGGCACCGTGAGAAGTTAAATAACCTCTCTCTCGCCACAGCACGCCGAAGTCATGTACGACTCCGAATGCATAACGTGAATCAGTGTATATGTTGACTTTTTTATTTGTGGCTTGAATACAGGCTTGTGTCAGAGCGACGAGCTCTGCTGCTTGAGCGGACAAGGTATTTATGCAATTTGTTTCAATGATTTCAGTGTCTGTTGTGACTGCGTAAGCGGCCACTAGTTCTCCTGTACCTTTTCTCATACATGAACCATCTACATACAACGTCAGGTCTGGGTCTGATAATGGGACATCGGTTAAATCTTGTCTGGGTTTCGTCGTGATTGTAATAACTTCAATACAGTCATGGGCTAGTGGGTCTGTTCCATTTACAGGTAAAAGTGTGGCAGGATTCAATGTGTTACAACGTCTGATTTCTATATGTGGCTGAAACAGTGTTAGTTCATACCCTGTAAGTCTTGCTATAGTCAAATGTTGTGTTTGCGTTCGATTCACAAGAACCTCCACTGCATGTGGTACTCGTACTGTCAATGGATGTCCTAACACTATGGCATCGCTTTGTCTGATTGCTAAAGCTGTCGCTGCCACTGATTTCAGGCACGCAGGCAGAGCCTGAGCTACGGGATCTAATGTACTAGAAAAATAAGCACATGGTTTGTGTGCTCCTGCTTGTTCCTGTGTGAGTACTGACAAGGCAGTACCTTCGCGTTCTGTAATAAAGAGTGTAAACTGTTTACTGTAACATGGTGTTGCTAAAACAGGTGCTTGACATAAAGCTTTCTTTAAGCTTTCAAAAGCTTGTGTATGTTCCTGAGTCCAAGGGAGAACAGTCGATGTGGCTGCCTCCTGTGTTGTCAACTGAATGAGTGGTTTTGCTAGAAATGCATACTGAGGGATCCACTGCCTACAATATGAAGTGAGGCCTATGAAAGCCCGTACCTCCTTTTGTGTCTTGGGTATTGGCATGTTAGCTATTAACTGAATGCGGTCGGGTGTAAGCTGCCTTCCCTCCTTGGACAGCGAGTGTCCAAGATAAACAACTCGCTGGACACAGAATTGCAGCTTAGAAGGGGACACCTTGTGCCCCTTTTCGGCTAGAAATTGTAAAACTGTCAGTGATGCTTTCTCACATTCGGGTTCGCTTCTAGCGGTGATCAGCAGATCATCGACATATTGAAGCAAGGCAGTGTTAACTGGCATGTGGATACTGTCGAGTTCTCGTTTCAGTGCTTGGCTATAGATGCTGGGGCTTTCTGTAAATCCTTGAGGTGCGCGTGAGAATTTGAAGCTACGTCCATTTAAACTAAATCCGAACAAATATTGGCTTTCCGGATCTATTGGGACGCTGAAAAAGGCATTTTTGAGATCAATTACAGTAAAGAATGTTGCTTCGGAATCAATAGCTGTCAGTAATGATGAGATATCGGGGACCACAGGGAATTGTGGCACAATACACTTGTTTAATTCGCGCAGATCAATAACCAATCGATATACTGGCGGGGCCTTCGGATCTGTTCGTTTGAGAATCGGAATTATCGGTGAATTACATACATTGGAGTCTGTTTCTACAACCACTCCTTGGGCAATGAGCTCGTCAATGATTTGTAGTAAAGCCACTACAGCATCTGGTGGTAACTTGTATTGTCGCATTCGTGGTAGTACCACTCCTGCCTTTAGTGTAACTCGATATGGTGTAATATTCATGCAACCAACATCAGTAGGGCCTTGTGCCCATAGATGTGTAGGTAAAGTCTGCAATCGGGGATCCATGTCTCTAGACACATAATGACCTTTAAAATCACGTAAAAACAATCTTACTCCTTCCGGAGAACAACATATTATAGCTCCTAGAGCTTTCAATGTCTTTATTCCTAACAGGTTTTCTGGACATGATTTAGTAAGCAATAAATCTGTAGTTCGGGTCAAAGGTCCTATCGTAAGTGGAAGAGGTTGTGACACTTCATTAACAATAGGTTTTCCTGAAAAACCAAGGGAAATATTCTGTGAGCCTGAGAGGGGTGCCCCTGGAACTTCACTACGTTTTATAGTTGTTCGACTTGCCCCTGTATCGAGTAAAAATGTTCTGTCTTGGCCTAATAATTCACTATGTACATAAGGTCCTTCTTGATCTACAGGGATCTCGATAAGGGGTAAGTCAACTTCCCTCTCTAGGCTGGTTCATGCATATCGTTGATAATCAGGATAGTCATACTGTGCAGTCTGGTACAGTTGTCGTGTCGTGGTTTGCGTGGCAGCAACAGGCAGCGCTGGTGCAGCTGGCACAAACTGTATAGTCTGTTGTGGAGCTGGCATGGACTGTGCATGCTGCAAGGCTCCTTGTTCATTCTGATCCTGTCTAAGTGGCCGTGGTCTTTCTTTTGTAATACCCGTGGCGATATTACGCTTCAGGACTGGACAATCGTGTACATGATGACCTAGTTGTTTACAATAGTTGCATGTCCCTTTTACAGGTCCTGCTAAATCGCCAGAATGTGTCGTACCCTTTTTATGTCCTTCAGCTGGAACTGTCTGGGAGACTAGCATTTTCATTTTCGTGTCTTTCATGCGTCTTTGTTCATGATCTTGTTCCTCTCTAATTCTATTGTGATGATACTGTAACATTTGTAACATTTGTGATGGAGTGTTACCTTGCCAGGTACTCTCGAATTTTAATACTCTATTCTTCACTTGGGGCAAGGAATTTTCAACTAATTTTGTCACAAACAGATGTGGGTATGATTCGCTACTTGCTTTTATGCCACTATTTATACCGAAACATTTTTCAAATCGTGCATAGAAATCACTAGTGTCTTCATCTTGCTTTTGTTTACAGGCTGAAATTGCACCCCAGTCTTCCTTTTTCGTGGTTAATAAACGTGGCAGTACCTGTACTAGTAAACCTGGTAGTGCTTTAGTTTTGTCCCCAAGCCCCGAACCTGGACCTCGGGCCTTTTCTTCATTTTCTAATGCTGTCCAATCTATCTTTTGGTCTCCCACCTCCCACTCTTTTTCCTTGAGTTTTTCATAAATGCCAGCAGGCATTAATACCTTTAATATTGTCATAATGTCGGGATAGGTATACTCTCCCATGAGTAACATGTCTTTAATTTCTCGGTGGAAACCCGCTGGGTCTTTGTCATGACTGGGTACCACTTTCTTCATTTCTAACAATTCTATTTTCGATATGGGTGTATATACAAATACACGTTTAAACTCATTGTCCTCGCCTTTTATTGGGTGTACTTCTCGTAAGGGATTCTGTCTGTCCATGTAATACGTGGTTCTTTCCTTAATGGGCAGTGAGACATGTCCTGGACATACAAAAAGAATGTACTGCTTTCTTGATTCTAGTATTTCTTTAATTAGCTTAGTACCTGAACCTCTCCATTTATTCGTGAGTAATTCAGTCAATATATCAGGTAAGGGACCAGGATCTGAATGTTGGCTTTTATATAGTATAAGAAGTTGTTGAATCATATAAATCCCAGCTAAACGCTGTTCATCTGGGGTGAGATTAAAAAATGTGTGTGCTACTGTATTATCACCATACATTCCGGGACTGTCAACCCAATGGACAGCTGACCTGGCTAATTCTTGTTCATCCATAGAATCGAGAAAATGATAACCCCTTCGTTCTCGCAGTAATTTGTCAGCGGCTTGGAATGAATGCTCGTTAGACCTTATATTTATTATTGGTGTTTGAAAATTCCTGTTATTTTCTAGACATATCGGACGTATCGGATCAGTAAGACATCTAGTACTATTACAAGATCTTCCTCTACCTACATAGGCTATAGTTTCTGACTGTCCTGTGGGCAGTCCTGATGCTTCTTCCTCGCTTTGTTCGAACTGGTCTACCGCTAATCTTTCTTCGTGTAGGCGTTCTATTTCTTTACGGATCTTTCGGCACATGGCTATTATACAGTTTTGCTTATCATGTCTCCCTTCTGATATATTCTGGCTCCATCTGGTAAGAATTTGCATTGCTTCCGGGTCTACCCCCGGTCGGTCTTGATTTCTGATCACACAATTTATGAGGAAACGTAACAGTTCCCCCTGTATTTCCACTTTCTGGTATTCCATAGCTCTGTTAATACATTCAGAATCTCGCCCTGTTTGGACAAAATGGTATATATTATCTAGATGCGCAGTCATTCCTGGTAACTTCCCTAAATACACCGCGGCTCGTCTGATACGTAATGATGCTAGGGTCATTTCGTCCTCTTTTCCGGGCACAGGGTCATATCTACAATCTATAAGAAGTTCCTTAAGCGTACGGGCATTTATGAGTTTGGGGGTACGTGAATGTGCTGACTCTTGAAAAGTAAGTTTATTTATTCTAGGTGGCGTAGAAAAGATATTGGTAGCACCTCCGGTAGCCCCGTCTGGGGTATCGGGTGTGAAAGGATTCGTTGAACGTGATACAGCAACTATAGGTGTGGATACAGCTATAGAAGTAGCTGTAGGAACAGATGCAGAAACAGATGTGCTTGCCGGAACTTGTGTCAGAACTTGTTGCTGTAGGGATACGGGTACTGGATCTTGGCGTTGAACCTCCCTGGCAGGCGGTCTATGTGGGGCGGGATTAGCATACTCGGGAGCTGCGTCATCTAAATATGAGGAAAGAAAAACATCTTCTGCGGTTCTAGGATGCCCCTTAGGATGTACCTTTATTGGAAATAATGGGGTTGGCAAGTCTTTTGGTATCCCTGGAGTAGCCTTAGGTAATCCTTCAGCCAGAAGGGGATACATACCATTCATAAGGGCATTTCTTTGTCTGTCTACTTGTTCTGATTTCACTCGTGCACCTTCTTCAATTAATAGATTTTCTCGGACTTCATTTGAATTCTCTTTACTCTTCTCTTCCTGTCTACGTGCTTTTTCTGTACGTCTATACGATTCTTTACGCCATAATTCAATGGCGTCTTTCTGTGATTGTCTAGCTTTCTTTTTCCATAATTCTTCCTCTACTTTCACGATGCACTCTGCATCCCAGGTCCCAGCCGCGGGCCACCTCTGACTTTCTGGTAATTCCTTAGTGTAGTCTACCCATAAATCAAGAAATAATATAGCGTCTAAGCCATGTTTATGATACATGAAGTGCCCTGGAGTGTCCCTAGGAGGAATAGGAACGGCTTCTTCGAGTACCCCTTTTCTTGTTGTGATCGGTCTTAATTTCGAAAAGAGCGGCATATTGAAAACTGATCTGATACTTGATTTTGAACAAACTTAATACATTAAACACAATAATGAACAGTCATTCACACCACAATATGCAGAACGTTATTAAAACATTTAACATTTAACATTTAACTGAGCAACGATGGTGATGACGATCTAAGAAAAACTTAATCACTAAACATAATACTCGACTTGAACTGAATTATTCTGAATTTATATACTTGATATACTAGATATACTGCTAAACAGTACAGATACACTGCTGAAACAGTGCAGACCGGATTTGTGTACCCAAACCCGTCTGGACCGGCACAACTTATGTGCACGCCAGAACGCCTCCCCAGTAATGGTACTCACCGGGTAGCTCGGAACGGAAGGCCTCGGAAACTGAACTGAACTTGAACCGGACTGGACTCGACTCGAACACTTCGGACACTGGACTCGACTTGGGACTTCGGAAAACTGGTGGGCCTCTGTATACCTCGGATCTTGCTCTCTCAGCTAGGCTCTGGTCGGGATACTTCGCACTTCTCACCGCCTCGTCTGGGTGTTGATCGCAGCCTCAGTCGCCCCCGCTTGACCGGAGGGAGATACAGGAAATCCTGCTGGTACGCGTTATTGTCCGTCCAGCTGTGGCAGGAGACCGGGCCTGCAACGCACCGCCGGCGCGTGAGATGAGAAAGTGTCCCTGTTCGGGCGCCATTCATGTGGTAAATAATTTAATTACCGGGACTTAATTTGATACAGAAACATAATAAAATAGCTCAGTAAATAAGAGGCAGAATCCGTGGTATTAGAGGTTCGGAATGGGCTTTATTCCAGTGGTCGATTATAATCGGTTGCTCCAGGTTCCATCACCACGAAGGTTCAGGAAGTGAAGTACATACATTATTAACAATCAATTACTTTTATACAATAGGCATTACAGTGAGGCAAATACAAGAGGCGTAACAATTGATAGTGGTGATAATATATTCGTACGTAGCAAAAATAGGCGTAACTGGGAGTGGTTTAAAGAACGTCATCAGATGTGATGTCATAAGAGGGTGGTTACATGAAAGAATTTCGCAATGTCAGCAGAAATACTTGGCAGATATGCGCGCGCAGCAGCATGACGTGTAATTGACGTGCAACTAGGGGGTGAAGGGGACTTGACATTTAGCTCTATATGTGGCGACAGAAGTCTGGAGGGTCAAGTCAACCTAATCCCAAATCATATCTAACATCCTATGTTTAAAGAACTAAGTTATCCAAAAGAGAGGTCTCTTCGAGTAGAATCTTATTCTATACTGACTATACTGACTGTTAGTGCGTGTACAAGCGTCTAAGTGTCTATACTAGATGCGAGGGCGGAATCTTCCATAGTAATAGGGCTATGAATTACTTGCATGAAGACAGAGAAACCGGGCCTTTGCTCGGTAGCTGGCAGAATGTTTACTTAAACTACTAGACAGGAATGCATTGGGCAGGGATCGGAGCAGATAACTTCGAAGGTGAAATACAGTTTTTGGCAGGCAGCAGGCTGATGTCAGGCTTCGTGAGCCGCGCAGAGAATGAGACAAAGTTCATGGTCACAGATGCAGGCTCAGACTGGAGCTTTCAGAGGCAGAAGGCAAGAAGAGTTTGATGACAGAATCAGGGCCTACTTGCCTGGACTGTAAAATGGCATAAGTGAACCATATAAAGCCGGTGGCCTTTCATACTTAGGAATGGAATATCCGGCCTATTCATGGCGGATCTGACAGAGGACATGTTAACGGTGGACGCACATGTATTTGCGTCTTCATAACTGGAACTGGAGGGAACATACATGTACTTGTAACATGCACATAGAACCGTTGGGGTCCAAGATAGGGGACATAACTGACCAGAAAAATCCATATTTCCACAGGACCCATCCTCCAAATTAGATTCGCAATCAAAAACAAGAACCACGCTATACAGAGGAGACTAACCTTCCATAGGAGAAAACAAAGTTTTCTTGTAAAACCCTCACCCACAAGGGTTACCCCCCGGTGGCATGCTTCATCATCAGGTCCATCCTGTTTCCCTACGGAGGGGGGCTTGCTGCAACCTATGAGTTACGTGGGAGCACTTGAGTGATTATACAATTATAACGGAGCTAATATGAGGCATAGGAGTGGGGGGTTGGTGTGCTGGAGTGAAGTTTTAAAAATATCTGGCTAGTAGGTTTTTTTCTTTTTATTCTGACCTCTAGTCAGTATGATTAAAAGAAAGGGGGATTTAGGAAGGCAGTGTTTAATGTAACTAATTCCTGAAAGGTCAACATGTTTCTAGCCATACACCTATTGGCTTTTCATCAGGACCTAGGGAAATAAATTCTATTATGATATTAACTCCCTGGTACCACTCCCTATATTACACTGTGCATATATTTAATATATGCTATTAAAAGGTGTATATACTTATACCACCTATCTGGCGATCATTCACTGTGTTATTAATAATGTTTGGCTATTGTTTCATGGTTCCTCGGGGGTAGTGAAGCCTGCAGTCACACTCATGTCAAGGCTTCGACTCTGCCGTGTTACCTATTTAGGAATCATCGCCGGGGACTACAGGCTTCACTGGGACTGCTTATGTGACCCTTATCTTCAGAGGCTGCAAAATCAATGACAAGAACACAGGGGTGGCTTGTCCTTATGGACGATGATGCCCCACCTTCTATATTTTCTGCCCAGTTTTATTATACTCATAGTGAATTATTGTCTGTTGTTCACTATTCATGTAATAAACAATGGAGCAGCAGGAATGGGAATGGTGTCTTCAGTAGAAGCTTATATAAGAAAAATAAAATTCATGTTGTGTGCATGAGTGTGTGTAGGTGAGAACTGGCTTGTGTGAGAAACAGTGTGCATATATGTGAGCATGTCTATGTATATATGAGCATGTATGTGCGAGTGACAAGTTTTGAGTGAGATTGGGTGTCTGTAAATATGAGTCACAGTTAGAATAAGTGAATGAGAAAAAGTGACGACAAGTGAGAATGAATGAGTAAGGATGCGTGTGAGTGAAAATGAGTGTATGTGACTGTGAGTGATTGTAACTGGATTGGAGTGAGTGAGAATAAGTGAGAAACAGTGAGTAAGAATTTCTGAAAAATACAGTGTTAATGAGTGAGTGCAACAGAGAGTGAGAATGAATGAGTGAATGCAAGTGATGGAGAATAAATGAATAAGAGAATGCACAAGTGAGAATGAATGTGAGTGAGTTAATGTAAGTGAGCATGAGTGCGAGTGTGTTTTGTAGTGTGTGACTACAAGGTCATCCTCTTCGTACTCCTCCATGAGGTGCTCCCTAGTTTAGCTAAGTGTATGTGAATGGACTATGTGTGATAAAACCGTGCATGTTTTGGTGTTATCATTGTTCACTTTTTGCACAATCTTGTGCAGTGATTTACAAAATGTTCACCTAAACTCTTCCACATTAATGATTCCATTTAATAACAGTGGAACGCAAACCAGCCGATTCATGCATGCAGCATTAATTTTTACCTTTGATGGAACATCACTGTCACATGGAGGAGGATTTCCCCGAGGCATTGCCATGGCCCTCCCCTCGTAACATTGAACCAAAGAGGGACTTTGCCACCACAGGACCCTACGCCATTAATCACCCTCCTGCAGAGATGGAGGAGGTGGGGCTAGAGCCAAGGATATGGAAGACAGACTGCTACAGGGAGGCTGAAGAGAGGACGGAAGAAGACATGCGCTGTCACGGGAGCGTCAGACCCACACGCCCACTTAAGAAATCCAGAGGAACGCTGACCCAGGTCCATGCAGAACAGAAGCCGACTGCCTAAAGGGAGGAGAAACTATCCCACGCAGAGCACCCGAGGAGGGAGCGACCGACCAGTATGCTGTTCATGCCAGCCACCTTCCTGGAGGAGCGTGGCTCTTGCAGGTGCGTGTAAGGGTCCATGCTTGGGATGGAGGGAGGAAACCTCAAGAAGAACCACCATAATGGGCGGGTGCTTAAGCAGCCGCCCAGTAAATTTTGGATTTTGATTTTGTGCACCGCGTGATTAAACCACAATGTGTATAAGGCACACTAGATTTGTGTAACTCAGAGTTATCTGTGTGTTCTTGGGAGAAAGGAGTAAAGCGAGCCTGTTGAAACCCTGAGCACCAACCCCAAACTCACCAATTTCGGTGGCACTAGGGAAAGCTTGGCACAGAGAAAAGGGACATCACTATAAAAAGGAAAAGAAGGAGGACAAATTACTTTCCTGACATATTTTCATTTCCTCCAAGGGTACCAGCAGGAACGGCTCCAGATACCTGGCCAATGGAAAGGAGACAGAACGGAGGAAAAGAATATTACTTCACATACTGAATGACCTTTAATGTGAACTCTGTATGAAAATACTACAGTAAACCCACATTATAGTCAATAGCTCACTAAAGCAACCGTAGGCATTTCTGGAATTATATGAGGACCTGACATTTCATAAAGCCCATGCGGGACAATCACACTATTTCCAGAGGCATTATCCCCTAGGAGTTTATTTGTGTCAATTTCTGTTTGTCATTTGATTTATAATTTTTATTATTTATATGTTTCTGCAGAAACTCCAATAAGAAACGCTGAAGAAGTATTTCTACATTTATCCAGAATATACAAACAATTACCATTGGGTATTTCATGTAAATGAAGAATTAGAGAGAGAGTAGAAATTCTTGGTCCTGAAGAAATCCGCAGACATCGGACAGGTCCATTGGCTGAAACATGTCGACCCACAGATGTAGGAGTAATCATAACTCCTAGACATCACCTTTCTTTTAATCATCTCATCACCTCCTAAATAAATTAATAGGTAGTTCCTGACTGGGGGTGTCTGAGATTTGTATTCCTATTTGGATCCCAACCCCTCATTCATATGCTCTCCCTGGAAACTTACAAGTGAGCCAGCCCACTACTAGAATATTCTGTGGCGAGAAAGGGTAGCCGATGATGAAGCATGACACTGGGGGATGTGTTAGGCCATACTTTTCAAGTTTTAAATTGACTCTCAGAGTAATAGGGTTATTGACATTCTAGGATCCTTTAGGGAGTTAGCAAGAACAAAAAATGAACCTAAGGTCTCCTGTAAATGGACAAATAGTCCCCACGTTGACCAGACCTTGCCTCATTCACTTTGCTATGTTATGTAGTTAAGAGGGAGGATGCAAATGTAGACAGCCCAGTTTTCTCCTCTTGTTCCCCCTACCCCTACATGTGTGTGGTGTAATATTTTTAGCCTATTGACATATGAACTCAGCAAAGCCTGAAAAGACTGTTAATGGACATTTTTTATGATGAATACTGTGATATAGAATACAAGTACATTTTTTATTTTTCAAGACCTTTGTTTGAGTAACTTTAAGGAACATTCCCAATCTCTGAAATTGTTAAGGTTTGTTTTTGAGAGACTTTGAAGGAATTAAGTATTTCCGGATTTGTGTCACTCCCTTAAAGGGCCAGCCTTGTTAGGTATCTAAGTAATACTGGGAAATACAGGGGGTTCAAAGAATGGAAATATATGGGATTCCGGCCATTAAATAAAAGTGGGAAAGTGGGAGGTCAGGTAAGAGACACACACTCCCAGTAGTTATTTTGAGTTACTCATGCTTTAAAGGTAAAGGCTTAAATGTCTATTACACTTGTTTATAGACACATACGTTACTCATGCTTTAAAGGTCCACAAGATACAGTGGCTTGACCTAAAGTTATGTCTAGTGGGAAAGGTCCTACCAAACCCATCTTAAACCCCATAACTTTCTTTATTCTGATTCGCATACTGCAGATGTTGAAGAGAGTTGAACAGATGGGGCTGAAGTATCAAATCCAGTCTTTTAGGTTCTTACACCACATAGTGTTCCATTAGCTTCTCCTGAAATGTTTACGGGGTGTTATCCAAGTTTGCCACCTCTGTAAATCAATGCCAATTGCATTTTATATGCAAAACAAAAAGGCTTTCTGAATGACCAATCTCAAGTAAAAGTCAACCTTTCTTACCTCAGGGGGGTGTCAGGTTGCACAGTGGGTACACTAACCTGCTCAGACAAATCCAGCGGGGGCGATGCATAGATCCCTAAGCCCCTTTTGCACCACTCCACAGGGGGATGTCAAACACTCCACCCTGTACAGTTGTACACAGGGGATGGGGAAAAATAACCAGGAATAACAGAAAGAAAGCTTTGCTACCCTCTTCTTAGCTTACTTCCAGATTCAGGGCTGCTAGGAGTACGTGTATACTAGTGTATTCCCATCAGCTCCTCACAGCACGCTGTAGGTGAAACAACAAACAAACATTACTACATTAGGCACTCTGCCCCTCTACAATGCTAGCTGACCTCCCTCTTCCTTTCTTCAGTCTGAGGACTTACATGCGCTGCTGTGGGTATATCCTTAGTGTGACTGGCAGCTAAGAAGAGTAGGTAGGTCAATGGAGGAAAGCAAAGAAAAGTCAGCGCGGAAAACTCTCTCCCTGAGAGCTTGCGCAATATCCAAGAGCAAAACAAGCAACTGCGGGTAGCACGGAAAAACTCTCTCCCTGAGAGCTTGTGCAATATCCAAGAGCAAAACAAGCAACTGCGGGTAGCGCAGAAAATCTCTCCCTGAGGGCGTGTGCAATATCCAAGAACAAAACAAAAGTAGGTACGGTTGGTGTGATACATCTCACACATGCAGGCACGATGTTGGAAGAGCTCAGGGATACAGTTCAGAGCCTAGGTACACTCTGTGCAGGGTAGAAGCACTGCCCAAAGATTGTCTCTCCCCTAGAAGGCTGAACCAGGTCAGGGGATAACCGCTAGCGAGTGCGAACAGAGAGGAAGCACTCCTCTCGAACACACCCCAGTGGCGAAAGTCTCGAACACTACTTGGTCCAAAGGCACACAAACGGGACCACGGGTTACTCGGAAAGGGTACCGAGCACCCGATTCCTACCGCACACGCATGGGACCCTGAGCAGTTCAGTGAAGGTCCGACAGCATTTGCGTGCGGGAGAGTAGCAGGGAATTGTCGGCCGCTTCCGAGTGTCTGTGGGTGAAACGTGGCCAGAAACGAGCCTTACCAGGCTTCTGCTGCAACCTCCTCGCTACGAGTCGAGTGCAGCCTCCAGTAACAGCTCCAACGCAGAATCCGGCATTCAGGAATGAAATCATGTGACCAGCACCGGCTCTCCCTAAAGGTAGGCTATATCTAGCAGCCCAGCCGCCAGGGAAGAACCGGTTGCCTGCCAGATGCATGCTGGGTGGTGTAGTTCCCCTACCTACCCGCATGCATGCGCCTGGGTGGGATCGTGACAGAGGGACTGCAGCTACATGGTCGATTCTACCAGTGGAAAGAGATGATTCTATATTATATCATTATCCAGATTTTAGACCGAGTTGAAAAAGTTGTTTGATATGTATACATTTATGTAACCCATAGATTCTGAGCTTTTGAATTTGAAATAGGGAAATAAGGATCTTATCAATTACTTGACCACCTTTAATAGACTGGTAGCTGAATCAAGTTCGCCTGAGCTGCGGCCAGTCCATTGAGGCTGAGGGCCCACCCCCTCACCTTTTGCCCCTAAGAACTGTGTTAGACTTGGCATCTTTTGGTGTGTTTTCCCCTGTCTTTTTACTTTCTGACCTCCCAGTTTTGACTCTGTTTTTGCTAGTTTAGTGTCTTTGTGCACTACCTCACTGCTGTTCAGTGTTAAAGTTCAAGTGCTCCTGTCATAAATTGTTATTATGGATTGGTCTTTCCATGATTGGCATATTTGGTTTACTGGTAAGCCCCTAGTAAAGTGCACTGAGTGTGCCAGGGCCTGTAAATCAAATGCTACTAGTGGGCCTGCAGCACTGATTGTGCCACCCACATGAGTAGCCCTGAAAAGGTATCTCAGATCTGCCACTGCAGGGTCTGTGCACAGTTTGTAGCTGCCATGTTGACCTGGCAAGTGCACCCACTTGCCAGGCCTAATCTTCCCTTTTCTTACACATAAGTCACCCCTAAGGTAGGCCCAAGGTACCCCTGTGGGCAGGGTGCTGTGTATGTTAAAGGTAGGACCTGTATTGGTGTGTGTGGCATGTCCTGGTGGTGAATTACAGTGTATTTCATTTTTCACCACTGCAAGGCTATCTGTTCCATAGTAAAAAGATTCTACCACTTACAATATATCCTTCCTGGTCTAGAAGTCGTATAACGATGGTGGTTGTCCAAGAGTTGTCCTGGGAAAACCTATGTGTTTTTTGATACCCCTCACACACCAAATTTTCATTCGGTGTCATGCTTCACCATGGGGCTCTTCCCGTCCCTCTACGGGGCAGGGCGTGCTGCGACCTACGGAGACGCCGGTGTCAGGACCTAGCAGCCGGTTGCGCACTGATTGCCTACACTCGGGTGAACTAGGAAGTAACCCGATCCGAGAAACTACATTTCCCGGCAACCATAGCGAGAGCCACGCCCCACGTGACTTGGAAGCAGCGCTGGAGACCGGTTATAGGGCAGCTGGATGATCAGGCGCTGCCGATTATCCTGGCGGATTCCCGTAGCAGCGTTTCAGAGGATCTCAGGAGCAGAGGTAGTAAGAGTGCGTCTGGCACCTTTTGGACCGTGTTCCTCGCATTCCTGGAGGTCCATGTATCATTCCACCCAGGCGCACCCAGTCACTCCTCTGTTGGTGGAGTTAGTGCATTCGGCGCTCTCTTGCAGAGGAGTGCACTTGCGCCCTTGATAACATTCTGTTTCCTCCTCGCTCCTCTGTTGGTGGAGACAGCGCGTTCTGCCGCGGTCCCATGCAGAGGAGCGCCTGGCGTTTCTCTGGGGCTTAGTCGCCCTGATACTCCCTGTTGGAGAGACCAATTTTCTGCTGTGGTCTCATGCGGGGAGTTAGTGGTATTGTACTTTTGACCCTAATCATTAAACTTCTTAAGCAGTTCAGACTACTGTGGCTGCATACGCAGTGACCCTGTGCTACTGATATTATTTGCAGAACATTGTTGGCTGTTAAATCAAAAGGGAAATACCTCAGTGATGTGAATTACTAAGCATGATGCTTACTATTAACTAAGGGTTGTGGATTTTGCTCTTGTCCAGACAGTAACTTGAGGACAGAAAACGAAAGTCGCTTGAGGTATTGTGGTACCTAAACAAACGAAGTCGGCTCTGAGTTAGGCATAGTACAAGATAGAGATTGTACTTTGGCCTTTCATTATTTCTTCACGTTTGTTTGTTCTTTCTATTTCATTTCCTAGGAGAGAGAGACATAAGAGGGTGTGCAGGAAGTTACTGTGTTGCACACCAGAAAATTCTGCATGTACCCTTGGGGGGAAAGTCTCCTCTCTCATTTAACAGTGTGACATTTATTATATTGGTATAAGAACTGTCTGCAATGTTTATTCTCTTTTCCTAATAGTTTCATTCTGGAAACTTGCAACCACCCTCTTCTCTCTTCTGGTATCGCTCCATCACTCTTTTCATTTATTGTGTTACAGTAGATAACAGTTGTTTCTGTAGCAAAGCTTCACCTAACTGTGTTATCAGAATAGCGAGCTGGGTATTTACGGTGTGTTTACTGTGTCATCCTCAGGTCTCCCTCCATGCTGTCCCTACCCTTTCCTTCCCTCGCTTGACTATCTCACTAGTCCGTGTGCAATTATATTACGGACTTGGGGCAGTCGAGAGGTGGGCCCCTTTGAGCATCGGTTGTAAATGCAACAATATCTCAGCAGGATATACTGAAATTATTTAAGAGGTATGTACAAGACATTACAAGGAAAAAAGAGAGGAAACTCAAAGTTATTTTTTCAGAAGCGCCAATTGGCGTCATATATTATAAATAGATCAGCAGAGCACAACAAGGTATAAAATACTCTGGCAACCCTCGTGAAAAAAGTGTACAAAGTGCTCGTGTAAGTGAAATAACGGCGCTAGTGACAACGTGGAAAAAACATCAACAGCCGGCGCAGGGAGGCAATTTGTGCAATACAAGGTTCAATTAACAATTTTCTGAATAGTGAGATTGGTAATTTCTCTTTTTCAAATGAACCAAGTTCGTGTGCGCCAAGAGTGTTTAGGCTGATGGGTAATGGTCAACGGCGTTTCGATCCTGCCAATTTGAGGATCATCATCAGGACCTGGGTTGCTTACTTTGGGAGTGCTCTGAAAAGGAAGAATTAACGAATCAGAGCGGTGGTCACGAGATGTAAAAGGTGGGAGGGGAAAAGGGGAAGAGGGGAGGTGGGGGTAATTTGGGGAAAAGAGCGTGGGTAAATAATGCCAGGAGAGATGAGGCGAGTGAGGAAAGGAGGGCGGGGGTATTTAAGGGAACGAGCGTCGGCATAAAATGCCAGGAGGGATGAGGCTAGTGAGGAAAGCGGGGGTGGAAAAAGAAAAAAGAAAAAGGGGAAGGGGGGTGGGGTAGAAGGGAGAACAGGGGAAGAGGAAGGAAACAAGGCAGAAAAAGGAAAAAGATGCAAGGAAAAATGAACGGGTAGGGGCTGGGAGCCTACCTTGTGCCAGGGGAGAGGGCTAGTTGTACCTCAACCAGTGAATGGTGGGGTACAGAGTGCGGGGAGGAAAAATTCCTCGTGAAGCTGTGAAGATAGAAAAGTGCGAGAGATTAGGGAGAGAACGTGCCATTATTGAGGGAATGCCGGCGGCACTGAACGGTAGACTCACCGAGGTAATTAGAACTTCGCAGGAAAAAGCAACCGATGTGGGGCGAAGATCAGGCGGCGGCCTAAGAGAGGGACATAACGTTACCGGCTGTATGGAGGGGATAGGACTGGGAATGGTAAATTAACTATTAGAAGCATACCTGAGGCTGAGTGGAACAGCAGTCGAGGTTCTGGTCGCGTGTGCGAGTCAGCGATCCCAAGTCAGACCGGAGTGAATCCAGCGCGGGAGTAAGGATTAGAGGAGCCAAATACATGTGCACCATCTAGGTCGATTAGTGACAATGAGACGAGCAACGGAGCTGCCTAAATGAAGACAGACTGGGCGTAACGCGGAGCCGTCGTTAATTGGCCAGCGCTGCCGGAGGGCGGGGAATGAGTCAGCGTTCAGGTAACTAATGGGATAGGGAAGCAGTCCGGTTGCTATGGACGCTAGGGGGACGGGAAAGGGAAAGAAAGGGAAGAGTTGGTGAGAGGAAGCTGGAGAGTGAGCCAGCAAGAAGAAGGGAAAGGGACAGGGGGTAAAATAGACCAATCAACCGCCACAGTAATGCAAACAAGAATGCAAAAATATTGGAGAGAAAACAGCAAGATAAAAATATTATTATGCAATACCAATCAGAGTCAGAAGGCAAGAGATAACAAGGGGTCAGTGGGGCATCGAACCCTAGATCAAGGAGGGGTGAGAGGTAGTAATTCAGGTAGTGTAATGAATGGTGCCATTCCACTCATCAATGGTGTTCAAGCCATGGTGTACAGAGTTACAAACAGTTATCCATTTGCATTCACTTTTGTCAAGGAGAGCTTGGAGGTTGCCACCTCTGGGTGGGAGGCGGGGCTGTTCAATAACTTGCCATTTCATGTCCAGTGCATCATGATTTTGTTCCAGGTAGTGTGAGACCAACGGTGCTGTAATGATTTTACAGTTGATTCTGCTCTTGTGTTGGATGATCCTTTTCTTAATCATCTGAGTTGTTTGTCCAATATAGACTAGATGACAAGGGCATTCGATGGCATAGATCACATTTTGTGAGCGGCAGTTGGTGAAAGTGTTCAGGGTATGTGATTGGTTGTTGAATTTAAACTCTTTGGTGTTGGTTGTTAAATCACAGACACTGCAAGATTGACATTTGTAGTGGCCGAGTATGGGTGGTAGACCCCAGCTCGAGGTAATGGTATTGGTTGTGGTCGATTTATTTGGCCAGGTGATGGCATGGACAAGATGGTTCGATAAATTATTACCGCGTTTATATGAGAAAAGAGGCGGTTCTTGGAAAGATTTGTTAGTCCGTAGCAATGTCCAATTGCGAGTAATAATCTTCTTGACCTGATTACTACTTGGGCTGAACTGAGAGACAAAAGGAATCCTGGAATTGGTTTTCTTAGATTGAGGTGTAAGTAGAAGGTCGCGGTGGCAGTACCATGCCCTCTTGCGTGCCCGTGAGACCAATTTACGTGGGTAGCCCCTGTTAGTCAGTTTATTGCATAAGACCTCCGATTCCCTGAAGTAGTCTCTACGCCACTTACAATTCCTTCGAATCCGAAGGAATTGTCCGTAGGGTAGCCCATCTTTGAGCCCACGTGGATGGTAGCTCGAGTAATGGAGCAGTGTGTTTCTTTCGGTGGGCTTTCGGTATAGTGATGTTCCAATCTGGCCGTCCTCTGCGTGTATGGTTAGATCTAAAAAAGGTAAATCATTGGTGGTTTGTTCACATGTGAATTTAAGGTGGGTTTGTGAATTATTCAACCAATCGACAAAGGAGGATAAGGTAGCGGCACATCCTTTCCAGAGTAGCAAGACGTCGTCGATGTATCTGCGCCATAAGGTAATTTGATGTCTAAAAGGGTTGATGGGCGAGAGTATCAGTGAAGTTTCAAGTCTGTGCACAAAGAGAATGGCAAAATTCGGGGCAAAACATGCTCCCATCGAAACACCTTTGATCTGTAGATAGAAGTCGTCTTTGTACAAGAAATAATTATTTTCTAGGGCAATGTGTAGTAAGTCCATCACAAAATCCGTGGGAATGCGGTTGGGTTTGGGTCTGGTTTCTAGCAGTTCAAAGATGGCTGAAAGTCCTTCTTCGTGTGGAATGTTAGTATATAGCGACTCTATATCAAGCCCAGCCATCAATTCTGTCTCTATATCAAAAGGCCTGTCTTCTATGGTCTTGATTAGATCCATGCTGTCTCGTATAAAGGTGTCGGTGAATGGAACAAAGTCTTTGATGACAGAGTCTATGTATTTGCCCAAAGGTTCAAGGGCGGAGCCACAGCCAGAGACGATTGGTCTTCCTGGAGGATTTTGAAGGTCCTTGTGGATCTTAGGCAAGACGTAGATCACTGGTGTACGAGGATGGGCATTGTTTAGGAAAGAAAATTCTTTGGAGGAGATAATATTGTTGGTTTGAGCTTGTTTCGTAAGGTGATAAATCTTTTTCTTTAAGTCAGGTAGAGGATCACCAGGAAGCTTCCGATAATGGGCCACATTGGAGAGTTGTCTCATGATTTCCAAGTCGTATTTCTCATTGTCCATGATGACAATTCCGCCTCCCTTGTCGGCCGGTTTGATGGTGAGTTCAGATCTATTTTTCAGGGTAAGTAAAGCCTGTTTCTCAACCAGCGGGAGATTGTAAGGAACATATTCAAACTTTTTTTGTACATCTGCGATCTCATGGAGAACCAATCGTTCAAAGGACAGTATTTCTGGAGGCATGGTGTGTGAGGGAGGATGGAACGTAGAGGGAGGATGAAAGCGTGGGGCATCAATGTAGCCAGGATTCGGTCTGTCTGCAAAAAAATGTCGTAGTCTGATTCGTCTGAAGAATTGTAGTAAGTGTGCATGTAGATCAATAAAGTTACTACGTTCTGTAGGTACAAAGCTCAAGCCTCTACTGAGCAAATTGGTTTCTTCCTCCGATAAGATGTGTTTCGAAAGATTGAATATTGGGATCACCTCGTGGTTGGTGTTGGAAAGGTGATCAATGGGTTCCGCGGCGTCTTCAGGTACGTGCATGGTGTCGTTTTGGGTGGTTATTGTTGAGGACCCCAGCGGTAAAACTTGTTTCTTGTTTGCCTTTCGCCGGAGTATTGGTTTTGGTAGTTGTTCCGTGCCCGTCGACGGTTCTGGCCGCGTCCGCGGCCTTGTTCTAAAAAACCGGGTTGCAACAGGGATGGAAGTATGTGTTGGTTCCTCGAGGTGCTAGGCTCTTCGTTATGTTCCGAATCCTCTATTGAAGTGTTGGAAGAGTCTGAGAAGGTAATGCGCTGGTTGTTTCTGAATCTCCCCCAATTACGTGTTCTTGGCGGGTTGTAGGGGGTATTGTAGAATTCGTCTTTCAGGTATGGATAGGTTTTGTCTATACTGTAGAATTTTATGTCCTTTTGTATTTTAGTAACTTTTTTGTTAAGTTCAAAGGTATTGAAGGTGGTGATCGTAGAGTTGATTTTCTCCAAGAGATTTTTCGCTTCAGTTATGGAATTGTCTTCCAGAATAAGTTTTTCGATTTCAGCAATTTCTTCTAGTTCTTTTTGGCTGTGTTCTATAGCTGTATCTATACCTAGAACCATCCAATGCCGAGAACACGTAGTGGCCAAATGACTGAAACCAGTGCGAAATTTTGGGTCCTGGGTGAAAATAGCTGGGACGTTACGTATTTGAAGACCCAGTGGAATAATCCCTGCCTTGAGGTACTCTGTGAGCATCCGGGCATGAAGGGTAGTGCGAATCTGTTTCTTCTTGAGTTTTTCAAGTCTGTCTAGCAAAATCTTGGAGGAATTGGGTGTGGGGGTGGTCGTAGAGGTGGAGGGACCAGAATTAGAGAGGAGAGAAGGACCGCTCAAGATACGTTGAATGTAATCCTCAGTGTAATTCGGGGCCTCTCTAGACATATTCAATCAGGAAAGAAATACTGAAAGAATCAACTAGAACTAGTTGGAGATGAGGGTCAAGGGACCTACTCTCGCAGCTGTGCAGCTGCTCACAATGTAGAATAATCACAGGAGTTATACCCATAGACCCAACTGAGATTGGGTAAATACTTGTAAATGCAACAATATCTCAGCAGGATATACTGAAATTATTTAAGAGGTATGTACAAGACATTACAAGGAAAAAAGAGAGGAAACTCAAAGTTATTTTTTCAGAAGCGCCAATTGGCGTCATATATTATAAATAGATCAGCAGAGCACAACAAGGTATAAAATACTCTGGCAACCCTCGTGAAAAAAGTGTACAAAGTGCTCGTGTAAGTGAAATAACGGCGCTAGTGACAACGTGGAAAAAACATCAACAGCCGGCGCAGGGAGGCAATTTTTGCAATACAAGGTTAAATTTACAATTTTCTGAATAGTGAGATTGGTAATTTCTCTTTTTCAAATGAACCAAGTTCGTGTGCGCCAAGAGTGTTTAGGCTGATGGGTAATGGTCAACGGCGTTTCGATCCTGCCAATTTGAGGATCATCATCAGGACCTGGGTTGCTTACTTTGGGAGTGCTCTGAAAAGGAAGAATTAACGAATCAGAGCGGTGGTCACGAGATGTAAAAGGTGGGAGGGGAAAAGGGGAAGAGGGGAGGTGGGGGTAATTTGGGGAAAAGAGCGTGGGTAAATAATGCCAGGAGAGATGAGGCGAGTGAGGAAAGGAGGGCGGGGGTATTTAAGGGAACGAGCGTGGGCATAAAATGCCAGGAGGGATGAGGCTAGTGAGGAAAGCGGGGGTGGAAAAAGAAAAAGGGGAAGGGGGGTGGGGTAGAAGGGAGAACAGGGGAAGAGGAAGGAAACAAGGCAGAAAAAGGAAAAAGATGCAAGGAAAAATGAACGGGTAGGGGCTGGGAGCCTACCTTGTGCCAGGGGAGAGGGCTAGTTGTACCTCAACCAGTGAATGGTGGGGTACAGAGTGCGGGGAGGAAAAATTCCTCGTGAAGCTGTGAAGATAGAAAAGTGCGAGAGATTAGGGAGAGAACGTGCCATTATTGAGGGAATGCCGGCGGCACTGAACGGTAGACTCACCGAGGTAATTAGAACTTCGCAGGAAAAAGCAACCGATGTGGGGCGAAGATCAGGCGGCGGCCTAAGAGAGGGACATAACGTTACCGGCTGTATGGAGGGGATAGGACTGGGAATGGTAAATTAACTATTAGAAGCATACCTGAGGCTGAGTGGAACAGCAGTCGAGGTTCTGGTCGCGTGTGCGAGTCAGCGATCCCAAGTCAGACCGGAGTGAATCCAGCGCGGGAGTAAGGATTAGAGGAGCCAAATACATGTGCACCATCTAGGTCGATTAGTGACAATGAGACGAGCAACGGAGCTGCCTAAATGAAGACAGACTGGGCGTAACGCGGAGCCGTCGTTAATTGGCCAGCGCTGCCGGAGGGCGGGGAATGAGTCAGCGTTCAGGTAACTAATGGGATAGGGAAGCAGTCCGGTTGCTATGGACGCTAGGGGGACGGGAAAGGGAAAGAAAGGGAAGAGTTGGTGAGAGGAAGCTGGAGAGTGAGCCAGCAAGAAGAAGGGAAAGGGACAGGGGGTAAAATAGACCAATCAACCGCCACAGTAATGCAAACAAGAATGCAAAAATATTGGAGAGAAAACAGCAAGATAAAAATATTATTATGCAATACCAATCAGAGTCAGAAGGCAAGAGATAACAAGGGGTCAGTGGGGCATCGAACCCTAGATCAAGGAGGGGTGAGAGGTAGTAATTCAGGTAGTGTAATGAATGGTGCCATTCCACTCATCAATGGTGTTCAAGCCATGGTGTACAGAGTTACAAACAGTTATCCATTTGCATTCACTTTTGTACACCAGTGATCTACGTCTTGCCTAAGATCCACAAGGACCTTCAAAATCCTCCAGGAAGACCAATCGTCTCTGGCTGTGGCTCCGCCCTTGAACCTTTGGGCAAATACATAGACTCTGTCATCAAAGACTTTGTTCCATTCACCGACACCTTTATACGAGACAGCATGGATCTAATCAAGACCATAGAAGACAGGCCTTTTGATATAGAGACAGAATTGATGGCTGGGCTTGATATAGAGTCGCTATATACTAACATTCCACACGAAGAAGGACTTTCAGCCATCTTTGAACTGCTAGAAACCAGACCCAAACCCAACCGCATTCCCACGGATTTTGTGATGGACTTACTACACATTGCCCTAGAAAATAATTATTTCTTGTACAAAGACGACTTCTATCTACAGATCAAAGGTGTTTCGATGGGAGCATGTTTTGCCCCGAATTTTGCCATTCTCTTTGTGCACAGACTTGAAACTTCACTGATACTCTCGCCCATCAACCCTTTTAGACATCAAATTACCTTATGGCGCAGATACATCGACGACGTCTTGCTACTCTGGAAAGGATGTGCCGCTACCTTATCCTCCTTTGTCGATTGGTTGAATAATTCACAAACCCACCTTAAATTCACATGTGAACAAACCACCAATGATTTACCTTTTTTAGATCTAACCATACACGCAGAGGACGGCCAGATTGGAACATCACTATACCGAAAGCCCACCGAAAGAAACACACTGCTCCATTACTCGAGCTACAATCCACGTGGGCTCAAAGATGGGCTACCCTACGGACAATTCCTTCGGATTCGAAGGAATTGTAAGTGGCGTAGAGACTACTTCAGGGAATCGGAGGTCTTATGCAATAAACTGACTAACAGGGGCTACCCACGTAAATTGGTCTCACGGGCACGCAAGAGGGCATGGTACTGCCACCGCGACCTTCTACTTACACCTCAATCTAAGAAAACCAATTCCAGGATTCCTTTTGTCTCTCAGTTCAGCCCAAGTAGTAATCAGGTCAAGAAGATTATTACTCGCAATTGGACATTGCTACGGACTAACAAATCTTTCCAAGAACCGCCTCTTTTCTCATATAAACGCGGTAATAATTTATCGAACCATCTTGTCCATGCCATCACCTGGCCAAATAAATCGACCACAACCAATACCATTACCTCGAGCTGGGGTCTACCACCCATACTCGGCCACTACAAATGTCAATCTTGCAGTGTCTGTGATTTAACAACCAACACCAAAGAGTTTAAATTCAACAACCAATCACATACCCTGAACACTTTCACCAACTGCCGCTCACAAAATGTGATCTATGCCATCGAATGCCCTTGTCATCTAGTCTATATTGGACAAACAACTCAGATGATTAAGAAAAGGATCATCCAACACAAGAGCAGAATCAACTGTAAAATCATTACAGCACCGTTGGTCTCACACTACCTGGAACAAAATCATGATGCACTGGACATGAAATGGCAAGTTATTGAACAGCCCCGCCTCCCACCCAGAGGTGGCAACCTCCAAGCTCTCCTTGACAAAAGTGAATGCAAATGGATAACTGTTTGTAACTCTGTACACCATGGCTTGAACACCATTGATGAGTGGAATGGCACCATTCATTACACTACCTGAATTACTACCTCTCACCCCTCCTTGATCTAGGGTTCGATGCCCCACTGACCCCTTGTTATCTCTTGCCTTCTGACTCTGATTGGTATTGCATAATAATATTTTTATCTTGCTGTTTTCTCTCCAATATTTTTGCATTCTTGTTTGCATTACTGTGGCGGTTGATTGGTCTATTTTACCCCCTGTCCCTTTCCCTTCTTCTTGCTGGCTCACTCTCCAGCTTCCTCTCACCAACTCTTCCCTTTCTTTCCCTTTCCCGTCCCCCTAGCGTCCATAGCAACCGGACTGCTTCCCTATCCCATTAGTTACCTGAACGCTGACTCATTCCCCGCCCTCCGGCAGCGCTGGCCAATTAACGACGGCTCCGCGTTACGCCCAGTCTGTCTTCATTTAGGCAGCTCCGTTGCTCGTCTCATTGTCACTAATCGACCTAGATGGTGCACATGTATTTGGCTCCTCTAATCCTTACTCCCGCGCTGGATTCACTCCGGTCTGACTTGGGATCGCTGACTCGCACACGCGACCAGAACCTCGACTGCTGTTCCACTCAGCCTCAGGTATGCTTCTAATAGTTAATTTACCATTCCCAGTCCTATCCCCTCCATACAGCCGGTAACGTTATGTCCCTCTCTTAGGCCGCCGCCTGATCTTCGCCCCACATCGGTTGCTTTTTCCTGCGAAGTTCTAATTACCTCGGTGAGTCTACCGTTCAGTGCCGCCGGCATTCCCTCAATAATGGCACGTTCTCTCCCTAATCTCTCGCACTTTTCTATCTTCACAGCTTCACGAGGAATTTTTCCTCCCCGCACTCTGTACCCCACCATTCACTGGTTGAGGTACAACTAGCCCTCTCCCCTGGCACAAGGTAGGCTCCCAGCCCCTACCCGTTCATTTTTCCTTGCATCTTTTTCCTTTTTCTGCCTTGTTTCCTTCCTCTTCCCCTGTTCTCCCTTCTACCCCACCCCCCTTCCCCTTTTTCTTTTTCCACCCCCGCTTTCCTCACTAGCCTCATCCCTCCTGGCATTTTATGCCGACGCTCGTTCCCTTAAATACCCCCGCCCTCCTTTCCTCACTCGCCTCATCTCTCCTGGCATTATTTACCCACGCTCTTTTCCCCAAATTACCCCCACCTCCCCTCTTCCCCTTTTCCCCTCCCACCTTTTACATCTCGTGACCACCGCTCTGATTCGTTAATTCTTCCTTTTCAGAGCACTCCCAAAGTAAGCAACCCAGGTCCTGATGATGATCCTCAAATTGGCAGGATCGAAACGCCGTTGACCATTACCCATCAGCCTAAACACTCTTGGCGCACACGAACTTGGTTCATTTGAAAAAGAGAAATTACCAATCTCACTATTCAGAAAATTGTTAATTGAACCTTGTATTGCACAAATTGCCTCCCTGCGCCGGCTGTTGATGTTTTTTCCACGTTGTCACTAGCGCCGTTATTTCACTTACACGAGCACTTTGTACACTTTTTTCACGAGGGTTGCCAGAGTATTTTATACCTTGTTGTGCTCTGCTGATCTATTTATAATATATGACGCCAATTGGCGCTTCTGAAAAAATAACTTTGAGTTTCCTCTCTTTTTTCCTTGTAATGTCTTGTACATACCTCTTAAATAATTTCAGTATATCCTGCTGAGATATTGTTGCATTTACAAGTATTTACCCAATCTCAGTTGGGTCTATGGGTATAACTCCTGTGATTATTCTACCTTTGAGCATCAGCACAATCCTGAGGATTCTGGAAGGTGGAACCTGACAGTGGGAGCACTTAATTAAGTGAAAGACTATGTGTAGTGCAAAGGTGGGAGTGGTAGGGTCAAAGGAGATAGTGGTGCAGATTAAAAGTTACCTGGCTAGTGGAAAAAATTAATGTTATTGCCTTCCCTAGCTGGTAGCATTAAAAATGGGGAGACGGAGGGGGTATACTTTTATGAGATACCTCCTACTTGGTCAACATGTTTCAAAGCCGTCCTCTTGTCTTTCTCTTCGGGACCATGCGTGATCCCTACTCCACTCACACATTAAATCATGTGAAATTTGTGTGCCTCATAATATTTAGCCAGAGTACATGCTAATTAAATAAGCATGCAAACCATACCTAATCGGTATCTATTGCAACATTACTTTTAGGAAATCATAGCCCCATGAGCTGTCACGGAAGGGGAGGGTGCCTGTAGTCAAACAGCCGTCAAAGCTGCACACTCTCCCTGACAGAGCCACGAGAAGGTATTGTCAGGGAGAGAAGTCTCACTGACCCCATCCCACTCTGTGATGACGTTGGGGCTTGATTGACTGACCTTAGGAAGCCAATGAGGGAAGGCAGCAGTCCCAAGCCTCCTGGGACCTCCAAGGCAGAGCTGCAGGTAAAAGTGATTTTTTTAAAGTTAATGTTTGGTGCATACGTGCGCGTATGTAGGAATATTGGGTAATGTTTGTTGTGAATGGATGTGTGTGTGCATTTGTGTGAATACATGGCTGTGAGTGTGTGTGTGTGTCATCTGCCCCCTCCCTCCTAAAATTACCGCCAGCCACTGGTTCGCCTAAAGAAAAGAGAGCTTCTCTGTTTTATAGAGGGTTGCGAGATGACTTTTTTTTGATAAACACATTTTTTTATTTTCATATAGGCATCAAGATCAAAAACGACATACAGCAGTTTGAGCAATTTGGCATCAACCAGACAATCATTAAAAATCAACAGCACGAGTATTCTCTCCCACCCCCCCTTCCGTTCCCGCCCTACGCATACCCTCCCCTATACAAAGCCCCCAAGCCATTTCCCCCATATTTTAAGAAACTTTCTGGGGCAATCCCGTGCAGCGCACAGTGTCCGTTCCTGTGCAGCGCACCAGTCCACCCCTCTCCGCCATTGGTCTCCTCTGGGTGGGTCAATCTGCTTCCAGGCGGCCGCGATATCCCTCTTGGCCACCACCAGGGCCGTGGTTAGGAAATATTGCTCGTTACGGGAGCCATCCAGCCCATCCGTTATTCCCAACAGCGCTAACCGAGGGTCATGGGGGACCTCCCACCCCAGCACTTCAGTTAATTCAGTTTCAATCTCCCCCCAGAAGCTTTCCAGGCTAGGGCAAGACCAGACCATATGAAAGAAATCTGCCGGTTCCACCCCGCACCGAGCGCACGAGGCCCCTTGGCACAGGCCTGCTCGAAACAAACGTTCCGGGGTCAGGTATGCAGTGTGAAGATAATAAAGCTGGATAAGCCGCAATCGAGCCAATGCGGTGATCGTCCTGGGCGCCATAAGGGCATCCCTCCAATCATTGTCGTCCAGAGGACCCACCCAGGCCTCCCACCGCTGCTTCAGCCCACTCCAATCAATTGGGGTATTATTAACCAGGGATCGATAAATACGGGATATGCCCCCCTCCCAAGACATCCCAGCATCACCTGAGCTTCAGGCGGGCTATGGTTGGGGAGTTTGGAGTCTAGGGGGACGTGAGATTGGTGCGCATGGCGCAGCTGGAGATACCTATAGAATTGCGAGGGATGTAAAGAAAACCGACTCCGGAGCTCTTGAAAGGAGCACATGTGGCTTCCCCGCCAGACGCCACCCAGGCAGGAGATCCCCAGGAGGTCCCAGTTGCGAAAGCCGCGGAGCCCCAATACCTCGCGCATCCAAGTGCCATGCCATAGCGGTGTAACCCGGGTGAGCACCTTCGACCAGCGGGTGTGCCGTAGGGCCGCTCGCCACGCCAGAAAGGGGGCCCGCACGACCTCCGGAAGCGATCGAGGGACCGTCGCTCCATAGAGCATATTCTGAATAGAAGAGAATCCGGTGATCTGCACCTCCAGTCTATAAGCCGGATCATCCCACCCACCCGAAAACCAGTCGTGGACCACCAGCAGCTGCGTAGCGAGGTAGTACAGGTTAAGATTAGTCATGCTCAGGCCGCCGTCATAGGAAGGAACTCGACAGCGGTCTAAAGCCAGCCGGGACCTACCTCCACCCCAAAGAAATTTAGTCGCGTTCTTGTCCAGGTCTCGAAACCAAGAGCGGGGGAAGGAGCAGGGCGTGTTTTGGAGCATGTATAGAAATCGAGGGAGGATCATCATCTTATAAAGAGCAATCCTTCCCAACGGGTACAACGGGAGTTGTGGAAATTTAGCTTGCAAACTGAACATTATCTGCGCCATCTTGCCTCTCCCCAGCGCCACGCACAGCGAATGCACGGCCGCCATTTTAAGCACCCCACTCTCTCCCCGCTCATTCTCGATCGCCAGCGCTTTCCCCTGGCGCTGCGAGCATCCCCCGCGCGCCGGCCACCCCCGCTCTCTCATACACGGGCCATAAACCCTCTCATTCAGCGCGACCCTGCCATGGGACCACATCCCACACCTGACCGACATCCCATACATGGTCATACCCCTCTTTGATAAACCCCCTTCCTCTGCGCCCCATTGTCCGACCCGATCCCAGGCCATCACCTAGCCCTGCGGATGCAGTTTATTGCCCCTACTGTAAGGGAAACACCCCACATCAAAGGGATTACAGTAGATCAAAGCCCCTACCCCCTGAGACCCGACCGGTTGCACACACCCCCGGGAATTGGCGGAAAACCCTGCTGCGCGATAGCCCTCTCCTACTGCGGGTGAGGTGGGAACTTCTACTGTAGCTATGTGTGGGATCGGATCTGAGCCGGGGCTTCAGGGGATGTTCTCTCATGCATCAAGGGAATCTCAAGAATGTACTATGTGTAATAAAGCAATAAACCTGTGTATAAGAGACCAGGTCTCAGAGATGCAGTTAGAGCACCTCGTGACGATACCTTGCTGTCTGATCTGATGTGTTCTGCTCCGACGGAATAAAACTTTGTTTCCTGCCTTCCAGTCTCCGGCGCCTGCCTCTTTCATTGGTAAATTATCGAGTGGTATGAGAGGCGATTACCGCCGGGCAAATACTTGAAAGGTTATCGATTGAAACTGCCTCTACCATTTAACAATTGGCGTCCCAAGCGTGGGGCCCATCAGCGACACGTGGATCCAGTGGGAGAGGTCCCGACGACAGAGTGAACGACTGCAACGATCGGGAGAGCTCCTGCCCAATAGACCCTCGTCTGGCAGCCGATCATCCGAACTTCACTGGTTCCGAGCAGACCTCTCTCGAGTGATCTACGGTCCTGACTGGGAACCATCAGGAGTGCCGCGGCAAATACGGAGAGTAGAGGACGATCGGGCGCTGGAGGTGGAAGACGAGAAACTGTCCACGCGGTCCGGGTAAGGTCGTGATACACGACAAATTGCGAAATAATTGATTGATTGTTTGAAGCTTTGGAATACTAGTATTGCTCATTGATTGTGCTCATTGATTGTTCTCTTTGAGATATTCGCTGTCTACAAACGGGGAGGAGTAGAAATACTCTCTCTCTCTCTCCCTTTGCAGATAGTGAAGGGTAGGTAACGCAGACTTTTGTCCCCGTTGAAACCCGTCGTGCCTATCTTTATCTCCCCACTGATTGATTGTCCGAACATTGATTGTTTTGAAGAATAGTGCTCTTTGAGATATTCTCTGTTTGCAAATAACGTAGAATAGAAATATTCTGTCTAGTCTTTGCAAATAGTGAAGGGTAGGTAACGCAGACTTTTGTCCCCGTTGAAACCCGTCGTGCCTATCTTTATCTCCCCATTGATTGATTGATTGATTGTCCGAACACTAGTTGTTCGATATTGGTTCTTTGGAGGTATTCTCTGCTTACAAATAACGAGGAATAGAGATATTCTGTCTAGTCTTTGCAAGCAGTGAAAAGATAGGTAGTGCTGACTTTTGTCCCCGTTGAAACCCGTCATGCCTATCTTCTCCCCACTGATTGGTAGTTGGTTCTGCCCGGACCGCTTATTAGAGGTGGACCATCCGGCCCCACTGGAAGGCACCCCTAATAAGGACATGTTCACTAAATATGGACTAGTCGCTGTAGCTTATACCAAGCTATGGCATAAATATACAAAGAAGGACCCCGAGAGTCAGTGGCCACTGATGGGATCCTTCGACGACCATAAGATAGAAGCGCTAGAAGTAGCTCTGCGTAGCAATAAGACGACGCCTACTATGCTTGACAGTATTGGCATGTGGCGCAAAGAAGCAACGCAACGGAAAAAGAGGGAAGAAGTAAAAGCAGAAAAGGAATTACGAAAGGCAGCCCACCTTGCCGCTAGAAGGTTAGAAGAAGAAATAAAGGAGAGAAGGGAAACTAAACTAAGGCAGGAGCCCGAAACATCAGGCCAGTACGCTGTTAGGACCCCTTCTTTGCTCTACCCTGAGTTGTCCTCCAAGCAGCGAACGAATGACGAATTACTGTTAGGTCCCCCGATCATTTACATGCCCCTTCCATATGCACCCTCCCAATCAGTAGTGCAACACCCACAACCCCCGAACACGAGTGAAAGCAGTACAAGGGCCTCGGTCCTCATGGCCTCCGCGCCGGCTGAGCCTCTTGTACTGAACCCGACGTCGGCTATAACGCTAGATGACCATGAGATGAGAAAGAAAGAGTCCACCAGAATGAATCGACTAACGAAGGATGAACGAACAGGAATCGACAGAATAGTAAAGGCACTGGTGGGATCCTTTTTGACCTTACAAAAACTAAAGTAACGCTAGGAGTTAGCCCTTTGTGGGACATATGAAACCAAGGGAAGGAGCCAAGCTCACGGTCGAGACGGCCACGAGGTAGCCCGACTCCATTACTCTCGCTACCTAAACATGTCTGCCCTACTGCCCACCCCGCCCAATAAGCATGACAAAATCCTGCACAAACGGAAGCCTGCTGACACCCACCATCGACGTCACCAAACTAGGGCTAGATCGCGCACAATTGGGCTATGTTATTTTTCCGATTGCACAGTAACCTCCTTGTGCTCGTCACCAGATTGCAAATATGTACAAACACTCCAACGAAGTAGTATAGTTATAACATTTTAATAACTTATAAGATATAACAAACACACCAACAGGGTAAACAGGTTAAAACACGTTTTAAAACAACTATTTACATGACAGTCTGCTGCGACCTGCATCCCAAAGCATTTACGTCCACGTGACACCGTCCTCGCCTCTCCTTCCTCGAAGTTGCAACATTGGCCTGTTTTTGGGCGGTCCTTTTAGTTGACTTTGGGCTATAAAAGCCATGCAAAAATCCATTGACATCAGTGGCGGGCGACTGTGCGAATAGGCCGGAGGCTATACGAAGCGCCGAAGTTCTGGCAGCACCAAGGCGGAGTCCGCCACGCTGTGCGGACCTTCCCGTTTTCTTCTTCTTTCTTCAATAACGGCTGATGCCCTGGTGGGGGGGGGGGCGACGCGGACAGGCCTCCCCCGCCTCCCCAAGTGGAGGCTCACCAGCAGATGAGGGCACCCCAGCCATCTTTTTCATCGGTCTGCTGAATTGCACCCTGGCACGCTGTGCGGATCTTCCCATTCTCTTCTTCCTTCAATAACGGAGGGTGCCCTGGCGGGGGGAGGCGACGCGGACGGGCCTCCCCCACCTCCCCAGGTGGAGGCTCGCCAGCAGATGAGGGCACCCCAACCGTCTTTGACTCGCCGGCCAGCTAAGCTGCACCCAACCGTCTTTGACTCACCGGCCAGCTGAGCTGCACCCTGCCGCTGCACGCGACCACCGCACAACCGCCCAAGCACGGGTTCACCAGGATCGCCACTAGCTCCCGACGCGAGGAGTGGGCCCCCGCAGCCAAGTAATCGGGGACCCACCCCGGTGGCGATACCATCCAAACTGCTGTCGTTGCTGCTACTGGAATCATCCCGGTGGCAGTACCATCCGAACTGCCGTTGTTGCTGCTGTTGGCTCCTCTCCGGTGGCTGTACCGAAGAGCTGCTGCTACTGCTGCCCTTGGACTCCGGCGATCGGCTCCTCCGGATCCAGGCCTAAGCCCACCGTGAGACAATTCTGGACTCGAAAGCTTGTCTGCTTGGGCGTGGGCCCCACCCTTGACAAAATGCTCCCCTCAGCTTTGCAGAATCGGCTGGAGTCATTTGACACTCGACTCCCACGGACTTCCGGTAAGGACAAACCGCCGCCATTGCTCTTTGCCCTGGACGGCAGCCACCTTGCCTCCGCTTGGTGCAGTGAGAAAGACTGGTTCGAAGCGTCGGCGGAAGAACCCGCCTGCTGCCCCGCCCCAAGAACGAACCATGGCATTTCTACGGGGTCGCAGTGACGCCATGCTGACGCAAAGTTGACGCTAACGAAAGTTCTCGAACTACTGAAAGGAATTCTGGTCCAACAGCTAATTCATGGAAAGACTTAGACTGTACTCTGGCCCGTCCTCGCCCCAAGATGGCGCCGATGTAGGAGAGGCCTACAAACCCTTGTGGCGTTCCAGTCACGTGACATTTGTGTTAAAAAGAGATATATATATATATATATATATGCGATGCTTCCACGCATGATGGTCGGGGAGGGGCGGAGAGGGAACCGATTTTATGCCGTAGTAGCGTTGCTCATGACACTCGACGCCTCTCACGCCGTGGCCGGCCTGAACGGTTGTAGGCCCGTATCTTGTACACTGACATTGTTTTAAATAAAGGGCCTCTTGAAAGAATTACGGAATCAGTGTCATGACTAATCACATAGGTTGATAAAGATTTCTTCTTTTGAATAAATGATTGTTACTCCCAAGCAATAGAAAACAGATAATGCAGTCCCCATTTGCCTGAATCTTTTTGATTAACGGAACTTGTACCCATCACACCTATCTTTTTCCAAGAGTTGTTAAACAATGGTCAACCATAGCTCAGGGTATATGCCGAACGCAAGGTATTGTATCTTGCACCTTAATACACGACCGATTGAGAAATGCATGTATGACAAGGGAACCCGAATTTAGGAAATGAAATAAATTAGAGCATCTTTGTCTCGGACAAAAAGAATAATAGGTCTGTGGTATCACCCATTCCTGCGACTAGCCTGGTACGTGGTAAGTAGAACTTTTTCGTGTCTGCGCGCGCTAGGGTACTTTGAATGCTGCACATCCCCTCCCCTCTTTTTCCCCTCTATAGGTCACGACGAAGCTCCGACTGAAGAATGAAGTGGACATGGACCGCACCGAGTTCAATATCAGGGAAAATTTAGACAAACGTTGTGAGATAGTGTGTGAAGTGCAGACCACCATTGAGAACATGAGAAACTGTATGGCATGATTGTGCGTGTGTGCTATGATTACACGGTATGAATGTGTATGCATCTCATGCTTAGGTCACTTGAAGAGAGCGTCACTGTATGATTGAAGTGCTCGCCCACCGATCAAAGGGAGGAGAATAAAGGGTCCGACACCCCCTAGGATAAACTACAAAATACTGAAAGTACGCAGCATGCATAGGAAAGGAGGACAGGAAAGGAGAGGTCCCCATACTCAACGTAGCCCTGAGTCTCCGTCTTGAGTTTCTGCGCTTGATGCATGTACTGTCACACCCTATCCGGCATTTGTGTGTACGTGATCACCGAATTTATGTCTTTTCCCCGCTTGTGTTTTCTTACATGGAACAGACCCATGCTACTCCATGTTGTGTGTGCACCAAGTGGCCTATTATCTTACCCATGTCTCCCTCGTTTTGTGTCGTATGTATGCCAAATAGCCTACTTGATGCACACCTATCTCTCTCTCTCTCTCTCTCTCTCTCTCTCTCTCTCTCTCTCTCTCTCTCTCTCTCTCTCTCTCTCTCTCACTCCCTCCCTCACTAAAAAGCCTTCTTACCCTCTTTCTTTTTGAATAAATTAACGACACATACCTCTTCGGTAAGTGTATAATTGGCCTGGAGCACGGTGGTGTTCGAACAAATTGACTGAAACAAAACGACCGTACTTTGCCACGTTACTACCTCTACTTTCTACAAATATTGAGCTTGATTGGCTGAGAAAAGAAAGGACAGGTAAGACGACTGATGTCTCCCAATTTGGCCCTCATCACGGGGACTATATGTCAGTGGTTTCCGTTTTTTCAGAGCTTTAACAACACCATCTCCACCGCCCAGAATTACCCCCGCCCAATTACCCCGAAATAGAATGTCTAAAGCACCCCGTTCTCCCAAGATAACCCCAGCCCTATACTAGCCGCCTCAGAGTATTTCGAACGAAACAGCTGATGACCTTATTCACTAATAATACATCGCCTAAACTGATAAAGGGTTACCTATTGTCGCCAGCAAAAATAATGCTTAGCTTATGTTCCTCCCCGAAATGGATACTCGTGAACCCGTGACAGTAGCACCTCGCACTTTCTTTTCATAAACTTAGCAGTCCTCGGAAGGAAATATGTATTAACAAAACTTGTGTTGAGACGAACGAGTCTCTGCCGGAGAAGCCGGTTCGAATTTTTAATAGACTAGAAGGTTGACAGATGTCAGACTTCCTGCAACCAGTATCGGGCGCAGGAATCGGCACCTAGAGGGCCAGACGATGGACAGGGATACCCACAGAAACTTGCACCACAGCAATGATTAATAGATTAGTAACGCACACACTAACATCAGAGTTAATAGGCACCAATCATACAGCAACCGATAAAAGCATGTCCGCAACTACTCGGTGGTTGGGAGAGAGGATGAAGTATGTAAATGTCTTCCCTGCCAACTCTCTAAGATTTTTGTTTCTTGTACTCATTTAAAGATAACGTGCTGCCATCGGAAGGGAGGGGTCGGACGTGACGCACAGCCTGGCTGCAGACCATGGAACATCTATGACATCGACCAAGGGGGAAGCTACGAAGCAAAAAGGGCGTGAGACGAGACACCATTTTCAGGATGATAAGTGCGAAGGGCTACATCGAGGCCCCCCTGCTCACTGACCAGCGTGCCTGAAGTCTCAACCCGTCGGGCCCGATTGATGGGCCCAGTGCTGGAAGATTCTGCTCCTCTTGGTCCACATTTTTGATCCGACCCCACTCCACCCCCTCTTCCCTCGGCATCCCGAAGCACGTCACACCCTTCTCTCTCTCACCCTCTTTTATATGGATTATGAATCTGACTTACCTACAGAAGAACAAAAAGCAGGTACCCTGTCTCAAAGTACCTATGGTGAACTGTGTTAAGGAACAGGGCTGTGATCGGAGAACAGTGAATGATCACACCCTGCAACGTGAGAAATTGGATTTGAGCTGGACCTTAGCTCCACCGCCGGTGCTCAACAGTGCCAACGAAAGAAGAACAACAATAAGAGCTTACCAGTGATGGCTCTTTATAAAAAAAGGACACTGGAAAGAAGAACCCATGTCAAAGTTGAAAATCCTCTCCCAACCACCTTTTTATATTAACTATCTTCCTATCAAGTTTTCATGATGTTGCATCAATCACTTCCGACTGTACACTGAGAAGTTAAGAAAATGTAACTTTGTATAGTGACATTCATACAACACCAGCCATGTACACGACTATACTGACTATTTTCGATCCACACGAAGTCTGGACCTTAAGTAATGTATGAAATATCCCTTGTTTTGCCAGAAACATCCTGTTTGCTTTACAGTATCCTATTTGTGCTCAAACAAACTCCCCTCCTCCTGTCCCTGGGCCTGACATGCGGCACAGCTGATGTAACTCTGTATGTACTACCTCCTCACCTACTTTATCACCTGTATGTAACTATAAGCAAATGTGTCAGATTACTCCTGCCTGCCCTAAAAACTCTGTATCTTTAAGGAATGTACGAAAGACATTAACAATATTATAGCTGAAGGTTAACGAAGATAAATGTCGGCCAGGCAAGCTGGCGAGATATGTTAAAAGGGAGGACTGTGGAAATTTAGCTTGCAAACTGAACATTATCTGCGCCATCTTGCCTCTCCCCAGCGCCACGCACAGCGAATGCACGGCCGCCATTTTAAGCACCCCACTCTCTCCCCGCTCATTCTCGATCGCCAGCGCTTTCCCCTGGCGCTGCGAGCATACCCCGCGCGCCGGCCACCCCCGCTCTCTCATACACGGGCCATAAACCCTCTCATTCAGCGCGACCCTGCCATGGGACCACATCCCACACCTGACCGACATCCCATACATGGTCATGCCCCTCTTTGATAAACCCCCTTCCTCTGCGCCCCATTGTCCGACCCGATCCCAGGCCATCACCTAGCCCTGCGGATGCAGTTTATTGCCCCTACTGTAAGGGAAACACCCCACATCAAAGGGATTACAGTAGATCAAAGCCCCTACCCCCTGAGACCCGACCGGTTGCACACACCCCCGGGAATTGGCGGAAAACCCTGCTGCGCGATAGCCCTCTCCTACTGCGGGTGAGGTGGGAACTTCTACTGTAGCTATGTGTGGGATCGGATCTGAGCCGGGGCTTCAGGGGATGTTCTCTCATGCATCAAGGGAATCTCAAGAATGTACTATGTGTAATAAAGCAATAAACCTGTGTATAAGAGACCAGGTCTCAGAGATGCAGTTAGAGCACCTCGTGACGATACCTTGCTGTCTGATCTGATGTGTTCTGCTCCGACGGAATAAAACTTTGTTTCCTGCCTTCCAGTCTCCGGCGCCTGCCTCTTTCATTGGTAAATTATCGAGTGGTATGAGAGGCGATTACCGCCGGGCAAATACTTGAAAGGTTATCGATTGAAACTGCCTCTACCATTTAACAGAGTGACTGCCACTTTATCATATCTGATCTGGCCTTATTAACCACGGGGGCCACGCTGAGAGCCCAGCATAGTTCCGGGAGAAGGGTAACCCAAATCCCCAGGTATTTAAAGGACAGTCGCCGGAGGGGAATGTCAGACTGCCAATCAAAACACTCCCGAGAAGGGTGTAACGGAACCAAGACCGACTTCCCGGAGTTCAGACGGAGACCAGATGCCTGTCCGAACCGATGAAGAATCCAGCGCACCCGAGGACCCGAGACAGCCGGATCCGAAAGGTAAAGAAGAACATCGTCCGCATATAACGCAATTTTATCAGGGACCATACCCGGCCAGTCCCAGCCACAGAGAGCAGGATCTCCCCGGATGAGCACAGCCAGGGGCTCCATCGCCAGGGCGAAGAGGAGGGGCGAGAGCGGACAGCCCTGCCGTGTCCCCCGTCCTATGGAAAACGCGCGGGACAAGGTCCCATTAACCAGCACTCGAGCCCGTGAGTCCGCGTACAGAACCCAAACCATGGCGCGAAACTGGGGGCCGAACCCCATTTGCTCCAAGGTGTCTCCAAGGTACTCCCACCCCACCGAATCAAAGGCCTTCTCGAAGTCAACCAGTAGAAGGGCCAGATAAGGAGAAAGGCGCTCTCGGTGGGCCAGAGCAAGGTGTAGGCGCCGCAGGCAGTGTCTGGTTCCTCGGTTCGGCATAAACCCGCATTGGTCCGGGTGGACCAGCGAGACAAGAAGCGGGCGCAGCCGTTGCGCAAGGATGGTAGCGTATATTTTAAGCTCGGTGTTGATGAGAGATATCGGCCGGTAGTCGGAGCAGGACTGTGATGGGGGTTGAGTCTTCGGAAGGACGATTATAGTGGCGGTATCTGTTTCTCGCGGGAATGAACCATTCTCCACCGCCTCTGCAAAGAGATACAGAAGCCGCGGGGCCAGGGTGTCACGGAAATGGGTGTAATACTCCTGTGGAAAACCATCCGGTCCCGGGGTCTTCCCAGGCGCCAAATGGGTGATTGCCGTCTCAACCTCCTGCAGGGTAATGGGCAGGTCCAAGGCCTCGCTAGCCTCCTGTCCCAACCGCTCAAGGGCCGCCCCACTCCCCCTCATCAATCCCGCAAGGGAGATCCCCTGCGCCCGCGCCCGGTATAATTGGGAGTAGTAGTCCGCAAAGGTTTGAGCTATTGCCACCGAAACAGTGTGGGTCCCACCCGCGGCGTCCGTGATGGCCGGAATCACCCGGCCTGCACGAGGGTATGTGGCCAGTCGGTGCAGGAACGTTCCATTCTTATCCCCCCACCCGTAAACCCGGGCCACCGAGGAACGCCAAAGAGTCTTCGCTGCCTCCAGAGAGTGCATGCGTATTTCCTCTCGGAGAAAGGCCAGCCGTCGCGCCCGTGTGGTGTCTCCCAACGCGTCCTGTTCGCGCTCAAGCTCCAGGGCCTGCGCTTCACAAGCTGTAAGTTGCTGGAGTTGGCGTCGAAGCTGCTGCTGCAGATGCCCCTTTGCAACCCCTCTAATAGTCGCCTTGCCGGCCTCCCAGAGGACGGCCGAGGAAGAGACGGAGCCCACATTGTGAAGGTAGTACTCCGTAATCCCATTCTCCACCACCCTCCGAAAGGCTTTGTCCTGAAGGAACCAGGCATTCAAACGCCACGTCGGACGGGCAGAAAAGGGAGGTGGGCCAAGAGCGAGAAGCACAGGCGAGTGATCAGAGAGGCCTCTCGGAAGAATGCGGACATCACAAACCCCTGCACATTCGGTAGAGGGGACAAAAATGAGGTCAATTCGGGCGTGGGAATGGTGCGCCGCCGAAGTGTGGGTATATTGGTGATCGAGTGGGTGCCAAACCCTCCAAACGTCACACAAGCCCTGGGCTTCAGCCCAGCACGATAACTGTTTCGCGCGAGCGGTTCTGGTAAAGGAGACCGGACCCGTCGAGTCCAGATGGGGTGCGTAGACAGCGTTGAAGTCTCCACCGAGGACAAGAGACCCCGCCGGGAGTTTGGGGAGGAGATCCGCGGTGTAAGAGAGTGCGGACTGCAGCAGGGATGGCGCTGCGTAAAGGGACAGCAGTGTAAGCGGCCCGCCCTCCAGGGTGCCACATACCGTAACGGCCATTCCCTGGGGGTCTAGAGCGAGATGACTTTAAATATTTATTGGCTCAAGTAGTAGATCCACCGGATGATTTTATTGACTTGGTTGTTAGACTAGATCACAGCCTGGTTGAAAGAAAATCTGACTGAGGAAGAATCAAATCTAGAATATTTGTAGATTGAGATTGAGAATAAGGTCGTATAAGACCCGGAACCAATGCAAATATGGGGAATCCATGGACCAATTTCTAAAGAAGAAAGACAAAGATGTAGAGACAAGAGAATTTGTCTATATTGTGGAAAGGCAGGATATTTTCTTAGATATTGCCCTAATAAGCCCAAGGAAAGGTCTAGAATGGCTTCTACACCCCCTAAGGAGGCAGGAAACGCATAATCTTTGTAATTGCAGAAACGGATATAAAGGTCTCAGATTTGTGTAATACTAGTTGTAAACTCCCCAACCAACATTTTCATATATCCATGGGTTTAAAATGGGAAGGGAACCATGACATTTCAATAGACCTTTTGGTTGATTCTGGTGCTGCTGGCAACTTTATGGATTTATCCTTTGCCAAGAAACTGGGTATTCTTATTGTAGCTAGGGATAAATTCGAGAATATTCATACTGTTGACGAGAGAAACTTTTTGTCAGGGCCTGTAGACTCTAAAACCATTCAGTTGACAATGGAAATGTTTGACTGACATTAGGAGTCAATTTGCATTGATATTACTGCTGTCCTCCAATTTCAAGCTATCTTAAGGGTAATTTGGTTATATCAACATAATGTACAATATCATAGTTTTTGGATGTTTTTGATAAAAGAGAAAGCAAGTGTTTTACCCCCTCACAGACTTTTTGATTGTCAAATTTATCTTCAGCCTGGAGCTCAGTTATCCTGCAGTCAGATTTACACTCTTACAAAGCAGGAAAATCAGCATTTGAGAAAATATTTTGACAAAGCCTTAGAAAATGTGCTCAGCCTTCCATCCCATTCTCCGGCATCTTCTCAATTGTTTTTATGTCCCAAAAAAGGGAGGACAGTTCCGGAACTGCATAGACTACAGAGCCCTTAATCGTGTTCAAATTAAGAATATGTATGCTTTACTCTTGATTCCATCTCTGTTACATCAAGTGAAGTATCTTCAGTAAATTGGACCTTAAAGTGGCTTACCATCTGGTGCGGGACAGCGATGAGTGTAAGACTGCATTCCGTACCAAGTTTGGTCTTTATGAGTACTTGGTGATGGGCTTTGTAATGCCCCTGCAACATTCCAATATTTCATAAGTGAGGTACTGTGAGAATACATTTATATTGGTGCTGTTGTGTACATTGGTGATATACACATTTTTTCTGATCCCCTAGAAGAAAATGTTAATCATTTAAAAATATTCTGACAAAGCTAGGAGAACATCAGTTGTTTACAAAGTTAGAGGGTGTATTTTTCATGATGAAGAGGTTGAGTTTTGGGGCTTTATTATTGCCTCAAAAGGTTTACAAAAGGATATGAAGAAGGTTGAAGCCATTAAGCATTGGAAATCCCCTCAGTCAGTGATGAAAGTGCAGAGTTTTTTGGGCTTTGCTAACTTCTATCTATGCTTTATAGATCCGTTTTCTGCTTTAGTCTCGTTGATTACCAGACTCCTAATGAAAGGGGTGCATTTTCAGTAGGCAATGGAGGCTGAAAAAGATTTTTGGGGCCTAAAAGCCCGAATTCTTAGGCATTCAGATCAAACACAGCCTTTGTAGGGGGATGCAGATGCATTTCAAACTTGGGTGGGAGAGTTTTATCACGCTGCTATCAGGTTACCGGACAGTTGCTCCCCAACACCTATTATCCATGTAAACTCTGCCCTGCTGAAGCTAAATATACTGTGGCAGATATGAATTTGAGTAATGGTGCCACCATCTGATGGGGGCTCAGCACATAGTAACCGTACTTACTGATCATTACAAGATGCAGTTCTTAAGATCTGCTAGGGTCTTGTCTGCATGTCAGTTAAGATGGACTCAGTTTTTTCCCCATTATGATTTAATTGGTTTCAAGCCTGGAAGAAAGAATGGTAAACCAGATACAGATGCTCTCTCTCGTTATAGTCATAAGCCATGTGAACAAATGCATGATCCTCCACTTATAATTCCTTCTGATAAAGTATATGGGATTGTAACAACTCCAGAATTTTTGACTCAACAAGTAGAAAACACAAAGGAAGGTAAAGACGTCCTGGAGCAACATGATAGTGAAGAAAAAGACCCGCTAAACTATATCAAACAGGGCTTATTTTTACCTACTTGTTGTCTTCAGGAACAGGTACTTGATTGGAGTCAATCTAGATAAAGAGAGGATCATTCAGGAGAAAAAAGAACGTCAGATCGGTTACCTACACATTTTTTATGGCCCACCATGGTAAGAGATTCACAAAGATTTTTGATAACCTGTGACATTTGTGCTAAGTGTGAAAGGACATGTGGCCCCCTACATGGCTATATATACCTTTTCCTGTTCACCCTCAACCATAGCACTCAGTCTCCTTAGATTTCATTGTTGAATTGCCATGCACACTAGAAAGATTTAATTCAGTGTTGGTAACTGTCGATCACATGTATATGATGACACATTTTACACCCTTAAAAGACTTGCTTTTAGCTAAGAAATTACACAGGATGCACAGGATGTAATTTGTTTACATGGTGTACCTTCTATGGTCATCTCCAATCGTGATTCATCGTTTATTTCTCATGTTTGGAGAACTGTGTGTGAGCTTATGGGCATTAAAGTAAGACCTTCATCTAGTCATCGCCGACAAACTGATGGCCAGATCAAAAGAGTGAATCAGTGTTTAGATCAGTATATTACGTGCAAAACCTTACAAGATAGTTCCAATTGGGGGGAATCTTTGTGGACTTCAGAATTTGTATATAATAATTCTGTAAATTAATCTTTGGGTCTCTCTCCCTTTTTCTGCACCTATGGTTTCCACCTCAAAATGATGAGCAGTGAAACATAAATGCCCCAAAGTGTCCCTGCTGCACATGATTTCCAGGAACATATAGCTAAGCTACACCAGACTGCACTGGAGAATTTAAGACAAGTGAAGGAACGATTCAGGAAGGATGCTGATAAACACAGAACTTCAGAGAAAATATATTCCGTTGGGGATTAGGTGGGGTTATCCACAAAATATCAATGTCTTAAAGAACGAATTACATTTCAGCTCGAGTTTGTGGGGCCATTCAAGGTGTGTAAAATAATTAACACTGTAGCCCTTTAACTAGAATTAACTGCTACCCTATCTGTGCATCTAGCTTTTCATATGTCTGTGTGAGGAATGTGGATGAGCTCCATAACTCAGCGGATGAATCCTGAGGCATCTCTGTTTGTGGGCATAGAAACATTTCTGTCCCTCATTCCATGGTTTCCAAAGAAACAACACTGTATTTGTATTACTGAAGTTTCCTGCAAGATAGCGGGCCTGGGACAGGGTGGTGTGCCATTTTCTAACTCTATTACCTTCCTATATATGACCGGCTGAGTCTGTTATAGCTTAGAAGTAAGCGGTAGACAGCCCTAGGAGCGTGCAAAGATTGCATAATGCAAGCCTCCTCCTGCCTAGATTGCGATGAATGACCCTCGTGGAATTCGTAGAGTGTGATGCTTTTCATAGGTTTATGCCCTTTACTAGTTTTATCCTGAAAGCTAGCAAGATTTACATGTGGGTGCTAGTTGGCACTGAAAACGGATGCACCCATTTCTCACGTGTAACACTAATAAAAACGGTTTTACTCCTGACTTTGAAACTATTATGATAACAAAAAAAGGACTGAAGTCCCTATTGTAAAATGAAAACTCGCATAGGGATGTTTTGCAAACTGCAGTTAACAATGGTCGTAAGCAATTGTCGTATGCAAGAGAACCATTGGAAGGTCTACGTTTATAAGAAAACATTTTGTGCATGTACAAAAGAATATTACAGATCATGTTCCACTTAAAATGCTACAGATCCCTGCTAGAAAATCAAGGCCTACATTTCTCAGCAAAAATCATTTTTTTGCAAATCCTGTGTATTTGGTAAAACAATTGGATTCTGTGTTTTTTGGGAGAGATAAACGAGTGTATTGCCACCTGCTAAAGAAATCTGTGTGCACCGTTGAATTCACGGGTCTTTTTCTTCATGACCTAATGAACCTCTGACCCTCGTTACGTTGATGCTAAAAGGGCTTCTTGATAACGCCCTCCTTTATTTGAAAATCACATTGTATTTCAGTGGCAAGTAACATAGGTATTCCTATTGATTTCCGTAGGATACGAAGTCCATATAAGTCAGGCACTGAACGGAATGCAGCGAGTACTGTACACGGTCCTACCTACACTTCTGTGATTGGCTGCCCCAGTTGCCAGTCGTCTCTTCTAGTGTTTACCTCGCTGATTGACACCTTGCGTGTTAGAGGCAGCCGGGCAGGGGCCCTGCGGTCGGTGTGTTGTGTATAGAAGAAGTAATGTTGTGTGTGCTAAGGGCACTGACAGGTGCTGACGGAGCTGCGGGCTCCCCAGTCTGAAGGAAGGAAGGGCTTGTGAGCGCCGCGGGGACAATGGGCCTCATTGTTCACACGAACAGGCTCCTGCGTGCTCAGCCCATGGCTTACCTGCAGCGCGAGACAGGTGCATCACGCTCCAGTCACGCAATGGCACTGCTCGGAGTCAGCGCGAGCGCTAACGGGAACTTCCGCCAGATACCTGACCTTTCTCGGTAACGACGATGAAAGAAAGTACCGAGAGGCTGCCGTCGATACGGACAATCTGGCCAAAGAGCAGCTTGCCGAAATTATTGCGTTGCCATCAGGCGCGCAACACCCATTGGACTCACAGGGCTTCAGCCCCCCCCCCGTCGTGTGTGGCAGCCCGGGTTGAGACACCTTCCCGGGCAAAAAAGCAGCCGCACCCGAGCACTTCACAGGTCTTTAAAAGACCATTTGCATGTTAATGAGGCATTGCTGTCGTTTCACCCCTTCTAAGAGCCCCTGCAGCTCCACTCTGCCTATTGCTTAAAGTTCAGCCCCCCCCGAAATTTTTGCTCAGCCCCCCCCCGAAATTTGGCTCTAGTTGCGCCTCTGGTTGCCATTTATGCCACATATTAATTTTATAAGAGGGAGGAGCCCGAATAATGAATTCCTTGGTACCTTTCCCCTGAACATCAGTGATGTTCCGGCATACATACATGTATAGATAGTGATGGACCAAGCAGGTCTAACGAGTCTGCCCCATTTCTTACCTCTGATAGCACCTGGTGACCAAAAGTAGCCTTCAGCATTATAGTGAGCTCGCCCACTGCATAGATCACATTTTCACTTGCAACCTCTGAAGGTGACCTTCACGCCTCTGCAAAGACATCAGTTCACACTACAGAGGGTGAGAGTGGTCATCACAGCCTACTCCATGCCTGCCCAAGGCTTCCACTGCAGACATGCTTCTTTTCAGGGCGTTTTCCAGATACCTGCCCTGTTCCCTTGCCAGGCACGGTGCCGAGTGCCAGGGTGAACCTGGAGGCTGGTGACAGATTCCTTGCTTCTCAAAAGCTATGGGGAACATCCCAACTTTTTCAATCAGCCGCAGTCCTCAAGTACGGCCTGGGTGATTGGAGTTATCTGACTATAGAATGGCACCCCAAGTGCCTGCTGTTCATACCTACGTGTCCTGTGTTGCAGCTGATAGAACAATTATGAAAATAGCCCTTGAAACAAGCTAAAGTCACCACATGTCTCAAGCATATGTTTCACCGCTCACCTGTGTCTCATAGGCAGGCTAAATCCATAGGGCTTTGTTTTATGGGTAATTGGACTGTGCTGGACAGTACCATCGATGCCGAATGATCACTCATCTCAAGATGTGTTAGCATACTGACATCCCGCACATGGCACGTCATGCTGCACAATGGCCCCGCCCCACAGTACATCTGAGCAAGGATGCTGGTGTCCACGCCTTCCAGGTGACATAGGGTTGTGGCAAATCCCATCTTTTACCCAAAGAAGAACATCATGCTGGTTGGTAATGATTTGTCACAACAAAAAGAGTTAGGCAGCATCAGCTTCTCACCTGAAGGCACCATCCAGTGTCTGGAAAGAGGTGGTAGCCAGTTCCTCAGGTTTAGGCTCATGCCTCGGGTGCAAAAATACCTGCTATAACACAGAGTGGCGTGGTATTAACTAGCACTAACACATGGCTGAAGGGCGACTCATTTTTATGGGAGTTGATTGTGACCACACTACACTCTATTTGATCACATCTATTGGTGCACATAGGTTTGCACACCTTTTGATGATTAGACATGTCCTGAGATCATTTAGACAATTTCAGTCAAATAATAAGCATTTTTCTTAGCCTTTTAAACTCCAACTTGTGCTAACCATATTTCTCTTAAGGATATGCACGTGGTGGTAAGTGAGTCTTCTTTCAGGACTAATGCGGGTGACTGATAAGCTGGAGACCAAGATCACACAAGTTTGCTGAGTCCTGTATATGAACAGAACCAAGGGCATGATTCTTATTCCAGGGGTGCAGGGTACAATTCACTGCCTCATGACTAGCTTCCACACTCGGGAACCACTGTAGGATCTTGGGCATCCTCTTAACCATCGGGTTCTTGTTCACTTCTCTACACAATGTAGTTGCTAAGGGTACTAACGTGCAGCTACCAGCATGCAAAAACTATTCACCCACTCCATCAAGCGCACCCATAGGTGCAGATGATGGGAACCTAGTATTGTTTTACTTAGGCTACTACAACCTCAATTAACACAGGTTCTCGAATAACCTCTAAACTGGCTCCAAAGGATAGAAAACCAAGATGCCAGACTGGCTCTGAGTGTTGGCCTGAGGTAAAACCAAGACTGAAAGCACTCCAATGGCTCGAGTTCAATACAATGAAACTCTAAGTTCTCTTCATTGTACTCAAGACCAAGTAGAGGGAGGTGCCAGGATACCTGTTTAAATTGGCATTGAGCTATGGGCCAGCCAGGAAGCTACACTCTTTGGCCGTACACTTCATCACTCGCAGAGCATCACTCACAGAGCATTCCAGTCCTCTACGTTTTGGAACGTGTTGTACAGGGCCGGACTGGGAACCGAAACCTGCCCAGGCAAACTGCTCAGCCGGCTCCCCCCTGAGGTGAGGGGGGGTGCAGCCGAGCAGTTTGTGAGGGCTGATTTTGTTACAGGGGGCCGATTTTGCTGACCCCGGTAACAAAAACGGCCCACCAGGGGGCCAAAACCGGCCCCCACCCTAGCAGCCCACCGGGGAAACGCCCGGTGCCCGCTATGGCCAGTCCGGCCCTTGTGTTGTATCAAAGCCTCACTGCAGACAATGACTAGATTTAGGAAACAACTAAAATATGAATGTCTGAGGATTGTCTTTAATTGAACATCAATGTTTGTAATCGAGCCTCACGTCTAACAAATGAGTAAATTAATAACCAACATAGACTGGATTCGTCTCCGACCACTTGAGGCTGGCAGCTGACTCTTGTAATTGCTCTCCAAGCCCATAATCGGTGTCCTTTCACTGACGCTCCTTTGGAGATAACTGGTTGTAGGTCAGAATAACGTACAGAAGTATTCTCTGACATAAATATTGTGTGCTAGATGTCATTTACAAAAATATCGTTCATGATCTTTGAACCACCAAAGTGCCATGATTAGTGGAAATGTCATTACATACCCTATGAACTTATTTCCATCACAGGAAGATGCACCATATGACCTTTGACCCAGAAGCTTCCTAGGTAGTCCTGTCACATGACCTTAACCTTGATGGCATCCCTATTATTGACATTGCTTAAGTTCCAAGATACATGTATGATAATATAACAACACTACAAAGACAAATGTCTATTTTAGATACCACCTACATTAGGGTGCTGAACGAGTGAGCCATGCCTCTTTTAGGATCATTTGGGGGAGTTCTGCCCCTTAGAAAATTTCGAAAAAAATAGGATCAAATATTGCATTTGTAAAGCACAATTCTCACAATTTGGTAAAAAGCCATAAACTCTGGAAGGGCATTCATTAAAAATTCAAGTCCTTTGATGGTGTGTAAGCTGATGAAACTTGACTCACCTATGGAGCTGACCCCATTTTTTCACAAAGTGCTATGAGTACTCCCATTTGTCAAACAATGCATACAATATGCCAGTGCAAGAATTTCTTTTTAATGCCATCTATATACCATGGGGGACCCTTATACCAAAAATGACTTTAGTATTTCAGGACCAGCATTTTGTCATGAGTGCTACCTTTCCATATGCCATGGTTGTCTCTTCCATGTGGCCAATGATTATCTCCAATGAGCTAGCACCAGCAGTTTGCCATGAGTTCCTCTGTGCCAAGAACTTTGTCAAGTGTGCTAGCATTTTTTCATTGGTGCCAAGGATTACCTCCAGCATGCTAGTGCTAGTATTTGTCACATGTGCCTGTCATGCTAAGAATTGCTTCTGGTTTACCAGTGCCAATATTTTGCCATGGCTGCTTCTATAAGTCTAGAATGAGCCTCAGTATATCCGGGTCAATGGCAGACTTGCAGATATACCTTCACATTTTCACTTATTCAGAATCACTCTCACTCATTCATTGTCATTTGCTCTCACTCGTTCGGACTCACTCATACTCACACTCAATCTCACTCTAACTCATCTTTCCCTACTCAATCAATAATTTTCACTTACACTTACTCCCTATCTCATTCCTTCACTCTGACTCAAATTCACTCTTACTCATACTTTCTCACTCTTACATTTCACTCACCTATCTCACTGACTCTGACTCACTCATTCTCACTTCCACCTACACTGACACACTGTCACTTACTGTGTCTCTCACTTAGTCTCTAACTCTCCCTCACACTCATTTTTACTCATTCATTTTCACCCACTCACATCCTCACTCACACTGACATGCAATCACTTTTTACCAATTATAGAGCCCACATCTCTTTTACGAGTTGTTTCCATGTGTCTTAAAACTTGGAGCGTCTGGCATCGATCACCTCCCTGTGATAGTCATGCCTTAGGAGTTTGAGACTGAGGTTGCTGGGTCTGGGACTGCACCCACAGGCTTGCACCCGAAAGGGACAGTGTGCCTGCTGAGCAGACTACAACAGTTTATTTTGGAAATTAGACTTCTATGTAAGATACAACTAGAGTGGCTGAAAATGTTTCTTTTTCTCAGCGGTCTCCTAAATCAAATCATTAAGTTTTGGTCCAAAAGGCTTCTGGCCTGAAAAGGGAAGACCCTGGGTCATGGAACGCTGGTCGGTGTCCAGCCTCTATAGTTTCAGCCACAGCAACCTGCTGGCTGCAGTGGAAGCAGCTGCTGCAGTGACCAGAACCACAGGGAATCGAACGTCATTTCTGATAAAAACTTTGGTTGCAATTCCATATTTCCTAGAATCACTGTGGGATCCATCCGCTTTCTGCAGGAAGTTAAAGAAAGGCTAACACTCCTTGAACAAAGTTTGTGCCACATTTGCCACATAAGAACTTGCATTTATAGCAAAATCCAAAGCAGAATAGGCACGCTCCAGGGCACTTTCCATCTCCTAACCACAAGGGTCCTTCAGAACAGACTTCGCTGAGGATAAAGAGGAGGCCACAGTGGACAGTGGTTAGACTCAGTGGTTAATTGGTTATTAGGTTTACAATTGTGTTCTTGGCGAAAACATTCCAGGCATTTGCTTCAGTTTCATTCGAGGTAAATTCAATTTACAAGATTTAGAAGGGATTAGAGATTATTGGGTTTAAGGACTGGAGAGGTTGTGATCTATGGTATGGGATCAGATATAAAACATAAAAGTGAATAATAGTCAGTCTTGATTCTAAGGTGGGTGTTGCCTGCATACTGATGAGTCGTGTTTGCATAGTTAGCTATAAGGACCGAGTAGTTTCTTGTGCAGGCTGAAAACATCAGGAAGGGTCTTTGTGTGACTGCCCAGGTGGCCTCTAGAGATACTATGACGAAAACTGGGGGTCAAATGATGACAGACGGGAACACATTCACCTTGTCTTGAGTACGTTTCATGTTGAAAGAATGCCTTAAATGCTGATCAGCGGGTTTACAGGCTTCAGTCATAGTGATCAAGTAGAACAATGGGATGGGGGTCGCACACATGTCCACTCTTAGGTGAGTGCTGGCTGTGTATGTTGTAGCGTGGGCTGAAGACAGAGTAATGGTTGAGTAGAATATTCCTTGCATCGACCTGTTCTTAGATGCTGATAACCTATTCAATTTGCATAGTATATAGTAGGTCACAGCCATCAGAGTGCTCGTCATTGTTATATTTACTGACTAGCCAACAATTTATTGCAATAAAGCCAAGGAATATTACCAATAAAAGAATGGCCCCAATAACTAAACCAGCATTAGAATTTCACGCCGATACTGAAATCCTTAAACTGGCTACCTTTGGAGGCTAAGTTTGATCTCAAGATTGCGTGCATGATGCACAAGGCCCTTCACTTTAACACCCCAATGTACCTAGCCCAAAAGCTGGAACCCTCTGGTGGGAGCCGATCTTCTAGGAGTTCAAGCACTCTGCTGCTGAAACCCCAAAAATTCCAGAAAAATAAATCTTATAACCAGGCGTTCTCGGGTATTGACCCAAGAATCTAGAACTCCTTGCCTCCGCACCTCAGACTGATACCCTCTACAGCGTCTTTAAAAAGAAAAGTGAAAGCCCTCTGGATGAATGCCCTTGTTTGACGGCATACCTCCATTGCCTCTGCCCACTCTGCTGGTTTATGTTCAACCCAGCTATTTGTTTGTTGCACTTATGTGCTACACTATTTCAACTTCTATATTCTACTGCTCCTCTATCGTCCACATTACCTTGCGTATCGTTGTTGTTTTACCTGCAACTCTGTTTGTACCTCTGTACACCTGTAAAGCGCTCTGATACCCGCTTGGGTCACGTTAGCGCTATATAAAACTTTATTAATAAATAAATGTCGGTGTTCTGTTCTGGGCTAGCCATTTTCAAGTACTCGAATGAGATGTTTATAACGTATACATAATGTTGCACAAATCTCATTTGTCCCTAAGCACAGACTTACATGTTTATCAAATCACAACCCGTAAGTTTAAGAGGGCAGTGGACACAAAGCCCCAGGACTCATCACACCACTCAAATTAAAATGACTCATGGGCCGTCAAGACTAGTGGTCTCCCTATAGCCTGGTGCGCAAAGTTTGCCAATATTAGATATTCCACAAGTGAAGCGGCTTGTGGTTCTCCATGGATTTCTCCAGTTAGTCTTAACCAACCTTTTCACTGCGCGACCAACATCTTTCATGCTCGAAATAAAGTGCAGCACCATACAAAGTCAGTCAAACCAGCTACCCACAAACATCAGCATCCTAGCCAAACCCCAAGCATTAAACTTGTTACAGTTCCCTCCCTTCAGGAGATAATTGGCCATGAGACACTAAGTGCCCCTCTGTCTGGGGGATCAGCAGACCCTGGATAGCCATGTCCTAGAAGTTGGTAAGGTAGATCAGTGGGTTAAATCGCCAGCAGCAAACATCTATATGAAACTTGCAGCTCAAGCGTTTGACTACTGGTGGGATTCACTTAAAGTGGGCCTGTTTTGCCTGAAAGGAAACCTGCTTTTACAGTGCTACAAAACTGCAAGAATGCGGCAAGAGCCACTATATGAAGCGTTATAGTGATAATGGTGAGAAGAGTGAACTGCCAATCCAACAAACCGGGGAATTTCAAACAAAACACGAAATACTGTATGTCGAATTGAAATAGATTCCCAGTTAAGCATGATTTCTTTCACCACCTTTAAGAGCAACCCTCTGGCCTCTGCTGTTACATGGCTGGCATAACTCATTCTGTTTATTAATGAGGTATGCAGCAGTGGACAGTGGAACATGCTGGTTACGTGTCCTTGAAAAATAACAATGTCAAATTTGACAATGCCAAGTGCCCGAGGCCTCCGTCTGTTACTCCTGGAACCTCCAAACAGCATATGGCCTGATTACAAGTTGAGGCGTTATTTACCGCTCCTGATAAATTCCAATTCCTCAGGGTACGTTATTTATCGGGTGCAATAAATAACACCATATTGTGAGTATATGGGGAATAACATGCAGATTTTGGTGTTTAACGCACCACAATCCGCATGATACAATATATTTTGTATGTTTTCCCCCGTTAAATTTCAGCAGGTTGGAGCTATCGAAATTTAACGAATGTTGGGTTGTTTAATGCATCCGATTTTATGGAATGGATGCGTTAAATAAAACCAAACTCGTAGGCCCATAGTTTGCGTGCCACCATAGGAGTAATAGCTACAGCATTCATGGTCTTTGTCTATTGTGAGGGTGTTCAGTCTTCATCCTTGCAAACGTAATATGCATGCAAGCAGAAATGAACTTTTCCCCTTATCCCGTGCGATATCTGGAGAAGTTAGCTCAGTGGGTTGAGCGGGCATGTAATCTGTAAACTCATGGTCCATATCCTGGTGGTGGAGCACAGCCTTACATTTTTATGCAGTTCAGCAAATAAACACAAATGAATTGGATAATAAATATATAGTCTAGTGAACCGTGAACTGTATGTTATTATGATATTATAAGTCTCCAAGGAGTTATTTGCTCGAGGACATAGGCTGTCCTGCTGTAAAATGAAAATGTTAGTCTGCCTTGGAAACTGCCAATGAGGTGCCTCAAAGTTGTATATATAATTTAACAATTACCTTTTAAGCCTCCAGGCACTTATGTTGGAGATCCCCGCCTGACTGTATAGGCGGACTGGCCAAGTGTAAATCAGTCGGTGCCTCTGAAACCCTGCTACAGCCCCAGCAGAGACACCCACGTGTCAGGGAAGCCTGGCACGTGACTAACGGAGCTCCGACCACACCAGCTTGCCGAAATGTCTCCAATGTGTCTGATATGCAGGTCTGCCTCTGCCTGTCTTTGTTTTTTCCTCTAAAACCAGACCTATCATTTTTTCAAAATTAACCTCTTTAGACATTAACGAATGGAAGCTCCATAGACTTCAGTAAAATTACGAGTAGTGTTTGTAAGAATCCCGTCCTCATTTGAAACTAAACACCTCTTTCGTTTTGGCGAGAACATTTGCTTAATTACCCTGCACGTGAGCGTTGCGAGTTTTCAGAAAAAGAATGGTTTCTTCGTGTCTTTTTTTCTGAAACCGCTGCACTGGGTCCAAATCCCCACCCTGAGACACAAGTGGCCTTCGATTGCCAACAATTTAATCAGCGCACAAAGGCTTCCTTGTGCGTTGGAGTGCGGCTCCAGATGTTCGGGGAAACATCTGACGGCGAGGGGTACCTGCATAGCGGGCCCTGACCTGGGAGTAACAGGAGAGGCGTGCAATGCCATTTGTTGTGTTAGCCCTAGGCTGACCCTGGAAGGATGGAGGTATGAGGGACCGCGTCTGCAGTCATTCACCGTCTCCCCATAAAGACCTGTTTGTCTGCAGGTGGCTTTACACTCGGCCGCGCACATGAAAGCGCACGCGATGCCAAGCCGGGCACATCTGGAAGCAGAGGGCCTCCTCCCTCTGCACGCAGGGCAGCGTCACAGGGCAGAGCTGGAGGCTGAGAAGAGGCTGCAGAGTGTAGTCAATGAGGGGTTTAGTAGGCTGTGAATATATCCCTGGTGCTTCTCCCTTTACAATATGTGCAATTCTGAGCCGCAGCACATTTGGTGCTGGCTTGCAGGGAATGTATAGAGTTTTTGCACGGATAACAGTAGACAGGGTATCAAGCGAAACCTGGGAATGATGCATTTAAAGGTAAAGAAAATAATCTGTATTCTGCAGGAAACAAGCACACTCTCAGATGGGATGGTAGTTAGATAGGATTTTTTTTTGTTCTACATCCTAAGGGGCAACCACATGGTACTTGTGCTTTCCACACATCACAGAAAGAGTGGTCCACCAAGCAGTGATCAGAACGCCGCACCACAAGCAGTCTCAAGCAGAAGGGTGGTGGAGCAGCAACAAGAAGGTGGCACTGCCTCACACACTCGTGCATGCCATTGTGAATCTGTCGAAAAACGGCCAACTCCCTATTAGTGAAATTGCAAAGAATGCACAGTCCTTTCTATATTGTATATAAATACTCCTTGAATTTTCCCATTTTATGTGTTTTGGTGCCAAGAGTGAGTATAAGTAATAGTACTACAGTAGTACAACTTCATGTACTCGTAAATGCCTTTGTGAATCTGACCAAAAAATGTAACCCAAACTTTTACCAAATTTTAACCTAATTAGTGATCGGTAGCACGTCACTCTACAACAACATTTTCTAGACACTCTGCAAGGCGCCTGTCACACTGATTTCATACTTCTGTGACAGGACAAATTCACCTCACCACGCGAATCATCTTCACTCACCATTTTAATGTCCACGTTGCTGGCTCATGATGGCACAAACATTGAGATGCAGGCAGAAAATATCTTTTTTGTCTACCAAATTAGAAGATTATTCTCTAAATTGCTTCTGTTGCTGCAGTTGTGCTGTGACTTCATACCGCTTCATCCATTTAATTTATTATGAATGAAGCAATGATCCCTCTCATTTTTATACTGGGAAGAACTATTAATAGTTTTAAAACTTATCTTTGACAATAATAGACTTCATTGGTTCAATGTAGTCCAGTAGCTGGTTTATGACTGAGCTGAACATGCCTTGTGGGCTCAGTAGGCCTATCAGATGAACATGATGATTGCTAGGTGATACTTTGTTTTGTACATAGATGGGACTTAGTTTTCCTCCAGGATTGAGTTTAAATTCTATTAGTGGGACATGTCTTCCCTGACTTATTACAGCAATAAACAAGAATCGCAAAGGGTATTAAAACGATTCTACCAAATAACAGGTACTGATTATCATACCTACCCTTACCTTTTGGACTCGGCTAAAGATGAGATTGATGATGTGTCTGGCACTGTGAGATGGGCCTAAGACCTCTGGGATAAGGCTGAGTGGAGCAATATCCACTAAACTTGGGGTTTCTTGTTGACCTGCGGTTGCTCGTCCCATATATTGAACTCTGAGGATTACTGTCTCATCAAAAAATTTTAGACAGTGAATAAGTAGATTGTGTAATCAATTTAAGAAGGCATTCAATATATTTGTGTGGAGCTATTGTAAGATTAGCTCCTGTTTAGTATCTATGGTAGGAGCACGGTGTAAGAACAACCACACCAACAAACTGCGAATTTATACACAAAACTAAAGGGACCCTGTCTCGTTGCTCAATATTGATTGCAGGTGGTATGAAGTGTCAGGAAGCAGGGCTGGAGGCATTGTTTACTTCTAAAGATTTGGCGACCATGGGAGCGATACCACAACCCCACTTGCCCTGAGACTATCTCATGGAAGGAAAGATTGGTGGTCCATGAATACCATTGATGGAGTTTGTAGAGAGACTTCGCTTGAGTATATAATACACTACACAACAGGATCCAAATTAAGAACTACTTTTCCCAGCAGGCCATGAACTCTCTCATAGATTAGCAACAATTACAGCTATTTGGATATCCTTGTGTCCCACAGTGTATTTGGTAGGCAATGGTCTCCGTTGCTGCAGCTAGGACATTACTATGTGGATCTAGTATTCCTTTACAAAGAACATTTGCTTCCGTTGGAGTCATTTAAAGGACATTGGAACTAAGGGGAAGTATTTTTGAAAGTCAATTTTTTTTGTTGGAAACACACAGAACCATTTTGAACATTTTATAATAACTTTCTAAAAACTCTAGGATTGTCTCATTACACTTGAGGTTATCTTGTGACAGAACTGGAGGGATTTGTAAGTCAGCACTGTGTTGCTCACTCTGTGTAAGTAGTTAAGGCATTACAGTTCAAATAATGTTTATAAGAGTCTCTAAGTTAGAATTTGCAGAATATTAACGTTTGCTAATTACCTTCTGTGACACAAGAGCCTAGAAGAAACTATAACTCTTCATCCACAAAGAGTGCATAGTGAGAAAGCTTCAGGTAGTTGGTGTACTCATAGAGAAAAGTGCTGGTAAACCTACATTCAAAATATACTACCAGTGAGAAAGCTTCAGGTAGTTGTTCGACTCATAGAGAAAAGTGCTGGTAAACCTATATTTAATATACTAATCTCTTATATGTGTAGTTTAATCAATTATAAGATTCACATCAAAGTACAGAGTTGGTGTTAGACCTGGCCCTTTTGACAGGTTTACCCCCAAACCTTTTGCCTGTTATTTCTCTGACCCTGTTTTTGTTGGCTATAGGATTCTGGGCACTTCACCACTGCTGATCAGTGTTAAAGTGCATATGCTCTCTGTATAAATTGTGACAATAATTGGTAATCCATGTTTGGCATATTTGATTTACTGGTAAGTCCCTAGTAAAGTGCACGGTGTGTGCCAGGGCCTGTAAATCGAATAATACTAGTGGGCTTGCAGCACTGGTTGTGCCACCCACATGAGTAGCCCTGTAAATGTGTCTCAGACCTACCACTGTAGTGTCTGCATATGCATGTTGTCTTGGCATGTGCACCCACTTGCCAGGACCCAAATCTTCCCTTTCCGTACATGTAAGGCACCCTCAGGGGCAGGGTGCAGTGTATGTGAAAGGTAGGACATGTACTGGTGTGTGGGACTAGTCCTGATAGTGAAATACTGTGTATTTTGTTCTTCACTATTGAAAGGCTATCTCTCCCACAGGCTTATATTTGGGGCTGCACTGGGACATTTTTACAAGTGTAGCATTCCATAGGGACAATATAAAAATGGAGTTCAGGCTCTCTGAACTCAGAATTTGTTAAAACACCTTTTGGAAAAGGTGGTTTTTAAATTCTGTGTTTGAAAATGTCACTTTCGGAAAGTGGGCATTTTCTTACTTTACCATCCTGTGTGTATGTGGCCGTTCATGTATTCAGCATCTGGTGTTTGAGTGACAGGAGCTGGGATGTGCATTCACTCTAGAAAGTCACTAGGGGGTTTGAGGTGTGCCCTGCCTTGCCTGGGTGACTCATCGCTGGCCTGTATTGACCTGGTCTACATTTAGAGAGGTGGGAGGAGTTTTGCTTGCACCTGAATAGACTGTGTCTCCTTTTTCACAATGCTGTCTCTGCCCCCTGTGGTCATGCTGAACCAGGGAGGACAGGACTGGTTTGGGCTGGGTTCAGAGACCCTTACAACAAAGAGAACAATGACAAAATGGGGTATAAGTATTGCACCTAAATCCCTAGGACTTTAGATTACTTCAAGAAACAAGAGGACCCTGCCAAGAAGAAGAGTTGAAGAACTGTGTGAGGAGCGCTGCCTTTTCTGAGTAAGGGGTGGGTTGGCCTGCAGTTGCTGCTTCTGTGTGTGGTGGAGAAAAAGGACTGGCTCTTTTTGCCCTGCTGTGGTATCCTGCTTGGGAAGAATCTCCAAGGGCTTGTGTGTGCTTGCCTCCTGTTAGAAGTCTCAGGGAGATAAAAGACTTCAAGGAAGATATTTGCTATAGTCCAAAAGAACCTGCCTGGAGAGTATAAGGACTGGACTGTTCTTCACCCTTCCTTATACTGAAGTGTATGTTGAGCTCTTTAACTTGCATTCCAAGTTGAGGGTTGAGTGGTCTTCAGGTCTGGGTGGAGGGTTCCCTACATTAATCATCCTGCAAAAAGGAGTAAGCGCGTGTTGAGTGCTTCAGGTGTGGCCGCCACATGGAGAGTGCTCCCCCCTCTGCCAGAAGGAGCACTATACCGTAAGAGTGTGTAGAGCGCTGCTTGAAAAGTCCAGGTGCCGACTTGTCACAACACCGGTGTTGCTGCAGGCGGAAGGAGAGAAAGGATGACCCCACCCCTCAGAACAGCGGTACAGGACCGTCACGTGCAGTGGTACAGGAACTGTCTGAGGCCGGATTCCCAGTTGTGTCCGCGGCGCCGGCTGAGGAGGGAGCCCAGCCCCAGAGATGAAGGAGAAAGGTGGAGCCAGCAAAGCGGCTGGAAGAAGGAGCACTGCTCATCAGCGGCAGAGCCCGAGCCAGACACCGCGCCAGGGGAACAAGCCGCACCAGATAATCCCTCTGATGCGTGGCCCCCTGCCCTCGGAAAGGGAGCCCCAGGTCAGCAGTCTGCCACGGCCAAAAGAGGTACTTATCCAGGGCAGGCCACCACGCGTTGGGCTGTCGGTAGGAGTTCCAAACCAGAACTCGGTGAGGCCTTGAGGTCAGTGAATGCCCCCCTGCACTATGGGCTGGGTGGCCCGAGATTGTCGGCAGCTGAGCCCCAGGCTTGCGGCAGCTGCAGGGGTCAGTTGAGCCAATGGTGGAGACTGATGAAGGTCTCTTGGGTGGAGAGCAGAAATAGGCCCTCCCCCACTACTCCATTGTAGCTACACACCACGGGTGCCTCAAGAGATTTAATATCTGCTGCAGGTCGGGATGGAAACCCTTGACGGAGGTGCCGGTCCTGCTTAGAAACTGCAGTATACTCAGTGAAAGCCACGCATGAGCGCTGCAGCTGCCTCGGGAAACTACAAACGGCTGATTGATGTGAACACATAACTAACTACTGCCTTTTGGTTTCATGCCCTAGTGTTTTCAGGTTAAGGACACATTATAGGTATTTGCTTTCTTGCCCTAACGGTGATGTCTAGCCACATGTTTTTATGATGACGTTCCCTACATGTGCAACTAAGAGGTATTCAGGTTGTTGCCTCAACTGGGAGGTTGGGCATAATGTGTTTGTATGACCTGGCTATTATATAGGTCGTTATGTTATTGCCCTAATTGTGATATTATGACATGTGCAAGTTATGAATATTTACCTCAGTGCACTAAATGTGATGTTATGACCATTGCCTTATGGCAGAGTGCTTTATGACCTGAGTGATGTCATGACAATTGCCTTGTTGGCGAAGTGATTATGTAATTTGTGGTCTAATGTGTATAATGTATAAATACAAAGGATATTTTAATATAACCTTGTGTGGAGTATCTTTTTGTGGTGTGCCTAGCATGTCACTGGTGTGTGTGTGTGTTGCGCAAACGTTTTACAGATTGCCTCTGGGATCAGCTTGACTGCTCTGCCAAGCTACCAAGGGGGTGAGCAGGGGTTATCGTGGGTGTGTAACTCCCTTACCCTGACTTGAGTGGTGGGTTCTGCCTGGTTTAGGTGCATACTCTAGCTAACCAGAAACCCAATTTGTAACAATTGGTTACACTGATGTATTGTACATCTGTGTATCTGCTCATTGATAAACTTAGAGGCAGAACTTTAATGGCAAGTTGCAAAAAAATATCTTTTAGCCTTCAGTCATCCACAGCATCTTGTAATGTAATGTGAGCTGGATTTGTAGAGTGCTGCTTATCACCAGTGATGGTATCCAGGTGCTGTAGAGAGCAGTAGCTAACAGAAATGATGAGTGAGAGTGCTGGAGTCCAGTGTCTCTTGTTTCTCTCTTATCCCATTCCTCTTTCCCCGTTTATATCACTGGTCCTCCTATTCCTTTGTATGTGGTCATTAGTGGATGTGGTGAGAGATGGAAGACTGCATCACTCCCTTTGGACGAGGAGCAAAATATTAGTGCATTCAGATACAGAAACACAATCGTCTGACCATGGGCTCCATAATGCAAAGGCATTTGTGAGACCAGTTGAAGTGTTGCAAAATTGTGTGCTCAGACTTGTAAAACAGGCTTACAATCACGTATAACCACTTTCAAAGAATTCAATAAAACGGGTTGCAGCATAGATGGTTAACTATATCTTAAAAAATCTAACAGTACACATAACACATGACCATTCTCCAGTTCATTATTTCCTTACAGAAGAATATTGACCTGGAAGGTCACACCAGAAATGTTCTTAAGCATTTCTGCATTGCTATTTGAAAGACTGCAGATGCAGACGCAGACGCAAGTCCAAAGAACACGCACTTAAATTAAAAAACACTTTCAGGAGTTCTAAAAGAAGTTATCTGACTTCATTCCTAATGCAATTAATTTTGAATACATGTAGGAAACTGATACAACACGGACATGGCTTTTGTCTTTTTAAGCATAGCTATCATCTCACTTTTGTTATGTATAGGCTGCCATACTACCTTGATACTGGCGTTGAGGTCCTGCCAGGACTATGCATGTGAAGCAATTCATTCAGCTTCCTCAATGAAATCAAATCCATTCATCTCACACTGTTACCATTACATTCCATACTTTGTGCATCGTGGGACATCCATTGCCTTTTATCGCGATACTGTCTGCAAGCCCAACCAATTTCCCTTGTTCCTTAAGCCTTCTCTCTCCTGCATGCTCAAACTGATTGGATTGAACTTGATTTCAACTCATGCTGTGCTTATCACCCTAACAAACATGAGACCACCTTGGCTGCACGTTCACTTATAGATATTTTACATACTTCAAATGTCAACTCTGTGTCAAAATGTACTGTTTGATTACTTATTTTTCATTGCAGTCCAGAATTCAGTCTACAAAAGAATTAGATCCACAATATTGACTAACTCCAGATCTTAAGGGTAAGCAGATGTGGAGCAAAAATAGTAAATCTATTCCACCTCTTACCCTGACGATCTAGTGGTAGTTGAGTGGTAGACGAAACTGTGCTTGTAGTATTTTTGAAGATTGATATTTCAACTGTGATATGTCATACAACCATTTTTTCTGTATATGTTCTTAGTATGCATGCCTTCTGCAATATTACATAGAAATTTAAGGAGAACATGTTCTCCTTTTAAGGTATAGGACAACTCCTAGCCAGCCATGATCACCAATTCTATACCTCCCACCAAGGGTCACAATTCCTAACAAAATAAAATATTTACATGTGTAAAGAGATTGCAGCACACACAGAAAGAAGAAGAAACGAGGAGAAAAAGAGCTTTTTCTCCTCGTTGGGCCTCTCCTGGGAAGGTGTAAGAGTTTAAGTGCAATCCCAGGTTTGCAAGTTCTTGTGAACCTGGGAATGAATGCTTCATAAACGATGGGAGTCATGTGGGAACACCCACACAACACCCTTGGAGCGCCTTCCCAGGGCAGGGTAATACAACACTGCGATTTGCCCTTTGTTGCATTACTCCAGATGTTTGGAGCCACTCAGAGCCATGCAGGATGGCTTTGCATGGCTTCACAAATCTGTCTTAAGGTTTGCATCACTCTTGCATGATGTTGTGTGGTGCAAGAGCGATGCAAACGTCCTCACAATTCGGCCCCTGAGTGTCAACCTGTACAACGTGGAACAGGAAAAGCTGGGATCAAACCCAACTTTGTTGCTTCAAAAAATTGTGTAATCCTTGACAAATATTATATTTTAATGAGCCTCCTCTTTTTTAATTATCACATATGAAAACGCCTTCAAATATGTGAGTTTAGTATGTGCGCTGTATGAAAACGTCTTGAGTTTGATTTATTAGATTATAATGTTGCTCCATGTGCACGACAAGACTTGTCCCTTAGTTCACCAATGGCATTGTTGTCAGGGTGGGGAGAGAGGGCAGGAGTGATTAAAAACTATAACTTTAATATATGTTTTTCAATGCAGTGATTTAATCAGATTGACAAAGGAAAAACTGTTCCACATGTTAAAGAAATAAACCTTTTTTGAATTTTAAATAATTTCTTTTCGTATTTTTACATGATGTCTGTTGTATGATTTAAAAAATATAATTTTAGGGCTTGGCTCATGAATGGGCTTGCAGAGCCCAACCAGACACATGGCTCAGCACTGGCTCGGCTCTCCCTGTTAATTTGTTGGCTCTCCCATCTCTGTGGGTTTGCGTTACTTTTTTAACAAAAACCCGATACAAAAGATTGTGTTGGGATTTACAGTTCAGTGCAAATTTCAATTTGTGTTGGATTGTAGCCAAAGGTAACGCAAGGGTGCTTTAATTTGCATCAACGGGGCGTTCCATAGGTAGTGCATGGGCATTCCCAAGGATCGACCATGGGTTTTGATGAAAATCCCTATCTACAAAAAATTGTGGACTGGGATTTGCGCCACAATCCTGAGCCTCATTGTGGCAGGCGTAATGAGGAGAAATGTTTTCCTTTCTCCTTGTTTTTCCCCTCCTTGCATGTGTATTGCATTCTACAGCACACGTAAAAAGATGGAAAAGCCTTTAAGCTTTACTTTTGGTGATTAAACAATTGCACACATTTACATTTCTTTCTTGTAGCAGACACCCTGATGAGAAGGCCTGTTTCTTCCTTAGCCCTCTGTCCATTTGCAGGCTTCACATTACAGGAGACCTACTCCCTTCTCTTTCTACAAGAGGCACCTCAAGATTTGCATTAACTGTTCAGGGATGGTATGCTTGGTTTTTAACAAAAATTAGGGGAACTGCTTATGTAAAGGTAAAAGAACATGGTCATGTGGGTCCCCTTAGATCCTGCTTGCTTCCGCCTCTGTTCACATGCAGACTTTTCTTGCTAGCATTAAGACTTATGTCGCCCTTGCTGCAGAGGACCCAAGCAGAAGAGGGGAGAGTTGTGGGGCTTTTTCTTTCTTTTTTTGTCTTACACAATAGGGCAGACAGCCTGCTTTGGGTCCTAGGGCTGGGTATAATGGTCCAATGGAATGGCAGAGGAGACATCCTTTAGGTATCATTGGTGCGGCAGGTGCAGTGGCATCCGGGCCCAGGAATGTGAAGGGCCAACGAAAACCCATTATGCCTCTTTTTTTTTACTATTGTTCCCTGATTGCATTAGTGCCCAGTGCACCATTGTTGTGCAACTGTTGCCTTGCTCCTCAGAGCAATGGCCCAAGTGAGGGTAATATTGATTCAAAGAAGAAGAAGAAACCTTAGCTTGGACCTCAGAGAAATAGCACAGAGGGAGTGGGGCCCTTGTTTTAACAAAGGGCAGAGGAGACAGCCCACTTCCAAGGACGCAGCTAGTAGCTATATTTGATGAAGGAGGTGCAGTGGCACTGTGGCCAGCAGTGTGGAGGGCCCACAGCATCACAATTATGACTGTCTTCCTTTACAAAAAAGTCACCAGGCTCATATTCCTTAATAGCATTACAGCAAAGGGCACCCTTGCTGCAGAGGTGGGAAGCATGTGGGTTCCAATGTATTTTCTGAAAAGGACAGAGATCCTGTTTCAAGATTGGGGTGATGGTCAGGCATGGTGGGGAAGGAGTGAAAAAGGCAATGGAGACCGCCTGATACTCAGGGCCACAGGGCCTTCTTAGGGCCGAAGGTGCTGTTTCATTGGGTCCCAGGAGCGTGAGGGGCTCACAACACCCCCAATTATGTGGAGCAATGTTTTTTGAAAAATTCTGGTTTTGTTTGATACGTTTACTCTTTAATAAGTCTCCCATTTTTTCTGGATTATGAGCTGCAGATAAAGTACCCCTCAGACGATCTCTCAATGCCAGGCTGCTGCGCTCAGCCCTGCCCCTCCTGCTCCTCCAATACTTTCCATACATTTTTAGAGGAATGCCAACATCAAAACATTTAGCTTAGCGGGGTTCAGAGTAAAAATGTTTGAAGACCTCTGCCCCAATGGGACCATTGGAATTTGTGACCAAGGGCCCAACACTAGGTAGGCCCATATGATAAGCATTTTTAATATTAATTCATATGTCAATGGTAGTGTCTCCTATCTATAAGAAGGGAAATAGAGCACAAAAAATAATGCAGATGTTATTAATGATGATATGTCTATGGACACAGATGCAATGGCTACATCAAAGTGGGCCTTCGAACAGACACTAACACAGGCTTCGGGTTGGTTCTCTTTGATACAACCAGGGAGATGAGGCTTAGACATCATCAGCTCAGTCTATTTTCTGTGCTCATGTGTCAGACCGACAAGATGATACACCCTAGGTCGACAGATTGGGTGTTGATGTCAAGAGTGGCTTTTGCAAGATGCCACGCAGGTGGACAGATAAAGAAATGAGAAAAAGACTCCTGGTGTTATACCCAAGGCTTGAAGCGGGTGACACAGTGAGCCTGTAGATGAAGTTGGAGTGCCATATGCTGACATATTCGTTTCACAATGTGTGAGATTCCTAAAGGAGAATTGACATTTCCTGAAGAAAAATAAATAGTATTTCTTTCTCACCTCATGCTATTAGCTGTTTGATCTATTATTCCAACTCCGGAGAAATGCTTGCATTGTAATGAATGAGGTTCTATTTTACATCTCAAAAGTACTTAGTTTCATTACACATAAATATTTATCTCGTAGATCCATTGATTATAGAAAGGAATAGTTTTTTTGTGTATCACTGCTGGAGGCGTTTTGAAATGTTTTAGTCAAGATTCAAAATTCAAGCCAGGCATGACTTTGTCAATGTTTGTTTACTTCTGTGCCCAGCTCATAAAGCTGACAGAAACAGAAGACATATTAAGACCTCTATGACAACTGGTATTCATGACAAAGGGAACTAATGTTTCTATTTGTAGACAACGGGCAAGTGTCTGGGAGAAGCATGGAAGAAAAATAAATTCTAGCAATCTTCCTTAAATAACATAGCACGTTTTGGGACTGTTAGTTGCAGCTCACTTCTTAAAATTAAGTATTGCCAATGTTGATTGTTCCAAGGGACCAGTAAGGAGAGTTCTTGTGAACTGAGAGTGTTGTTTATCCCTATATGTGGGCCACTACTTTTCTGAAAGTATGTACTTATCAAACAAAACAAGCACCATGCTAACATGCACTCACCAAATCACGACGACTCCCTCCACTTCACCTCCCCACAGTGGGACCAGCTCTGAAACACACCTAAATCATTTTTAGTATGTATCAGTGCCCAACACCAGTTACATCCAAAATTATGACAATTGTTAAGTGACTATCAGGCGAGTGTTTCCTTCAAGGGTTTATGTGATAGTTGGACGAGGCAGGAACTGCCTGTCTGGTACTTAGGGCCTGATTATGATTTTCTCGGTCCTACCACTGCTGTAACATCAAAGTCGGATTCACCGTTTCCGACTAGGCGTTCACCATCATCCGTATTACTATGTTGTCGGATTGCTGTTCTAAAGACTACCGGAGCACCGCCGTCACCTGAGCGTTATCGGTTGGGGGAAAGCAGCTGTAATAGGGCGGTACAGAGAAGTTTCACCTCTGTCAGATTTACGGGTTGGCTTTTGGATGAGCCGACCCTGGCGGTGGGACTGCCTGCTTCAAGTCATAAGAATTGAAGATTTTGGGGTGCATACTCATCCATTTCCTTTTCTTCCCTTCAGTCTCTGACATGGATCCCTTCCTCCAGGACTCCCTTCACAGCAGCTCCTTGACCCTGAAGCAAACTACATTTTAGGCGCAGAAATTCAGGTAAGTTTGTTTTGTATTATTTACCCATTAACAAGACTGGACACATATGGTCCAGACTCCAGCAATGGGTAGTAGGTATTTTTTTACGGGTCATGCATATGTGTACTTTTGACACTTGTGCAATCAAAATATACACACATAAATCTGCAAATGTGAAAAAACATTCACCGCCATCAGAAAGACCGCTGCTGGCCTATCAGGAACATCGTAATACAGCAGGCGGGAGACCACTGCCGTTGCAGTCTTATTTGGACTGCCGCCGTGGCGGTACGGCAGTCGAGCCACTAAGCTCGTAATCAGGCCCTTAATCAATTACAAGCAGAGGCTTCAGGGATATTGTAGCTACTTCAGCCAGAGCAGGATAATCACACGGACAACTGCTTCTTAGTGTCTAGACTGAGAAACAGTGATTCAAGTGATGGAGAGGAGTACAAAGAACAGCACCATTGTTGAAGTGAGCCTCATTCTTGTTCACCCTCAATATCAGGTGAGCCGTCTGGTGTCATTGTTCTACAAATGGTAAGAAATAAATGGAGATGTGTGGGTAATGCAGACTGTGCAGTGCTTGAGGCTGGAATGGCTGGACAGCCCCTATTAGGTTGCACCTAGAAGATCCATCCACTCAGCAAAACAATATACTTATTTGCAGTGGGAGTGGTGATTGTTCAATGCAACAGAGGGTCAGATGGCTTCATAAACAACATCTTCTTGTTAATAAAAGATGGGACGCCTGGATTGCAGACTATTATGTTTTTTCAACAGTTGACTGGATTACCACCATGTCAAAAAGGAGGATATTCACCTCCTAAGAGACATTCCTTTATCAGGCGTTGGGAGGCATCTCAAGATGTATGGCTTACTGCTTAAGGCTAGGCTGGCATGGGAGAGCGATAGTACAAGCTCGCTCCACTGAGTCCATACCAGAGAAGGAAATGCGAGTGGTCCTCGCAGAGTTTGGCACTGTTTGGCATTAGGCTTTCGGAGTGAGGAGAATGCATTATACAAAGGTGCTTCAATGATGACCTACATTTTCCAGCAGTCCGTTTAACCTTCACGTTGTTTGGACGCCCCAAACAGCCATCTTGGAATATATTCGGTATGCCTTTCTTTGCATTTTAGGTCATCCCTGAGGGGCAATTGTGATATAATGTTACTGAACCAGTACCTTGATACAAAGACTTTGGATTTCCTTTTGCAAAGAACCATTGAATCCTTTGGAGTTTCTTGCAGGGCATTTGAGAACATAGAAAAGTATTCCGAAAGTTGAGTTGTGCCGTAGAAAAACGAACTTGAACTATCTCGAACATCTCACTTTCAACATTTCTTAGACTGCAAAAATTGCTGCATTTCATTTGGTATTGAATCTGTGACAGAGCAGGGAGAATTCTAAGAACAAGTCAATATTACAGATGATATGATATGTATATAAGATATGGGTAAGTCATTCGAACTTCCAGTAAGGAGTTTAAAAGATGCTAATAGAGGGTGCACAGAATATTAATCAGGCGCGGTGCGTCCGTTGGGGCGTTGCCTCGTCCACTCCTGCCCGCAGCTCCCTCGGCATCTCTGAACTTAGTTTACTTAAGTTCAGAGATGCCGAGTGAGAACTGACAATGCATGTCAGTCAGCATGACGTCGGATCGTGGGCGGTCCGGCATCATGTTGACTGACATGCATTGTCAGACCAGGCAGGGACAGGCAGCACTGCTGCACAAGTGCGCATGAGTGGGTAAGGTGAGCAAATTTTTTGCCCGTGCCCAGTCAGCAGCGCCAGGATTGGCTGAGGGGTTGCCACTCCAGTGCTGTTCGTGTTTCAACTCAAGAGGCTCCATTGCCAACGCGGAGCAGAGGCAGTCAGGTAAGTTTTCATCTTAATTTTAATCATATTCTCCCGTGCGACCCCCCCTCGCAACCCCCCCCCCTCCGCAACCCACACTGGTGACTGCCTCCTCACTCTTTGAAGAATGTTTTTACGTGCATTGGAAAACAAAATGCATACTGCGCGCGCTGCTCTGTATTCACAAACGTGGTCTTTTTAAACCATTCTGCTTTCGTTTTGTAATGATATAAGCAATGGGCATTAGGTCAGCTACGTTACCCTCACTAGACGCTATAGATAGATAGTTCATGATGTTCAACCGATTCTTGTGTGAGATGTGCTCTGTCGTAAGGCACTGCTTGAATCCGTTCCCCTACTTTCTTAAACATGCCTCCCCGACGGCGGAATTTGCCAAGGGGCAAGGCCAATGGTTAAGGCTCGGCCTTTGGGGACGGGCAAAACGGGCAGAGAAGGAAAAGAACTTGTAAAATGGATCCAAAAAAGAAAAACACTTGCTGGAAACGTAGTCTTTTGCTGACATTTTTCAATTTCTAAGTGCAGCCTCAGGATAGAGAGAAATAAAACATTCAAAAAATATGAAAACTAACTAACTGAAGCAAGGTGGCCATATTGATTTATTCACACCTAAAATCATTAGCGCCACATTACAGTGTTTGCCAGTGAAGCCCTACTTTTGTTGCCTCCTTGCTCTTTGAACAACCATGTTTTCCCTGGGTGGGAAAGCACACTATTCCTGGAGGTATTGAAATACCTGCTTGTTGGGTGCGTGCATTGGAAAACAAAATGCATACTGCGGCTCTGTATTCACAAACGTGGCCTTTTTAAACCATTCTGCTTTCGTTTTGTAATGATATAAGCAATGGGCATTAGGTGAGCTCTGTTACTCTCACACGTTCCTTTCTGCACCCTCGTTCCCTTGTGTCACTGTTCCCATCTCTTTCTATTCCCCGGTTAACTGACTCTTCTTTTTTGCTCCGGGGGTGAAGGCCGAAATATGCCCCGGACCGGACGCTGGACCTTAAAAGAGTGGCAGCGCTAAGCGTCCACCACCTGCAATCACCGGTACATATTAGGCACTATACTAGAGTCTAGAGATAGTTCATCCGATTCTTGTGTGAGATGTTCTCTGTCGTAACTACTTGTCATTTGCTATGACGGGGGAATGGAGATAGAGAAAGAGACGAAGGAGGAAGGGATACTTAGATGATGGGAAAGTGAGAGTGTCACTGCAAGAGAGTGACGCCGATAGAGCAGCTCGCAGCCACTTACAGGTGAAGGTGGTGAATTCTGGGAGAGAGATAGGTAAAGAGAAAAGTGATAGTTCACAGAGGCACTTTCACAATTGCTTTATTAACCTTCCCGCTTTCTCAAATTTGCTTGAAAATGCATCATTTTTCTTCTCTTTTTTCAAAATTTTCACGGGAAGAGAATCACAACAAACCCCCCCTATGGTGGTTCGGGCTCGCTCGCTATGCTCTCTCACAACGGTGCAGTATGCCAATCATTTTACGCCCCACCACTTTCAAATGTCACCAGCCACCCCTGATATTAATGGCGTTAATTACCTTTTACACTGGCACAAGAGTTTAGTATAAAGTAGACTTATCTTCCCCAGAGAGTGTATGTTCTACACATTAGATAGTTAGCTTACTAATAGGGATAAGTGTCATGAACGTGTTTCTAAGGTACTCATCTCTTGCATGTTTTAAGTTTCAGGAATACCAAAGTTTGCATCAGAACACATAGATTTGGCTACTTAGAGTCACAGATATGTCCAGCCGCTTGTTATTGCAGATAGATGCAGGACTTTCATAACAGGTTACTCAGACATTTTTTATTTCCTTTCGGTACCCAACTCACTTGCAGGCATCAGTGCCCAGCAGCGATGTATTTTTTTTTCTTTAATAGTCATTGAAACCGTTCTTTGCATACATATCTGCCCAGTGGAGTGGTACTCTATTTTGACGTTGTTTATTCTAAGTGTGCAGGGAAAACAGTGTTGATCACTGCTCAATGAATGCATCTTATCACTTGATTGGATAGAGCGAGTCCAGGATTCTTGGATATTGTAGTACAGCGGGGATGGACCGAGGTCCTTTTTGAATATCTTTGATATTTGATTTTGCTAGCCTGGGAGAGAAAGTGTTACACTTTGAGTGAATCCAGTGCACGCTAGGTTTCTGGGTGAGTATTTTGTTGTCTTTTGAAGCTTGTTGCTAATGGTGTGAGCAATGAAAGGGAGAGAAGCACAATGCTCGCCCCCTGCCTTTCACTGATGCCCTAAGTGGAGACGAGCCATGCCCATTCTGCCTCCCTTCCAGCCTCTGACAATTGTGAAGGACCAGGGAAAGAGAAGGCAGCAGTCATGTGAGTCGGTCTCACACTAGAGGATCCCAGAGCTGTGAAAGCCTGTCCACAGACCTCATTCGCTGTTAGTGTATTTGCTCCATACCTGTTTCATATCATTTCAAAGTTCCTGGTGTCTCTCCACCAACTAGCACTAGGGTTTTGTGAACTTTTTGTTCTCAGATGCTACTTGCCTTGCGTCAGTGATGTTGTAGCATCCAAATTTGCTGCAGGGCTTCCATTCCTGGCCCCAGTTAGAATCTCGCCTCAATTAACCAAACAGTTAATTACTCCCATTTGTGCGGGAGCAGCCAGGTGGCTGGTTACAAAATTAACCAACACTCTCCACCTTTGGCAGCTGAAAGGTAATCTTGGATTGAACAACTGTGCCCAGTAGAGCTGATGTTGCCAATGTATTTTGAGACCTATAGCAGGGTACATGTCGGGCAACAGCGGCTTCCACTCCATGGGCAACCCTCTGCCTGGCAGTCTCCCAATTCTCCTGTGGGCATCGATGATGCATTCACGTGACAATGGGGGCTGACTCACGCTGTCAAGTTCTGTGCCCAGGGAGGCACGACTGGACTGGTTGGCAGAGCACGGTTGACTTAGTGCGTGGGCGAAAGTAAGGCGCAATGCCCATTCGTAGCTGGGAACGCAGGGTGGAGGTGGTGAGGGGTGCTGCCAGCTTTACCTGGCACAGGCAAACAGTACCATTCTTCTTCAGCTCACTGATTTTTATAAATTAAATACTTTTCCAAATCCCAGTGTTGATTGGACGGTGGGCCATAAACTTTTTACACAACAAAACAGCACATAGCTAAGTGGCACAACATTGACAATGTAGAGAAAAGATGGCAAATGCGATTTTTTTAAAAATCCAACTCAGTACACACCAGCCATTCGAGGTGATGACAGAACTGAAACTTCTTCGGGATACTCTTTCCCTGGTTAGGGTCTGAAACTCTCCTTTCCCTCCCCTAAACTGAAACAAGTTCTTCTCACAGATAAGCTTTTATGTATACCTTGCAGCAATACATCCTTTTGTCATGTCCAGTGCTTAATTTGTAAAAAAAAAAAGAAAAAGTGCCAGGGCCCTTGTCAGGAGGCTGCTGCAGCTCTCACCACCCAAAGCACCTGCCAGCGCTGCCAGTGGCGGTACCTACACAACTACTAACCACCACACTGATACAACTGAGGCAATTCAGGCACCCAAAGCTCAACGAATGGTATGAGCGGCATGCATTAGTTCTTTTCAATTATTAAAACAGCTGTTGTCCTACTCATCTCTAAATTACACAAACAGCTGGCAGCTGTCACAAGTGCCGGTGCTGACAGTTGAGTGTCGATGCCGAGCACTGGAAACCACCGGCTCAAATTAAGCACGACTCATGTCTCTTCAAACCCTAAGCTCTTAAAATCGGAGTTAGGTCGCTGTATGGGGGCACACTTGCAGCACCTTTGCCTCTGCTGTCCCTGTTGTAAGTGAGATTCCTTACTGTTCTGCCTGTCTGGTAATTGTTAGCTTGAGGTGACCCTGCACTGCCGCTGTTCTGGGTGTGCTGCTTCTGTATGCGTGAAGAATGCTTCCTTTGCATGCTGTCTGTGCAGTATCTCAGTGGCGTGGGTATGTGAGGGATCTACTGCTTCACTATTATGACTGCCCCACTACCTCGCAAACGTGTTGGGTACCCATTTTCCTTGCTAACATCCATGTCACCATACCATACATATATTCAGTGTGATGAAATATTCTATTGTGGCTGCACATGTGGTGCCTGATTGTTGTGTATGTGGGCAAAGTGACACTCGTGCAATGCTTGTGGAGCAGATATAATGTGTGGAATTCCATCCCAGCTGCAGTCAGAACTTATCCCTCATATGAAATGTTACAGGCCTGCAAACTTGGGAAGCCAGTGATAGAGGGTGCGAGGCCTTGAGGGGGCAGGGTTTCATACCGAACACAGCATGAGGCACTCACCTCCTCGCCCCCCGCCCCATCACCAAAAGAAAAAGTCAAAGCGTCTGAGGCTGCCACTGATGTCTTGGAGAGATTTCACCAGGGCTGGACTGGCCATTGTGGGCACTAGGCATTTCCCCGGTGGGCTGGTTTTGGACTGGTGGGGCCGTTTTTGTTAACCAGCCTCCAGTAACAAAAGCACAGAAGCAGTGTTTCCCACCAGCATACCTCTTCCCTCCTTCGGAGACCAGTCTGACTTAATTGCCAGGGATGGTTTGCGGTTGCAGTCCAGCCCTGGGTTTCACACCCCATAATGGGCATCATCTGGTACAGCTTCCAAACAATTCGCTGGAAACCTGCTCCCTGCAGGGATATCCAGTTAACTATGTCCGCACCATGCGATATCTGATCCTCTGCATGTGAGTTGGAAGGTCTGCATCTCGGATGTAGTGTGTATTTAATAAAATTACAAAGTATTTAATAAAATTACAAATTAATAATGTTAAATAAAATAACGTGTGTTCATACAGGTGTGAGTCTTTTTATAATTAAAACCTAGCTGATGAGCAATGAGGAGTGTAGTTAAGATTCCATGTTTCGTAAGTCTTTGACGTTTTTACTAAAAATCTCAGAAAGATCTGTAAAGGTTTGAAGACCTACCATTACTATTAAGCATTCAGTTTCAGTTTCAAAAACTTTATTCGACAATTAAGTCATAAAAGTAGCACAAAAAAAACATTTACATAAGTACAAAATAAAATACAGTTATCAATATACAATTGTATATATATACCTAGAACAGGGTTATACTTCGTTTATAATAAAGTAGACTAATGCCTTTAGATCCAGGAATAAAATTGACACATTTCTTATTTATACAGCGGTATGCCATCCTCCCCTGATTTAGGTAATCTAGACAACAGAACATCCTATCCTAAAAATAATATATGGGCGCCTATTTACTGGTCACTTTGGGATTAAGCTGTTTTGATCGAATTACCCAAGCCCATTTTATGTATTTTGCCATGGCTATTGCAATTACCGGGTCCGAACACAAAATTCTCATAACCTCTTCGTGCCTACGAATTCCAATTAGACGGCAAATGGGTAATACCCATTTTTTACGTGGGAGAATATAGAGGGGACAAAAGAACACAAAATGACTCAAAGATTCGTTCTTGTCCCTACACTTTGGGCATTTATCTTGGGACTCTTCGACCCACTTAGATGTAAATGATCGAATCGGGAGCGTGCCTATCCTGAACTGGAAGTAGAGCTTGCGATCAGAAGGTATTTCAATCAAGCCCCAATGCAATTCCTGTTTAGGATAGGCCTTAAATTCCAAAAATCTGCCTGTAAAATGGGATGAGCATCCCCTAGAAAATAATTCCAGACAGATCATTTCCCAATACTTGGCTTTCACAACTTCTTTTGAAGGGAAAACTGCATTTTAGGGATCATCCCAAAGGTCCCTCAGTCCCAATCTGTCCAGTAGCAATCTTATAGACCTCAGCCAATCTATCTTATGAAAGGAGTCTTTTTCCATAATTTCCTTCAGGCCCAAAGCATAATGCTTGAGCTCCTCAGTAGTCCATACCCTACGCCAATACAGCAATGGGCGTAAATAGGCTGTATCTTGCAGTGTTTTCAAACCGAGGTCCCAAAAAAGAGGTAACAAGGGGGTACTTTGCGGGACACCAACGACTTTCCGGATAAACTCATTTTCCACGGCAGTCAGGCGTTTTAGATTTTTGCCATACACCCATAGCTCAGACCCATATAGAGACGAACTACGGATCTTCATCACGTAGATCTCGAGGAATGGGCTAATTGGTTGGGTCTGTGAGGTTTTAAATCTTTTTAAAAGGAAGCCTGCCTGTTGTTAGAACTTCAGTATTGACAGATCTATTTGACTTTTCCAACACATATTCTTCTGTAGCGTGACTCCCAAATAAGTAAATGCTTCGACCTGCTCTAGTGGAGATCCATTCATAAGGATTGCTCCTTTAAAGGATTTATAAAGCTTGCAAGGTTTGGGTCCATTAAGGACCATAAACTTGGTCTTGGCAACATTTATTTCCAGTCCACGTAATGAGCAAAACTCTTCAAAGCGCCGGAGGGTAAGCTGGAGGCCACTCAGTGTTTTTGAGATCAGCAGTGTGTCGTCCGCGAACATGAGAACTGGAACGCGAACACCAGCCATACCCGGTGCATCCGAGGGGACCCGGGAGAGGAAGTCAGCCACCCCGTTTACGAAGAGCGAGAACAGGGTCGGTGCCAAGACACAGCCCTGCCGCACTCCCCGCTCTACGGGGAAGGCATCCGTAACCTCCCCCTGTCGTCCCCACCGAACCCGGGCATAATTGTCCTCATGCAAGCAGACGACCAATGCCAACAATTCTGGGGCCATCCCCAGCCCCTCCAGCACCCGCCACAGCTTGCCACGCGGGACTAGATCAAAAGCCGCCCGTAAGTCGACAAATACTGCATACAAAACCCCTTTTTCTAAGACCACTGTCCTCCAATAGAGGACCATGAACCTAAAGACCTGATCAATGGTACTAGTTTTGGGACGAAACCCAGCCTGGAGAGGGCTCAAGATATTACTAGTCTCCATCCAGGTCTGGATTTTTCCCAAAACCAGCCGACCCATAGTTTTTTGTATAGCATCGATCAGGCTAATTGGCCTATAATTGCTAGCCAGTGATTTATCCCCCTTTTTATATACCGGCACAATTTCAGCACCTTTCCAAGATTGAGGAATAGCCATCCCACGAGCTATAGCGTTAGCTAAAAAGGTGATATATAACCGCCATCTTTGTCTGTCATGCACAAATACATCGGCTGGGATGCAGTCCATGCCTGGGGCACGACCCTGGGTTATCATATCAAGCGCCCTGTCGACCTTCTCAGCACTAAAAACAGGTTTATTATAAAAACACCCGCTCCTGATGGAACTCACAATCATCCTCGCCACCTTTTGCATATTGTAACTTGAAGAATTCAATCCAGGAGCTCTGGGGAACATGATTATGCAGGCTATCAATAATTTCACCCCTCTTCCATTTAAAAATATCCCAAATTTTTTTCTGGTTTTTAGCTGCACATGCTACCTTAAGATCTTGCCACTCACACTCTTCCCATTCCTTTTTAGCACTCCAGTGTGCCTTCCTGTAGATATTACGAGCTTTCTTGATCTTGCTCAGATCTTTTAGTTTGAGTGCAAGCCCCAGGTCTTCCCTGGCTTGCTTGCAAGAGGCATTAAACCAACTCTCCTGTTTTCTTCTAAAGTCTTGTTTTACTAAAAGAGGCCTACAAAAGTAGGTTTTAAGTTTAGCAAAAAGACTTTCATGTATAATCTCAACTGCAACGAGGGACTGACTTTCAGTGCCACCTGTCCTCATTGATGTCAGTGCTTCTTCTACATTGGAGTTAATACTATCTATAATGTCAGGATGCTTTGCTACTTTATGCCACTTAAGGTGGCGTTCGTTGTTTGATAAAATAGCATCTGGGCCTATTGCATCCAATGTTGAAGCCACTCTATCTCCCATGTCGAGTTTAAAAAAAGCGACTAAAGGGTTGTGGTCACTTTCTATTCGAGATTTAACCACCATATCCACGAGAGTGTGCCACATCCTTAGATGGACTAAAAGGTAATCTATATTGCTTGCCCTAATGCCATTATCACATGTTTTGCTGGCCATCCTGTCTGACAAGGTTCTGCCATTAGCAGCCCTCAGTTGGTTACCCAGACAAAACCCTTTCAATTACAGGGCCGCCTCTGTCCATTTGCTAACAGGCTTTGTCTCAAGCTGCGGAACACCCCATCTAAGGTCCTCCTCCTCCATTAGAGTTGAGTCGTGAAACCCTAGTGGCTCAAAAGTCGTGTTAAAATCTCCCGCAATAAATGGGAGCACATCAGTTGGACTGGATTCGACAAGGGTATCTAATGCTACTACCACCTCCGATTTTTTCCCACCTGGCAAGCCCCTTGCATAAACGTTATAAATGTCAATTTGCATATTTGGTTGGAAATTTAGCCTAATTCCCAAGATGTCACAGTTCAGAGTTGGGATAAGTTGGATATTACATTTTAAGTTTTGCTTGACCCAAATGACCAGGCCTCCTACTGGCCGACCCTTTGGCCTTTTCTCTGCTGGGACAAAGAAATTCAGATAACCCAATCTGAACACAGGCTCAATTGACCATGTCTCTTGGAAAAGACAGATGTCATGCTCTTCAATAAAGTCTGTCCAAAGGGATGATGATAATTTGGGTCCCACACCCGCCACATTCCAGGATAAGAACATTATATAACCTGGAGCCTTGACCACCCCTTCGGCACTCCCTATAATTGTTGTAGGAGGAGTGTCAACACCATGCGGGGAATCTAAATTTCCCTCATTACTCAGCAATTCCTGCTGCAGCACGACTCGAGTTCCCTGTTCCACAACTCTCGTAGTAATTGTTGGGACAAGGATCAGATTTCCATCTCTAATACTTTCTATTACAACCAACCCTTCATGCTTTTTGCCCTCCTCTATCTCAGCGACGACATGTGTCTTATCAGGGCTAGGATAACCGGTTCTATCGTCCTGTCAATCGCAATCCACTAGCCCAGATAACACATCAAATCGGTTGAAAGACCTTATATCCCCAGGAGGGCAACCACTTGTCAAAAATCCCCCGCCTGTTGACCCACACTGTGGCAATGGTACAGGAGCATAGAAATAGGACAAAGGCATAGTGCAAATTGAGAGTGAGGGATCATCTTGAGGCCAATAACAGATATGCTCGACACAGCGTCTATCCCTAAAATTGATAATGATGCAATCCCCCTTTATCATCTTAGGCTTCCTGCCTACCCAGTTTACTCTCCTTGCGTACAAAATTTCAGCACACATTTGGGCCGACAATGGGCGCTTCGCATTAAGCCAAAAAATACACTTATTTTTGAGCTCCCTATATGATTCCCTAGCCCCCAACGCCAAGGGTGGGACTCCGGTAAGACCACCACATAGGGGGCTGCCTCTGGGGGGAGATGTATATCTATTAAACCCAATGAAGCCTGCGCTAAAGGCTGCGTGAGCATAGGTTGTTTATCAATTCTAGCTATGTCAGTCCCAGTATTATAGGATCTGTTACGTGGAGGGGGATGTTCATCTCTTAGCTGATTAGGAAGATGGGATATGGCATGTGGCTCCTGAGAAACAGACTGTTTAGTATTCTCAGCAGCAATTACTAGACAATTAGTGGTAGATTTAATCTCACTACATTGACTTGTCGCACTAGGTCGTTCCATATAAGAACCAGATCCCCGACTTGCCCCCCGTGGCTGGGCTGAAGCTAGTGAAAGTTCTATGCATACAAGCCTACTTTCTATAGAGCCCAATCTTTCGTAAATAGGATCACACAAATTCTTTAAAGTACTCTCCAGTTTTTTCCAAAACGTCGAGCCTATATCTTCCGTTGCTCCATTCCCCACAGGTAATGGTGAGTTTACCCTCACCCCAATTGTAGCAGGTTGAGGGCATGGATCTTTATCCTTCCTTAGGACAAGAGCAGGTCCAATCTTGACATTTTTCCCTGCGGCGATCTGCTGATTTCCCTTACGTCTTTTTTTCAGTGTTTGGCCTTGATGTTGTTGGGGGGTACCCGCTTTGACATTGCTAGCGGAACGGGTCTTAAAATTTCATAGGGGCTTAGTTTTTGGGGCCAGATTACAAAGAATCGAAGTATCGGGGGTTTCGCCCAAAGTTTCAACCAATAGTGTGGTGAATGTTGTTGTTTGGTCATTTCGGTCATTTCGGTCCTCCACCAAGGAAGATGTTGAACCCGATAGATCCAAGATAGCAGGCTGTAAACACGATGGAGACTTAGCCTTAGCCATGCTTCCCAAGGAAGACCTCTTATCACAAAGTGTATCTAATGATAATCGTTTTTCCGTTAATTCAATGTCTTTGGCAAGTGCTGATTGTACTCGCACTAGAAAGTTATCTAAAGTCCCCATTAATGCGCCCCCAGAAGATTGCATGACACTCCCATCCCTTTTTGCTGGCTTATCCATTAATGTATGTATACTTATGACCCCAAAGTCAAATAGCCTTATTTCCTTAGGAGGGGTATATATACTAGAGAACCCTTAGCTCCAAGACTTTACCTCACTGATCTGTGGGCTAACCTTTCGCGCCAGATGTTAGAGGGGAGTCCCGTTCCCTTCTCGATCGATCTCTGACGGGCTCAGACGGGCCCGCCCTTGGCCAGGGCTTCGCCCGGCGCGCACCCGCGCGCGTCCCGCGTAGCGGGGGCCGCGCGGGATTTTATATCGGCTGGGTGAGAGTACGGGAAGAGGACACAGCTGGTAGCAGTTGCTGGGCTGCTGGTCCTCGCAGTCCCGTCCTTAGCTCCTTCCCTCTTGCGGCAATCACCAAGTGAAAAAAATAAAACAACTCCAATGGCAGCCCTCAGGGAAATGCAGGAATCAAGATTTAAAAGCACGCTGGATCTCCTTTCACGAACGGCTCCCGCGAAGCGGGGGCCGTGAGGAGTTTTTATATCGTCTGGCAAACAGTGCGGGAAGAGGACACAGCTGGTAGCAGTTGCGGGGCTGCTGGTCCTCGCAGTCCCGTCCTTAGCTCCTTCCCTCTTGCGGCAATCACCAAGTAAAAAAATAAAACAACTCCAATGGCAGCTCTCAGGGAAATGCAGGAATCAAGATTTAAAAGCACGCTGAATCTCCTTTCACGAACGGCTCCCGCGAAGCGGCGGCCGTGAGGAGTTTTTATATCGTCTGGCAAACAGTGCGGGAAGAGGACACAGCTGGTAGCAGTTGCGGAGCTGCTGGTCCTCTCAGTCCCGTCATTAGCTCCTTCCCTCTTGCGGCAATCACCAAGTAAAAAAATAAAACAACTCCAATGGCAGCCCTCAGGGAAATGCAGGAATCAAGATTTAAAAGCACGCTGGATCTCCTTTCACGAACGGCACTCAGTATGGTAGCTCAATAAATAAACTCTCGCCAAGACCATCTGACTCAGTACTGAATCCTTCCAAAGTCACTAAATTAGGTACCCCTGCATTACACAATAGTAATATTGATGTGGAGTGCTTAGAAATAGCGGGAGTAATCCATTTAGTTCTGAATTAAAAAAACAAACATTATTATTAGATTTCGTTTAATACTGTCCATCAGATTATTCTGTTAATGTTCTTGAATCCAGTTATCGAAAGCAAAATGGAGCAGAAACTAGACAGTCAATTAAAGTATTCTAGGCTCGACAGAAGTGAAAAAACATTAAAAACGCTGGACCGAGACTGAAACAAGCACCAAAGCATAACTCGGCTTCAGGACACCAGAACAGAAAATAATGTTTGCAAACAATCTGCCTGAAGTCCGAGAGCTACTTTTAATTTGATACATGCACTGTCTTTACTTGCATCTTTTTGAAACCTCTCTGCCAAAAAATTACTCCTTTCATGGCATGAGCACTGATCAGAAAGACTGAGGGGCTTATTATGAGTCTGGCGGTCCAGAGACCGCCAGACTCACGGTGGCTGTCTCCCGACCAATCTATTATGATTAGGGCGGTCGGGCCACCCTTGGACCACTGCAACTTCCAGGGAACCGCCGTTCCCTGGTGGTTGCGCTGTGGTCCTGAGGATACAATATAGTGCACAATACGAGTTTCCTCACCGCCACACTTTTCATGGCGGTGCGAATGCCATGAAAAGAGTGGCGGTGAGGAAACAAAGGGGGCCCTACAGGGCCCACTGGTGCCTCAAACCTTGTAGATGCACACGGGGGGGGTGTGCATCATGCACACCAGTACCTGGTACTGCCTTTGACGTTCCCATTGCAGTGAACGGCCCTGGGAATGCCAAAGAACCACCTGCGAGGCAGGAGAAAACTCCTAATCTCGCGGGTGGTTTGTACATGGGTTTGGAGGTGCGGGAGCGGGGCGGTCCGGCTCCTGCACCGCCAAACTCATAATAAGCCCCAGAGTTTTCCTGTGGAATTAGAAATATTACCCTAGCGTAACTGCAGTAGCAGCAGTTTTGTTCTTGCTCAGTTTTATACCGATTTGCTCTGATGGTAGAGCCTCACTCTCATCACGCCTGGCATTGGAGGCGAGAAACGCTTGAATAGATTTCTAAGCTCTAAATGTTTACATTTTGTATCAGTTTGAAGGTCAGTTGTGTACTATCCCACGATTTCAGTTCCTGCACGTGCCTAGCTCTTTGGTTTTGGTTTTGTCACATGATCTCCAGTGCAAGCCAAATTGAGGTTTGTATTCTACCAACTAACATATTATGTATTGGAGGGTGTTGTCTTGCATCAGTCTTTCAGAGACCTCCACTGTTGCCCGTACTCTTCAACATATACTTTCGTCCCTCCTAAAGACAACTGGTGGCCAGTGTCTTCTACCACTTATATGACAGTAGCGCTTAAAGGTTTCACAGTATGGCATGCAAAGGAAACAATGCAAAACCGCACACACCTGTCTGTCTGACATCACTTGACCTACAAACACAGATCTGTACCTGCCTCACAGCCATATCATAGGGTAGCTATCCATTTATTTATACTGAACTTATCCAAAACAAAAATAATTTATTTACCTGTAAACCCGACACCAGCCTCCCTCTCCTCTCCCAATCAGTTCCCACTTGATATTCAACTCCCCACTCACACCAGTCTGAAACCTTGGAGAACATTTCAGCACTATGACAAACATGGAAACCTTGATGACCAACACAGCCACAGCAGCAAGATTCCAGTGACTGGACTTTTGGGAAATCCATATGATCCAGCGATCAGAGATCAATAATTTTTCATAAACACAGGCCCATTTACAATACCCAACTAATCCCTTCACGCTGGGGTTCAGTGTGATGCAAGTTTATACCTAACTTACCCAAGTTCATTACAGAACCTGCATTTCTCCTCTCTACATGAATATGACTAATGGCGATGAATTGTATTAGTTGAAAAGTTGCTGACAAAAATTATATAATTTTAAATAACTACTAAATAATAACAGACTCAGTACGTTTTTTTATGTATGTTTATCGTAAAATAATGTGAAATGAATGTTCATCAAGTACAGTCATACAATGCAAGCTCATGAATTATCATGGAGAGAAAACATTAGCAATGTTTAGAAACAAACTCATATCAAAATAACAATGCATTAAAGGAGTGGATAGACTAAGAGAGAAAAGTTTCAGAGACAAAATACATGTGCAAAAATGATTATGCAAATTCTGATTATTATATTAACCCAAAGGAAACAAGGAAATCTACCCCACTGGCCAAGTAGAGCAGCAAGGCCCTCAAGAAGAGTCGAGTGGCAAAGATTAAGACAGGAATCTGGAACAGGTAGGCCTCTTTCTGGAAACAGCAAACCGATGACAGCGACGATCTTCCACTAACACCAGCCGAACCTACAAACCACACCCCCGCGACACTTCAGTTATACCCTAAAACCTAAATGTCAAGCCCACATTTGTTTCAATATTAACACAAATTTTATCTCCCATTGGATAAAAACGGGGGTGTCTCTGTCACACCACTCTCAGTATGATCACTTTATTGTTTTAGACTTTTCAACATTACGACAGGGCCTTCTCAGGAAAAACACTTTTGAATACAATCATGTTACATATTTTCATGTTGCAAGTCTCTACACTTCCATTGTTTGCTTCTGCCATCTCGTGAAGGAAGTTGTACGCTTCCATTTATTATCAGCATTCTCCTTCCACAACCTTGGCAGACATTCAACACATCATGAAGGACACTTTTCATGTTTTGCGTTCTCTCGCCATTCAAATCGCATCTTATTTCTTCTATTTTCTTTTTAGTAAATATTAACCTCAAACTGGCATGCAGAAGTGTAGGCCCATGCGTGTTTCTCTACGTTGAACAAAACACAAGCATCTATTATTTTCATGAAATATAATTTCAAAGCGCGCCATCCCAGCATTGCACTAACCCATGCTCAACCCATGTTATTGCTAGCAGAATGTTATTTACGTGCACAAAAGCAGCATTAGTCTCTTTATTTTATTCAAAACTTATAAGTAAATGCCACCTAGTTTTCATGCATTAATTCACACGGATGTTTTTACACATGTGCAAAAGCATTTCACCATGTTAGCATTTTTATCAATATTCTTCACAGCACACTATTAATTTATGTTACTGAGGGTTCGATCCGAGCAGGTTTTAATTACGCAAAACCCTGCTCCATCACATATATACATTTCCTTTAACACAACCAAGTCACTAATCGCTTCACTCACCCTTAGTAAACTTGACTATTGCAACAGTCTTCCAGAGGAGCTCTCGCTGTTCTTTTTTTACCTAATTAGACAAGGGCCCTCTATAACATTCCCAAGCATACCCGTACCTGTAACTATCACAACAAAGCTGGCTGGCTGAAAAAAGAGATATGTACAGGTTACTGACCCTGGTCTTCAAAGCCACGAAAGATACCTCTCTTAACTACCTGTCCTCAGTCATAAGTGGATATGTTCCACCTCGTAACCTATGTTCATCCAACCTTAATCTTCTGGTCACTCCAAAACCTTCATGTGCAGCAAACCTTTGTTTTTCCAGAATAAATGCAGCACACTGTTCACCCTCTGGCACACTACTCAACTCATGTGCCATCTGAGGTCAATCAAACAACCTCAGCAGCAAGGTAAACAATCTTGGGGTCTGGCTTAATCTGAAAATACCTAAACACAAGAGGGCCTCTGAAAACTGCTACTAGGAGAAGCCGCCTTCATCAGGGCACTAGGTATAGTATTTAAATGGTGGCAAAGGCCATCCAACGAAAGGCAAAAATATTCAGGGAGCCCAATTCCAATTTTAATAGGCTCGGAAACATGAAAAATATAACAATATAGGATCCCAGATTATGTTATTTTTTATAATTTGTATGTACCTAATCAGTGCTATATTTTTCATGTTTCAGGCCCTATAATGTACCCAGCGCCCCTGATGAAGGTGCCTAAATCAGTCTGAGCTTTTTTTCACCGAAACACGAGTCTGCACAATTCTAATCTTTCTATATGATTTTCTAAAATATAATGTTGATGACATTGATATATGTATAATATGCATACTGAATAATATTAATGAAGATTACTTCTGTGGTATATAACAACGGATGTATAGGCCAATATAATAATGTTGTTGTGAATTCTGAACAATGGTATTAATATGTGGATTGGGTGATTCTTTTCTTGAATGATTGTGTATGACTGGTCTGACGTATGAGTTTGGAGTTCAGTATGGATCATGATAGAAGGGAGTCCGAGATATGTCAAAACGAAAGTACTGCACTACAAAAATGAATATGTGCTAAATAATAAAATATGTTTTTGGCTAGGTGTGCTTCATGACATTGATTATTTATTGAGTTATACCTTTTGAAAAGAAATGGAGAAGGAAAAGAAATGGAGAAGTCTGGTTTCTTTTGATCCCTTTTTAATCTGAAAATATAACTTTAAACCAGGTCAAATCCATGATCGGCGTATTCTACTGTCCGTCCAGATACATGTGTCCTTCTTCCCCTTAGCAGGGAAATTTTAGAACGGGGAACGAGCATTAACCTCAATACCAACGCCCATAAGCTCCTGCAGTCCGCCTGCCGAAGAATCAAATCTCTGTCTAAACATGGCCCACGTTGTTGCAGCCAACAGATGGACCAAGCTAAACCCCCAGGAACATGATCCCAGGCACCAGAGGGCAGCCCAAAGTGACCCTATGCTCTTGTGTCTTGCTTGTTCGCCTCCATCACTGCTCCACTGCATCTCAGAGCCTTCTCTCTAGGTCCTCCCTGAGCAGCAAAGCCACTGGGGTCCTGCTTGTGGCTGCCTCTGTGACCCTGGTTGTGTGGGCTTTTCTGTTTCTTTGGACTAGAATCTTTTCCTTCGTGAAACTTAGACGTTTGTAGTTCCTGCAGGGCTATTTCCCTCTGGGGGGGGGGGGGGGGCTGACTGCCTTCACCATCACCCCTAGGGTACAGTCTTGGTGGAGGTTGCAGACATCTGCTGGTTCCCTCTATAACCTGGGAGCTCTGAGGTATGTTTCCCTTTCCTTCACATGGCCAGTCCTGCTTGAAGGGTTCATCTCTGTGCCTGCTCACTGGAATAAGAGCCACTGGAAGAGCAACTTGTACTATGTTTTACAGATGTTATCTGATCCTGCGGACCGGATGTGGTGGCTCAGTGAACCAATATGTTCACCCCAGGAATCTGAGTTTGACCTCATGTTCACAGGTTCGTGTCCAGTGGGCTCACTCAGCCTCTCATCCTTCCGAGGTCAATGACATGAGTACCATTGATTTGGCTGCCAATAAACATCTACTATTTCAGCACCAAGCGACCCACGGGTGAACGTGCACATTTCATAACTTATGCTATCCCTAACCTCTCCTCGACATTGTGCCGGAATCCTCGCCCATTCCCATTGGTGCGTTTATCCACGTGACGTGCACGCTGTTCGCAGAGCGGCATGGTTGACCGCTGCCCATCTGCCTGTCAGCCTCGAACACTCCGAGAAATGTCCAAACCGCAGGTCCTTTTTCTGGTCACCATTTTCCACTTCGACGGGTCAGCGCCATCTATCTACCTAAGCTTTGTTTGGTTTCGGTGTCGACCTTTCTCCGACCAACGGGAACAGGCCGCATGTTGCAGCGAACGGCCGATAGGGGAATCTGCACGTTTATGAATACGCCAGAAAACACGCGTGACGACAGACCCTGGCCCAACCACAGCAACCTTTCAGGGATACCACCTCGCTGTAAACTCTCGAAATGGTCCTCCCCACAGTTCCGTCTGCCTTTACTGCAAGCACCGGATTAAAAAAATAATTTACATTATGAAAAAAAAAATCCAGGGCACCTGCCAATCCGTGGATGTTGTCTGGCATCAAACAGGTCGTTTTCTGTTTTAAAATCCCCTCTTTTGTGCGCGGAGCTTACCATGGGAACCCGGTTAATGGATAACTCTGGCGCGCCGGGAGGCTGCGCAACTGCCTGGGACTTTTGGGAGCTGCATAAGGGGACTTTTGTTCCATAGTATCTCAATGGATCCTTGTGTGGCATGGCGCGAGGGAGGGGCAGGAGAGGGAAATATCTGCACTGTAAAGGAAGACGCGCTAGAACACTGGGCTCCATAAAAATACTGGTTGCATCCTCGCTCCTCACAGGTATTTATTTGCCCGAAGCGGTTTCGTGTTCAGGCATAAGGTGCACCTTTACTGCATGAAAGAATACAGCTAGGCGAGTAGCTCAAAGCTGCAGGTGATTTGCATTGCTTAATTTGTAAAAGAACACACGGCGGGGCCTAGAGTTTGGCTCAGAAGCTTGCGAGCAGGGCTCGGAGGTCGCGGTGTCAGTATCAATGCTGCTGCGCAGTCTTGATTCCCCATCATGCCTCTCTAAGCCATCACCAGCCAGAGCTCGAGCTCCCTGCCTCCTTATCACATGCTCGCCGGTTCTTTTCATCTCTTACCCCCTCTTTGTCATTGTTTTCCATCTTTGTCTTTCTACTGCTCTCCCCCTTTCACGTTTTTCTCTCCCCTTCCTCTTTATCTCAGCTACTCGCAAACATTTGCCCCGTGGCCACAAGGTATGGTCTGTTGTGTGGCCGAGGCCCGCACTGATGCCAGCAGAGTGGCTATAGGGGTTCCGGGTGCTCAGGATTTGTGTAAGGTGGTCGTACGGGGAGCAAAGCATGTACATTTAGTGGCTGAATTGCACATGAAGCCAGAAAACCTGGGTTCAATCCCGGCTTTACCCTTGAGCAAACTGTGGGATCCTCAGCATTCTTTTTTTCACTTTGCCTCTTTTTATTTCATTATGGAAATGTAAGAGGAGCTGGAAATACATAAGTTCAGAATGTGCACTGTAAAAATGATTCCCCTGTGCTTGATTATGGTATGGTACAACGCCTCTGCATGTTAATGAAATGCACTTTTTTGCATTTTGAATAAATATGATCTGATGTTTAGACATTTGTTGCAAGATGACTTTAAAAATAAAGGTGTACCTGAAGTTAAGTGGTTCAGGACATCACCTTAGTTCGTTTATAACTTCAGTTAACCTGCAAATAAATGCTTGCCCATTTACTTAATATTGTTTTCTGAATATTTGTGCCGAGTAAGTAAACAGCAGCCTGTGCCTCTGTTCACCAGAGGGGTCCCATTTAAAGATCAAGAGAGCCACAAGCGGATTCCGGGCCGTACTTTGAGTATCACTAATCTAAATAAACGTCTGTTGAGATAAAATAAGTGCTGGTTCCCAAAACTGAGTGCAGATGGGCCCCATCTGCAACCACCAACTCAAATTAAGTGCTGGATATAAGGTCCATATCCCAGCAGGGGCATTGCATTCCATCACTTTTGGGTCGTTCCATAAAGAGCCTGACTTAGAGAAAGGTAGAAACGGAAATGCCCACCAATTTTGCATCAGCATTTCGGTTAGCATGGTTTACCAATCTAGAGAACCCCTCCATCAGAAGAAGATTCACTGTGCCAACGCCATCAGTCCAGGTGCCATCTAGCAAGAATGATAGTAAATGCATCAATAGAGCAGGCACACAATCTGCCAAAGTTAGAGCCCTAAGAATGAAGCCCAGGTCACAAACCAGCACGTGCAATATACACTCTAACTCTATTGTGACCTGGGATCAATGATGCACTGATCAGACACATTGCAAAATGTGGCTTTGCACGAGGTCACAACATCTCCTGCCTAGTGATCATTAATTAGACATGAGGTATTCTATGACCCTGTGTGAATGATTGTGTCGAGGCATGCGAGGAACAGCAGAACTCTATCCCTGTGTTTGCATTTATTCCAAGCGATCATTTTTTTTAAAAAAACAGCTCAGTGCCTTAAAGAAACACTGGCAGCTTTTAAAGTTCACTTGAAACAAATAACATTGGGGAGCAGGTAGTGGTCACCTGGTATGTCTTCTTGGCATGTCTGCTTTCCCCGAGGCACCCCAACACACCTTTCAAAGGGTAATCTGTCCCATGGTGTTAGACCTGTCAGCCTTAGGGTGGTCTTCCCCCAACCTTTTACCTCGCTCCATATTTTTCTGATCTAATTTTTATTGGCCTCAAGACTCTGTGCACTTTACCACTGCTAACCAATGCTAAAGTGTGTGTGTTCACCCCTTAAAACATGGTAACATTGGCTTATCCCCAATTGGCATATTTAATTTACTTATAAGTAAATTTACAGGTACCCAAGGCCAATAAATAAAATGCTATTAGTGGGCCTGCTGCACTTGTTGTGCCGCCCACTTAAGTAGCCTTGCAAACCTGTTACAGGCCTGCCTTTGCAGCCTGTGTGTGCAGGTCTAAACTACCATTTCAACCTGGCAATATAAACCTTTTGCCAGGTTCACACCTGCCTTTTTAATACATATGGCACCCCTAGGGAAGTAATAAGCAGCCCACAACGCAGGGTGCAATGTATTTTAAATGTAGGACCTGTAATTTTAATTCTTACATATCCTGGGAGAGGAAAAATCTTAAATTAATTTTTCACTATGCAAGCCCTGCCTCACTTATAGGATAACATTGGTGTAACCTTCTTACATTTAACACGCTGCAACTTCCACATGATAACAGGTGAACAGTTCATGTTGGCGTCTTAGAATTCTAATGAAAAATCCTCTTTTATCATGAAGTTAGATTATTTATTGCAATTTTGAAAATGCCACTTTTAGAAAGTTGGCATTTTACTGCCCCAGCCTTTTAGTGCTTCAGCCTGTCTCTGGGTCACATGACTGGGTGTAGTTGGCAGTTGGTCTTTGTGTATTCCTCCTAGAGAGCCACACACGCTAAAGAGCTTAGGTGTGCCTGGATGAGCCACCACTGCCAGGATGGGAAGGTAGAATAGGATGTCCTGCCTTCATACAAAGGATTCATATCCCTGTAGTTAGTCTTGAGCCAGGGCAGGGGGAGCAGGAAACCTGAGCACTACAAAGGGAATCCTCTAAATGTTTCTTCTACTTCAAAAAAGGCACCGGATATAAATATTGAACCTCAGACACCAACTCTTGAGTACAGTTAGGACCTGTGGAAGACTTTGCGAGAAAGAAGAACTGCTGTGCTGCTGAAAGGACAGCAACTCTGCTGGACTGCTGCCCTGAAGGACTGCTGCCTGCTGTGCTGACCTGCTGCCTGCTGTCCCCTCGACTAGATGAGAAGGACAGAACCTGCAACCTGTACCCAGGACCACCAGAATGACTCCAAGGGCTAGTGTCTGGTAACCAGCACCTGGACTCTGCAACCATGAGTTCTACCATGACAAGTGGTGCCACCCCAGTCCTGGACCCTTGGAAGTGGGCATGAAGGTGCTCTGCCAGCCCATCTGGGGATCCAGCAGAACCGAAGCATCACCTTTGCTGCATGGTGCAACCCCTGAGCAGAACTGATGCATTGCCTCTGCTGCGAGGATCCTTCCAGTGCAACGACTCTGCATCAACCTCGCAGCCCGCAGCCTCATCGGAACTGCACTGCGTGACGCATCCCCAACACAGGCCCTCACATCAGAAGCCTCTCATCGACTACAGCCATGACGATGACGCAGGACTATGCATCTCAAGCCGTGCACTCTCTTCGGAACCAGCTGGTGCATGACACATCTTCGAAGCAGGACTTGGCATCACAAGCTTTCGTCATCAACAGCCTCCTCGAGGATGACGCAGGACCTCACATCGCAGGTCCCCGTAACTGAAGCTGTATGATGCATCTCCAACCGGGACCCCACATTGCCTCAGCTGCATGACGCATCCTCGACATGGGACCTCGCAACATTCTGCAATTAGGATTTAAGGTACTCATGTACAGTGGACCTAATTGGGTCCCTGTAGCCGGCCCTCAGTCCATCGCAGTTAGCCTGAACTTGTGACTTTGTCCTGGGCCGGCACGACCAGATGTCCACAGTTGGTGCTTTGTGCTTTTTGGTGCTATTTGAAATTGAATCTTTAAACAATTAGATATATCCAGTCCCACTGATTGTATTTTTGTCATATAATATTACTCTATTTTTCTAACCTGGTGTGGGATCCCTTTTGTGATGTGTTTTCATATTATTACTGTTTGAAGGGCTGTATACATATTTTACACATTGCCTCTAAGTTAAGCCTGACTGCTCTGTGCCAAGCTACCAGAGAGTTGAGCACAGGTGAATTTGGGATTTGCTTGTGACTTCATCCTGACAAGGATTGTGGTTACTACTTGAGTAGTAACCACAACCAGTAACTCAATTTCTTATACTGATGTTCAGCAGTGAGGATTTGGACATGTGTTTTTGCAGTGCCATACAGTCATTTTTGTGTAACACTACCATCCCTTATAAATAATTTGGGACCATTTTGAGTTTTTTTTTTATTTCTCCTTTATTAACTTATTTAGCTTTTTTCCAAATCTGCGTTCTTGGCCACTGGACTATCTGAGCAAATACCTGCAGTAATGGAAATTGACCAACCTAGGACGTTACTCTGGGGTTGAGCTCAAACAGTTTAGTAATAAAAGGGGACTGTAAATGAATAAGGGCACCAAGAAATTGGAGCTTCAGAATGCTCCGAGGGCCTGGACAGAGATCCACCAGTAATGAAGCAGCAGAGGATCACAATGTGAGGATGGTATGGAGCAGCAGGATCAGAACCTGGACATCAGCCCTGAAAAACAGCCTCACAGGAGGAGGATGACCCATCCCCTGAGCTGGGACTCCCTGCCAGAGCAGTGTCTCCTCACATAGCCTAACCCCAGAGGAGCGGGCGGGAAGAAAGAGTGGAAATTTAGGCTACGGATGGCCATTCCTAAGATGGAGAAAGGAAATTGGCTCTGGAGGAAAACAAATATTAAAATAGTGAATGATTTTCTCCACTATTATAAATGTCATCATTTCGTTTCTTGCAAGTACTTTTTTTCCTCAACACAACCCAGTATTGCCCAACGACCCCAGTCTTGGCCTGCCAAAATAGGTAGGATTGCTGATTACATCACAGAAAGTGTCATCACATCATGATGCCACAGAAAGTGATATAACACTTGAGTCACATCGATTGAGTCAAATGTATCACTTGCATCATGATCGAATGCAGTTTTGCTGAGATCAAGACTTTAATATGCTATAAATTATGCTTACAGGAGTCCTCATTTAGAGGTTGCCACCAGCAGCAGTGAGAACTTTAAGCAGTGGTGATAACATCACTACACGGCATTAGCAAAGGATGTAGATGTTGGCTGAAAAAGATAGGGAACAACTTGCGACAAAGAGGTTACCACCAGTTAATTCTGCATTATTTACCCACCAGTTTTTTGCTGGCACTAAACAATGATGCTACTATACTGAGGTGCTGCAATAATTACTGCCCCTTAATAAAACAATATCCTAGTTAAATGGCCAGTAAACTGTTCACCTGACAGTTTTACTGCTCCACCGCATTGCTGCCAATCTCGAAATTAGAGGCCTGCTGCTTAGCAGTGGGGACTCCTCCATCTTACCGCTGTATCTACCATTAACTTGTCTGTGGTGTGATAAGTTATATAAAGGCTTGATAGCTTAGGGTGTTTTCCGCTCACTGCTGATATATGATATAAAGGCTTGATAGCTTAGGGTGTTTACCGCTCACTGCTGATATATGCTATGACCTACAAGTCACGAGTTGTATTGCTGGTTAGGCCAATCCAACCTTTCATCATTCTGAGGGCGATAAACTGAGTACTGTGGCATCATGTAATGGTGGCATTTTGAAAACAAGTCACACATGAACTTCGAAAAGAGTTGTGATGGTCTGCTTTCCAAACGAATCTACTCACTAACGTGTACGAAATTATGAAAGACTGTTTTTTAATTGTAGTGTACACTGTATAAAATGTGAAATAATATTTACATGGTGTTACTTTGCACTCGAGCTGTGCATTTCTTTCAGGCATGTGCTGAGGGCAGTTTGCAAACCATAGTGCTGCACATTTTTATTTACTTTCAGCAGTATTTTTTTTGTATGCTTTCAACTCTCCCTCTTCTCAGCATCACCTCCCCTCATCTTCCTACAGACAGCTCATCCCACCCTACTCATTTTGTACTCTGTTCTTCCTTAATTCCCCGTTCTCCACCATTAAGATTGTTCTCAGCCCTTTATCTTCCTTGTCATAAGTTGTCCCTTCAAAATGACACGTAACACAGAACTTTCTGCCCTTATAGGCCATTTCTTTCTCTCTCCTCCACTACACAAGGCTTCATTACCATCCTTTCATTCCTCAACATTTAATCTCGTCCTCATGTTCCTAATTATACCTTCTTCTCTTTTTGTTCTCCTCAGTTCAGCCTTTCTTCTACCTCATATCTCTCTTTCGTCGGTTCTTCCTCCTCAGAGCACGACTCCGTATCCTCCATTACAAAACCCCTAGTCCCTTGCGTATATCTTCAAAGTATGTATACTTGGAGCTAGAAAAATTACGTATCTACTGACCTTCACGATATGTTTGTTAATATTCTTGGTACTGTATTTTTATGGTCAATAGTCTGACATAAAATACACATGAACAGCTTTGTACTAGCTTCCACCTCTTTTTCTCAAGACCTTGCAAGCAATCTGTAGTAATTGTAGCAAGGTGTACAAACTGGTGAAAAGTAGATAAGGTGCACTCTACCGTTTTAGAAGAAATACATTTTCTAACAATCTTGATAGCAGTTTGTACTGATCATATGAAACAAAATCAGATAAAAAGCAAATGAAAGGCACTGTTCACCAAGCAGTTTTTAAAAGCCGTGGTGAAAGGGCACAAGCAAGGTTAGGGGGCACAATGAATGCAGCTGTTCACCAAGCAGTGTTTAACAGCCTTGGTGAAAGGGCACAAGAGGGGTAGAGGGCACAATGAATGCAGCTGTTCACCAAGCAGTTTTTAACAGCCGTGGTGAAAGGGCAAAAGAGGGGTAGGTGGCACAATGAATGCAGCTGTTCACCAAGCAGTGTTTAACAGCTGTGGTGAAAGAACACAAGAGGGGTAGAGGGCACAATGAATGCTACTGTTCAAGCAGTGTTTAACAGCTGTGGTGAAAGGACACGAGGGGTAGAGGGCAGAAGGAATGCAGCTGTTCATCGAGTAGTTTTTAACAGCCGTGGTGAAGGGGCACAAGAGGGGTAGAGGGCACAATGAATGCGGCTGTTCACCAAGCAGTTTTTAACAGCTGTGGTGAAAGGGCACAACAGGGGTAGAGGGCACAATGAATGCAGCTGTTCCAGCAGTTTTTAACAGCCATGGTGAAAGGGTACAAGAGGGGTAGAGGGCACAATGAATGCGGCTGTTCACCAAGTAGTTTTTAACAGCTGTGGTGAAAGGGCACAACAGGGGTAGAGGGCACAATGAATGCAGCTGTTCCAGCAGTTTTTAACAGCCGTGGTGAAAGGGCACAAGAGGGGTAGAGGGCACAATGAATGCAGCTATTCATCGAGCAGTTTTTAACAGCTGTGGTGAATGGGCACAAGCAGGGGTAGAGGGAACAATGAATGCTACTGTTCAAGCAGTTTTAACAACCGTGGTGAAAGGGCACAAGCGGGAGTAGAAGGCACAATGAATGCAGCTGTTCAAGCAGTTTTTAACAGCCATGGTGAAAGGGCACAAGCGGGGGTAGGAGGCACAATGAATGCAGCTGTACAAGCAGTTTATAACAGCCAGCCATGGTGAAAGGGCACAAGTGGGGGTAGAGGGCACAATGAATGCAGCTGTTCAAGCAGTGTTTAACAGCCGTAGTGAAAGGGTACACGCGGGGGTAGGAGGCACAATGAATGCAGCTGTTCAAGCAGTGTTTAACAGCCGTAGTGAAAGGGCACAAGAGGGGTAGAGGGCACAATGAATGCAGCTGCTCAAGCAGTTTTATTAGCCATGGTGATAGGGCACAAGTGGGGGTAGAGGGCACAATGAACGCAGCTGTTCACCAAGCAGTTTTTAACAGCCATGGTGGAAGGGCACAAGTGGGGGTAGAGGGCACAATGGATGCAGCTGTTCAAGCAGTTTTTAACAGCCATGGTGGAAGGGCACAAGACGGGGTAGAGGGCACAATAAATGCAGCTGTTCAGGCAGTTTTTAACAGCCATGGTGGAAGGGCACAAGCGGTGGTAGAGGGCACCATGAATTCAGCTATTCACCAAGCAATTTTTAACAGCCGTGGTGAATAGGCACAAGCGGGTGTAGAGGGCACAATGAATGCAGCTGGTTAAGCAGTGTTTAACAGCCGTAGTGAAAGGGCACAAGAGGGGTAGAGGGCACAATGAATGCAGCTGTTCATTGAGCAGTTTTTCACAGCCATGGTGGAAGGGCACAAACAGGGGTAGAGGGCACAATGAATGCAGCTGAGGTGCTGGACCCTGCTTGTCCCACATTGGCAATGCACTCTTCACAAGGGGTCCTAGAGAGCCATATAAGATGCTAAAGTGATCCTGCTAGGTTTCTGCAGACCCAACTGACCTTTTATCCCTTGAACTCCAGAGCACCAGGTTCCAAATCCCCCTAAAATCAATCTCTTTACCACTTTTTGAAGGCTGTCTGAGTTTTATTCAATATGTTAGACCTGGCACCTTGGCGTGAGTTCCCCTTCCACTTTTTTGGTGTGCCTCGATTGTTTTGCTGGTGTTGTCCGCTCAGGGCACTGCGCCACGGCTAATCCGTGCCGCAGTGCAAGTGCTCCCTAGGTAAAGTGTACCTGTAATTGATGTCCATGATTGGTTTATTGGATTCACTGTCAGTCCCCAGTAGAGTGCACCAGGGGTGCCAGGGCTTGTGAATGCCAATGCTGCTGGTGGGCTTGCAGCGCTGGTTGCGCCACCCACAGAAAGCGGCTTTGTAAAATGTGTCTAGGGTCTGCCACCGCAGACCCTGTGCGCGGTCCGGGACCGTCGCGCTGACTGCGCAAGTGCCCCCGCTTGCCAGTCCCTAAACCTTCCCTTACCTACATATTAGCCACCCCTCTGGTAGGCCCAAGGGCAGGGTGCATTGTAGGCATAAGGTAGGACATGCCCTGATGTGTGTGGCATGTCTTAGTAGTGAATTACAGCCATTTCCGTTCTTCACTATTGAAGGCTACCTGCTCTCCATAGGCCAGAATGGGCTGCCGGGATCACGCCAACGCTGTGACCCCAGTGGACTCAGGGAGCATGGTAGAAGTGTCAAGTTTAGTATGCCTGAACTCAGGATAATAAAATACTTCTTGTAGTCAAGTTTATTTTAATATCCTGGGTTTGTAAATACTACTTTTAGAAAGTTAGTATTTACTGACCTGACCATCTCAGTCCGCCTCTGCTGTGTGTATGTGTTCTGCCTGGCAACAGTAAGGAGCAGGGTTGGGGAATCCCCAGAGACAGGTTGGCTGCCAGGTGGTGGGTAGAGAGATTACACCTGGATGGGTGGGAGGAGTACACCTTGACTCTTGAATAGACCTGTGCTCTGCCACCACAAAGCCGGCGCCACCCCCTGTGGGGCGGCTGATGTCTCTGCCCTGCTGCTGAAAGGAAAGAGCAGAGTCACCATAACAAAGTGCTCCAGAACTGGACTGAGCCAGGCCTAGGCCCCCTGGCGCTAAAGAACAAAAGAATCATGGTATAAAAGTAGGAGCCTGGCTCCTAAGAAATCAGAATCCTGTTTACCACAAAGAACCTCTGCCCGACTAGAAGGAGAAGAAGACGCCGGAGGAGCTGGCCTGCTGCTTGCCTTGCTGAGAAAGGAGAGGAAGAGACTTACTGAAAAGACTTTGCTACTTTGTGCTTGAACATTCTCCAAGGGCTTGATCTGAGCTTGCCCCCTGAACTGAACCCCAGGAACAGTGGGTTCTCTGTGCTTCTTGCTCATCCTCCAATTCGAGCCGTGTGGGCATCCCGCTGGAAAAGAGACTGCGCCCCTCATCGCCCCTCCTAGGGCCGTGACACTCAGAAGCTCGCCTGCCTCAAACCCGTGAGAGCCCCGCTCCGTCCCGAGCCGCTCTCTGTCCCCGGGCCAGGCCGCCTGCATCCCTGTCACCGCCTGCTACTGGAGCGCGCTGACCGCGCTATCACCCCTCCCGCCGGAAGCCGTCCGACGACTGTGATCTACGCCGGGTCATCCAGCTGCACCGACCGTGCCCTGCGACCCCGCTTCGCTACCCCCGGACATCTCAGGCCGCGCCGCCCCCCGCTGTGGAGACCCTCCTGCACCGCCGTGCTAAAGGGTCGCTGGCCGCGCCTGCCTACGTGCCCACACCTGCTGATTGAGGACCCAAGAACACTTACCAAGCTGAGAGTCGCACCGACCTGTGCCGACTCTCCACATCACGAAAGAAGTTTCAGTATCGGGCTCGGGGCCCGCAACGCCTTATTTCCCCGTTCGCAGGAGCCGATCTCTGTGAGTACTGGAACCACAAGTAACATTTGCAAGAGAACTACGAAGTATCCATTTGAAGCTACGAACAACGAACATTTGCCCGCTTTACAACCTGGTGGCATAGCGAAAACGTTATTGGTCTTGTGATAAGTCTGCTGAGATATATATACCTTATTTTTACATAAAGAATCGTATTGTTATATATATCCAAGTCTGGTGTCCGTTTCTGGGGGGATTGATGTAGTTACTGTGTGTATGATTGTAAGTGCTTAACCAACAACGCCTGAGGAATCGCCTTGGCTGCTCACGCCACGCACCTAGAGGGTGAGCAAGGGTCATTCGCGAGGGGTTATCCTGCGCCCTGACGTGGAGGAGAGGGTTCCTGCTTGACACAAGGGCAACCTTGCGCCAACCAGAGATCCCCGACTCTAACACAATACATTTGCGCTTCTTCCTTTTAGCTGGAGTTCCAGTTTAGCCGCTCTATGTTTTATATTGAACCTATCTTCAAGGCCTCTGGTGATACATATAGAGCCATATTTATTCAAAAGTAACGCAGCGCAGAGCAGCAAGTCATCATGCTGCGCTGCATTACAGGGAAAGGGCAGGAATATGCTGTCTTTTTTACAATATGGTGTATTCCTGTCCTTTTCTCAGTGCTGGTGCACAATGGGCTGCCTAACCCCAACACAGACACCCTGGCACCATGCCAGGGGCACTTTCCTGCATAAAAACAATCAACTGAGGCATATTCCTTTATGTGTACTGCACAATGCAGCACACATAGAGAGAGGAAATATCATGGATAACTTAAGCTATTTCTCCTTGTTACGCCTCACCTAGGAAGGCTTACCATTTTGGCACATTCCCAGGTCTACTAGCAATGGTTAATCTGGAAAGGTGTCAAAATCTGTGGGAGTTTTGTGGGAACATCCTCGCAACGCCCATGGAATGCTTCCCCAGGGCAGAGTAATGCAATGCAGCGATTTATGCCGCGTTGTGTTACTCCTGATTTATCAAACCACACAGGGCCGTGCAAAGTGGCCTTACTTGATTGATGATTCGCATTCGGAGGTTGCATCGCGCGGCACCATGGTGCAAAAGCTACTTAACTCCCTTCATAAATAGGGCTTATAGTTTTCTTTGTTTCATAAGTGTCAGGTTGGTCAAGCGCCAAAATGCAATTTCCTTTAAATTTGTGTGCGCTGAAATAATTATCTCTGGCGGAGGTAGTGAAGGCTGAATAATTGAAATTGACTAAGGGCTACATTCACAACACCAGGAACCATAACCTTAATTAGAAGACTATTTGAATGGCTACCACTCATTCTACGACCAAAGGCTGATTTCCTTCCATGCCTTCCGCTCCCATCAACGATCCAGCCCCGCCAGAGGCATTTGCATAGTCTTGTATGTGTCGCTCCAGGGCGGACTTTCTTTCTTCTATATATTCTTCCTTACTCGTCAGTGTCCTGTCCAAAAGATATCTTTCTGTTTATTCTTTTCCATCTCTAGTCTATCTATTGGAATATTTTCTTATTACTGAGAACTTTTGTGCTTTGAAATCAGGAACAATATCTGGTTTCTTGAACAAACCCAATCAAAGTTTCATTGACCTTAATAATTTTCAGCCAGTGACAGCTCTCACAAGTTTGTAACATTTTGGAGGCTAAAGGCCTGGCCCTGCGTCTCAAAGCATGGGGAGGTGAAAAATACTATTTTGCAATGCTCAGTCTGACACCACTGGAAACTGTAACAGCAACTGAGTGATCTGACAAAATGTCAGGGACAGACTCCATTGCCCTGACCCTACTCACAGGCACAGGCAGGAACAGGAGAGCGAGAGAGGAAAGGAGAATGTATACAGACAAAAGCTCACGCTCTTTGGCATGGATAACAAAGTGGTGTTGGAAAGAAAGTACTTTACACTGTATGTGGTCCTGGAAATGGTCAGGAAGAAGAGTTAATATTACCAGCTGCCCAGTCCTATGTCATGACTGGCTGCCCATGTCAAAGTAAATGCCACACTGCACTTCCTATTGCCGTGCTCCTTTCTGAGGACCAGTGGTGTTATAGTAGGTATCTGTCAGGTAGGTACATACCTGCATCAGGCGCTGCTCTCTACGAACAGCTGCATGCGACGTCACCATAATAGGTTATGAACAGGGCCACTGGAATGATGCACAAGGAGAGGGCCAAATTATGCGGCAGGGTTGAGTAAATTATGCGGCAAGAAAAGGCAAATTATGCAGCATAATGCAACATATTTTGTAATAGTATTACTTCATTTTTTTGTCAGTTTTAAACACAGTAACACTGTCTGGGCATTGGTTGGACCCCATTAGTACCAATTTAAAACCCACATTTAGCAATAAGCAACAGAAAGTTGACCATTCCAGCACATTCAGCAACACGTCGCTGCATTGTTAGTAACTTTTAAACCATTTGAGCTAGAAACCGTTTTTTTGTTAAAATCTGCAGATTATGCGGCTGATGATGGATTAGGTGGCAAATGTATAATTATGCGAAAATTGCAGCTGCCGCACAATCGCATAATTCCAGTTGCCATTGTTATGCAGGACCGGCAGTGTGGGGCGCTGCAGTTTGTGGTCTAATTACAATCCGTGCTCGGTGCACCTGATGGCACACATGTAGCATAACATCCAAACCAGTCCGTGCACATCTGTATTGTAATCATCGCCACTGGCACAATACCATTCGTGATGATTACAATAAAGATGTCAGTGGAATTGCCAATGTCAGAGGTTACTTTTTGCATAATCATTGTGCCAGTTTGACAGACGCCGCATATGCGAGCTTTATTTTCTTGTGGTCAGTAATTGTAGCACACCTGAAGTTAGTTGTTGCTGTAACAATTGTTTGTTTAGTGAATATGATCATAGAATCAACTGTATATTCGTGGGCAATGTCTGTTACCCCTCTAGTAACTTTTTGTGACACACGGATACGCACCCACGTTGCTCATCACGTGAAAGGAGGCGTGTTTCAGTCTAACCCACACACACTTGCATGTCCTTTTTATTCACATAAATGACTGCCTACCTTTCTGTACATATTTTTTCAACCCATTCTGTCTGCCTGACGCTCTACCTCAACAGAGGTAGGACTGAGCACACATGCAAACCCGGGCCATGTTTGGGAGGTACATTCTGTCTTCTGAGGTCATCTTCAGGTTCTTGAATAACACTAGAATTGGCCGATTATAACCCCTAAAGTTCACCATCTTCATCATAACAGTTAAATTGTGCTCACTGCTTGTGGATTTTAGGTGCCGGTCTAAGAGGTAACCTTAAAGGAGGTGAGTCTTTAGTGCTTTTTTAAAGTCTGGAAATGAGGGTGCATTTCTCATTTAATTTAACTCGTGATTGTATGACACAATGGGATTGGTCAGTTTGTCAGGCGCCGAGTTGCTCAAACGCTTGCACATCCAGCAGCCCTGTTTAAAGTAAACTCCATCTTGAGCAGGAGGTCAGTGAAGCGACTTCCTGGCACTGATAATGTTACAGTTTTCCTAGTCCAATAACGAGCCTGATAGACGGGCTTTCTGTAACTAGTGTAACTGGAGGGTAGGTAGGCCTGCATGCAGGCAGTCAGAGGAGACCATGCAGCTCAAGTCCCAGCAAAACCTGTTCTGGGGAGGCTGCACTGGTCAGGTTGACAGCCTGATGAAGTGGTAGCATAGGGGAAGGGAGGGTGCACATATACAACCAGGTCCATATGGAAAGATTTAAAGTTACCTAGTGTGCCCTCAATGGCAGGGACCCGGATCTGAGGTAAGAGTCCAAACACCTGTGCAGTTTTTGTCCAGAGATGCTATAGGTGAGAGTGCAGTGTGTCCTAGATGTAGGGTTGTGTGAGGTGGCTAAGAATCCCAACCACTTCTTATAATCCCTCAGTTCTTATTGAATGAGGGCTCTCTCTTCCCATTTCACCCTCCTGGTGTCCACTCCCCTCTATCCAGCATGTCGTTAGCAGGGGTCCCACTCACCCTTGAAACTGGGTATGAAACAGTGTCCCAAAGTCGCACTAGGACATTTCCTTGGCCTTGCCGGCTGTGCAGAGGTCCATAAACCAGTCGGCCTCTGTGCCTCCAAATTCAGAGCTTGTGGCCTCTAATACGAAGTCTGTTTGTGGTTGTGGCTCCTCCTCATCTGGATTACAAATACCTGGTTGTGGATTTGACTGACTTTCAAGTTTCTTCACCACTGAAAGGGAATCCTTAAGGGCACAAGGCCATTGGTCCTGTGTGGCTAAGCCTACATTGATCTATAGGGTTAAGGAGCCTTACACCATGCAGTTCGCTGCTGGAATGTGCCACTTTTAAACAAAACAAATGAAGACATGTACGGTAACCTTCTCCCAGGTACAAACTTTCTTGGGTGTAGCTTGCAACAGTAGACAATGGATCCTTGCCACTGCCGCTGTGGTAAAGCCTCAGCAAAATGATATTAAAAGGGACACCCCACATCTATGCAGTGGTCCACCTAAGGGCTCCCTCAATTGCAAAACTGATTACACTGATAGAGCGCGAGGGGGACCGATAGAGCGCAATTCTGCTCTTCAAATTGTAAGGGTGCATTATAATCATGAGTAGTTTGTACCTGCATATATTCTCTTGCTGTGTTAACATTTGGTTATTAGAATGTGTAATGTAATAACGTGTAAAGTGAAGTGATAGTGATGTTTCGTGCAATGTAGAGAAAATTAACATTGTAATTGTGTTCTAAATGATTAAAACTTATTGTTTGTTTTACAAATGACTAACGAGAATTAATTCACAGACATGTAACGTACTGATTTAAACGTGCACAGTGATAATGTTCATGTATATGTGTGATTAAAGGAGCTCATATTCATTCTTATGTTAGCCAATTTTCTGTAGGCCTCATGTGTATTTTTCCCTGGGTCTCATAATTCAAGTGTTCGTAATGTTTATGTGTATGAAGAATCTTTTCTTTCTTGGGTTTCTGTTGCAGGTGAAGAACTTCATGTTTGCTAGTTAGACTAACGCTTTTGTTTTTAGGAGTTAGGCTCAGGGAGGAGAGGATACATTTGAACAAGTAGGGCTGATAATGTGAGATCTTTCTCACTGGAGAAGGCCTGGAAATCAAGGTCATAGAGCCAGAGGCTGGGAGTATCGAAACCAACTGGAAAATTACCTACGAGGAAGTGTTTAGCTGGATGGGACGATCACGTAATGTGAATATGGGTGTGTCCTAGGATTTTGATGTTGGAATTAGGGACAGTGCCCCAGGAATTGAGTTGGGAGAGGAGAACTGATGGAGAAAGAAGGAGCATCTTAGAATGAGCTCAGTAGCTTTACGCTACTTGATCCAATCTACGTGAGCGCACTTCTTAGGAAGTCTTCACGTGCTGACACCTTTTTCCTGAACTTGCCTGGGGAATGCTAAGTAGGGATTTCACGTTAGTGGTAGTGTAGGGATAGACTGATGCTTTTTACTTACGAACCTCCAATGAAGAATATTCTTGATGTCGGGGCAGTCATTGCCTGCGATTTGATTCTAGAACTGGTTATTCTTTGTATGCTGTACCATCTTAACTTCGCCCGCAGGCTTGGTTTTGTATTAGTTCTGATCTATTTCTACACCCTCATCTTGAGGAGTTTGTATGTCCTTTTGTTTTTGGTTTTGTAATAAATTAACTAAACTTAGAACCTGTAGCCAGTGATTCTTGGGAGGCATGGTTTATTGGAATTGTGAAATCTAATTTGACAAGATATTTCTCCCCTCCACACTTTTAAGCAGCAACCACTGATCCTTTGACCTGGGGTTCCAGAGCAAATCCAAAACGTGGAACCAGGCCCCATCAACACTGTATCGTCAAGAAGATGATTGGTTTGCCCTTAGGATACTTATACAGGATCATGGGGACAAGAAAAAGCCCATAGCATACTATTCCTCTGCTTTAGATGCCATAGTGGCAGGGCTCTCTCCATGTACCCACTTTGTAGCCACTACTGTCCACAATATTTAGGCTCTAAAAACATTGCATTTTGTTCTCGATTTATTGTGTTGGTTCCTCTCCCTGTTGTTTATCTCCTTCTCACTAATAAAAGACCCAACATATTTCCACTGCTAGGCTATCCCAATATGAGATTGTATTATTGTCTTCCTTCCGTATCACCTTAGGACATTGTCCCACTCAGAACCCTGCATCTCTGGTGCCACTAGTGAAGAGGGAGAACCCCATGATTGTCTTTTGTCAACTGAACATATAACCATGCCACTCATTGCTCTTACAGTTGCACTGATATGTAACTGTGAATTAGTGCATTGTGTGGATGGATCATAATGTAGGTAATCTGGTTGCACTGTATATCAAACTGTGAAAGTCCTCCCCTGCATAATATGAGATATGTCAAAGTTGCTGAACTTGATCCTGTATTCTTGCTGGCAAAAGATTGTAACTGTGTTCACAGACTCGAAGTATGCATTTGGAGTTAAACATTATTTCTGGCTTCTCAGGATGCAGAGGAGTTTTCTAACTTCTACTGGTACCCTGATTACAAATGTGCATTGTTGGGATGGCAAAGTTCCCTGCACAGTGATGGATGTGCACCCCTGCCTTGAGTGCCCCAGCTGCAGTGATATCTGGATTCTTGGTACCAATTTCTCATTATGAGCGAACATGGATAATGTGTGTGCGCCTCGACCTGGTCTGTCTTATGGATTGCGGTCTTGTTCGACCAGGAGGGGAACACAAACCAATACCCTGGTAGTGGTAAAGGACTGGCCTACATCATGTTAGTATGTAGCACTATGCAGCCCTTGTATGATTGCTGTAATGTATGTGTGCCTGTGTGTACTACAATACATGGAGGCTTGTGGGTTCCATATTGGAAGGCCAGGACGTGGAAAAGGCATGTGTAGGAGCCATCCCAGACAGATTTATGAATTGCCTGCATTCCCGAGAGCTGGTTGGGACACACACACTGGAGGAAGGAGGAGGGGAAGAGTCGTCTGCACTTCAAATGGATTATTTTATTCTGAAAAGGTCACTGGTCAGTGAGAACTGGAATCATGTCAGGAAGGAGATGGGACAGATAAGGGAATCATTAAGAATAAGGCTGGGGGCCTTGATAACCTTTTGATAGGCATAGATCAATGAGGCTGACATCCAGGTGTGATCCTCTAGTTACTCCTATGGCCTGGGATGGGGGCTATGAATAAATGAATGAATGAAGATTTATATAGTGTTCTAAACCCCAAGGTATCAAGGCGCTATCAAGTTGGGAGTCACTCCTGTGACAGACTACTTCCTAGACAAAGGGCTGGCAGAGGTGTGGACACTTCAATGGGGACAACCTCCACAATATGAACTTCAAAGACTAAGACACTAAATAACATCTGTGTCTGAAATAGATTATAAAAAGGGGAGCTAGAGCTTCCCAAAATTGTCAAACTGGAACTGTGCATCCGCATTGAGAAGCTCTGCATGACTTTTGCCTGTTGTGACTAGAACTGGGGGACTAAGGTCTGCTAGTCTCCCAGATGAGTGAGAGGACATCCTCAATCAGAATCAAGACCATTCACCCTGGAATCTGAAGCAATGGTATCGGTCTGCCTGCCAAGACCAGAGGACCCCATGAGTAGAAGAAGAGTGCATGGTGGGAAAGAGGTCCAAGGGGGATTCTGTCAAGTAGACCCCTGAATCAGACTGTGACATTTTGGTTCTGAATTGAGAACTGTTGCACTGATCGAACTGTCCACCTGAGTGCTGCTATTTAAGACACTTATATGCCAGGTGTGTGCAACAGTGAAGATTGAGGCCCGTTAACCCGATTGGGCCATCAGCCAGAGTGCTACTGCTCACGACCGCCATCTGCCAGGTTTAGACCACAGTGAACATTAAGGTACATCACCCTGGTGCATCGCTGTGACAAGAAGCAGAAAATCGCATGGTGCACTGTTGTGACCAAGAAGGGTCATGTGTGCGCCTTTCACAACTCCCCTGTTTACAAGGTGGGGGGAAAGAGTGTACTGTTGCCCTGGAGTGTAGCAGGTTGCGAACTGGGGAAGCAGAGCATCAATTCAATCACCCCAAACCAGAAACGCCTTAGAGCTGCTGCTGGATTCAGGAAGACTAGCCGTACAAGTAGAGGAACATTGTGTTCACATGCAGCCTCATCCACCACATTCAGACTTCTGCTCACCAGAGGACCACTGACACGTGCCCTGGTCTATTGAACCACAGCTCCATTGAGAGTGGATAAGACTGATTACTGGGCCACCAGGCCTCGTGGGGGGACTTTCTCTGACTACAAACGCTACGGCCCTGCAACAGTTTGACTTTTAAGAAGCCATATTTGAACTTCTAAGACTTGTGCTTGCTTGTAGGTCCAAGCCCAGATGTTACCTCACATGAATGGCTAATAACCTCAATCCTTATACAGGGAACTGGGACTCAGGGTTTTTTAATAGACGATGTCAGAGTGCTGGCCTTATGAAGTATGTATGTAATCTTTGTTGTGCTGTATTTCACTTTGTATTTTGCTGCACTGCTTGATCCACACTACCACTGAGAGTCAGGTACAGATGGGGTGGTACTTTGCCCAGTTACTTAGAAATCAAAGCAGGTTAGGCCACAGGGTATTCTATATTAAAGGCCTCAACCCCATGGCTGGGCCCAGTAGCTAATGCTTGCCCTGTGGTCCTCTGAATAGCGTTCTGACACGCACACTCTGCTGAACGCTTTGTTTTTACCTCATCGGTTTGTTGTTGTCTTATGTGCAGCCCATCAGAATCATACAAACTAATTTATTCTTTGAGCCTTCCTTAAAAGATTTGCCTTTGTTACAGGAGCAAGCCTCCGATAATGAGAAACTGTAATGGACAAAACAGAATTGTACAAAGGACCCAGAAGGAGTGTGGAAAGACAGCTCCAGTTGTATGGTCGCATCAAAATCTCTGCTCCATAGTCATACATGGTTATATCATGGAGCTACCCACATTGGTAGGGATGGGATGGTTCCTGTGCTGCAATCCAGTGGTATGTACCTTTCTTTCCTTCTATTGCCCAGAACTATTGCCATTATTGTGTCATCTGCCAGTCACATAGTATTGGTAAGAGAATCAAGACCACCCTGGTGAGGTGTCTACCCCTGCCCGGGAGCCTGTAACACACTACGCCACACAGGGAGCTCTAGTTTGCATGTCTTTATTCTTCAGCAAATCGATATGCTCCCACCCACCCCAAAAACATAAAACTATCGCAAGAATATATAGGAGGCTTATTTTGCATTTGTGAGAGTTGTTAGTGACACAAATTTCGTAAGGGTCTATTGACTGGCTGGTGGTCCATTGTGGTATCTTCGTTCCAAGAACACTCGCGAACAGTAAAGTGGCAGGACTTTTTCCTGTTGTGGAATGACGAGTGGAATGGCAGGCATGGAGGGCTGGGTGAATGGCTGATGCGAGGTTGATTTCTTCTAGTGCAGCACACTGAGCCACTCTTTTTCAAAGAACATTATAAATCGTACAACAGCGCCATTTGCCTGTGACCAGAGAGGTGTACTTTTCTGCTGTTTGATGTTCAAATGATTAAGAAAGTCTTTGAACTCTCTGCTATTGAAGGGTGTACCATTGTCAGATTTGATAACGGAAGGAACTCTCCATGTTGCAAAAATATCATCCAGCCTTTCAATTACTTTTCCATGTGTGGTTGATGATAAGTCTTCCACTAGAGAAAAACTAATTTATAACTACCATGAGATGATATTGTGAGAAAGTTCCATCTTTCTTGCATGGTTTGCCCCCACTTTTTGCTGAATTGCTGAATGTACTTTGACGGAGTGTGCCCTGGGCTCCTGCCAATCAGGTGCCCAGGGCCTATGTTCCTTCCCTAAAAACTATGCTGAAACCCAATTTGGCAAAGCCTGGCCACATGTCAGCCCCCTGGTAAATGGTACACTAGGTACCCAGGGCCTTGTGACCAGGGAAGGCCCCTAAGGGCTGCAGCACTTATTGTGCCAGCCTTGGAGGCCCTGTACCCTGACACAAACATGCTGCCCTTGCAGGCTGAGTGTCTGGGTATAGAACAAAACAGAGAATCGACATGGCACACATCCCTGTGTGCCATGCCCACAACATACACTGCCCTGGCATACATCAGCCACCCCTCTAGCTGGGTACCCTATGCCAGTGGTGTGGGTACAGGAGCATGAGCCCTGTGCCCCTACAGTACCCAGGTCCATTCCTGGGCACTGTAAGTGCAGTGCTGCCATTTAAGAGTATATGGTGCTGGGAGATCGTCAACACGAACTCCACAGCACCATGATGGCTTCACTGAAGACTGAGAAGTTTGGTATCAAACTTCTCAGCACATTAAACCCGCACTGATGCCAGTGCAGGATTTAATGTACAATGCACGACAGAGGGCATCTTAGAGATGCCCCCTGAACCTAACCTACAATCCACGTCTGGTCTGAGGGGCTGCCTAGGCTGCCACACAGCAGACACGTTGCTGGACCCCTGGGTAGAGAGCCATCCGCTCTCCTGGGCCTGCAACAATGCACATCCTGGGCGAGGTGCTAGGTCTCTTCCCCCAGGATGGGCAGGGCAAGCTTCAAAGGCATGCCGCCTTTGTGAGCTTCTCCAGGCCACTTGCTGTACCCAGCAACTGGCCCCTACCAGTTCTAAACCCCCTTTCTGGTGGGAAGACTGGCAGAAAACCCCAAGGAAGGACAGGGGGTGTGCCAGCCTCTGCCGACCCCACCCCTCAGGTGGGGGAGGTGAGGTGAAGCACATCCCCGGCTTTCGCCATCTTGAAGATGGGGAGCCCTGCCCAATCGGGACTAGGCCACTGCCCCCCTCCCACAGGAGAGTGGCAGGATAGGGGGTGTACCCACCCCAGGGCAGGGACCCAGTGGTCCCTGCCCTTTACCTACCTGAAAAATTTGTATTTGGGGCACCCTGAACCTTCCTTCCTTAGATCCAGATTCCGAAACAGCAAAGAAGATCAAGAATAAAGAAGACCTGCCGTGCAGCTGCTAAGAAGAGGAAGACACCAACTGCTTTGGCCCCAGCCCTACCGGCCTGTCGACCCTCGAATCTGCTCCTGCTAAATCCCGGCATCTCCCATGGCCAGCAACCTCACAGACCCCGGAGGACCTGGCTACCTTGTGACTCTGAGCATCTGGGACTCCCACGAGCAGTGACTCTGCTCAAAGCAAGTAACTGACCCCTGGCACCAGCCAGGAACCGCGAACCCTGCACACTCTGTACCCGCCAAGCCTGGCCTGTGCCGGAATGGACAAAGACCCCGAGGATGTCCCCCCGGCGATGGTGACCCCGAATCTGGCACCCAAGGACCCACCTCGACGCTCCTGACGACGCCTGCAGCCTCAGAACCAGGGACCCCCCCAACCGCGATCAACAGAGGGTAAGATTTCCCAACATCAAAAGGCACCCCTGCACCCGGCGCCCTGTGGCCCCCTGTGCCCAACTCCTTGGTACCTACCTATCCTCCAACTACCCAACTTACCTCTCGAAGTGGTGGTCACACCTGAAGAATCTTCGTTCCCGAGCTTGCAGCCTTTGTTCGTCCTTGAGCTTTTCCATTGCAATCCATTGAGCGCCCGAAGGCTCAAAAGCACCCTGCACCCAGCCGCCCAAGTGGCCCTGGCAGTGCAACTTCTACTCCTACCTACTTCCCCATTTGCCCTGAGCAAGTGACCAGGAGCCCAGCTCCCACAGCAGTGTGGCCTGCTAGTCAGCAGCCACCAACCAAGGGCCCCCTGCCTTCCATAGGATAACATTGGGCCTAACTCACTCTGCACCCGGCTGCCCCTGTACCGCTGAGGGTGTAACAACTGTACTTACCTGACCCTGGGAGACCCCTGAGTCTATGCCCAGAACCTTAACTCTGCCAGTCGAGTACTTACCCAAAAGCCGATAACTCACTTTTCTTCCATAGGGTAACATTGACTGGTTTCACTTGAAATTTCTTCTGTGTGGAGTTTCTAAACTTTAAAATATTCACCTAAAATCAACCGAGTAACGAAAACAGAAATACTCACCTGCTATTAGGAGAGATCCCAGTGCTGGATCTTAGTGCCCTTTACAACAAACAAATGATGGACGGAATGCTGACAATGCAGACATTCTCCCCCAGTCAAGAGATCTGGGTTAAATCCATCGTTCTTTTGCCCACTACACCACCCCAGTTTAGACATGGCCATATGCAAATCAGTCTTGACCCTGTGCCTCATGGGAACAGTCCAGCCCGAACTGCCAAGCCATGTCTTCCCTGGACCGGAATCAAGCATCCTAGGACCGGTTTCTGGCTATCAGCCGTCATCAGCCAGGATAGCTTGACTCCAGTGGCGTAGTGAGCACGGGACCCACGTAGTGGGCAAAAGAACGATGGATTTAACCCAGATCTCTTGACTGGGGGAGAATGTCTGCATTGTCAGCATTCCGTCCATCATTTGTTTATTGTAACGCTTTTCGCCCTAAGTGGGATGGGTATGCCCAGACGTGGGTCCCGTGCTCACTACGCCACTGGAGTCAAGCTATCCTGGCTGATGACGGCTGATAGCCAGAAACCGGTCCTAGGATGCTTGATTCCGGTCCAGGGAAGACATGGTTTGGCAGTTCGGGCTGGACTGTTCCCATGAGGCACAGGGTCAAGACTGATTTGCATATGGCCATGTCTAAACTGGGGTGGCGTAGTGGGCAAAAGAACGATGGATTTAACCCAGATCTCTTGACTGGGGGAGAATGTCTGCATTGTCAGCATTCCGTCCATCATTTGTTTATTGTAACGGATCTTGGTGCCCAGCACTGACCCTGAAAAGTACTTACAACCGTACTTACCACTAACTCAATTTTCTTCGATTTTTGCAAACTACAAATATTCTTTAAAAATCGCACCAACTGTGAAAACGAAATTACTTACCTGTTTTAGATAGATATCCCAGTACTGAGCCTAGGAGCCCAGCACTGGATTACAAAAGTAACGAGAACATATTTAACCCGTAACTTGAATTTTCTCCCATAGGTAACCATTGACTGTTTTTCTGTGAAATTTCTTCTAAGTGTCGATTTTGCAACCTTATAAATATTCGTTAAAACTCGCCTGTATGACTTAAACGCAGTTTCTCAACTGCTTACAGGTGGTACACTAGTGCTGGATCCAGGATCCAACACTAACCTGGAAAAAGTAACCATAACCCCACTTACCTGCTAAGTGAATTTTCTCCCAGAGGATAACATTGGTAATTTGATTAGAAAAAGTTTCTAAGTGTCAACTTTTAAAATAGCAAAATATTACTTAAAAATCACAACAGTAACTAAAACGTATTTACTCACTTGTTCCCTAGAAATGTCACAGGACTGAATCTAGGATCCAGTCCTGGAGTTAGAAAAGCAATCCTGAAAGTAATCAATTGCATATAACTTAAAATTCCCGTTGAACTCAATGTATTATTGTGTTTCAAATTGTGTTGCCTATTGCAACAAACTGTAACTATTGCATTCAAGAGTCAATTGCCTTTTACAAAGTATTTAACTAAAGCATCTCATTCTGAGAAAGTATACTTTGATAACTATTGTTGGTTCTAAAAATAAAACAACCATATATTTTTATATACAAACCATTGGCCTAGAGTTCAGTTCTTGAGTGTGTGAGACCATTTGCTGACTGAGTGTGTACAACAAATGCTTTACACTGTCCTCTGATACTGCCTTACTGCTCGACCAAGCTACCACTTTAGAGAGTAAGGTTATATCTAACTAGCCTCTGCCAAACCTTTGGGGACTGTGGACTCTATACACACTGTACCTATTTGGGAACAGTATATATAGAGCCACTTTCCTACAGATGTCCATTACTGAGGGGTCCGTAGAAGTCAACTGCAATCCTCTCCCAGGCCTGTTTAAGGGGATCAGACATGTTTAGCGGGTGCTAAGTCATTTTGTGAGACACAGTTGTGCAGATGACAAGCTTTCAATTTCCTTTCAACTCGTTCATCATGGCGTGGGTACCACACTCGATACCTGAGGGCTATTTTTGTTGTCGCAATGCCACAATGTCCTTTGTGTGGCAGTTCAATTACTTGTTATCTCAGGCTTTTAGGGATAACTATTCTTGCCCCTCTTAGTATGACACCTTCATGGGGACAAAAAGTTCTTTCTGAACATTCTTGAATTTCTGGTACTCAGCATCATCTGTAAGAAGTCCTCCATGACTGCGTTGCAAAAATTTCTTTAAGCTTGAGCATGTCTTTGTCAGTATTAGAAGCTATCAGAATCTGTTCAATAAAAAAAGAGCTGCAGGCGCACTTGACTTTATTATGAAATTGATGTAAGCCTCAGCTGTTTTGGATGTTGTAGTTTGACGCTGTAGCCTCAAATAGTCTGCAGGGTTTTCATTCTTCCCCGGTTTGTGCATGATAGTGTAATCATACTCCTGCAGACACAACCCCACTTCTCAATGTGAGGGGGCATCTTGGCTTTCAGATTTCTGAAGATGGTGAGTAACACTTGGTGATCTGTGACATGGGTGAAATACTTTCTGTATAGAAACACTTGGAAGTGTTCACCCGCCAATACTACAGCTAAGCTTTTATCTCAGGTTGAGAATAGGCATGTTCAGTCTGAGATAAGCTCCTGCTAGCATAGGCCACAATGTGTCTCTGAGCATGGGACTGTCCGTTGTGTTGGGCAAAAATTACATCCAACCCCACAGGAATTGCATCCACCACAATCTAGGTTTGTAATTTTGGATCAAAGTAAGCCATTTCATTTGCCAAATCAATTGCGTATTTTATGTTCTTGAAACTTCGGTCACATTCAAAAGGAACATCTCGCTTCGTTAGTTTTCTCAGAAGGGCACTCAGAGTGCCAAAATCACAAATATACCTGGAGCAGTAACTGGCCATGCCTAAGAAGGATCGCAGCATCGTAACATCTTCCGGAGGGCAAGTAGATGGCAATGCTTGTACCTTTTCAGGGTCAGGAGTCATCCACTTTTCAGAGAAACTGTGACTAAAGAATTTAAGCCTGTTTTAGTGAAACTCACACTCCTCTGCATTTAGTGTGAGACCTGCAACAGCAAGCAGACGGCATACTTGTGTGAGTACTTTGTCATGTTACTTTCGCGAGCCCCAAACACCCAGATATCACCACTGTAGTTAAAATCATGTGTGACAGGCTGAATTATTCGACGAAAGACATCTTGAAAGATTTCCGCAGCTTACGATAAACCAAAACAGAGTCTTTATATTTGAGTTGAAAAAGTAGTAATGTACCAACAGTTTTCTTCGAGTTCAAGTTGATGGTTGCCTTGGTTCAAGTCAAGGTTGTAGAAAATTTGGCACCATTCGACTGCCTGATCATGTCTGCAATGTGTGACCTTGATGTCTTTTTCTTTCGATTGCTTTCTTGGCCTGTTGCATATCAATCCAATCCACAATGAATCTCCACTATCCTTTTTTGGCACCACCGCAATAGGTGAAACCCATGGCATAGGACCAGTAGAGTGTTTAATGATGTCATGCTTTAACAGTGTTTCTAGATCTTTCTCAATAGCTTCCTGTAAGTGAAAAGCAATTCAAAGGTGTCGCTGTGCAACAGGACGAATGTCCTCATTAATGTGAAGCTGCAACTTCTTTGTCTTAAGTTTCCCAAATCCATGAAAAAATTTCAGGAATTGACTCACTATTTCTAAATGGGCGTTCAAGTTGTAGTTAATAGAGATCAGTCGCATGTCAGCAGCAGTATTGAAACTTAGTAAGCATCAACGATGTACCTGGGAGGACATGAATTCTCACTTGCACTGTCGTTTTCTTGTGCCGCATCGTCGCTACAAAGCATCCTTGACTCTGCAAAGAATAGCACCTGCCCAGGTGTACACCTTTGTGTTCAACTGTGTGAGATGTGTTATCAGAGATCGTTCTTTGTACTTTTCAGCTGGCATGATGTTTATCGATGCACTACTTGTCTACAATAAAAGTTGTAGGGCACCGTTCCACCTGGAGCATGATTTTAGGATAATGTTCAAATTAACTTTGTTGCTTCATGTGGCGATTCTCTTTAGGTTTGTGTGGCGCATCCTACATGCGCACGCGGTCTGTGACTGACATTACCATTGCACATCCATCTTCCTCACTGTCACTCGATGATGATGTTAACGAACCTTTGGAAGATTAATTTGATGATGATCAACTTAGTTTCATTTCCAGTAGCCTCAGTCGATGTTGCTGTTTGGCCTTGTGGGACTGGATAGAGTGCTTCTGGAACTTTCTGGTGTCCATCTTCTCATCTGTCCATGACACCCTGAGTTTCTCTTTTGCTTTGCAAACCATTATGAAAAGTTTTCTTTCCCTTAGCCTTTGCATATCGGTCTGATGGTGGGACATTAACCTTTATGTGGAAAGGAAAATCCACAGCAGAAACACAATTTCTTTTTCTCCAGAGATATCACTCTGTCGGCCTTTGCCTTGTATGTCGGTTTACTTTTCATACTCAATGCTCATTCATTTTGAGTTGTTCCAGCTTCAATATTGGCAGCCTGTTGATCGGCACATTCCCCTGCTCTTGCAACCATGAGCACTTTCTCCAAACTGTTATACTTTCTGTACATGGTTGTCACAGCCTTTAGCATTTTCTTTTACCTGGCTGTCGCTGTCTTTAGCCTACCGCTGTGCCTGGACGTATTTACCTTTAGCATTTTCCTGCACCTGGCTGTCACTGCCTTTAGCGCTTCTTCGTACCTGGTTGTCACTGCCTTTTACATTTCTGCTTTGTATCAACACTGGCTCTCTTATGCTATGGGTGCAGTACCTCTTCTTTTGGCTTTACCAGTGGAGTCTAGGTGGGCTTGCAGACTGTGTTCCTCCATAGGGCCTTCACCTTTTACAAGGGCCTCTCAAAAACTGAAGTTTCGCTTAGACTCCACATATGCCAACGGTAGACTGCTTCTTGAGGTGCATGTGGCATGCACAAGCAGTTTTCTGGACCATGGCAAACTCTTAGGGAGAGCAGTCTTGTATCATTGGGGGTCACAAATCTCCTATCTCATCGCCAGTTGTAGCATTTTACCCAGCCCGGGAGCCTGTAACAGATCATGCCACACACAGAGCTCTAGTTTGCACTTCTTTATTCTTCATGATGCAACCGTTAACTGAACACACTTAATCACAAACTTTATTAACCACACCCAGCCACAGCCAACAGATTATGTAACACTTGGAAGGGGTCCGACGAGCGCCGCTAGGGTCGTCGTGCGCACAAACACAGAATACGACACCCGGCAGTTCACTCGCCTCTTAGGGGCCCCTTTGTGCAGCTCCAAAGGAACTTCATCCAGATTCGAAAATATGCCTCCTATATATTCTTGTGAGAGTTGTATGTTTTTGAGGTGGGTGGAAGCATATCCATTTGCAAGAGCAGATGCCATAGCTGTAGGTACTTCATCCCCTTTTTCAAAATGCAGAGTAGCCTCTCCATCAACTGAGAAACACACTTCATTTCAGAAATATTACAGGAGATTTGCAAAGCTTTAGGGATCAACCAACAGTTCAATTATGCCTGTCACCCCGAATCAGCAAGACAGGAAGAAAAAATTAACAGTATGCTTAAGAACACAATAACAAAGATCTATTCCAAGATTGTACTGAAGTGGCCAGAGACCTTTCCTTTAGCATTATGATCTATCTGAATCATATCAAACAAAGGAACAAGACTGTGGCCCTATGAGGTAGGTTTGGGATGACTTATAATGTTGCAGTCAAACCTACCTTTCTCAGTGGCTAACTTAGACCTGGAAATCAATGATAATTCAGTTCTCCGGTACTGTACACAACTCTCCAGCCAATTGATTGGGTATTATTCATAAAGATGCACCATACGATGACTGTGCTGCAGCACCACTGGAAGGGGCCTTATCTTGTACTGCTCATTAACAACAGAGTGTTGAAGTATCATGGACTGCCGGACATGTGTTAATTCCTCCAAGTTCAAACATGCTGCACCTCTGCGAGATGTCTACACACCTGTGCCCAACTCTAGAGCTGCTTAGGGGTGTAGGCTACAGCTGCCTGCTGGAACGTCCCCTGCTTCTTCTAATGCAGCTGAACCAGACACCCGAAGTTAGCTGACTCCACATGTTCCGGGAAGGAATCAGCCTATGTGTCTTGCTCCTCTGCTGCCACCTAATGATGCGCCCTTCACATCTCATTATTACCACCTCCGTCTGAGGTGACCGACTATCTTCCAGATACTGGATCCCCCTAAGTGTCTGGTCTGCACTCTTTGCCACTGCCCTCAGCCTCTGGCTCCTGGTGAGCTATGTCATGTCTGTGGAATGGAAAGTAGGTGCAAAAGCAAACTGTACTGCACCTGTCCTTGAAGCTGCTGTCTGTGTAGGAGAACAACTCTTACTGTCTGTTGCTTGAGAAATATCACTAAATAATCAATCTTTCTTCATGCTGGATTTGCACTCGCTTTCCCTCCAATACTTTTGGCGGTGTGCCTTTGATTTGAGTGCCCATCAGCAAAAATGTGCCATGAGCTGTTCTACCATGGGCACCGACTGCCAGAATGTGCAGGCACCTCTCCTGAAACTTGCCACAGTTTAGAGGATTATAGAAAATGCTCAACAGCTACTATTTGTATGACCGTACACATCTTGCTTACTTGGAATGGTGGCAGTTTTGTGGACACTATGAGACTCAGACATGGATAAAATAGCTGACCGGCTGCAATAACGTTATCTTAGCCCACACAAGACTGGGGAATTCACAGCCCTGGGGTCAAGAGACTCCGCAAGCCGGGAACTGCCACACTGTGTAGACGCGTCCGTCCCTCAGGTCAAAATCCCGCAGAGAGCCAAGAAACACAATTTTTATCATATTCTCAATGCACTAGAAGTTTCTGAGAAGACCTCCTCTGCGCCAAGGAAACTTACTGGAGTTTATTTATTTATTTATAAAGTTTTATATAGCGCGAACATGATCCCGAAGGATATCAGAGCGCTTTACAATTTGAGAGAGAGGAAGGTAATAGTTGCAGAACAATCATCAAAAGGAATACCAACCCAAACACATCAAATATGCATATCAATCAAAAAGGTTATGAACAAAAGGGACAACAAAGGGTAGGATATTAATTGGACCATAGAGAACTGGGGGGGAGGGGGGAGCAAGTGACTAGTAAAGCAGAATAACACCAAAGGCAGGACATAGGGTGTAAGTCCAGAGCATTAGAGCAGACGATCCAAGACTCTTTTAAGGTAGTAACTTGTTCATGAGGAATCTTTTTACTTCCAATTTGAAGGCAACCTTGGAGGAGATTCTGCATATTTCCGGTGGGAGAGAGTTCCAGATCTTCGGCGCAGAGCTGGAGAAAGCTCGTTGACACGTTCTCTTTTTGTGAAAGATCTGTGGTTTCAGGAGAAGAGAGTTAGCGCTCTGAGAAGGTCTACCTCCTCCGGATAATTCTAGCTTTTGCGCCAGATAGCTGGGGTTTTTGAAATGGAGGGCTTTATGAGACAGACAGGCAATCTTTAGCTGAATTCTTGCTTCATAGGGCAACCAATTTAGGGATTTTAAGACTGGGGAGATGTGCTTGTTTCTTTTGGTATCCGTGACCAATCTGGCCGCCACATTCAATGAAGCCCTTAGTGGGGCCAAGGTATATTTGGGGGGCCACAGAGTGTAGCGCTGCCATAGTCCAGCCTCGGCAAAACAAGCGCTTGGACCACTTGCTTGAAGTCCGCTTGTGGGAGGAAAGGTTTGAGATTCCTGAGTATCCTCATTAGGTGATTAACTCCCTTGCACACATTGCTGATATGATTTATCATGTTCAGATGCTTGTCTAGGGTGAGTCCGAGAGATTTGGCTGAGTCAACAATGGAGGGGGAGCAGTTGAAGGCAGTGAGGGGGTTCATCCAAAGGTCTATCTTGGGGATGTGATTCGGGGGAGAAATGAGAAGGAATTCTGTTTTGGAGGTGTTGAGCAAGAGGTGGTTCTCAGTTAACCAGTTTTGAGTATTTATTAGTGTAGAGTTGAGTGATATGAGATTTTTCGGGGAGGAGATTTCCAGATAGAGTTGCGTATCATCCACATACATATGGAAGAGAATGTCCTCGGAATTTAGTGCATTAGCTAAGGGTTCCAAGAACAGATTGAAGAGTATGGGGGATAGGACAGACCCTTGGGGGACCCCCATGGATATTGGTGAGGGCTGGGAGAGAGAGTGGTTCGCCTTAACTCTTTGGGATCTGTGGTGGAGAAAGGACGAGAACCATTGCAGCACCGCACCAGAAAGGCCCATCCTTTGCTTCAAAATGGATAGGAGATTGTCGTGATTAACAGTGTCAAACGCTGAGGAAAGGTCAAGGAGGATAAGGAGGTAGGATTCATTTTGGTTGAGCATTTTTAAAATGTCATCCATAATGTGAGTGAGAGCCAATTCGGCGCTGTGCCCACTCCGGAAGCCAGATTGGTGTTGCTACAGGAGGTGCAAATTCTCGATGTGGGCACAGAGTTGACATTAGACACATTTTTCTAGGAGTTTGGCTAGGGTGGGGATGTTAGTGATAGGGCGGGAGTTGTTAAGGCCCATACTATCTGCAATAGGCTTTTTTAGGATAGGTGTTACCTGAGCAGCTTTTAGGCTTTCCGGGATCATACCTTGTGAGAGAGACGCATTGACAATTTTTGTCCAGATGGGGGTGATGATCTCCTCCAGTTCTTTGAAGATGAACGGTGGTAATGGGTCGCTAAAATGATTACATGGGTTGATGCTCTGAAGAATCTTGTTAGTGTTTCTTTCACTGAGGGAAGTGAAGGTGCCCCATGAGGCATTGTTCTTGGTGTTCAGGCTAGTCGGTTCGATTTTTTCTGATAGGGCCGGGGGGGGGGGGGGGCACAAACCCCCCGGATAGCAATAGCACCTTCCTGGAGTCAAGATCAATATTGATGAGTCTGGATTTCTCAGCAAAGAAGGCAGCCAGTTCATCGCATAAAGGTGGGCTGACTCTATTCACCGAGCGGTTTGGTGTTTCCACCGATTGTTGTTTCACCAGCTCAAAATGTTTCTGGCAATGAGCGGCTTGATTGAGTTGGGATCTGAAGTAGTTGGCCTTAGAGATCTTCATTTGTATGTTATAGGAGCTCCTTACCGTTCTAAGGATTATTAGTTGGTCCGAAGATGGATTTGATTTCCAGGATCGTTTGATTGCCCTAAAGATGCGGCGTTCCTTGTTTAAGATGTCGTTGAACCACGGTTTGCAAATTTTAGTTGGGGAATTTTTTTGTTGGAGTGGAGCAATTGAATCCATGATGCTAGTGATAGTAGAGTTGTAGAAGTTAGTGAGTGCATGTACCTCAGTCATGTCAACTTGTGGAGAGAGGGCAAATATACAGTGGGTTGCTAGATCTACTGTATTGATATTTTTGAGGTCCCTTTTCCAAATCTTCGATTTTGTTGGTTGAGCCTTTCTCAGGGAGACTTCCATGTTGATAAAAAAGAAGATGCTTTGATGATCGGACCAATCACATGGGGTAATGATGTCCAGTATGATGGTGTGACCTTTGGTGATGATGAGGTCCAGAATTTCTCCTTTATTATGGGTTGGCTGGTCACAATGTTGAATCAGATCATGATCAAATAGGAAGGTTTTGAGGCATGTTACAGCTTGGTCATTGAGGTTGGACCAGTGAAGGTTGAAATCACGAGGAAGATTTGGCGATAGCAGAATCAAAATTGCCAGAGATGATTTCCATTTACTGCTCGATGAAGGGGAGGTTGTCCCCGGGGGGTCATAAAATGTGTGTAGTTTGCACACCAGAAGGTTGTGACTAAAGATATTGAGACAAAGGTATTTGTATGAGGATGGCGTAGAGGACTCCGAGTGGGAGACCGATAGTGTGCTCCGATGTATACAAGCTAGGCCACCACCGGGCTTCAAAGCTCTGTCTAGACGGATTATGTTGTGGGTAGGAGGCACTAGGAAGTCAAGGAAGGGAGTGGAAGCGGGATTGAGCCAAGTTTCAGTGAGGATGATGATGTCTATCTCATTGTGTTGGATGAGGTCGAATATGTCAGAGGCGTGTTTGCTGGCTGACCTGCAGTTGAGTAGTACGCATTTAAGTTGCACTGGTGTATGAGGGGGGGGAGACTGTATGATGTTCACTCTCATAAGGTTGTCATTATTTAGGCCTCTAGGGTTGTGAGGGGGTCCTCTGTACGGGTTTGCCTGAATAACTTGAATTTGTCCCTGAGTAGTCTTGTTGGTGTCTAAGATAAGTGAGTAAGAATTGAGTAGGTCATTGATATTGTTATACGCGAGATAGGCTTTTGCTCTGGGGCGGGAGGGAGCGTTAGGTAGGGGTATGGTTCTAGAGAAGGGGAGGGGGAGGCTGACCACAGCGAGTTTTGTCACTAGCAGGTGCTCTGGGCAACTTTACACGGGAGAGGAGGGAACTGATCAGGGGAAGGTGTTCAATCGAGAGGGCTTTCAGACCATGGAGTTCGACTGCGAGAAGGTGCAACTGGAGAGATATATCGTCCAGGCGTGCCACCAGGTCTGAATGCTGTGATAAGGGTAAAAGATGAGTGAGGAGTTCTGGTGGAGAGGAGGGGTCTCAATGTGTACCAGAGAGGTCAAAGGCGGTATTTTGAGGTTCCTGAGGGAGAAGTCGGTCAACGCGGACTTGCGGTGTTCCATGATGTAAGGATAGAGGGGTTGGTGAGAGTAAGAGGGTACAAGGGCCATTGCCCAGTGAGTTAGGCACGGTCAAGTAAGGATTGAGTGGGATTAGCAGAACATGTTCCGTGGGGGGCAATTGCCAGGACTCCGCCCTAGCAGGTGATGTAGAAAGAGGGATGCATGACGGGGGAACTTTCTATGAGTGCGATGGCGATTGGGTGCGAGGGGGACTCAGAGCTCAAGAGTTAACCTGTATCGGACTGGGGAATGGCAAGAGGAGGGAGCCAGTAGACTCTCCCGCATTCTGAGTCAGCGGTCTAGTGTATTGGGTCAGTCTGACAGGGGGATGAGAGATTCCGCAATCATCTAAGGGGGGGATGATTTAGGGCGAGTGTGGACCACCCGGCTGTGGAGGGGGGAGGACTGATTAAGTCCAGAGTGGTGATAGGGTGTGGAGAGGCGTCATTGGATTTAGCCGAGATCGCCTTCTTGAGTGTAGGGAAGATGTTGGCCATCATGGCTAGATTGGCATTAGAGGCTTGGATAAGGATGATACCATTGTTGTAGAGGGTAATAGTGGCATTAGCGTTGAAGGGGAGTGAGGGCAATGTCGTTAATTTGAGACCATGAGGTGTTTTCCTAGTGCCTGATATACGAAGCTTGGAATATATTACATTCCTCCAGCATGCTCGTTTTCTGGTATAGAAGATTAGGTCATTAACTATATTACCCTTGTTTGTACAGAAGTAGACGTCTGAGAATAGTGTATCGGGCCTGCCTTTGAGTATGCAATGTTTGTGTTTTTTGGCTGCCTTTTTGGAGAGCTTAGGCGGGTAGTTGATAGTGAAGACATTGTATCCTGAGGGGTCGGGACTGATCTCCATTCTGATAGTGTGTCCTAGCGAGGAAGGGGCCCCCATGAATGAGTACAAGGAGGTGAGGGTATTTTTATTTAACCGTTAGTTCTTGAATAGGGAGATAGTAGGTAGGGAGAAAAAGGTTGGGAAGGGGTAGTTACGGGGCCGAAAATTTTAGGCTTCAGGGAAGGCTAATTGGCGGAGGGAGACTGTAGGAGGAGTCTAAGGGGGAATAGGGGGGATGAGAAAAGGAGAAAAAAAGGCGTTAATTCGCTGATGTAAAAGCCATTCCAAGATTGCTTGTTTTTTGTCCGGTGATGAACTGGGGTATAATCCTATAAATATTTTGCTGTATCTACTTCTTTAGGATGTAGTCCTCTGTCCCTTTCTACAGAGCAAAGTGCAGTGGTTGGTCCTTCTTTTCTGTTTTGAGATGTGCCTAGATCGTAGTCCTATGTCTCTTTCACTGCAATGGTGCGAGCAATATGCAGTGGTTGGTCCTTCTTCTCTGTTTTGGGATGTGCCTTGGATCGTAGTCCTATGTCTCTTTCTCCATATTGGTGTGAGGTTAGTAGTGTTTCCTCAGTTCAATTGTAATTACTGCCATTTTGAGGGAGGGAACTGAGGATGCTTCCAGAGTGCGTACCCATAATGGGGACCCTGCATTACCCACCTGGTCATAAAAGGAGACAAAAACTGTAAGTGAAAATGAACATCGAGTGAGCAAATTTCAGCACAAATGTTCAAATATGTGCAGATATGAGGGGGGCCGCCCAGTCAACCAAAGTCAGGCTCCTCAGAACACACATCAGCACCCGGAGCTCGGCAGCGTGTGACCGAAGTGCTCGGCAGCGTTAGACCAAACGCACAAACACGTCCATTTTTAAATGGCAATCAGCCTTACAATAGCTCCTCGATGGCTGATCGGTGCAGCCTCCAGGGGACCAGCGATCCAACTTCAATCCCGGCGAAGATGTGGGCAAATAGGAAGCGTCATGAAAGCCTCCCCAGATGGCCAATCTCCCACGAGCATTCCAAAGGCAAAGGAGTTCTCATTTATTTTTCTGCGCTCCCACATGTTCCAGCCCCTTATCTTTGTGAAGTTTGTGAAAGTAGAAAACATTGCCAACAATACAGAAAACAATCTTGAGCGTGAATAACCTAAATAAAGTGTGTAAAGTTGGGCATGCGTGTGTGTGCAAAGCTAAAGCTAGATAGTCAGAATTCAAGACGGAGTTTAGGGCATGTCAAAGTCAATGGTAAAAACTTAATAAAACTTCCCAATGTACAACATAATGCATATTTGAGCACCACTGCCCGTAACTACACTCCGAGACAGAGAAGTACGTTCCACACCTTTCTCTCTCTCATGCTTTCAAACGCACATCCCACACACTCTGTTCTTGGCAAGGCTGTAAAAAGCAAACACTCCCACTCTGAAGCTACAAGGAGACATGAAATAGAATCTCAAGGCAAAAGGCATCTGCAGAAAAAAATGATGTTGTACATTCAAGCTACAGTAAATTGAGACACATAAAGTCAAGTAAAACAATGGTAGTCAAAAGTCATCACATGGTCCCAATACATGGGAGTGCCTATAGCACTAAAGTGCTCCAATTGATCAAATGGTGAAGCTCTGGTCCATGGAAATGGCAAATTATACTTAGAATAATTCTGATGCTTGCTATGTTTGCACTAGGTATCAGTAGTCCTCCATGTCTGTGTTAGCTTTTGAATATAGCAATAGAAAAAAAATGCAGCCTGTTTTTCTTACAGGAAAACAGGATGTGTTTGAAAAAATAAAATGAAAAGTTTTATTTTTATTTTTCAAGAACAGGCAGTGGTCCACTGCCTGGTCTTAAAAAATGCTTTTACAAACATTCACAAAGGGGAAGGGGTCCCATTTGCGAATGGGTCACGACGAATTTGAGATTGGCAGTATATTGCGAATGTTTTATGACCGCATTTTGGTCACAAAACATTCACACATACCACTGTGATTCGTTATTAGGAGGGGGCTGGCTAAACAAGCCCCATGTAATACTGAATCGCAAACCCAATTTGCGATTCTGTAATAGATTACCGAATTGTAAAATTAGACTGTCTACATCCCAACCCCCTCCCTCCCCAGAACTTGTCAGCTCTGCCACCATTGCCCTCCTGTAAGCCATCCTCTAACTTTTCGTCACGTCTATGTTATGTTGTGACGAATGTGTTACCGTGAGGAAAAGCACAAAACGGCATATGTAATTATCTATGCCAAGGGCATTTTTTAAGAAAACTTTTATGTCACTTATGAAGAAGTTCACAGAAAGGTTTACACAATGGATTACATGAATATATCAATCAATACCGCAACAGCCATAAAGTGGCCACACAGGAAACGTTTTTGGACCACCAAAAAAGATAATTTTAGGATAGTAGTAAAATTTGTAAGCAACATACAATTATCATTTGTGTTCTAGCAATACGTAATATGCTTTAAAATGGGTAACATGTAGAAGGTACACAGTGGCAGGGGAAAGTTCCATTATTCTATGCCAAGCAACCCACTATTCATAGACGCTCTATCTTTTACACTAGTGGGTATTCAAGATGGCTGCCAAGTCACCACCATTTTCGGTAGAGCGATTGACCCGAACTATAGATTATACTTTTTAACACAACCATTATTTCCAGCGACAACAGCACGTTAAGTAGTTCCCCAGAGGTACACATGAGAACACCGAAAGTTTACAGTTAATGAAGCAAAACACCTCCAGAGTGCAGACCACCCTCACAACACGGCACCACAGTAACGTTGTTTGGCCACCTAACAATATAACCCAACAGAATATAGTGAGCAACTGAGCAAAGTACAGCTCATTACCCTTGAGAAATGACAACGTCTTATGGCCCTCTCTTTCAGACCCACAAATCAATTGGAACTGCTAATAAACCCTACACAGTATGTCCACAGATCATACGCCAAGGTAAGACCGCCTTCACTCTGTTTATATGAATTCAGAGAATGGCAGAAAAGCGCCTTATGGATGACAGAGAGCACTATGTGGCGATTCTAGCGGCAGCAATGTGCCATGCAGACGCTCACAACATTACAAAATATTATTCCTTTTTGAATATTTGCGCACTTTATGGAATACTCTGTGGAAATTACATGAATGCCAGTGAGATCAGGTACATTATTGTCTATTCCTGGGGGATTCTCCTTCTGTCTCTTGATCAGGAGTCTTGCTGTGCAATCGGCGAGACCTCCCCGAGTGAAGAGAGACTTTACTTGTCTTCTTGAGGGAGAAGACACTGTTTATAACCTGGACAATTAACATTATTCGTAGTTTAAAAAAAAAAAATAATAATAATATTGATCAGTACTTGCTGACACTATCGCCTTTTTGAAGGACTTACAACTGTTTTTATTGTGCTCATTTGTACTCGCTTTATCGAAAACAATTGAAGCCTGTCATCTGCAGGATGCATACATATATCGTCAACAGGTGCGTGGACCCACTGTGCCCATACTGAGGGAGGGCAGTATTGCCTGGTAGGTCAGAGTCGGCTCATTGGGGTGTGAGTATAAAAGTAAACTCAGTATGACAGAGCAATAGCAGTTTAACAAGTTTAGTTCTATGGAAGTTAAAAGGGTGGTTTATGACGGCCTCTCAAATGGAAGGCCCTTGTACAGCTGCCATTTCAGAGATTTTTGTCCAGCCTCACCTTTTATTTCATTGTTGATTGTATTCTTTGTGTTGTTATTATTTTTGTTTAATTGCTCTTTATTCATTTTTTATTTTTTATGCATGTACATACATTGTATAGCCTATTGTTTTTAGGGTCTTATTTCAGTTGACTCATTCACATCTAGTGAGATATTAATTCAATGAATCTTGCAGTCTATAAAGTTAACAACAACATCAAGCCCACCCCGGCAACCCAGAGCGTTTACACCCAGCAAAGGACTTATAATGTCCAGTGACGATAATTAGAAGGTCCTTGAGGAAGGAGATGAGGGGATAATGTTAGTTCAGGACGCACACCAACATTGATCACGCATCTAATGAACAGGGCCGGACTGACTACCGGGTGTTTTGGAATGCTGCTGGGCTGGGGGCTGATTTCGTTGATGGGGACCTGCGTGTACTGAACGAAATTCGTTTTGCTTTAATTATTTCGAAGTACACGCAGGTCTCCATGAACAAAATCAGCCCCCACCGCAGTGAAATCAGCCCCCTGCTCGGCAGAATTCCAAAACTCCCGGTAGTCAGTCCGGCCCTGCTAATGAACCCCATTAGGAGGAGAGTACCTCTCATTTGAGAGGTCCACCATGGCTCTGTGTTTGAGTGATGCATCACCTCGCCCCCCTTCTCTAGACTATGGCCTGCATGTCCAGGTCACCTAGTTCTTATGACTCTACGGTAGAAGATGGTCGGATTTAGCCTGAACACTTTGCTATTATCATTTCTATTATTGTTTTTTGTATGGTAGTAACTTAAATGTGGCGCTGCAGAGTACCCTGGTTAGGGTTTGTAGTAAAATGTCTACTTCACTGAAGTATAGCAGGCATGAAGATGACACAGAGAGGTCATCCCTGATCAGACCAAAACAAATTGTTTGAGTTGGAATAAAGTTGGAAACTGAGGACCACCTTATGAATGGCCTCTTAATGTCATTAAGGGTCGAGGCATAGATTTCTGCCCGAAAAAGTATTGCAACTCCTGTGGCATTAGCTCATATTTTAGTCATTTTATTTTATTGATAGAGTTTTATATAGCGTGAAAAAGACCCTTTCGGTCAGAGGGATAGAAGAGGGAAAAAGGTTTGCATTGATATAGTGCTTGCTACCCCTGATGAGGTGTTGAAGTGCTTTTGCGGCGAGTAGCACGCTACTCTGGAACCCATAAAGGATTAGTGTTGAAGTAGTATTTTGAAATATGCAATTTGAGAAGTGGACATGTTAGTCTGTTATTTTGATTGAAAAGGATAGTGGAGGTATAGAAGAGGGAAGGATTTAGAGTTTTATTGTTTGCTTTGGAGGTCATAACAGTAGGAGGAGGCTTGGGATGAGTAAAAAGGGATGTGGAGGGGAAGAGTCAGAGGGGAGAGTTTAGAAAGGCTTGTTTTGGGGGATCGGTATAGTAAAAGAGGTGTCAGATGATGCAAGGAGGGGTAGAGTAGGGGAGAGTCTTGAAAGGGTTATTTTGAGGATCATAGTAGTGGTATGGGGTTTGGGATAAATGAGAGAGTGGATGTAGAGGATATATTGATAGCGGTATAGGGTGAGAAATAAGGTAATGCATTGGATATGCTGAATTAGAAGAAAGTAATAAATATATAAATCCATAAGTACATGGAACGTATATAGATGCATAAAGGAAGTAAGTATATGTATATTAAAGATGCATTAGATAAACTCTGGTTTTCAAGTGTTGTTGTTCTTAAAAATGTATTTTATTCATTTTTTGACAACATAATTATTATACATGTTTATACAAAGCAATACGCAAAGATATTTACATTCCTATGTACAAATAAATGCTTATATACAGAGGGATATGCTGTATATTTCTGTTTGCGTATGGTGCTTATGTATGGAAGAGCCAATCCTGGAGTAGTTTTCTGAAGATAAGGTGGTTGTCTGTGGATCTTATGTTGAGGGGTAAAGAATTCCATAGTTTGGATGCTTGAACACAGAAGGATGTGCCACCCATGTTTTTTGTCTTGGACAGGTGCCACTCTAGAGCGGAGGTTCCTTTGTTAAATGTGTTTGGTGATTTTATTCCTGATGAAGAGCGGTCCCATTCCATGTAACGCTTTATGGGTGATACAAAGTAGCTTGAACGTGGATCTTCTGGCAACTTGTAACCAATGCAGGGCTTTCAAGGCAGGTGAGATGTGGTCTTGCGGTTTGATATGCAAGAGTAGTATGGCAGTCGAGTTCTGAATCTGTTGTAGTCTTTTCATGGTTGTTAAAGGTGATCTGTGGTAGAGGCTATTGATGTAAGCGAGTTTGGACAGAACAAGGGAGATGGTAGCTTGGACCTTGTATGGAAATCCCAAATGGGGGAAGATTAGTCGCAGAGTTTTTATAGTGACAAAGCTTGATCTTGCTAGTTTGTCCACTTGGGCATTCATCGACAGCTTGGAGACCATGGTCATTCTGAGGTTTCTTACTTCCTTTGATACTTTAGGTGGTGACCCCGGTTCATCAGACCCGGCGGCAAGTGGGTCATAATGTTTCCAATCGCCACACTTGAGTATTTCCGTTTTGGAAGCATTCAATGTTTTTTAAAGATATTGCACAGCAACATGAGCTGCTGTGCAATATGGCTCAAAGCAGGGTCAGCTTTAGAGTGGTGTGACCAATGCAGCCACACCTGGCGCAGACCGGTGGGGAGTTGGGGGTACTGTTTTTAAAAATAACTTATGGGTTTGAAAGCATGTGCTGCAGAGTTCTTGTGTGTCCAGCAGTTTTTAAGCAACAATAAACATGTCAAGAAAACCCTATGATTAATCCTCCAGGTGAAGAGAGATCGGAGTTTTGTCTAGCGGCAGTTTTGACTCCTCATAAAGTAGAGCAGAGGGTTAATGTCCCTGCTTCAAAGACTGCACACCATGCACATCACAGAACTGAGTGTGAGTGTGAGTGAACTATGACTAGTGCTGGAGGGTGGTAGTGAGGGAATTTGTGGAGAAGGAGGTCATGGGGTGCGCTAAAAAAGATTGGTGCACTGGGTGCCTCTAACACTAAAGCCATCCCTGGCTCAAAGTAAATAAAAACAAAGCGCTATTGCGCGACCAGCATTGACAACACCTAAGTGCTTTGTTTTTATTTACTTTAAGCCATGTTGCCCAGCATCCCAAAATGTTGTGTAACATCTTTTTTTAAAAATTCTAAAGCCATATAACTCTGCACGAGCCATTTAGATTTGATAAATGTTTTTTTTAAAGATGACAAAGTAAATAAACTCAAATCACTGTGGTGCAGCCAGAGCTGGCTGTCATAGCCCTTTTTAGGTCTCGCAGACCTAGCGCTGGAGCGCGCATGCGCTCCTAGCTCTGCGAGGCTTATTGTCATCGTGTAGATTTTAGAAGGGGACTTGAAGCCCGTCTATCATTCCTATTGGCTGGTGTCATCATTTATGCTAAACGCTTGCCTCCGATTGAAAGTGAGGCTTTTTTGTTACCGCCCTGTCTCCTTTTGGTACGGCCCATCCCGATTGGATCTTTCGTTAGCGGCGTTACACTGTTTCCTTCATTAGTCGGTGTAGGCACTTTGTTTTTTCATTAAAGTGAAAGCGCGATGGCTCAATGGTGACAGCTTGTTATTCTTTAGAGGTACGGTGTTGTTCGTCATGTTCAGCGATCAACAACCAAACCAAGCCTCTGTTTAAAGGGAAACATATCAAATACTATCAAATGTTCTCCTACTGTGTAATATGGCACTCAAAGTACACCCTCGGTCGTTCATACTTACGGGCTGATGAAATGAGTGCCACTAAATTGTGTGATAAATACACCCGATATTTACAGCGCCATTAAGTTCCAGGATCCAGGATCGCACATATTTCAGGAAGACATAGTAATTCTTAACATTTCACATGGGCATCATTGGCCCACAGATGGGTGAACGCGGAAACCCTCAGGCAACATGGCGCCGCTTTTATAGCAAGATGTTGTCCAATCGGAACGGTGAACTGTGCATGTCGCTCGTTATTCTTGTGAGCCCTGCCTTTAACCCCAGTTGTGAAAATGGCTCACCAGGGTGGTAATACCAGTCGGAAAGAAACTGATAAATGGCGACAGCTTGTTATTCTTTATACATACGGTGCTGTTCGTCACTCTTTTCTTTAATGATTTTCTCTGTGTGCAGGCAAGACGTGCGCTGCTTCAGCAGTTTTATTTTGGCAGCGCACCTCGCAGTAACTATAGCGTCTGTGCGTCTTTATTTTCTGTGCAGCACGTTTTTTTCTGCCCTGCGTGTATCCACGCCCACCACCACTGCAGCAGCGAGAGACCTGGCATTGACAGGAGCTTTTCCTTTCATTTATGGGGTGATGTTTCCCGGGGCTAGTGAGAGTGCAGGTTTCCGTGGGCTCAGTCTATCCCTAGGTTTCCTGCTGACTGCGGCGTTGCTGTTGCAAGTTTATCTTTCAATTGAAAGTGGCCCAGCACCAGATGTGATGACTGAAAGGAGTAAGGTGAGAGAATAAAGCACTCGCTTAGAAACCCCCTCATTCTGAGAGAAGAAGCAGGAAACGGCTCAAAGCAGTGGGGAAAGAAAGGCAGAGTATAGACTTTCAGCCTATGGTTTGTCAGTCCATGTACATTAGTTTACCAACTTTTCCCCGCAGAATCAACGACGAAAAATGCACCAATAGAGCATTTTTGGCTCACTTTATTAGTAGATCTGGAGGTTCATAAACATGTTTTATACATATCTGTGGTCATGCTTAAATCATCATTTTATGTAGAGAGTTTTATATAATTGCGAAAAGACCTTGGACCATGGGTGCAAGAGGATGTGGCACAATGGCCAGAGCTGCCTACCTTGGAGCTGGGCAACCAGGCTCAAGCCCTCTGGCGAAATCACTTAATCGCCCCGTGCCTATCAAAAACAAGCATTTGCAATGCAATAGGTCTCGCCTTTGGGAGCATTTGTGCTATTGGCATTGTAAATGGCAATGTCTTATATTTATGTGTTTTGAAAACCTGCAAGCAATGCCTAAACACGGACTTTGTTCTTATAGTCCTTGCTTTCGAGAAGGAAGGCTGGCAGCAAAAGAGGTGCAGTTACTGCCAGCTTTGCTTCTCGTAAGCAAAGACTATAGGTACAAACTATAGGTACAAAGTGCATGTTTACGCACCACTTGCAGGTTTTCAAAACACAAATAAATGACATTGCCATTTACAATGCCAATAGCTCAAACTCTCACAAATGCGAGACCTATTGCATTGCAAATGCTTGTTATTCTGAGGCGGGAGGGTTGGTAAAAAAAGGACACAGGAGTGGATGGGAGAGACAGCAAACAAGGAAGCGGGAGGGTGTGGGAGGGACAGGGCAAACAATAAGGACGGGAGAGGTTGTTGGAGGGAATGGGAGGGGTAGAGAGTGCCTGCAAACACTTGCATTCTTAAAGAGTGCCCAATTAAAACATTTTTAAAAAGCACCTCTACAAGCAGTGGCCAGTGGAAGGAAACCTGCCACAGACACAGGAAGTTGTACTTAGTCCAAGCTCCATGGACGACAGAAGAACTGAAGAGAAAGTGAAAGCAGGAGGCCCTGACCGATGAGAAGCAAGGAAATGAGACCGCCATGAGAGCAAACCAATGGTAAGTAACAATAAGTATGGGGTGTGCTCTAAGCCTGTCTTTAAGCCTTTACATTTACAATAGCATTTGCTGACAGCGCATACACTCTGTAGGCGGAACTTAAAATGGACAGCCTTGTTAGTCTAAAAACAGCCACGCCCACAGTACCTATCTTCACAGGTCCTGTCACCAATGCTTCATGTCATCAGAGAAGAACTGGTGAGCAACTTCTTTAACCACAAAGATTTAGTTCTGTTCATGTCATCAGAGAGGAACTGGTGAGCAACTTCTTTAACCACAAAGATTTAGTTCTGTTTCAGTTGTCTTCTTGATATACAGCTTTGGAGAACTCCTTGTTCAGACTTCAAATTCAACCCTCCAATAAGTTGTACCTACATGCCACCATTCTCTTGTCCACTCCCAGGTTCCGCTTAGGAGCACATTTGGCTTAATGTATGCGTGCAAATCTACTTTTGCAATTCACAAAGTATGAATTTGCACTCATAAACTTATATACGACACCATTCAACAAATCTGCAAGAAACTCTTCAAACTCTTCGTGCACTTTGGATTATTCATGGCAAGTTTCATGCAAGTTCATCAAGCCAGGGCCGAAAAAAGATGAGGGGTCCCCAAAGTGCCATTTTAACTCCCATAGGATTCTTTGCTATTCACTACAGAAAAAATGGCTGAAGGGAATTACACTAAACTTGGCATGAAATTAAAACGTTTTTCATTGGAGTGTCTTTGCTAAGTTTGGTGTAAGTCAGTTCAGAAGTTTTGAAGAACTTCGTGTTTAAAAAGTGTTGTGGTCTGGACATGAAGATATTACTTTTGGCTTAGGGTTCTTTTTACCCATCATCTATTCGAGGTCCACAAACTCACACCTGAATCCTTAAACCTGGAACAATCTGATAGGTGGCCATAACTTGGAGAAAAATGTTGGGCCCATCATTAAAGGATGAAAGGACATGTAAGAGGTGCAGGGTGAGTATATCCTGAAAACTAGGCCCATGTGTTGGGGGTGGGGGACACCCAAAGGGATTTCCCTTTGAAAAAAATATATTTTATTAATGATTTTGCTATGGTGTTCTCGGATCTCGAAGGCTTGGTTGGGAGCCCTCAATGCTGCCCTCTGAGGTCCATGAATCTTGGTTGTGGCCTGCAAATATGGTGCAAGCTTCATTGGCAATGGTCTGAAAACCTCAAGTTTCCATGTTCCACAAATCCAATACCAGGCTTGTGAACCACATAAAAGGTCCAAAATAGACTCACATGGTGGTGATAGTTTGGTAATCTTAAAAAAGAAAACCTGAATCGTAAAAAAAATAACATCTCAAATGAAAAACTGAAACTTTGAGGTTGGCTGCTGCATGAGTTTGGTGTCTTGCATGTGACATCAGTCACAACATCTTAAATAACATTACTGTTGACATCTCAGTGACATCGCTGATGAGAGCTTCCAGAGATACAAATACACTGTCTTTGACCGTGCACTTAGTGGGAGTTAGCCACAGTGGGAGTTAGTATATACACACTGAAGAAAAGGTTACAGGGACTTTATAATTAGGCTCAGCTTTCGCTCGTACATAATCATTGGAATTCCACAGTTATAGTTACCTGAGCTAACTATAACTTACACCTCTGCAATGTACTGCTTAGGACCTCACATATTACATCACTCATGACATGGTCAGTGACATCACTCATGACATCTCAAATGATATCACCGATGACATCATCAAGTGAGTGTAAGGGTTTTCTAAGAGTTTATGAGTGTTCAAAATATATACTAACTTACTAAAAAAGTTAGATTAGTATACTAGTGAGTGATACTAGATACAATTTATAACATGTGATCTGAGTGGCTGTGTGACTGTATGTATCAGTATGTGAGTGGCTGTATGGGTGTGTGAGTGCATGCATGAGTGGCTGTATAGGCAAGTGAATGGGTTTCAGACTCGCTCTGTGGGTGGGTGTGTGAGTAGTTGTGTGGGTGAGTGAGTGGCTGTGTGAATGGCTTTATGGGTGTGTGAGTGACTGCATTGTTGTGTGAGTGGTGTATGGGTATGTGAGGGGGGGTGTGAGTGTCTGTAAGGGTGTATAGGTGGGTATGTGAGTAGCTGTGTGGGTGAGTGACTGGTTAAATGAGTGGCTGTATGAGTGAGTGAATGGTTGTGTGAGTGGCAGTGTGAGTGAGTAGGTGTGTGAGTGGCTCTATGGAGGAGTGAGTGGTTGTGTGAATACTTTTATGTGAATGGGTATGTTAGTTGTTATGTGGGTTATTGAGTGGGTGTATGAGAGGTTATATAAGGGTATGAGTGGTCTGTGGATGATGCCATCAGTGATGTCATTTGAGATGTCATCAGTGATGTCACTGACCAGTTCATGAGTGATGTAATGTGTGAGGTCATAAGCAGTGTATTGAGGGGGCATAATTTATAGTTAGCTCAGGTAAATATAACTGCTGCATTTCAGTTGTTTTGTACGAGTGAAATCCGAGCCTAACTATAACGTCCCTGTAACCTTTGGCTTTTTCAGCCTCAGTGTTGATGGCGTCCATGTTGGAGTTGAGCGAGGAGGAGGAGCAGGAAGACAGCTAGGGAGGGGTGAGGTGGTAGATGAAGTGCCTGGGGTGGTCAGACCCCCAAAAGATAAATGCACATAAGGGATTGGAATGTGGTGGGGCCTCTGCACTGAGGGGAGGTCACTCAGCAGGGGAAGTGGGCATGGGCATGCCGCGTGGTAGTTACGACGGTGGACAAGACAAGGAGGAGGGAGCGGGCTACCAGGGGCATCACGGGGGCAATGAGTTTCAGTTGTGGACCAAGACAGGGACCAGGCAGGCAGGGGCACTAAGCTGAGCACACCAGACCTACCATTTCTGTTGCAGGCTCCGCAGCAGCATATTTATGCTGACTCTGGAGAGGCGTTATGGTGCTCCATGGTCCAGAGAAGAAGAGATGGCAACAATAACAGGAGCACCCGGGTGGGTACAGAGGCTCTGGCACAAGTAGACCTCACTGGAACAGCACGAGGCTTGCAACAGAAGGGGGAGAGATGGAGGGGACACAGCTGGTTGGGATGTCGGAACACAAGATACAGAAAACACTGGTCACTGCACCAGCAGATGGCGAGGGAAAGAGGCACGTAAAGTAGGGAGTTTGTTGCAAAATATATATGTATATCCATTTAAATTCATATGTATGTACTCACACTCACATGAGGCCCAGAGCTCCAAAGGGCTTCCTATCTGAACTTGCCAGGACAAGCTTCCAGCAGCTATTCTGAATCAGCATTAGAGGTCACTTTTCTTGTCCTGAAGTCATCATAAGTTTCCTTATCTGATTGTACAAGTTCCTTCACAGTGCTGAGCCAGCCTTTTTGGTCTGCCCATATCTAGCAATTTATAATTGGCATGTTACACATCCCTGTTAGCCATATTTGGCTTGGTGCCTTATTCTAGTTCCGCTGACATGGCATTACTAAATGTATATAGCATCCAGAAACCTGTCACTCTTGGAAGAAGAGGTCTGAGAGCCCCTTAGGCAGGAGACCTGACTTCTTCCTTCCTGATTAGCAATGATGCATGCTTTTGGTACCAATAAATACATTTCACTCTGTTTCTGAGCAAACCTGCTATGTCTGGTGAGTTTCATTTATTTGCTCCTGGAAGGGTGCCAGTATTTCCCCATCAGAGTGGTGTCAGAAAGTGGGACATTGGAGGATTGTGATGTCACCAGTCGGTAAGTGAGATGTACGCTAAATAACTGACTTGCCTTGATGCAAGTGACCTTTTAGTCTTTCAAATGCGTATTTAACCCATAATAATAATAATAAGGGCATTGACTGGCATTTAAAATTAACATGGGACTGTATAGAATGTTTTAAAAATATTCTCTGTATCAATAAACTAATTGATATGTGGCATATGCTGCAGGTGAGCTTGGGTTGGAGAATAATGTATGTGTACCTACCATATAAGAAGTAGTGAAACAGGTGACTGATATGTAACTAAGTTACTTTATGTCAATAAGTATCGACAAATGGCTAGACCCTTTGGGGGTTTTATAAAAATCCATTGCAGGAGACCCTATGCTAGGATGGTGTATTGATTTTACCCAGAAAAAGAAACCCTCCCAGAATATAGTGAGTGGAGCTTCTGATTTGCGGGTTGCACCGGAACACAGGGAAATGATTTTGAAATATGCGTAGTTATGTCATGGATGAATGACTGCATTTGAATAGGGCATTGATCTTCAGTACTGGACCTCGATGTTTCCTTGAAATGTTTCTTTGATTTATATTAAAAAAATTGAGCGCATTAGTGCATGAGAGAAGGAATTGGTTTAATATGTGATGTCTCTGGCTGATCCATAACTGTTGATTTCCCTCTTTTTAACTCATTCTATCCACTACCTAACAACTTTTCCTTTGTAGGAGACCTTTTGTATTTATCTTTCAGGGTGTCAGTGCACATTGTGAGTAAAAAAAAATACATTTCATGAGAAATTTCTCAGAAGAAAATCATGGTAAGCCCACTGGAAAATTGTTTAAAAAACTGGCAGGAGAAAAAAAAAAGTTCAAAACAAATCATCACCAGATAGCCCTGCAGATAAAGGTAAGAATATGAATTATATAAAATAAGTTAAGTAGCTGCGCGCTACTACGGAAAGTGAAGCAGTAACAAAGTATAGATGTGTGAACATTCAATTATTAAATTCCCACAATGGTAAAATTTGGAATCAAAACTTGAGGCAGAATTGCATAGCATTCCATATAAAAAGAGAATGGACTTTGCATACATTGTTCTGCGTTTCATAGAAGATATTTTGTGTTTGTTTCTGTACATAATTGATGTATTAAGGATTGTTCATGATTTATGTACCTCTTGTAAATGTTATCTCACATCAAATAAAGCGCTCTGAGACCTGTGGGTATAGCTAGAGCTATATAATGTTAAAACTACCTTTACCTAGAAAAAGGCACTCAATAGAAAAAAGTAGGCCTGACAGAGAAAAACGAATTTGTGTGTTTTACACAACTAGGACTTAACAAAATTAAAAATAGATGCCCAACATTTTGTTAGTACTGCCTATCAGCTGTGCAAAATGTTACAGCACTATCCTTAGATACGTCATATTAAATATTAAAAGGCATTCACATTATATGAGTAATTAGTTGCTGCTAAAATAAAAGCGTTCTCCTTTTACCACACTGCAAACGATAGATTTTGACTGGCTTGGAATGCCTGGTTTTTAACAGAATGAACTGAGCCTCATTCCCAGCACCAGAAAGAAAGCTTTCAACAGCTGCTCAAGCTGTCTGTCCAAAGGAAGCTGTCTGTCAGAGTAGAGGGAGGTAATGAGTGGTTTATCCACCTCTTTGGGTTTCTGTGAGGACATTAGACTACAGCACATTGCTGTCATATTGGAAACAGATAGCATCATAAGGGGCCCTGTGTCATTAATTGTCAGACAGGATTTATCAGTCCTAGAACATGATGCCTTCTCTCCTGAAAAAATGTAGAATCTAACACCTGCCGGTCATAAAACACAGCTAAATAAATAAGACAGTGCTTACCCAGGCATAAGCTATAAATAAACATTGTGGCAACTAGGTTATAAGTTAGTACAAAATGGCATAAAAGCACGTGCATGAAAGACTACTAATTTTGAGAGTTAGACATACAGCTTCATTATTTTGGATAAAAGAGAAAGGATAAAAGTAAGGACTTTCTTTCCTGTTGCTTTCCTAAGAAGCACATCTCTTAATCTGATGGTAAATAATTACTACTTTCTAAAGGGTGAAATACTTATTTCTCAAGGGTGAAACAAACTTTCTATATTTCATTAAAGCTTCGGTGCTTAGTTTCAGAAGAAGTTTTGTAAGTGTTATGAATAAATGCATTTACAGACAAAATGAAAGGAATGAGGCTTGCTTTTCAGATGTAGAAACATCAAAAGGGTTAGTGATTATTATTCAAAAAGGACTACATGTAAAAAGTATTAAAAGTCATTGCACTAAAATCGTTTTTGCATTTTTATGATCTTTATAATGTCTAATAACACTACTGTGAAAATTCAATAATATTTAGCGATGTAAAAAATTACCATGTGCAAAGTGTGCATTAAGATTTCAATGTCTATGTTGTGCACCAAATTAAAAGGGTGAATATTAGTTTCTCTAACAATGCCAATATTACTATATCTTGATGACAAACTTAAAATATGATTTCTAGTATGGCCTAATAGCTGCAGTCTCAAATACAATTAAAAGTTAGGTAAAAAGAGAAACTAGAGACATGTGAATTACATCGCATGCCTTAATGCACAATAGTTCTGGGCGCTTTATGGCATTTTGAAAGTGAAAATTTTGAGCCAGTTCTTTAGATGCTAGAAAGTACAGTGGCAAGAACAAAGAATAAAACAGCAAAAGTTACATCTTACCTTTAACATATGAGCACACAGGCACGGAGCAGGGAGGCACCCTCAGTCCTGCTTCTGGAGAGTTACAGCCTAGTGCTGACTCACCCTGTCTCCTGGAGCCACCCCAGCCCCTGTCACTCACAAACCAGACATGCAATACACAACCTAGCAGAGGCAGGCTGGATGGTTAGGTAAGAAAATACCTACTTTCTAAAAGTGATATTTTCAAACACAGAATGTTAAAACCAAGTTTACTAAAAGATGTATTTTATCATTCTGAGTTCAGGAATACTAAATTTGAACGTCTACCTTGTTCCCTGGGTCAGTTAGGATTATAAGATGTTATAATCAAACTGCCCATTCTGGCCTATGGGAGCAGGTAGCCTTGCAATAGTGAAAAAACAAAATTGGCTGTAATTCACTATCAGGACATGCCACACACATCTGGGCATGTCCTACCTTTTACATATAATGAACCCTGCCCTTGGGCCTACCTTAGGGGTGACTGATATGTAGAAAAGGGAAGGTTTACGTGGCAGTTACAGACTGCACACAGGCTCTGCAATGGCAGGCCTGAGACACACTTTACAAGCTGCTTCTGTGGGTGGCACAACCAGTGCGGCAAGCCCACCAGCAGCATTTGATTTATAGGCCCTGGGCACACATGGTGCACTGTACTAGGGTCTGACAAGTAAATCAAATAAGCCACACATGGAGTCACTAATCCAGTACAACAATTTACAATATGGAACACTTGCTCTGTGGCACTGAATAGCAGTGGCACAGTGCCCAATGCATCGAAACCAGCAACAACATAGCAAAACATAGGAGGCAACAGTGAAAAAATGGAAGGGAGACCCACGCCAATGGTGCAAGGTCTAACACGTGTCCCCTCCAGCTGAAATGTGGGGAGAACTACCCACCCCTTGGGAGTTCTCTTCACTAAGGCAGAAAAATCTGGACAGACCATCAGCATTGGCGTGTTCTATACCAGGGCGGTGTTCCACCATGAAGTCCAACCCCTGTAGCACCTCAACAGCTTTGGGTTCTCATCCTTCATCTGCATCAACCATCTGAGGGGCCTGGGGTCTGTCAGAACTCGGAAGTGAGTCCCAAACAAGTATGGTCTCAACTTCTTCAGTGCCGAGACCACAGCAAATGCCTCACGATCAATTGCACTCCACCTCTGTTCCCGTGGAAGTAACCGCCTACTGATTATGGCTACAGGTTGGTCTGGGCCCTCCTCATTTATCTGTGAAAGAACAGCTCCCACACCATGCTCTGAAGCGTCTGTCTGTACAAGGAACTCTTTAGAGAAGTTGGGCACCAGAAGCACTGGCGCCGTGCACATGGCATTCTTCAGGGCATCAAAAGCTTTCTGACAGGTGTCAGTCCAGTTCACTTTCTTGGGCTGCTTCCTGGAAGTCAGCTCTGTCAAGGGTGCAACAATGCTGCCATACCCCTTGAAAAACCTCCTGTAGTACCCAATGAGTCCTAAAAAGGCTTTCCCTTGTGTCTGGCTCTTGGGGGGTTCCCAAGCCAGGATGGTCTCAATCTTGGGCTGTAGGGGCGCCACCTGGCGCTCCCAACCTGGTGTCCCAAGTACACCACCGAACCCTGCCCGATCTGGCACTTACTCACCTTGATCGTGAGGCCTACTCTCCGCAGTGCCATCAACACTTCCCAGAGGTGGTGCAGATGTTCTTCCCAACTGGTGCTGAACACTGCAATGTAAACGGCAGAAATCTTCCAGTCCAGCCAACACCTGGTTGACCAACCACTGAAAGGTGGCAGGGGCATTCTTCATCCCAAAAGGCATAACCCGGAATTGGTAGTGCCTATCTGGTGTGGAGAATGCTGATCTCTCTTTTGCCCCATCAGTTACGGCGATCTGCCAGTACCCAGACATTATATCAAACGTGCTGAGGTACCGGGCAGCCCCTAACTGATCAATGAGGTCATCAGCTCTGGGGATGGGGTGCGCGTCAGTCCTGGTGACTGAATTGAGCCCTTGGTAGTCCACACAGAACCGGAGTTCTGGTGTGACACTCGGTGCGGCACTTTAGGACCAAGACCACTGGGCTGGCCCAAGGACTGTTAGAGGACTCAATCACCCCTAATGCAAGCATTTTGGAGACCTCCTCCTTGATGCATGCTCTCACCCTGTCAGTCACTCTGTAAGTTTTGTGCTTAACAGGAGGACTGTCCCCAGTATCTACATCATGGACATACCAATCAGTGACACTGGGAATCAGGGAGAACAGATCAGAAAATTGTCCCAACAACTGGTGAGAGTCATTCTGCTGCTCAGGGGTCAGGGTGGAAGAGAGGTTTACACCATCCACTGACCCATCTTGCTCTGTTGTAGACAGGAGGTCAGGAAGAGGCTCAGTCTCCTCCTTCATTCCATCATCTGTCGCTAGGAGCATGCCCACTTCGGACCTCTCTAAGTGGGGCTTCAGGCAGTTGACAAGTAGGACCCGCAAAGGATTCCTGGGAGACTGCAAGTCCACCAAGTAGGTGACATCGCTCTTGCACTCCACCACCTCAAATGGTCTGGTCCACTTATCCTGGAGTGCACAGGGCTCCATGGGGGCCATGACCCAAACTTTCTGACCAGACTGAAGCTCAATCAGAGTGGCATTCTGATCGTACCACCGCTTCATCTCTTCCTGGCTGGCTACCAGATTCGCTTGAGCGAGTTGCCTGAAACGCCGGGTTTGGTTTCTGAAGGCCAGCATGTAACTATATACATCCTGGGGAGAGGTTTCCTGTGAGCTTTCTCCCAGCCTTCCTTTACCAAACTCAGAGGTCCTCTCACAGGGTGACCATACAACAGTTCAAAGGGGGTGAACCCTAAGGACTTCTGTCGCACCTGCCTGTAAGCAAAGAGAAGGCATGGCAAGAGCAAGTCTCACTTATGCCTCCTAGGTTCCTCAAGACCCATAATCATGCCTTTGAGGGTCCGGTTTAATCTCTCAACTAGCCCATTACCTTGGGGGTGGTACGGAGTGGTGAACTTGTAAGTTACCCTACACTCCTGCCACAGGGACTTCATATACTTTGAAATGGAGTTTGTTTCACGGTCTGACACCACCTCTCTGGGGAACCCCATATGGGAGAAAATCTCCATCAACGCACGACCCACCACGGGGGCGTCACAATCCGTAGAGTTATGGCTTCCGGGTACCGGCTGGCATGGTCCAGCAAGACCAGGATGAACCTGTTGCCCATGGCTGTCTTGGGATCCAGAGGCCCCACAATGTCAATGCCCACCCTTTCAAAGGGGGTGCTGACCACATGGAATGGCTGGAGAGGAGCCTTGTGCTTTTTCCCACTCTTTCCACTTGCCTGGCAGGTCTGACAGGTCCTGCAATGAGTGTCTGAACTCTTGCGCATTTGGGGCCAATAAAAGTGGGTGACAAGCCTTTCAAAGTTCTTGTCCTGCCCCAAATGTCCTGCTGATGGCACTTCATGAGCCAGCCCCAGTAGGAAGGCTCTGAAGCGCTGGGGTACCACCAGCACAAGGGCTGACCCAGGCTCAGCAACCTTAGGCTCACTATACAGAAGACCACTCTCCCAGTAGATCCAGTGTGATCCAGACTGATCACCTGCTGCCTGGTTTGCAGCCTGTTGCCGCAAACCCACAAGAGAAGGGCACTTTTTCTGCTCCTCACATATCTCTTCCCTGGAGGGTCCTCCTTCCTGCTGCCAATGGGTCAGCTCAGGCAGGTTCCCCAGGTCAGCTACCTGTTCCCCTGTAGGTTCCAGGGCATCCCCTCAAGGTCTGCCTCCTCCTGGACCATGGGAACTGTGGGGGCGGGTTTCCCGCGCCCCAGGCCTCTTCTCTTTAAGGCAGGAACCTGGGCCACTCTTTCAGGCTCCAGGTCCTCTTGAACACCCTTACTGGCTGCCATGGACCGGGTAGTCACACACGCCCACTCAGGCAGACCCAACATCTTCAAATGAGCACTTCGCTCCACCTTAGCCCAAATCGTTACCCAACAGGCAGTCAACAGCAATGGCTGGCATCACAGCTACTTGAAGAGTTCCAGAGACCCCCCCCCCCCACTCAAAGGGAACCTGAGCCACCTTACAGTGGCTCTCTGTGTTGTCAGCAGCAACAACTGGGTAAAATACATCAGGGACCACCTGCTGTTCAGACACCAGCCAACAACTGACAGCTGTCACACTGGCTCCGGTGTCTCTAAGAGCTTCCACTCTATGGCCATTGATGGTCACCCACTGCCTGTATATTTTAGTTTTATCAGGCAGCTGGGTCCCGGTGACCAACTCACAGTCTCCAAAAGAGACTAGGGACATCTCTGTGGGACCCCACCCACCTTGGGCACCCATCCTCTCCCCCAGGGCTACACTAGCCATCTGCCGGGGTGATGCACCATTGGGTGCTATTTTGCCTCTCTTTGGGCACTGGGGATCATAGTACCGGCGGCCACCTCATCGCACTGATAACATTTCATGGGTCCCCTATGAACAGGTTTACCTGTCGGGCCCCGGGCTTCTTCTCAGAGGAGGCTGGGAATCCTTCCCTTGGGGATTACTTTGGGGCCCTTTCTGGAACTCCCACATGACCCTTGTAGACCCGGGTGCTCACCCAGCGGTCCGCCTCCTCAGCAAGCTTCCTAGGGTTAGTCAGCTTGCTATTAATAAGGTGCTGGCGTAGCTCTGGAAAACAATTACTAGAGAAGTGCTCCCATGCAAACAAATCATAGAGCCCCTGATAATCATTCACTTTGCTACCATTCACCCAACCATCCATGGCTCTGCAAAAGAAAGTCACATATTCTACCCAAGTGCTAGACTCCAGTTTTTTACAATTCCTAAACCTTTGTCTATAAAGCTCAGGGGGCAACCCATACCTGGTCATTAAGGCTTCCTTCATTTGCACATAAGAATTCTGATCCTCAGAAGGCAATTCCAATAAGGTATCCTACCCATCACTGGGGAACCGCCCCCACAACCCTGCTCCCCAATCCTTCTCAGGGACCCGTGGGAGGTCATAGCTACCTCATACGCTTTGAACCATTGCCCAATATATTCATTCTTATGAAACTCCTTAATGACATCCTTGGGAATGAACACTCTTGTTTCTACAGGCACAGTGGGTGCGCTGCCACCAGAGGGAGAAATTTCTAAACTCATGGCTTTCAATTCCAATTCCCTCAACATCCTCTCATGCTCTAAATGCATTCTTTTTTACTCCAAGGCCAACTTCTTATTCTCCAACTCCATCTGCCCACCTATTTTGAACTTGACCAGCTCCATCTTATGCATTCTATCTCCCTCCCTGTCCTCCAACTCTCTTGGGGACAGGTCCTTTAAAGAAATACTGCTGTCTGCTCTGGAAGGCACCTTCCCCCCCATCCAGGCCCACTGGCCCCTCTAGCTGCCCATCTAAATCCTATACCTCCTCCCTAGGCTCTTCAGGATGCTCAGTGGCATTCCTAGATTGTGCCCAGGCCTTCATCGTCTTTTGGTATTCCTCTTTCTTGGAGAGGCCTTTCATAGAGACTTTAAATTTCCTGCAAGCAGCTTTGAGGTAAGACACAGTGTAAGTGTCAATCCTATCTTCTTCAAAAGCAATGTCAACAGATGCAATGGATGCTGGCTTACTCATGGTGAAAAACAGTTGGCTGTTCTCGAAAAGCAAAAAGAAGTTCCAAGAAAAATTGTACCAAAAAGTATGCGGTCACGTTATGGTCTGCATTCACTAGTAGTGAACATCAATCACTGTATATGAGTCACAAATGCAAGTCCAAATCCTCACTGCTGACCACCAATGTTAGAACTGGGGGTCTCTAGTTGGCAGAGGTAGGTACCTTTGACCAAATAGGGACCCTTGCTTCTAGTCAGGGTAAGGGGCTACACTTCTAAAATAACCCCTGCTCACCCCCTTGGTAGCTTGGCACGAACAGACAGGCTTATCTCAGAGGCAGTGTGTAAAGCATTTGTGAACACATACAGTAATACAGTGAAAACACTACAAATGGACACCACACCAGTTTAGAATAAGTGATCTTTACTAGACTTAACACAAGACCAAACAACAAAAATCCACAATACTGTTAATCAAAAATAGACTTTAAAATGGTAGAAATTGTTTAGTTCAATGTAGATGGTAAATGTGACACTTTACTCTCAAAGTACCTTAGATGCGTCCCGCCAAACAAGCAAAAGGGTCGCAGGGAAGTTGATGCGCTATTCCTTCCACTCAGGGGAGTGGATGCGTCGGTTCCTTACTGCTGTGCAGGGGAGTTGAGGCTCGCTTCCTTACTGTGTGGGGAGTTGATATGCGTCGTTTCTTACTGCGGCCCGGTGACGATGCGACAAGATGGCACTTCGATGCGACGATCTGGTGTGATGCGACAAAATGGCGTCCTTGATGCAATTCGACAACGTTGGATGCGATGCGTGCACGCCCGACGGCTGTGCGGGGTACTCGGCAATTCTGAGCCGCGGCAGGCTCTGCGACACGCTTCTCCGGTGATGCAACAGAGACCTCTGCAGCGGCGACACGCTTCTTCGGTGAGGCGACACGCTTCGTCGATGATGCGACGGCGAACAGCTGCGGCGGTGGCACGCTTCTTTGGAGATGCGACGGCAACTGCTGCGGCGGCGACACACTTCTCCTCCTTGCGGCGCACTTCCAGCTCCCAGTGACACGCAATCTTCTCAGAGGGCCCAAACAACAGTAGTCACCTCTCTGCAAGTAGAATTCCCAGCAAGGAAATTCAAAGGGAGCTGGTGGTGCAGTCTTTGTGTCCCTGAGACTTCAGAACAGGGGGCAAGCTCAGCTTCAAGCCCTTGGAGATCTTCCTCAAGATAGTAAAAGTACACACAAATTCCTTTTCTCCTTTCCTTGGCAATAAAGTGACCATTGCAGGCCAACCTCAACATCACAGCACAGGGGCAGTCTCCTCCTTCAGCTTCCTTGGTTCTTCTCCTTGTCAAAGGTTCGTCTTGATTCCCAGAAGTGATCTTAAGTTCTGGGGTCTGGGTCCCCCTTTTTATACACACAAATCCTTTATCTCTGAAGGCAGAGAGTGTCTGTACCTAGTCCAAACCGGTTCTGGGTGCATTCTGCCAGTGTACAACTTCTTCCTTTGTCAGTGTGGGCCAGGGTCAGCAGACGCACCACAGGAGGCGGAGCCAGCATTGTGGAAGGCAGACACTGCCCTAATCAGGCCCAGGTGCTCCTGCTCCCACCACTCCCAATACAGATAGGTCTATTCAGCCTAGTGCTGACTCACCCTGTCTCCTGGAGCCACCACAGCCCCTGTCACTCAGAAACCAGACATGCAGTACCCAACCTAGCAGAGGCAGCCTGGATGGTTAGGTAAGAAAATACTTACTTTCTAAAAGTGGCATTTTCAAACACAGAATGTTAAAAACAAGTTTACTAAAAGATGTATTTTATCATTCTGAGTTCATGCATACTAAATTCGAATTTCTACCTTGTTCCCTGGGTCAGTTAGGAGTATAAGATGCTATGATTAAACTGCCCATTCTGGCCTATGGGAGCAGGTAGCCTTGCAATAGTGAAAGAACGAAACTGGTTATAATTCACTATCAGGATATGCCACACATATCAGGGCATGCCCTACCTTTTACGTACAATGCACCCTGCCCTTGAGCCTACCTTAGGGGTGACTGATATGTAGAAAAGGGAATGTTTAGGGACTGGCAAGTGGGTGCACTTGCCAAGTCGACATGGCAGTCACAGACTGCACACAGGCTCTGCAATGGCAGGTCTGAGACACACTTTACAAGCTGCTTCTGTGGGTGGCACAACCAGTGCTGCAAGCCCACTAGCAGCATTTGATTTACAGGCTCTGGGCACACATAGTGCACTGTACTAGGGTCTGACAAGTAAATCAAATAAGCCAAACATGGAGTCACTAATCCAGTACAACAATTTAAAATAGGGAGCCCTTGCACTGTGGCACTGAATAGCAGTGGCACAGTGCTTAAAGCATCTAAACCAGCATAAACATAACAAAACAGTGAAAAAATGAAAGGGAGACCCACGCCAATGGTGCCAGGTCTAACAAGAGAGTATTGTAAGTTCTAGCACGAGTGCTCCAAATATGCAGGAAGGCATCCCCTTGCGCAATGCTATGGGCCCGGGGTCCGCGGGATATAAGCAGGGTCCCCCAGTCGGGCAATCAGGTCACAGGTAACAGAGGAGGGCGTGGAGCCCAGGACAATAAGGACTCATACACCAATGAGGGTTGGGCGGTTATGACTGCTGGCTAGCTCAATATCATAAAAAAGAGGACGCAGATTTGTTGAGTACAGGTTTCAGAGAGGGTTTTAGGCTGGGATACGAGGATCCAAGGTTCCGGCGATGGGCGGAGAACCTGGAGTCAGTGCCGACCAAAAAAAAACAGGTGGTAAAGGAGAAGCTCAGGAAGAGTTGCAAGAGGGCAGAATCTAGGGGCCTTACAGTGGGTGGCCGATGCCGGACTTGTTCGTGTCACCAATTGGGGTGGTTCCCAAAAAGAAAAGGGGTAATATAGGCTCACACATCATTTATCTTGGCCAGAGGGTAGTTGTATCAATGATTTTATATCAGAGGCGCTCTCATTGGTCTCATACTCATCAGTAGATGTGGTGCTGTGGCGCTGTCTTTGGTGGAACAGGTGGGCCATGGGGCCCAGATGGCAAAATGTGATACCAAGTCAGCTTTTCGGCTACTCCCTGTAGACCCAGATGATTTCCAGTTGCTGGGGATACAATTTGATGGGTCCTTGTATGTGGACCAAGCATTGTCCTTGTGGTGCTCCATCATGTGTGTTCTGTTTGAGCACTTCAGTTCATTCTTGCAGTGGGTTTTCACGTGGCATACTGATATGGCCACAGTGATGCATTATTTGGATTAATTCTTTTTTGTAGGGCAACCCGGTTCTGCGTACTCGCAGGGCAGCCGGCAAGTTTTCAAGAGCTCATGGGTGCCCTTGGGGTGCTGTTGGCCCCTGAAAAGACAATGGGTCCAAGCACAGTAATCTCCTTCCTGGGTATTGAACTGAACTCAGTAGCTATGGAAATGCATTTCCCGGTAGACAAAAAAGTACATATGCAGTTGTTGGTCAATGTTATGTTACAGAAACAGAAGGCTACTGTCAGGGAGGTACAGATACTGCTCGGCCACCTCAGCTTCGCTTGTAGGGTTGTGAGAGCAGGGAGAACCTTTTGCAAGTGACTCAGCCTATCATTGGCAGGGCTGTCACTGCCACATAACCACATGAGACTGTCCGCAGGGGCAAAGGAGGATTTGTGCATCAGGTGCAGGTTTTTGGAGAATTTCAATGGCATGCCACTGGTAGCCCCAAAGGAATGGGAATGGGAATGGGAAGCTTAGATATATTCTGATGCAGCAGGAGGAGTGGGCTTTGGGGTATACTGGCAGGGAAGGTGGTTTGTGAATGGAAGAGAGGGGCAGGAGCATTGCCTTTCTGGAATTATTCCCATTGGTGGTAGCAGTTATGTTCCAGGGTCAAGACATGGCGCACAAGAAGGCGTTGCTCCAATTGACATTGCATGTGGTCAATAGACAGTCAGCAAGGGATGAATGGGTGCTGAAACTGTTAAGAGTTTTTGTGATGGGGTGCTTGAAGCATGATGTATTCAAGGCTCTGCATGTGCTAGGGGTGGACAATGACATTGTGGATGCACTGTCCTATTCACAGTGGGAGAGGTTTCATCGGCTGTCCATAGAAGCAGATGAGCTCAAGACTCCGATGCCAGCAGTAATTTGGACTATAGGCAAGAAAGGATGCTGCAATTGGTGGTAGGATCTCTGGCACAGTCAACCCGGAAGTCATATATGCAGGCTTGGCGCGAATTCTTAGTGGGAGGGACTACACGGAGGTCAGGGGTTTGGGAGAGGGAGGAGGATGTGATTCACAGAGTTTTATCGAAGATCACGATAGCAGGGAAGCTGGCAGAAATTGCTTTTATGGGAAAACTCTTTTGGGGCTATGCACCATCAGCCGGGGAGCTGGGAAAGAGGATGCTGAAGTGGTGGTCAAGGGACTGGGGTGATGAATGCGTGTGAGTAGGCCATTGTCGAGAAAAATGTTTGGGGGAAAATTGGAAGTCCTGCAAGCTATATGTAAGGGCAGGGAGGAGACGATTTTGTTTTCAACATTAATGTTGTGGATGTTCTTCGGGGCTTTTTGGGTGTCTGAACTTCTGGGGCACAAAGGGGTTTTGGGCTTGAATGGGATGATGTAGGAGGTAAAATGGACAGGGTGGAATTTCGCCTTCACCATTCTAAGACCTAGAGTAAGTCTGTGGGGAAGAATGTCACATTGCAGACCTTCCCGGTGCTGGCCCTATGCCCTGTGAGGTGTGCCTCAATCTTGGGGTCCAATAGCTTTGCAAAGCAAGGAATGTTTTTTAAACACAGTGATGGGTCTAGCGTGACTTCTTTCCAGCTTCTATCGGTCATGCAGAAGGCATTGACAACACTGGGGGAAACCCCCCGGAGAATATGGCACTCATTCTTGTAGGATCGGAGTGGTCACGGAAGCGGCACGGTGGGACTGGGGCATCGGTAGGATCATGCAGTTGAGACAATGGTCGTCAGAGTGTTTCCGTCGTTACTTGAGGTTGAAAGAAGGGGATTGTTAGAGTAACCATGTTTCACCGTGTCTCACATATCTTTAGTTCCAGGTGCAGTTGCTGGTCTACAGTCGGTGGAGGTGTCAATTTGGACAGTGGGACATTCTTTTGGTAAATAGACAGAGCGATCCAAAATACAGAAAGGTCGAAGAGTCAACCTAGGACTGGATAAACATTTGTTCTAAGTTACCTGACATGGAAAAGTGGTATGCGGTTGCACAAACTCTTGTATTATTTGAATCCCTTGTTGAAGTGTCAAAGATGTCTGAATGATTTGGTAGTCCACTTGGGAGAAAACAACTTAGTGGTGTGTAAGGGACTGGCTTTGTTGAAACAGATGAAGAAGGATCTGTTCAAAATTAAGAAGCAGTGGTCAGGACGTTTCATTATATGGATGGAATTTATTCCCAAAAAGCAATGGAGAAGGGCAAAAAAGCTCTCTTCCATTGATAAGGCGAGGTGCAAGATTGATAGGGATGAGGGTTTTGAAGTGGTGGAGCACCCAGAATTGAAATATGACACTGGGGAATTCTTTAGGGGGCATGGGGTTCAGTTCTCTTGCTACAGGATTGTGCTTTATTTGATGCAGGTCAAGGATGTGTTGTAAAGAGCATAGAACGTGAGAAGGGGATACAGGAGTCCTAAAGGGGGCGGGGTTAGAAAAGTCTTGGGGAGGGGGGTTGGGGAAGCCTTTTTCTGAGTGGCGGTTGGCAGGTTAAGTTGCCATGTTTATAGATTAAGATGATTGTTGGGAACATAGGTGAATCAGGACAATGGCGCGTGGCAATAAAGTTACACCTGAATTAACACGAAATTAAAAGTTAAGATTTAGGATGCTTAGATAGTTAGAGGTTTATAGATGCAGGCAAAAGTTTTAAGGGACTAAAAGTCACCAGCCAATTAGCAGATTAAAAGTTACAAAGTTACAAGAGATAGGGGGGGGATTATTAGGGGATGGCGTAGTGACTGTAGTGGATTGGTTGTACAGTGAGGTCTAGTTTTATAAGGCAAAAACCTAGGTTAAATGTTGTAATGTGCTCTGTCTTCAATAAAGCAGCCTTTTCACACCCAAATAAATGAGTATGTGTTCTGTGCTGCTCCCCTATTGGCCCAATCAACATGGCTTCAGGTGTGCCATACTTTGTCATAAGTAACACTTTCAGCGCTCTAGTTGTTCTTTAGAACTTTCTGGGAGGCTGCAGTAGAACTCAAGGAAATCTACTGACAGGCTGGTCCTGTTGGAAGTACATGATTTACTGAGAATGTCAGACTTCATTTGCATATGGCTGAGAAAGATAGTGTGGGTTTACAGAAAATATGCTCTTATTTTAGCTTCTGGCGCACCTTCCACAACCTCTATGGAAAAATCATGAGAAAACAGTTTTCTCTCAAAAATGATCCATGACATCCAAGCAGAAGGCTTTTCTACAGGGTAAAATCACCTTAGAGAACACCACAATTTCTAAAATTAGTATGGTGTCATCAACAAATGATTTATATTGTAACTAAAATCTGTTATCACTCTTTATATGTTCTCCTTTCGAGACCCTCATAACCTGCCATTCACTACAATGCATTTCAATGATCTGCTATCATGTATATTGGTTCCAAGATGGCTACAAACACTTGCTCGATGAAGTGTTGGCAGCCAATCAGATTCCACCATGAGAACTGTGTTTAGGCTCCGCCCAGATATACAAATTTAGTTCTCCTTTAATATCTCCAAAACTACTGAACAGAATTACACCAATTAACAAAAAAGAGTGATCTTTGGAACAAAATCTACTTTTCTGCTAAATTTGGTTTAATCCCGTTCAGTGGTTTGGGCTGCAGACTTACCTAAAGACTGTAAGAATTAACATGAAAAAAAGTGCGTTTTTTTGACCCCTCCCTTTTTCTCTGCCTCCGCTTGCCGGATCACCCCAAAACTTTCCGTGCACAACTAGAATCAGTGGGTCACTTTTTTGGGAACATTTTGTGACGATTTGTCAAAAGTCCAGTGGCAGCTCCTCCGCTAAGGTGGAGTGTCGCCCCACTGCTTTTAAGCAGTGTAACTAAAGGAAAAATAAATTGAGTCTAACTGAATGTTATAATCATTTCATTTGTTCCTGCTGATTTGCATCCGGCAGAGACGTTTTAATGCATGGGCAAAGTGGGCTCTGGCCCAGGGCCCCATCCTTTCAGGGGGGCCCCCTGATACAGCCAGCTCTGCTCTGCAGAGTCTTACCCTGATAACCGTTAATAATTCTCCAACAAACTGTTTTAAATACCGTTTTCCTTTAGTTTATTCTCAAGGTGGGTGATGTGTGGGAGTCTATGGCAGACATGTATTTATGTTTCATGCAACATTAAGATAAAACTTTCTATTAGAACAAAACAGGACCTCACATATGAGAAATGAGAGGGGGGGTCACAAAGATTATTTGCAGTATTAAGAGTGTGCTGCTGCTGTGTTACAATATTGAAAACGCACCTCACTATCCCTAAATACTTGTTGTAAACACCTTTAGAATTTGGAATAGTGAGACACTTAGTGAACTGGCCAAAGAGGGCATGAAAGAGCTGAAATGGATCATAAATTCAAATCTCTTCTGAACAGGGGGCCCCAAAATATGTTTGGACCTGGGCCCCCAAAATCCTTAAGATGTCCCTGGCGGCCGGGGCTGCTCTGCTCCCATAGCAGGGCAGAGTGAGGAGTGGTTTCCACTCCAAGTGTGCATGAATGCTTGACCGGTCCTCTTGGGCTGGCCAAATATTCATGTGCACTTTGCATGTTCTCCACGCAGGCTGCATTACAGCCTGCATGGAGAACATGCCCAGGCCCCATTCTCTGGCTGCGCGCCGAACCACGGTGCTCAGACCAATCACAACGCTGCATTGCAGCGTGTGATTAGGCAGGGGAGCTTGGATGCTTCCTGCTTCCTTTTCTGGCCGAGTCCTGATGTGGAGGAGACAGGAGAGATGCGGCAGCGCTAAGCTAAGTTTTATTATTTAAATTTCTTTTGCATTACCCCTGCCTCACCACCCCCAATCGATGCTGGCTGCCACTGCATGGTCCTAACTAGAACTACCTACTGGCGGCCGCAAGCAGGTAATATATATATATATATATACACATACATACACACACACCACCATGCGCATGCATGATTGATTTGATTTCAGACTGCCGTGGTAAAGCATTTGTAAACAAACAAACAAAAACATATTTTCCTAATATTTTTTATAAAACACATTTCTAGCTTTTCTCCATTCCTCCTTACTTATTTATTAGGAAAAGTAAAATGTTTTTTGCAGATTCGAATATACTTTATATGTTCAGCAAAGTACGCCGAGAATGGAGGGTACAGGGATATATTTGCATACTCTTATTTGATATGGAATATCTCTAAAATCATATTTTTCATACCTGCAGATTCATGGTGCCATAACCCATTTTGGTTTAATTTCTGGGACAGATGGCGGAATGTTTTAATACTTCTGGTAATACAAGAGCTTTGATTGGGTCTGGTGAGTGCAAATGAAAATACGAAAACGGATAAACATACGAGTATATTTAGCCGTGGCTGTATCTTCCTTCATCCCAAGGCAGCTCTGTCACCCTCTGAGGCTGAGACCGCTTGCTCACCGCCAGCCTCCTGCTGCTCGGCAGAGGCTGCGGAATGTGAGACAGGAATGCCGCCCATGCACAAGGTGCCGAAGGGGGCGGGGGCCTCGAACTGCCCCAACAATGACTTTGTGTTTGTTGGAGCTGCTCCTGTCACGCGAGCTCCTGTGGGCGCAGACTTTCCATAACCTCTGGGCACAATAGAGCGCTCAACGGCGTCGCGTGCATCCAGGCGCAGGGTGGGACGCCGGGTAGCCATTGGATACAGGGGCAGTGCAGGGAGGTGCGGCGCCTGCACAACGCACAGCCGCCACTGCAGCCGAAACTCCCCACTGCAGCCTGTCGCGGATATCACGAGGGTGTTTTATAATGAAAGCGAGGCACTGTCTTAAACATTTACCTGAAATGCTTTGGCCAAGAATGTTCTGAAGGTTTACAGCCCCAATGCAAAGATTGCTCGTCGGTTCATAGAGCATGGAGCAATCAGGCTCGCTTTGTTCCAAAACGTATCCTGGGCTAAGGCAAGAACACAGACCATACACAGTGCCACTGGAATTATGGGATTCTGTGGCATTTCCCGCATAATCATGGAATTGCATTTTTGCCGCATAATCCATCCCCTAATGCATAATCTTCAGATTTTAACAAAATAAACTGTTTCTAGCCCAAATGTATCAAACGTTACCAAAATTGCATCAACTTGTGTTGCTGCCCAAGGAAAGGCGCAATGCAAATGTTGACTGATCAGTTTTCAATTGCTTGTTGCTGTGTTTGGTTTGATTTGATCAGGACTTTATAGAGCGCGACGCATGACCTGAGGCGTCTTGGCGCTACCCCTAGCATGAAGGACGGAACTGCCAGATACAAACTACAAAGCGAGAGTGAACCGCCAGGTTTTTAGAGACTTTCTAAAAGCCAAATAGCTGGATTATTTCCTAAAATGGTTTGGCATTTGGTAGCAGAGACCAGTGATATCATAGGAAAAACGTCTGCCTCCCCAGGAGGCTTTGTGGATGAAAGGAAAAAACACTTTTTTGGCTAAAGCTGATCTCAGAGATCAGTTTGGGATGTATGTACCACGTAAGGTTGTTTCTGAGAGAGACTGGGCCTTTGTGGTAGAGTGATGTATGCGCTATACAAAGCACCTTAAGGCGACTCACTTTTTAATTTGGTTGTTAAACTGGTACTAATGAGATGAAACCTTTGCTCATGTAGTAATAACCTGTGTAAAAATTACAACATTTTGAAGTAATGCTGTTCCAAAACGTGCTGCATGATTTGCCTTTTCTTGTCGGATAATTTAGTCGACTCTGCCACATAATTACAGAGGCCCACACCATACATATGTATCTATGTGTTATTAGTTTAGCGTGAGCTAATCATACCGCTCAGACCTTTGAAGGGAAAATTGAATGGTTTTGGAGGATGAATAAAGATATAAATTGAAAATGTAAATTGTGCAATGTGCTTTTATCACTTACAATACGCACAGCACTCTAAAACCCGCATACTGGGGGTTACCTTTGCGCCATAAAAAACAACCAAAACAACTTAAAATAACATAAAATAACAATAAATAGGGCAACTTCTTTTGCACTATTTTTGGTATTCATTTAACTTTGAAAACGTAGGTGTGTGCCAATGTCTATGTGAATGATTGAACCATTTGAGCCAACATCTTTTAGAACCATCTCTTTTGATGTAAGTAGCCCATATCTTTCAAGTAAAATGTATTCGGCAAATGAGAAAACGCAAAATGTGTGTAACAAAGAGAAAGGGTGAACCCTACTTCCCTAAAACCTTGAGGCCTGATTGAAAATTCCCCGTTATAAATGTCCAAAATGTGCTCTTGTTCGACTTTTTCTACATTGGAGAATATTTCCAACTTTCATGGGATTCAAAAAATCTGAGGAGTATCCCTAGAGGTGTCCACCAGTCGCAGATGTCCAGGATTTCTCACACACATACAACGCATGCATGACATTTCGGCATATGTTAATTTTACACGTGTAAGTGTTTTTACAATCCCTTATGCCTCAATTCCAACATATAATAATAATAAGGGTCTGGAACATTTCAGTTTTTTGTTTCTACCTGTGGAAAATGTGTTTTCCCACAGACAAACCCCTCCCCTTACAGCGCTATTGGCTCCTCCCTCAAGCCCATACAGGGGCTACGGGCTCCAAGGAGGATCTCTTGCAAATTCCTCTGCTCCACTTACTAGGCCAACCACAGAACAGAGACAACCTTCTTGCAATCCAGACTCCAACTATAAGCCAAAGGGGAAGCCACGGATGCAGAATGGTCCCATTTCCCATCATGCCTCCATTCAAAAGAGATAAACTACATCGATGGAGCTGTTGCTCTTTCCAGAGATGCAAAGCTGTGGAGCATACTCCCTACGACCATCAGGATCATTAGTAATACGCTATGACTCAGGAAAGCAAGTCTTCAGTTGACTCCAAGCTTAAATATACATGGGTCTATATATGGCACGGATCTCCCGGGTGTTCGATTGTGGGCTTCCAGTAGCTCTCCTCCTGCCAGAAAGTAGCTCATGGACATAGTTTCAATACTTGTAGCTCGCGGGAGACCTGCAGTATATCTGGCAGCCTTTATCACTCTCCCGCAATGGTTCACTCCGCATGTCTGCTGGAGCGTAAGATCCAGAGGAGCTGCTTTGGTGGACACTGGGTGAAGCGGGCTGCCAGCACCAAAGCCCTCCCCGGCAGCCCCATTCGATCCAAATGCTTATTTTTGGAGATGGAGGAGCACAACAACCAAGCTTTGGGTTTATTTTTCAGAAATGTAGGGGCAAACCCCACAAGATTTAGTATGGGAGGCAGTAGGACAAACTAATATTGGGTTAATTTGGTGGAAATTGGCAGACAAGCATTTATTGGGTCTGTTGTTGGGATGGTGCTGCATCACAGACAGGTATTGGGGTTGTTTGGGGGAGTGTTGTGTGGGAGGGCAACCAGGCACAGGTTTTGTTTTGGAAATGGTGGGGCAAGTGTCACAGCAGAAATGTTTTGCGTTTATCTTTTTAGATGAGCGGCAGGATAACCGGATGGTAGGTCTGCTTTTTGGAGGTGGGATGGAAGGTAAAAATTGAATACTTTGCTAAAACCGTTCACTGTTTTGGAGTTGAAAATTTCCTTAAACTAAGAAATGTTAAAGAAAGAAAGTGCTTTATTAATGCTGCGAAAACTCAGGGGTGTGCTGCAAAACTTCAGTTTTTAGTCCTGAAAAATTTTGTAATCTAAGCTGCAATATCTTGAGGATTCTGAATATTTTTGAAAGAAGAGCTATTAACCCGCCTAGCTGCTGATATGCTTACATTTAAAGAAATATTTGAATTGGGTAGGTAGCAGGATTAATTAAGAGGTAATCTTCAAAACGGGGTTTGGCAGCCACTGAAGAAGTTCCCCTTCAGGATGTGGAGCAAAAGCGGGCTGAAGGCAATAGTCTGTCACTCAAAAGGGTTCCACAAGGGCATTCCATCACCAGCAGAGTTTGGCGAAGCACAGGGGGGGTCACACAGTCTCTTGACCCACTTCTAATCGCTCTTGGAAGCGTTCCTCAAACCCAGTCAATCACTCTCACTACCCAAGCCCGAGATGGGCACTACTACCAGGCAACGCAATGTCGTTGGGGGCCGGGTGAGGAGAGGGCCATTGGTCCACTGCAAATAGGGCCAAAAAGGAACAATCGATGAATGGAGAATGAAGCAGGGGAGGTGGGCTCTCAGGAGGAGGCACGCTGTCAGGTGCATGTCGATCAGAGTTGCACCCAGGGCAATCCGGACACAACGAATGGTGGGCGTTGATACGGGTTGCACCTGACCGTTCTGGTCACACAACGAAGAGTTACAAATTCCATTCCTGACTGGAAATGAGGCACAACGTTCAATGCTCGTTGATATGGGTCACACCAGACAATGACAGGCATACACAACGAAGAGTTGCAAATTCTGTACCTCCCTGGAAATGAGGCACATCGTACGGTGCCCATTGATATGGGGTGCACCAGACAATTCTGGTCACACATAAGCACAAGTTCAGCAATGCCTCACAAAGTAGAATGAGGCACTACTACAGTTACGCCCTCACCTGAATCGGACACTGCACGCAATGAGCATGCAGTCAGCGTGTTGCACGAGTGAGATGCGTCTCGATCGACGAAGTGGGCCATGCTGGATCGCGCAACCGGTGAATCCACTCACCACCAACAAGACGCTTATACATGGTGAGGTCCCAACAATGGAGGGGTCACAGGCCTTTGATGCGGGCTCTAGAAAAGTCAATCCGGTCTCCAGGCAAAATTCTTAGATCCATGCTCATGCTGTGCTACAAGTTGGGCTCTAGCAGAAAATGTGGACACTTAAGAGGGCACCGCTCTCCAAGTGTCACAAGTAGATGGTGTGACTCCCTCAGAGGAGATCTTTGATGTCCCTGAAACCTCCGAAAGAACAGGGGCAAGCCAACAAGCCCTTGGAGAGCACTCTTCAGGGTGCCATATAGCGGCAGGCAGTCAGTCCAGGCCAGCCACTATTCAAGAAGGGCACACAGTCACTTTCAACTGCAGTAATCCTCCTTGCACACACCAGATTCCTCTTGTGCACCGCGCAGTTCCAGGTTCTCCGGTTCCACATGCCCACAAGTGTATCTCTGCCCTGCTGAACTATGGCACCAGTAGTTACCAGTAGTGCTTTTGAAGTTGGGGCGGTTCAAAGGGTCTCCCTTTGAACCACAGATGTCTCTCCTAAATTTCAGTCCTGTCCACAATGAGGCTGTGGAATGCAGATCTTAATCTTTAGTGAGGCCATGATGTGGCACCAGAGGCCAAGTCTCAAATCCTCTTCCTCTAATCTATCCAGCCGGGCACTCAAATGGCAGAGGTCTGTCGGTTCAGTTGCATTCCCAATGTTTTATAGCTGTCATTGGGGAATGCCCAGATGTGCTCCCTCGGCCTTCAGTGTGTTTTGGAGCCAAGCACAAAGGAACATAAAGCGTTTTAGAGCAGAGAAATGCCCACTTTCTAATAGTGGCATTTCTACCCTAGTCATGACAAAACCACCTTTACCACTGGAAAGGGGTTTATCACTGTGAATCCAATGATAGGAAACATTATGAGGCTGCTCCAATGCACTCTACTATTGCAGCCTGAATGAATATCAACCATTCCCTCATATTAGCTCATGGGAAGAGCAACCTCAAAGGAAGTGAAAACAAACATGGGTATTCCTCACTACCTGGGCAGGGAACACACATGTGCACCTGCCCTGCCTTTTACCTATCACTCTCTCACTCCTTACGACGTACCCTTGGGGTGCTCTAGTGGTGGAGAAAGGTCCTATCAGGATGGATAGTGATTTGGAAAGGCCAGCCTGAGTAGAAGAGCAATGGCACACACGCAGACCTGCAATGGTAGGCTGGACATATTTTTAGAAACACCATTGGTGCAAGTGTGCACACCAGCCTGCACTGGCAGGCTTGACACGTGTTCAAACGCATCATTGGTGCAAGTGCGCAGACTGGCCTGTAATGGCAGGTGGGTCACAGGTTTTAAACATCATAGGTGCATGTACACAAACCGGCCTGCAATGGCAGGCTAGACATCGGTTTACAACCACCATAGGTGCAAGTGTGCACACATAGGCCTGCAATGGCAGACCTGACCTATGTTTAGAAACCATCAGTCATAGGGGTGGGATGCACTCCATATATTTCTTATTGTAATCTCCGTATTCCTAGGATGCGTGCTGAATGGTGAGTGGCATGCCCAAATGCCACTAAAACAAACAATTACTGCATGAAATGGGTGCAACCTCTTGCACCCAACCAAACTCACTGCTGCATGCCGTCTACTGGCCGTTACGTATATTTTAATTTCATTCATTTAATCATTTTAAACACATTTTCTCTTCTTTAAACCTCTTTTCCATTTCTTTGTATGCAAATCCACGCTCGGTATGTTTTGCCTTTTTTCCAAACTTCTGATATTAACACTGTGCCTCTCCGGACCTCTTGTGAAAATACGAGTAATGCAAGGTTCATCACAAGCAGTGTTTTATTCAATAAAGTCCCAATGCATTTCGGGCTGCAAAGCGCCCTTCGTCAGGGGTCACTATAAACAATCATAAGAAACAATCACCCATTAGTATTTTAGTCTTAAACTCACATGTTACATTTGATTTAGCAACATAAACTCCTGTTCCGAATTAAACACCATGTTAAATCTCCATGTTAAATCTATGTTATTCCTCATTTACTTTCCCCATGGTGTGCTCTTCAATCAACAGCTATTTTCATAATTGCGCCAAACACTCCACCCAAATAAGTCACAGCTTTCTGTCTTATCACCCTCCCTACATATATGACCATCATTCAATTCACAACCTTCCAACCTTCGTTTTTATCAACCTCTCCCTCTGCATCCCTTCTGTACCGTCTAAATCACCACCCACTTATACAAACATTTTAAACCCTTCACATTACTTAATAATACACTTTTTTATTTTTCCTTCGCTTCTTTCATTTATTCATAAAAAGCTTTTTTCTATCAATTTAAATAAACAGTCTCCCTTTATTACATGGTCTTTAAACTCCCTACACCCAACATCTTAACTCTTCTCATACCTGCTGTGTGAATTAAAATCATTCCGTCCTTCCCATCGTTTCCAATTTGCCTCTTCTTCCTCTGCACTTCTGTGTCCCTTAAAAATGATTTCAGAACTGCGATGGACCTGGGAATCTGCTTGCTAGTTGTTATAAGCTAGATCAGTGCTAGATTGGTGCTAGACTATCAATCCCCGAGGTCGACATGGGCACTCTCCATTCCCCAGGACAGACCATCCTTCCTGGGTCATCTTAAAGATATATTTCTTCCATTCTCCATTGTAAGGAATGGCACAGTTGAAGCAAACTTAACTGACCAAAATGTAACCTGAATCCTCACAGACCACTCATCAGTTCTGCACTAAAACACACCCCTACAAGCCGTTACCCAACCACATACCAGCAAGCACTGTCACGCCCCCAGGTATCGGCTCAGGTACATTCATCTTTTCTAAAAAAAAGTCGCAAAATTGCTTCTGATTTGCCAGTCAGATTAAATATGTCATCCACAAAGGGCTTGCAATTACAATCTTGAGTTTTCATCTTACACACTCTTTGCCAACTCACAGGAAGTGGTCATATAGGGGGTGTATTCACCGTAAAGGTAAGTAGCCCATTGGCAATACCTGTTATTTCCCTTAATGCCCCTAAATTGGGTATTTAGGTTTCATCCCTGATGCCAGGTACTTAGATTCAACTGATCCATAAGAAGAGGACAAAGAGGAGCTGTGAAAATGAGAACCAAAGACTTGTTGTGAACTTTTGGCGCCAAACCCTGACTGCCTGCACCAGTCTTGACAATCATGAAGAAACCCACTTATCCTGCATCTGAGCCTCTACCAGGAACCCCGGTAAACTGCCAGCCCTTCGCAAATTGCCTGCAATTTCCCTTGGAGTAGAGGAACTACTCCCCTGCAGTCTGCGGGCAGCAAAACAGCAGAGTCCGGTTTACCATACTGCTGCTCCCCAGTCGTAGCGATGCAGCAGCCATCCAGGAAGAGAACTCCGTACACCAGAAAGTCAGATTCATCTCCACACCAAGTGAGAAGACGCGAGGACCAATCGGAGCCGCACAGCACCAATACCCAGGGTACTGGACCGTTTGCAGCAAGCAAGACCTGTTTAATTCCAGTTGAGACTCCAACAGAAACAAGACTGATCAGCTGTTGAGGGACGTCAGCACAGCAGAGACCCACTTCCAGAGTGGTCCGGCTGTCCTGATTTTTGCACCCTCAACTGGCGAGACAGACAACGGCAAGGTCCTGCGATGCACCTGCCCAGTGGACCAAACCCCTTTGCACCTGAGTGCCCCGGGCCGGGTTTCCAAGAACCAACTGTGTTGCCTTCCTTGGAGGAACTTTGAGAACTGAGCCGTGTGTTGGGAGCTCCTCGACTAGTCCCTACGCCCCCCTGTCAGCGGTGGCTCCTCCGCTAAGTCTGAAGAGTGTCGCCCTACTGCTGTGAAGCAGTGCAATGGAAAAATAAAATGATAATAACAGAAGTTATTATAATTTAAATTTTGCATTCTCATTGCTGCAGTGTTCAGGCTGGTCGGAGCTGGGTCCTTTGACCCAGAGGGAGGAGGAGTGGCTTTTGCTGCACCTTAAGTGCACATGACTGTTTGGCTGGCCGTCTCCGGTCGGTCAAACAGTCATGCACACTTTGTATGTTCTCCATTTAGGCTGCATTACAGCCTGGGTGGAGAACATGCCCAGGCTCCCAGCCCCTGTCTCAGTGCCAAACAATGCCACTCAGACCAATCACGATGCTGCTATCAGCAGCGTCTTGATTGGCTGGAGGCATCTGGAAGCCTGGGTGCTTTCCGTTCCTGTTTTCTGTTGTGGAGAGGCATCAGCTGGCGATGGCAACTATCAGGTAGGTTTTTTTAAAATTTGTATTTCCTAACCCCCTCCACCTTCCCCCGCCCCACTACTATCCCCTACCAGCTGCCACTGCCCCCTGTGCAGCCTATTTTAGGTGCCCCCTCTCCTTCGGTGCAGTGCGTAAGGCTACCAACCCGACCAGCACCTCTGCACCTGGACGCCCCAGGGCAAGAAAACTCTTACTACTTGGACCTTACCCTCCTACCACGTTAAATCCTGAAAGGAACCCCCGAAAACCTACTGCAAGTACCTGTATGCCCTTTTTCCCCGATATGAAAGCATTAAGCATAAACACACATTTAAGGGAACATTTTACTTACCTGTAAAATTCAATATTTAAAAAAGCACTTTCTTGATTCGAAGATCTTAGTATCAAAATATCTATAAAAATATGACTTATTTTCTAAATTGGATTCAGATTTATTCTTTGAGTGTGTGTCCCATTTATTGCCTCTGTGAGTACAAAAAATGCTTAGCCTAAACTGCTCACCCACACTACAACAAAAGAGAGCATTTAGTGTTATCATTTTTGTCTCTGTAATCCAATAGGGGTTGCTTAGACTGTCTACACAGTGCACTTCATTTTGGTCCACTTTATAGAGAGCCAGATTCCTACACTGATCATCTTGAATGTCATAAATCATTTAATAAAACAATCTAAAATGATTTGGGAAAACCAGTCTATAGTCATCCAGAAAGTTATACTTCTCCAGGAAAGCCTGAACATGTTCTCCCGCTGCCCCCTTTAGTTAGTTTGTATGCAAATGTTTATGCTGCCTTAAGATTATGCTTGAACACAATTTAAAAGTAGATGTCAGAAAACATTCTTCTTCTTAACCCATACATGACTGAGTTCCTCTCTTCTCACCCTCACTAAATTGCAGTGAAATTCCAACTTCCTAGATCCCTTGGAGAACTAGATGGCTTATCTCTGACATTTATGACAATCCTAAAATCTCTTGGCTTTACAGTAGATCCCTAACTGGTACTTCTTCCTTACAACAACGTGGACAAGGCAGCCAACCTTATTCTCCATACTCTCAAAAAAATAAGAAACTTATCGTTAAAGATCAATCGAAAATAGCAGATCATACCCTTGTGACCTCGAAACGACTTTGGCTATTCAAGTTTATCAGGAAGCCCTCAGGTGCACCCAGCCCCAATGAAGGTCATACTACATTTCACTGCCAGGCTAGTGAATTAATGAAGAAAATGTTATCTCATTGCTCCGATACTATGATGAAGTGGGTTTTTCTATATCTTAATCGTCACGTGTAATCATTAAATAAACCCCGCCATTGGTCGTATGGACCTTTGTTCATTGACAAGAAGAAGTAAAAAGGAGCGATCATCTACATCAAAACATATAGGTAATAAAATAACAAAAAACTTTAGTTCAGTCAAGTAAAGTCAAGTTAATCTTTATTCGGTTATTAAAACAGAATAACCATAAAAGTACAAAGACAAAATTACACATCTTTTAAAATAAAAATTATTGGGACCACACATAGGAAAAACCGAGTAAGTTCAGATCTCAATTGTTTTCCGTAATTTAAAAACATTTTTAAGGAATGAGGAAATAAATATGACTGTTAAAATATTATCCAATTTCTGTACAGCTAAAAAAGCAGCGCGACATCGATTAATTTCCATAATTTTTAGCAAAGGAACAACATACATTTGTCTGGGTCTAGTATAAAACTTACAAAAGAAAAGTATATGCATATCAGATTGCACGGATAGATCATCACAGGGACATTTACTCAAAATTTTTGACCAATTATTCATAACTGGAAAGCTGAGTGATCTGAATAGTAAATTAAATCTAAAACGTGTTAGTAAAAACCTTTCATAATCACTCATCAGTAGCTTTAAATATGGCTGTAAATGATTGCAGATTAAAATTTGCTCATGAGCTACCACCGTTTTTTTTACTAACACGTTTTTTAGTTCAGTCAATAAAGAGAATTTGTGTGAACTAAAGGGTTTTATTTCTCAATTTCTTAAGTTTTAATTATTTACTTAATAAGTATTAGTCCTTTAAGAATCAACATCAGAAATGATATAATCGATATTTCAAATCCAGGAAGAATACAATATTTGTATGTATAATTGTTATTTTTATAATAACACAGCAAGCGTGTTCCATAATGGAATTTCCCTAATCTAATTAAATCAGATTGAAATAGAATTAAGGTGTCAGTTCAGATAACCCAATAAAGAGTTCTTACGAGAGGATAAATGTGCCTGACAAATCCTGCCTACAAAAAGTCTAGAACTCTCAAACATGACTTTTCAGGCACTGCCCCCAAAATCTGGAATGCCATCCCACCTGCCATCAGGACCAACCTTTCCTGTGTCTCCTTGAAAAAAGAACCAACAAGATCTGTCTCTTTCAACAATATCTTTTAATATAACAAATGTTATAAATTGCTATGCACCTCTATATGTTGACTTGCTTTGATCCCCCAGGCATTAGGTTCTAAATCCTGTCACACTTCCATTGTGGCATTGCTCGTGTTTATTTTTTTCGGATGAACTATCGAGAGTGCTCTGATACTCCCCGGTGTCTGGTTTGCGTTTTACAATCATGCAATAAATGCAATAAATAAATAAAGCTTTGTGACCTTTTTTCAGTTAATAAATCAAAATTCTGTAAATGTGCCACCTTGGCACCTAAATAGATGCCCACAAGCAAGACAACAATGTTATTGTTGCCATTCAGGGTAATTTACCAAACATGTTATAGTATCACTGGCAGTCAGAGAACCTTTGGAACGTTATTCCTTATCAAGTCAGAGACAGTCCAGCCTTCTATCCTGCACGCAAAAGCTGAAAACATAATAGCCTCAAAATATTGTTTCTCAACTTAGTCTCTTGGAGTGTTCCTCTTTGTACCCACTCTGTACCTATCTTGTTTCTCTGAAAACGTTGGTTTCTTCGTTTGCAGTATGTTGCTTCTTTTGTTCTTTTCCTTTTGGAGCAGGGCCACGCCTGATTTGCATGAGGGTGGTTCTTGGCTGGAATGGTACAGGAAGGAAAAACATTGACTAGAATGAAGCCCAGAGAAATTGCCAGTGGCTGACATTAATTCAAGCACTCGACCCATCACCTTTTTGCTTTGTCAGATTGAGTCTGGCTTAATGAAATGACAAATGTTATGATCTGACACTGGTTGGCACACCTCTGAATCCTCATACATGTGCGTTGACCGGTATGTGAGTAAAAAAAAAATATCACAGTTTTATTTTCTGCAAAATGTTGGGCAAGGCATGTGAGCAACATTTACTGACAAGATAAAAGGGTATTGAAAACGCGTATCGGAGGTGGGACTTGATTTTGACAAACCAGATTTAGGAGACAAAGTATCTCAGTGTGCTTCAATGAGACATTTGGGTTTGGGTACCATGTTCTTCACTCTGGTATAAGCTAGGTAGCAGATTCACCATGCTGTGCACTTTCTAATTCTTGCATCATCCCCTCACTTTAATGCCAGAGTCACACAACAGTGGAAATGAGCAACACATCTATACTCTTCCGCAAGGCACTCAAGGGGATTCATATATACATATCACTAGAGTAAACACCGCAAGTTCTTCAGGTTCACTTTTCTTATGCTTTAATTTTGGACAAAGCCAGGCTTTCTATGCAGTCTGCGGTGTTTTATGCAGATCTGCAGCATTTATTCTATTTTCATTTTCAAACAGAGTTTTTGCCATGCCCATGGACCGATATTTGAAAATAATGGAATTCTTAAAGTGTTCCTGTGCCCATGTTCTTAAGAAGTTTATTCTATGCATGTGACTGAGCTATGGGAACCATTGTCTTCCTAGAGAGCAGGCCCCATATTGCATCATGTCCAAGGGAAGTTTCTTCCACCACTGCAGGCCGAGGTCAGAAAATGATTGACCTTTTAATGTTTTTAAGGTCTCAACTCCAGAATGTGTGTATGTGCTGCCTCGAAACGAGACATGCTGTATGTACAACATGGGCTTTCATCACACCCATGCTTACCATTCGTTCAGTCATCTGCCTTTCTAAATTCCTTTCTTTTCATTGGCATAACGTCTCTATTTGTCCCGCCTTGTCACTTTTATGGCTACTGCCCCTGGTACATGGCTCTCTACTATTTTGTTTATGTATGGTTTGGTCGGCACATTCTTTTGTTCTTTGAATTGGTCTACTCGATCCTGTATGCATTTACAAAGGGAGTTCAACCATTGGAATTTATAATTTTGTTTCTGTTTGTATTGCCATTGTCTAATTGTATTTGTTATGGTAGGCATGTTTTGTAGGCACCGGAAGAGCTGATGCCGAGATTTAAACCCGGTTCCCTAGTCCCAAAGTCGGCAGCCCTGTATATTATGCCACAACCTCTCGGGCAACTTGAAAAGCATACTTGTTGACTTTATCCATTTTGGATGCCTTTCTCCTTTAAAGTTTTGTCACAGGTTTGTTCTGCGTGGAGCATGAGGCCTTCCAGCCCCGTCCACTCCCCCTTGTGCTCCTGTCCTGTCATTTCTCGACTTTTGGAAGGTTGGATCAGCCTGTCAACCATGCTGATTTAACTTTGTGCCCCTGTGATGGCTTGTCAAGACAAACTGATCTGCACCTTGTTTTATTCTGCAAATTGTATAAGAAGGAGAGGAATAGTTATTTAAAACCGATATTGCAGAAGATGAATTTTAAACACTGTAGGGTGGCACTATATTTTTTAAAGAGTCTATCAGATCCTCTGACTTGTTTTACATTAGCTTCGTTTCTATGGGCGTGCATGAAAAAAAGGAAAAACCCAGCACTAGAACCAATTACTGGATGAAAAGTATGTAATAGGAGTAAAACCATGGAAACGGACAATCCTTTATAGATTTAATTTTAATTTTTTTTCGTAAGATTAAAATGAACTATTGTATTTTGGATTTTTTAAATGAAATTGAATATCGATTTTTTTTGGATTTTTTTTATACATGTACTTTGATGATCTTTTTGTCATTTATCGAATAAAGGATTTTGATTGATTTATTGATTGAACGTGGGAGGCAGGTTCTCTAGCGTTGCGCATATGCAGACAACCCTATGTGCAGTTGACAACCATAAATGCAAATCATTAGGAATTTTGCTTCCGAGTAACAACGTAAAAATTTTGGCTACTTTCTGACCACATAAGAATACCCACATGTGAGTGTTTCCTAACCGTGCTTCTTAGTCACAAAGGAAGCTCCAACTGTGAGTTTTAAAACAATCGTTGATTTTCACAGAAAGATCTCAATTTTATTTGATAGGCGCTGCTTCCAGGTCGCCTATGAAACTCAGTAATTGCGAGTGTTTACAGACACTACTTCTTAGTCACACATGAGGCTCCCAATGCAAGTATTTGTAAACACTACCTCTTAGCCATATCCTAATCTCCAAATGTTAGTGTTCACAACACTGGTTCATTGTTGGATACGTAGCTACAAATGGTTTTACAAACCCTGCTCCTTATTCACACACAAAGCTCACAATTGGAGTGTTTACACAAAGTGCTTTGAAGTTAGATATTGCACTCCCAATGAAATTGACAATAAAGGATGCTTTTTGTTTATACAGACGACTCCTCCAATATAGGTACTTTTTAAACGCTGCTTTCGAGTCATGGATTAAGTTCCCACTGTGAGTGTTAACGACACTGCTCTCTAGTCATATGAAGCACCCAGCAAGTGTGTGTCTACAAACCGCTTCCTATTCACGAGAGAGGCTCCCACCGCGTTGATTAACACTCTTCATAGTCTAATGTCAACTGTCTTATTTTACATGCTTACAAATATGACCCAGCCAATCCAAGTCTTACAATATTGCTTCCTAGTTAATCTCCTATGCATTTCTTATTGCATATGTACTTTTTGTAAGGATTTTCCATTTTAAATGTTGATAAACATCTGTTTTTAAACGATATTCAATTCATGAGAATCTCCCAACATACAAGTTTATGTGAACAGGTGATAAAACCTCCCAGTGGAGGCAGCACTAACAGGTTCTTGTTCACACGAAGCTCCCAGGCCGTGAGGGTTTGCCATTGTTTGGTTTGGTTTCATGATAGAAGCTCGAAGCATTCATTTGGTCATCTGGATGCACATACACACTGATTCACTTTCATGTACAAGAACATTCTAACCAGGGTGCACTTAAATTGCAATAACTATTACCAAGCAAATTTCGCAGAAGCACAGTTGACTGTTTACCGAAGACACCATGGTCACTAGAGTGTGAACCATCCTGTTCATGAATGGCGCTCCAAAGTGATCATTTCTAAACAAATTTCCTTGAAATCCTCCGATCAGGATTGTGCCTAAACAAGGGCGGAGGTGGATCGGACAATATCCCAATATCCCTAATGAAGTAGATGATGCTTGTAGTGTGTGTGCACGTGAAAACTACTTGTGGTTCTGTGCAAAGCCCTCTCCAAGATAGAGTGCATACATGGTTCCTTTACGCAAGAGAAGCTTCAACTATCTGCTCTGGGTGTGCAGAACCAGTATCAGCTGTTCATGTGAGAGACAGCTAATGAAGCCAATGGATTCCCATAAGTTAAGATGCTCCCTACTTTTACTTGCTCAGTGGATGCAGTGTGTCAATGTATTGAGCATGGCAATTGCTCTCACAAACATGCATACATGACACAAAGCTACAGGCAGCCCCTCATCAGTAATAACAAACACATTTAAACACAGGCCCACAAGACACATCCACAACCTCACAAACATACGGCTAAAAAACATTCACATTGACAACTGCAAAAGCTCGGAGCTCAGCCAATGCCAACACCTATAAGCTTTGCCAATGCTTGTTTTTTGGGCTTCAATTCCAGAGGTAGCTTTTTCCATGTCAATGCTTCTATGATTTCCTCATTTGTCTATGTTCTTTGTTCATTTTCAGAAAAGTTCATTCCATTTTGGTAGGTCAAAGTCCACTGTAATACGATGATTTAGGCCCTTTGCGGAGCACGCTGCAGGGATTTAGTGAGGTTGCAGACTAATTTACGTATAGATTGCTTAAACAGCTCCACAAAAATGTTGTACATAAGGAAAACAGGCAGTACATAACAACACATTGACAATTGAATACATAATCTGGTTGGTGAAAGCGGGAGAGGAGATATGACTCACACTTGAAATAATACATAACTTTCAATTTACATCTTGTGTTCACATTTCTACAGCAGGCCTGCATATGTGAAGCTGAATCACTTCCTGTCAGAATTTCAACACAGAGACAATCAGGGAAGGGCTAACTTGACGCCCTACATAGTAAAATCATATGCAAGTAAAGGCATTGTATCATAATTCCCTGAGGGAATTAAAGTTGCCCAATACAGAGAGGGACGGGATTGAAGGCTATCAGAGATGGGCCAGTAGCACATCAGAACAGCTAGACTGCTAACCATCATGAGGGTGTGACTTCCTAGTGTGAGAATCATTTCTGGGTCATCAGGCCATAAAGATATCTAACACCACTGCAACCATGGATCTGTGCCTGGTCACATCTTGTGGTTGCATTGGGGTTTCTACTACAGTTCATCCCAACACTTTAACTGTGTTCTTTCTTATTTGATTCCCTATTGGTCTCATTGCCATTTTGCTTGTGGCTTTCCCCTCCACTGTTTGTTAATATTGTTGGTCTGTCTTGGGCTGTTGTTGCTGTGCAAAATTACCTGCTCTTTGGCATCCTGAGGGTCAGTGCTTGTATCCTGATCATTGTCTGGGTCACCACTGTGCCTTCCGTCTTGAAGCATGGTAACATTATTTTCAAAATTCTAAAGGCTCTATCTTCTTCCACTCCTGCCTCTTTCTAACTCTTTTATACATGCCCTCTTTACCCAGAGCACACCCTATCCAGGATCTACGAAGAAGGGCAGTCTATCAGTCAAGAGGCCAACGCTAACCTGGTTTACCAATGCCATCCTGAAACAGCAAGCGCGCCTGCTGTTGCGTCCTCCCCAGCCTGAGTACTCGCTAATGACTATGCCACAAATGGACTTTGAGTCTTGCATAATCAAATGGCAAATTTTATAATCTGACATGTTTGATAATATCATCATAACACAAAAACTACTCGGGTCTATGCTAGCATTAGGCCAGTTTTGAAAAGGAAAGAATTAATGCCTCAGAAAAAGCTCCAAAGGGGGAATATCCCTTTCAGGACGAATGCCCTCACCCACCATAGGTGGCATGCTTCATCATATGGGCTTCTCCTTCCAGTGGGAATACCTAGTCCCACTGAGGGCTACAACCCCCTCACTGTGAGGCAGGACATCTGGGATATTTTTTTGAGATGATAATATCTTATTGGTGATGCTAAAATCCCATATGTGAGTTGCTGGTGTAGTGAGGACGCGGCGCAAAAATAATAATTAAGTGAAATAGAAAAAGTGAGATTAAAACTACCTAGTGAGGGCAAAAAAACTCTTTAATCACTTGCTCTCACTGGTAGGATTCAAAAGCAGTGCAAAAAGCAGTATAGATTCAAACTGCTAGATATCAAAAACGGTCGACATGTTAAAATTATCTCCCTCGGACCCTCTCCTCTCGTTTCTTGTGTTATGACGTTTGATAATCTAACACGTCTTTATTCTTGTGCGATGGTCAACATCCTGTGATTCTAGGCAAATCACTTAATCTCCCCGTGCCTAACAAAATTAATGTGTCCCACCGTAACGCAACTGGCACTCATGTAAAGCACTTTGGGTCGAGTTTGCACTTTATAAAACTCAAAAAAATAGGAAAAAGTTCTACGGAGTCCATCAGGAACCAAAAGGTTCCTATCACTGCTAACTCATACAACACTACATCTCACCCTCTGTTAAATAAAAAATTAGATTTTTTTCCAAATATATATACAATTATAGCTCTTTGATAAGTCTGTGTGGGGCTCTGATCACACGTCGTGATGGTGTTGTCAGAAACTGGGGACAGGCAGTAGAAGTGCCCATCATGTGCGTTGGTGATTTAGGAGCAACAGCCGTCTGGGAGTTTTCAATTGTCCTTTCAGAACCAATCTCTACATTGACATCGGTGCCTGACTAGTGATGAGCCACATGTCGAAAATGCGAGGAATCTTGCGTAAGAGACTTCCCAGGATGTTGGGCAGTTACCATTTGTCCTTTGCTGGTCACACCATGAAATGGCTCAGCATCGAAGGCAGCATCAGATTTCTGTTTTCTAGGCTGACGGATAAGCACTCGATCTCCTCTAGTGAACTCTAACGTCTTTTGCATGTCAGCACTTGTCAGCATAGTACTTCATTTTTCTTTTACGATCCAAGTCTTTTATACGAGTTTCTTCCTCAGTACTTGATGTTCTGTTAGTCTATTGAGGTAACTAGGTCGTCATGGCTCTCCCGAACATCAAGGTTACATAGCTGTTCCCTGGGGTCGAGTGAGGGGTAGAATGGTAAGCTCGAAGAGTAGAATTCAAGACAGTTTTAAGATTGAGCTTTTCCAGTACACCACACTGAACAGCTTTCTTGAGCGTACTCAGGAAAGGTTCGACAAGGCCATTGGCCTGTGGCTAAAGAGGAGTGCTCTTCTGATGCTTCACATTAAGATGACAGAGTCTCTGAATTCTCAACTGTTGAAAGGTGGACCGTTGTCCGATTTTGAAGTTCGCAGGAACACCACATGTCGTGAAGTTGCCGTCTCTTGATGACTGTTTCTTGAGTGAGAGATCTTCAATGGAAAACAGGAGTATTCATCAACAAACCCCATCAGGTGATGCTCACTGTCAAGAGGACCGAAGAAGTCAATGGTAATTCTTTCCCATACATGATTTGGCAACTCTGGCATGTTTAAGGTGTGTTTAGTGGTTTTTAATGAAATGCAGTTACAGAGATGATAGATTTTTAATTCTGTTTCAACTCTCTCATCGAGATGAGGAAACCAGACTCGGTCTTGGAGAGCTCATTTTGTGGCAGTGATTCCACAATGTTCTTCATGGGCTACTTCAATTATCTGTTGTCATACTCTCCAGAATAACAATTCTCAAACCTCTCAGGATAATGCCTTCTTGCATAACAGATAGTTCATCCTTCACATTTTTTAACTTTTGGAACTCATTGTCACTGGTAAGAGGTCGACTGTGCTGGTTCCAAGAATGATGCATAATAATGTCTTTTAATTTTAACATGTCACTATCTTGACGCATGGCAGTGACAATCTGTTCCAGCAAAATGGCAGCTGGTGTGCTTGATTTCACAATTAAATTTATGTAGGCTTCAGCTGTCTTGAAAGGAGCATCATGCCATTGTAGAGGCACTCGTGAGAAGTAGTCGGCAGGGTTTTGATTTTTCCCTGGACGGTGCATGGTTGTGCAGTTGTATTCTTGTAATCATAGACCCCAAGATTCAATGTGAAGAGGCATCTTTGCCTTTGGATTGCCAAAGATGTTCAACAGTGCTTGATAATCTGTCACAAGAGTGAAAGACTTTCTATATGAAAAATAAATAGAAATGTCCACAAGCCCACATCACTGCTGAACTTGCTTTGTCAGTTTGTGAATAAGCACATTCAGTTTAGGACACATTTTTGCTTGCATTTGCCACAATAGGTCTTCCAACATCTGGGTATCCGCTGTGCTGTGCAAGGTTTGCACCAAACCCGACAAGGCTAGCATCAACAAGAACCTTGGTATGAAGCTTTGGATCAAAGTATGCCATTCCCCATAGCCTGTTTGATGTTCTTGAAGTTTTGCTTGCATTCATGTGACCAATTAAATGAAAAATTATTTTTAGTCACTCACGGTGGCAAAGTCCCCTATGTATCTAGAACAGTAGTTGGCCATGCCAATGAATGAACGTAACATGAAAACATCTTGTGGGGGAAAGGCAGTTGACAACGCTAGCACTTTAGCTGGATCGGATGTCATGTCTCCATCAGAAAAGATATGCCTAAAGAATTTTAGCACAGTCTTATGGAACTTATATTTCTCAGCATTAAACATTAAACCTGCATCAGCAAGCAAAGGACACACTTGCATGAGAGCTTTATTGTGCTTCTTCTGTGTAGCTCTGAAAACCAATATGTCATCACTATAATTGAAAGCATTCATGACCGGATGTATGAGACCTCGAATGACATCTTGAAATAGCTCTGCAGCTGATGACCCACCAAAACGTAGGGGCCGATTACGATGTAGGTCGTAAAGCCTCATTAAATTAATTGAGCTTGCATATGCAGTCTCTCAACAAATTTGTTGATGGTGTCATCCCACTTTCTGTCATTCTTGACTGAAAATGTATCTTTCGTAATCTACATTTGGCATTGGATTAAATGTAAGATTCAAGGCAGTTTTGATTTGACAGTATGTAAGTTCATCAGCTCACAGCATTTTTATTAGTTCTTTTACACCTTCACCAGCAAAATTCCTAAATATTTGATAATCCTCTTGCTATCTGATTTTTCCATCACATCAATGAAATAATCAAATGTCTCTTTCCAAGCAGTCCATCTGTTGCCAATATTTTGGCGGCATCACATGGTGGTGATGATTTCAGGAAGGTGACGGCATTGTAACCATTTATGAGCTTGGCTGACATTGAGGGTGGCGTTCCTTCCGACATGGTCTGCTGTCCACAAAGACCTGCTTTATCCATAACATCTCTAAGCCCCTGTGCTGTGCTAGCCACTGGGTCATCCTGGACAGTCAGTGGAATCTTGACCTCCCTCTTGGTCTCCACTGGAGCCCTTCACTTTTATGGAGAGTTTTGGAGTTGTTCTGAGCCACCACCCGGCAGCTTTAGTTGTGTGCCACTTCATATATGGACGGCTCCATAAGCACAACCCCGGACCCTTCCTCTGGGGCTACTCTACCCAATGCAGTGGTATGATTACTTAGTTCGGGTAAGCAGATGACTGTTTCTTGTATTTGAATTTCTTTGCTTTTAGGCATCTCTTTGTACTGTCTGACACCTGGTTGATTTCTGCCTCACAGCACTTCTGATCACAGTGTCATCTTGCAATTTTCTTTTGCTCTTTGCTGCTCTTTCAAAATCTGGTTGTATTCTCCTTTAACGTTATCACTCCATATAAAGTATATGTTTAAGTTGCATAGTAGTGCAGTGCCTCCTTTTTTTCAGAGAACGAACTTTACAACGCGGTCGTTACACCGTGATAGCTTTACAACGTGGTCATTACAACACAAGTCGTTACAACTACTTGCGCTGGATGGCGCTCTACACTAAGGAATAGTAAGATTTACTATTCCAACACCTTCCCTACTGTTCCACACACTGCAGTTGGAATAGTAAATCATACTATTCCTAAGTTCGGCGCCTCTAGCGCAAGTCGTTGTAACGACTTGTGTTGTAACAAATGCGATGTAAACTACCGCGTTGTGAATGTATGCGATGTAACGTCATACATTTCTTTTTTGCGGCCTTCCCAGCAGGTTCTTGGCCAATGATGTGTAGACTTCTCACTGAAGCTTTCGTTATCATCAAATGCTTTACACTGGCTGTGTTTTGACTCCACATGCGCCAAACATTGATTCTGTACTTTGACTGACGCACACGTGGCACGCACAAGCAGTTTGCCGGACCACGGCAAACTCTCCGGGAGAGCACTATCGATCTTCAGGTTATGTATCTCATCCTCGTTGCCAATTATAGAATCCTCCCCAGCTTGGCACCCGTTAATGACTACACCACACACGGAGCTTAGTACTGCGTGTAACCACGCAACTCAACATTCTAAATCTGCATTCACTTCACTATGCTTTAACACTTATGTCACAGTTCTACAGAGTCCATCAGGAGCCAACAGGATTCCGTCATTGAGAAATTGTACCCTTTTCTTCATCTTTCTCTGTTCAGGCAAGTGATGCTCAGCACCTCTAGAGAGACTTGGGGAAGGGTAAGATCCGCAGTGAGTCCACACCTCAAATTGAAGTTTGACAATCCTGTGTCACGACACTGGTAGCCTCTTCTTATAAAGTGGGATGGGAATATTTATGTGCTGTGAAGAGTCCTTATTTGCAAGCAGGTGCTCCACTGAGTTTCTCTTTTGTATATGAAGCGGTGTGTGAGGCCTCTCATGAACAAGGGCAGGGTTGACATGGGTCTTGCGACTAGAGTGACGACAGCATAAATCAGAGATCCAAGAAGTGCAAACGCTTTAAATCCTCACTTCCCAAAGGGGCAATGTAAGGTGGTAATGAGAAAGTGAGAAGAGAGGGAGGTTCATAGTTGTGCCTGAGATTTATTAAGAAAGGTGGGAAGATTGGGGGTGGTGTTTACTGTCTTGTGGACCAGACTGACAAAATTGAAGAAAAACCATTGTGCTGCAGGTTGAACTGGGCATTGTGGCATATTGTATTTATAACAAAACTTCTAACATCACTGTATATTTTGAACTCACTCCCCCCTTTCCACTGCATTACTATCACCAACATATAAATCAACCCTAGAGATTCTGCTACACCAGTTGCACATCACATTGATCATCCCACGTATAGGGGAAAGTATAGAGTGGTGGCCTTGGGATCCTCAATAACAACGTCATCTTCTCATCATCCTTAGCCTCTGATTCATGAGCATCTACTTTGTCAGTATTGTAATGGCCTCTTCCATGCTCCATGTCAGTGTACCCAACCACTTCTCCTCATACCCAGTGACTCAGACTAGTTTTTCACTGTCCACAGCTCTCTTCTTATGCCTGCCCCACATGATTCCCTTCTTTTGGTCCGAGGTGCTTTAATTCTCAGTATTCTGCAGCGGCATGTGCACGTAGGAGCGGTGGAGCGAAGGGGCCGGGTTGGGGAGGATTCGACAGACGACTACGAGTGGAAATTAAATAAATAATTAATTTTCCCTCGTTGTCGTCTGTCGAAATCCCCCCCACCCGGCCCTACCGCCCTTACCTGCACCGGCCGCTGCTGCCAGTATTGTAAAATGCCAGCAGAGCACCCTCCATGATCAGACTATTGCAGACCATTTGCTCCCCAATATACTTTTGCTCTCTTAAATGTAGCTTATTTGCAACTGATAAAGTGTATTTTTGCTTCATGGTCCTCAACAGCCTTTGGCAGTTCCCTGAGGATAGTTTTCTTTCTACGGTGCAAATGGAGAAAGATTGCACCCTAAGCAAACATGTTTTCTTCAGTTCAGTTCTGCCAGACAAATTTAACATTTGTGAGTGATTCTGCAGTTGGCCCAAACTAGATATCTCACTGCACACTTGACAATGTGGTTTTACCCAGAAATAGCTTTCATTTAATTGACCATTTTAAAAGGGAGCTTTGAGTTAATGAATTCTTGAGGTGCACACCCTAGAGGTGAAGATGTGAAAAGACGCACTGTTAGAGACAATAGGATACTATGTAAAAGGTAAACAATTAGAGTTAAACAAAGCAATTTTGATGACAACTGGGCCAGATTGTGGGGAACGGTTAGGCGGAAAGAGAGCTATCAACTGTTAAGACCGATAAGCTTTGGGTTGTCCCTGCTTCAAACAGTGTTTGATTGTAACAGTGGCAGATTGATGGAATTACATTCTTTTAATTGTATGGGAAGCCCTAGGTGAATAATGCAGCCCGGTTCAAGAGCCAAGGCAATTGGGAATTTGCTTAGTGTGTAGCAGAAACTGGAAAGCTGATGAAAGAGGTAAAACTGCCTAAAAGTATCACCTTCTGTTCCATAATTCAGATTGTGATGGGAAATGTATGTGGAGGGGCATCAACCTTGTGCCTTTACACAAGAAAGGTAATTGTAATGAATCAGGGAAATATAGGCTATTTATCCTTCTCGATTCCGAGACTCAATTATTTCCATAGGTAATGTTACTATGACTGATGGAATATACCAAATCTAAAGCATTGTTACCCAGAATCCCAATCAGATTCAGACCATGCACCAGCATGATTATTTCATGGTATTCCTGTCGGGTGAAGGCTGTACTGTTGTTCTGTAACCTTCAGCGCAGCCTTGGACTGGGTGGACAGGTGTATAATATATTAGTTGGAACATTTCTGGATTTGCCTAAAACCGCTATATGTAATACAATGTCGAAACAAGAACTCTGGGGTACAGCTCCTGGCTAATAGAAATGGTGCTCTGGCACCCAGTGTCTGGTTAAACCAAGGTGGTTTATTGACACCAACCCTGTTGCAATCTTAATGTAGCTGACATGAATGTATTTTCACAACAGAAAAAAAAAAAAATTCTCCAAAACTGGGTGGGATGCATATATCTTTATTAGCCACTGCTGATAGCAGGATTCTTTTAGCTCAGATGCCAGTAGGCTTCAACATCTCCTGGAAGCCCTTGCTTTATACATTGGGAAGAACAAATATGTTATGAATTTACCAATACTAAAATTATGACTTTTGAAAAGGGCAAAGCCAACTGCCCATGGTTCAGGCTTAACATTGGAACAGGCACAAAAATAGTGATATTTAGGTTTGTTAGCTATGCCAGCTTTGAACTGAATTATGCTCCTGTATGATCTACTCATCGGAGCAACAAGGACGTGTATCGGTCCAAAGAGAGTCAATCCAATGCATGTTCAATGGAACCCTTGCTCAGAGTTTTCCAAAAGTGAGGTGATCTCTTTTTTAACCACATTGCGGACCAGTTTTTGTATCTTGGTCTGGTTTTTGACTACATGCCTTAGAAAGTTATTTGTTTAGAGAGAGTGTACATGTACCCAACACTTATTTACCCATATAATTCTCAAAGGAATTTTTTTATTAACCTAAATTATCAAAGGAGCTTCCTGTGTAATTACATTCACGAGTACATTTAATACATTTCTTTCAAAATGTCATGGTTTCTAAATTGTCTTCTCTGTGTTCAGTGATGTCATTATTCATCCATCCAATTTTCATATGCTTATGGCACGTATACACAAAAGTGTTTGTAAGATGTTCCTTCAGCCAACACGTGTTTCACCCTTGAAGGGATTGTAGGGTGTAGGCTTTTTCAAGATTTCCATAGGAATAGATTGAGGTACTATGTGTAATGTTTGTGTGATTTGTCTGAAGTTTTTGGTTATAGCTTGATGTCTAGAAGTGCAGCAGGGTCTGATTTTGGGATTTACATATCTAGTTACCTTCTAATAGGACAACCTGTGTGGCAGCCTCTATGGCCAAGTAGGCCAGTCTTGAGTGCTCCAAAACTGGAGCCTTTGTAGTTGAGATGAAGCAATATATTAAAGTAATCAATTAAATTATAAGAATCTGTCTAGTCAAAAGGAAGGGGTCCTCATACAGTCGGTTCAATTGATGCACATTAACCGTTAGAAAGTAAGCTGCTTAAAAAGAGTTTTAAATGGTGAATGTCTATCCCACAGTGTCTTATATGTCTAGACCAGGGATGATTAGCGATCTCAGGAAGGGCTCATTGCGGAAATATGCCATTGTTAGAAACTAAGGGCTAGCAACAAAGTCTCACTGGGATTCTTACTTAAGAAGGAGCTAACAACTTAAGGTGAGCTGTACAGGTCTAATGATAACCTGACAAGACAATATAATTTAGTTGAGGTGTAGCAAACTTCTTCTTGTTGAAGCCTTATCTTTAAAATGCAGATTTGCAAGCAAGTATCTGAAACCGGCTTCAGGCCTGACGAGGGGCGCTTTTCTAAACTTGCCTCTGGGGCTTTACTTATTTCCCATTTCGAACAATTCCTCCTCCTAACAATTGCGGCACATCTAACCACACACTAGGCAATCTTGTATGAGCATACATTTCCAACACTTAGGGATACTTGAGGCAATAGGTCGATGATCTTTACATCAACATAGTAGGTGTGATTTTGACAATGAAGATGTTTCCCACATATAGACCATCTGTCCTGGATTCCTATCTTCGAGAGAGTTATTTACACAAATACTTCTGCTATGAATAAGTTGAGCTTTTCCTGATACTGTACAGTGTTTTTAAAAGCAGATGCTAACCTAATGTGTTATGGGTTCTACATTTCTGCACACATGCATTATTGGCACTAAGAAATGCTGTTCATTGGAACTGGTTGTTTTTAGTTGTTTTTCTCAGTACCTATCGACAGTACTAAGGTACTGACGTTGAATGGAATTTGAGCAGCACATTTATATTATTAATATTATAGATAATATGTGAAATTAACCTTGTGGCAAAAAATTGCACATTGTTTTAGATTTTGTTTTCCAAGGGCTCACCCGTGTTACCTTTTAATGTATGACTTGTATTTGTTTTTAAGCTTTTTACAACTGCGTATATGAGTGTATTGCATTCCTTGTAATTATGTGTTATTAGTATGTATACTGAAAAGGCTCAAAAAGAATAATGGGCTTCATGCACGACACTGATTTGTGTGCGCAAAGCCTGCGATTTGCAAAACCACAAGCTTTACAAATGCCCCTCTTGGAACCTAGAGGTGCAGTTCAACTTCAGCATACAACCAGTTTCTTTCATGACATCTACCACCACTGCTGCTGAGAAATCTGCCAGCATCTACCCTCGCATGTAGCTAAGTCCCTGATCAATGTGCCCGTAAAACGGACTAATGTAGCAGACATTATCTTCCTTGAGAAAATAATTCTCTTTCTTACACGTATACCATAAAGTTTTCTAGAGACTTACCTGCTTCTCTGTTGTTGCCTCCAGCAAGGTGGCTTTTGGGCTAGCACAGTGCATACTACAAGCTGTGTCTTGTATTGTTGCATTTATGTAGTCATTACCACCCCATTTGAGGTGCTTGCCCGCACGGGTAGCAAGCTACACTGTGCAGTGTTTGGCTGGAAGGGTATTGTGCACTGCTGTGAGCCTAAGGGGGAAGCGTTCTGGTGTTGTGCATGAGTGACAAGAGGGGTGCTCTTATCTTGGACCAGAGAGCCTAAGAGTGTGGTGGAAGGAAGAAGTGTGAGAGACAGTGGGACATTTACACTAACTCTACCCCACTGTTATACGCATGGTGGGGCGCCCAGCCAGAAGCAAACACCCACCAGGGGAATGGAACGTAACTAGGTCATAGTTTATCTAGGTGAAGGAGGCGGGGCTGTGGGAAGGCGGAAATGTATATGCATCTACACCGCACCATCCTAGCCAGAGGTGTAGCGGGTAGTGTCCGCGTTAAGGCTTGTGTTGAAACTCATCCATGGCATCAACCCTCTAATCAGTCTGTGCCCTCTCGTTGCACTCCGTTCTCACTCCCTCTGATCAGCTTGCACTTGAATTTATCCAACCTGTGAATATCTATTTCCCTTGCACCACAGTGACCCACAAGGTCGGAGTGAGACAGAAAATAGTCCTGGGCACCAAAATAAAACTGGCCCTATTTAGCAAATCAGAGAGCTGAACAAGTGGCCCGCAGTTGCAAACTGGTGCTGTTTTGGACTTTAAGGACACGCTGTATTGGTGGTTTGCAAGGTATGGGGGACTGCATGCATTTGTGCTTGGTGCAGTCAATGTTTATGGTAACATCAGGGAAATCAACAGTAAAACCCGGACCACAAGACCATAAAACCGACCCCCAAACAGCCAAATAACAGGCCCACACACTGACCTTTCAGCCCAGACCATGGGCATCGCCAGATTGCCCTATAGGCCAGTTCGACCCTGGTGACCTGTCCTTACCTCATAATCAGCCCCACAGCTCTCTCAGTGTAAATAATCTGTAAATTGTGTGTGTTAAATGCTGATAATGTTCACAAATAACAAACATAAAGGGGAGTTTTAGACTCTGTGGACCTGTACCTTGGTGCATGGATGGTTATTCGGTGTAGAATCACTGTGGGGCTCTGGGGCAGTCTGAGCTGCTGGCACTGGTTGCTGAGAAGGAGGTGACATCCTGTCATTATCAGAGGGCAGCACATCAAGGCTGGCATTGTCTGCCACCCTGTTGATTGCATTAATGCGGCTGATCCGTAATATTTGCCATACACTGATGGCCCTTCTCATCCATGGGGCGGAGCTTTAATAGCCCCAGTGTCTGTGTATGTGGCACATTGGACTTATGACATCACTAGGTGTTGTGTGTCATGGTTTGTTTATTGAGTAATGATACCAGAGGTGTCTGTGCCCTGCTGGTTATTAACCGTGGGCCACGACCTACTCCTTTCTATAGGGCTGAAGTTTAGCAGGTGTGTGAATGATTGTTTTGCGGCCTGGACTGCAGAATAGGCTTTGGCAGATGGGCATAGTCAGGGTTATCCTTTTCCCCAAACTTCCTTCAGAGCTCTCGTTTGGGATCGAAGATTTTCCCATTGATGCCAGTCTGCTAGAGATCAGGATAAAACCATGTTGCATGGCCCACCCCCTTCTAGTCTGACCTGGCACCCCCTTTCTTTTGAAACTGCGTGAATGCTTCTCTGCAGGGAGGGCTGTTCCTGATTATTTTACATCCAGCCTCATCCTGCGGTCAACAGAGCTTTTTTCTACCTGTATGAAAGCTACGACAAAGGGTCCTCTGGTAAAATCTCTGATCTCTCCCGCTCTCCTTTCCGATACAGTTTACTATCTGGATCCTGCAGTGGTGTGAGGTGGGATCCAACAGATGTAGGTGAAGAGGTGTTCTCTATCTTACTTCTTGGCTCAGATGGAACAGAGGACCTCAGATGGCAATATTTCCCATTCCATTTTCTTGTTTCGTATAATATTCTGAATTTTATAGCAAAATTGTAGTAATTTATTGAAAGCTTGCCTGGAAGAGTCCCCATGCTCTGCTACAGAGCTGCAAGGCTTGTGTTGGGCCGCCAGAGGGTCACAGTGCCAACTGTTGGTTGACACACTCTACCGAAGGGTCATCTTTCATAGGAGTGCCTAAGACTTTATGAGACTTTATTAGGAAACATTCTGCTTTTTTAGTGTATCAGGACTAGGTTCTTAACCTCCCATTAAAGCAAGCCTGCTGCTGCTGAAGCAGAGCCACTGCATACATTCTTGACTTTGGAGAAGCGGTCAGTGTGCTGGGGAAACTCTTGACAATCGAGGTCCACTGGCCCATGTGAGGTAGCCCCTGCCAACTGGATTTGCCAAGGAATATCTATGTTTTGATAGCCCTTAGAGATGTATTATTTCTTTTATTTGCATATTTTAAAGGGTTGACTTCTGTCGCAAGGGTCGCTTCATATCGTTAGCAATGAGAGATGTCCGTCTGTTTTTCAAAGAGGACTTGTGGAAAAGATCCATAATTCAGCTAATACAGAGAATGAATGGCATCCCAAGTGAGGTTTGCATAAACAGTGAACCTAAATCCATAGCGGCATATTCACAAGAAGCTTGCACCTCCACTGCGGCACGTTTTTGGATGCAGCGGCAGTGCAGAGTGCAGACCCATATCTACGAGGCCATGCATGGCCACTTTATGTGGTCTTTCATGGGCTTATAAATAGGGATTAAGGCAAAGCAGTGCAAGTAGCTGTGTTGCCTTACTCTCCATCAAAGAGGCGTTCCATGGGCCTTGCGGTGGTTGTTCCCAGGCAACACCCATGGATTTTGACGATTTGCCAGATTTACAAGCACTTGTAAACCTGAGAATGCGTCAAAAGTTAATTTCTTCTTGTGTTTTCATCTTTCTATGTTTGCTGCATTCTTGGAAAATGCCCATGGAATTGTTTTTGTGCAGGAAGGTTTCCCTTCCTGCACAAAAACAATCATTCCTACATTGCAGGCACCCTTGCACAATGGTGCAAGGGTGCCCATGTTGGTGCTAGTCAGCCAATTGTGCAGCAGCACAAAGAAAAGGACAGGGATGCATTGTATTAACGTAAATAAAGTGCATCCCTGCACTTTCCTTATGGCATAGTGTGGTGGAGGAAGCTGACTTGCGGTGCCACATTGCATTTGTTTCTTGTAGAAATGCTCCTTAGTTTTGACTTAGAATGACAAATTCTATTTAGGGTGGTAGCAACAAATGTTCTACTTCAGCAAACTGGGTCCTGTTCTGTGTAGGACATGATGTGCAATGCAGATGGCCTAGCTGATTGCCTGTGAAACACCTGATAACCAGCGAAATGCTCGCGAGGCCAGAGTTCTATCATCCTATGGGCTTGGGTGACGCATGGGTCTTGCAATTGAGCTCTGAATTTCTGAAGTTTTCACAGCAGGTGTTCTGGTGCCCTGAGGTAGAGGCCAGCATGTTTCAGTCCAGGCCTTGTTTGCCAGAAATCTTTTTTTTAGGTGTGTTAGTCCAATTAGCTCAATGGAAGCAAACCAAGACTACAACAGCCAGGAGACATCCGGCCATCAAATGAAAGCCTGGGTCTGGAAACAAATGGCCTGGATGTCACTGAACAGGGTGGGAAGTCCTGTGAAGTGGTGGTAGTTAGTGTCCAGCAAAGTGGGCTGGAGAGATCGGTGGGTGGCAATGGAGTAGAGGGGATGCCAGCTCTTATTCAATGAGAATGCATAGCATGGTGAGGAGTGCGTTAGGATTCTGTGTATGTAAACATGTAGTTGTATGCATAGAAGGATGATGGAACAGACTATACATAACAGAGTATACATTAATCTAATGTTGAACTTCACAGTGGATCCCGTCTCCACCTCAGGAGCAAGTCACACACTACGTGAAAGGAGGAACGGGCATATCAGGGGCTCTGAGCTCACTCGTGGCAGCCAACCAACCATGCCTCCTCTCTGGGTTCGGAGAGGAGACTACATTCATTTATTCCAGTTGCTCTCTGTCCTTAAACTCTTTTTGCAGAGAAGTGTCGGTATGCTCTCTGGTGATGCATGCCACGCCTACCGCTTCTTATTTCAGATCTTGTGGTGATGGAGTGTAGTCCGGTCACGTCACCATTTACGACATGACGCGTTATTTCGACGTTGGTTTCTCATATCTACACAGCTCAACCCTTTGCTATTATTTTTTTAAGTATTTATTCTTGACACCAGCTGTATTCGGTGATCCTGTGTAATCAATACTCAGCCTCATCCCTTGTGTCTCTTGAGCTGTGGCTTGTTCGTATGGACCAGTGTTCGGTTGCTGGTCCTGCCGTCTGGCTCCAGGTGTTCTGCTGATGTGGAATGTCACCCGTTTATACTCACCATCTGTTCTTCACCGACGTTATCTCATTGGATCACTCACTGCACAGGTGTGGTTGGAACTTTTTGTCATATTTTTGCCTCTCCTGCAATCTGACACTTGAAATAAACTCTTCTTCACTGTTGGCAATTCCAGTGTTTTCCTAGCATGCGAAAAGTTTTTCTTTTCTCTTTCCCTTTTCACTCCCCCTTGCCCCTCCTCTTCCTACTTCCCCTCCCCCTCCCATTCCTCTTCCCCTCCCCATTTAGCAGGGAATGTTGTCAAGTTCTTGAAATTGCATGCAGCACTGAATGATCTGCACTTAGGAGTTGACAGGTGGCCCCTCCCTGTGAAATGTATCCTTGTTACAGTAAAGTTTGCTTCAGAGGTCTCGCGTGTCTGATGCTAGTTTATTGCGCCTGGTACATCTCCATTAGGTGCATGTTGGGCAGTAAAGGATGCAGCGCAGTCCAGCAAGCCCCCTTGCCGCGCTGCATGGTAGGGAAAGGGCAGGAATGCAATGTGCTGCCTAGCGCCAATGCAGGTTTGCTACATCTAACTTAAGAGTTGTGTCGCTCTTGCACCCCGTTGCGTGGTGCAAAAGTAAAGCGACTCTTTAATAAATATGCCTCTTAGTATCCAATGTTTTTTACTTTAGCCTAAATTAACAATAAATAGCCGAAAAGCTGATAGCGATCTGGACAGTCTTAGGGCCCAGTATCCAAATTGCCCTTCGGACAGGACATACTATAAAGTGAAATTCATTTTCATAATTTTGGAGAAAGGAACCTGTGTGGTTTCCCTGCCTAAGAAAGGAAGAAGGGACTGTAAATAACAAATGAAATTGTTCTGGTCATGTCATCAAACAATCTTAAAATGTTAATATTTCATAGGATATTAAGCTCACGTTCAGTCTGCTGCAAGAAGACACCTTCTTTGAGATATTTTGAAAATAAATACATTGGGGCATATTTAACAAATAATCATGCAGCGCAGCAAGTCACCTCGCTGCGCTGTGTGATAACGAAGGGGTAGGAATGCGCCATACTTGACAATATACAGTGCATTCCCGTCATTTCCCAATGCTAGCACACAATGTGCTGCCTAGTGCCAATGCAGGCACTCTTGCATCATCGTGCAAGGGTGCCTACATTGTAAGCAGCATTGTTTTTGTGCAGGAAGGGACACCTTCCCGCAGAAAAACAATCCCCCGAGGCATTTTCCTCTTTCTACGTGTGCTGCAGAATGCATAGAATGAGGAAGAAACGAGGAGAAATAAAGATATTTCTCCTCGTTATGCCTCACCTGAAGAGGTGCTGCATTTTGAAGCATTCCCAGGTTTGCCAGTAATGGTAAATCTGGGAATGCGCCAAAATCCAAGGGTGAATGTGTGGGAACACCCAACCTCCACCCAACCTCCACCCACGGAATACCTCCCTGGGGCAGAGTAACGCAACACTGCTTTACGTTACTTTTCAAGCCATTCAAGGCCACCCGAGGTATCTGGGCTTTCTGGCAGTGGCGGCTGGTGACTTTTTAAAGTGGTGCGGCGTTAATGTTGATGACCAGTTCCACAGAGAGATGGGGCACGTCAGTAAACATGATTTTATAAGCCTTTCGAAGTTTAAACACAATTTAGCTAGGTATGAACAGACTACAATCAGGAACAATGTACCATAAAATAGAGAACAGGGTTAAGCAAACATTAAACACAAAAGCAGTGGAAAAAAAACTCAACAAAGTGAAGTAAGCAGATAGAACGCACAGCGCACACATGTCCCCGTAACACTGAGAAACATAAGTGAAACTATTTCTCTCACCACCAAACAAGAACTCGCCAAACATATAAACTCACACGCACAAATTCACCTCTTTTTAAGTATTACATTTATTTTATTGTCAGAACACAATCCAAGGAACAGGAGCAAGGTGCCTACAACCCAGAGGGCCGGCTTTCACCTCTTTTTAAATGAATTACCAGTTCCATCTGATCTCTACGAGTTGCACAGAACTTCTATTTGTCCCAGGTGATGCATATTCATTTTTCCTTATTCGGCACGCACTTCTGATAGCGAGCTTTAAAGAGATAGCGACATATGCACCGCATCCAGGCTCAGCAGGTAAAATATGCAGTGGAACAGGGGGTCACAGCAGGACAGCCTAGACTAGGGTCCTTTCAAGGTACTGATGTTTCTGTATGGCTTAATGGGCTGCACCTAGGACTTTCCAGGCATGCAGACGAGCAGCAGTCAGTTTTGGGAGAACACATTTCAATTAGTTTCAGGTACTCTATGTTTACTGTATGGAGAGTCCTTAAACCTTAATGCATTTTGGGAATTGTAGTCTTGGTTCTCTTAGTTAGAGCTAATTGTGCCAACGCCTCATTGCTCAACAGTTTTGCAAGCACAAAGGCCGGGGCAGGCCTCCTTGTGAGGTGGAATCATCCCATCAGTAGCTGTGAGGTTGGTAAAACACTGGTAATAAAAATGAGAAAAAGAGCACACAGAACTTTTGTGCAACCGGTTAATATCTAGTGTTGATGGTTTTATACCTGCTTGTAAGGATGATTCACACATAATTATACCTCCTTCACCAAATAAATGTACTTTACACCTGCTTAAGGTTTAACCACAGCGTCACATAAAGGAACCCATGATTTGAAAACAAGCACATTTTTCTAACCATCCATCAAAAATGTTGTTAATAGCGTAGGGGAAGTTAACTGCTCATGTTCTGCTCCAGCATGGAGTCGTGACTCTTCCCGCTTCTCGGGTTCTGTAACTGTTTGATAAGAGACCTACTACAACACCAGCCTGAGCAGTGTTTTCGCGATGCTAAATGATCATTATAAACTGTTGGTTCTCTCAAGCCTGGCTTAGGCCTGGCTTCCGAGTGCTAAAATATGCAAGCAGGCATGCACAAATGAGCACAGACTACCTGTCTGTGCAGTGTTCCCCTGAAATCTGATTCAAAATCAAGGACATATATTCCTCCCTGAAGATATCCAATGTTGGAGGGTCAAAGATTGATCTTCCCTCGGATTCTCTGGTAGCTCCTCCAAAGGATTGCCGCTTGAGCGCCTTTCCCCCTGTACTTCAAGAAGACACGAAGCGGTTGTTCAGGGGAATTAGTTCTGGTTCCCCTATGGAGCCCTGTCCCCTGACGATCCTGAAACTAGGAATAGAGGCCATTGTGCCTCCTTTGACTGGAGTTCTTAATGCCGCTATTACTTCTGGCCAGCATCCCACTGCCTGGAAAATGGCCATGGTTAAACCTCTCTTAAAGAAGCCCTCTCTGGATCCGGCGGAACTAAAGAACTACCGGCCTATTTCCCTGTTGCCCGTCCCAGCTAAAATCTTGGAGAAACACCCGAACCTCCATCTTAGCACCTATCCGGAGATTCATCAGTTGCTTGATGGCTCGCAATGAGGGTTCAGAAGTGAGCACAGTACTGAGACGGCGTTAACCGTTGTTTTTAACAACATTCGACAACAGGTCGACGCTGGTCACACCACCTTACTGATCCTTATGGACCTAACGGCAGCCTTCAATACCATCCCCCCCCTTAGATTGGCTGGGAGGCTCCTGGAAATAGGGATTGAGGGCTCTGCCCTTAATTTGCTTACATCCTTCCTTATGGAACGGGCTCAAAGAGTTAAGATGGGCCAATTCTTCTCTGCTCCTAAACGGCTGTTCCGCGGAGTTCCCCAGGGATCCTCATTGAGTCCTACTCTTTTTAACCTTTATGTAGCCCCGCTTGCCAGGGTTGTAAGATCTTTTGGCCTAGAAGTGTTATCCTATTCTGATGACACTCAAATCATGATTACCATCACTGAGAGTGTTGACGCATCAGCAGCAAATTTTAAAAGCTGCATGCAGGCGATAGCTGCATGGATGGTAGAGAACTATCTAAGACTCATTGGGGATAAAATTGAGATTTACATTTTCGGAGACAATCAGGAGATTTGGTCCAGGGCCTGATGGCCAGATACGCTTGGATCCTGCCCTCGTCCTGGCCTCAGTGCCAAAAATCTAGGCATCATAGTTGATACCTCCCTCTCCTTGAGCCCCCAAATCAAGAGAACAGTCTACACTTGCTTCGGAATGATAAGAACCCTCAGAAAGATATGTCAATTTCTCTCCCTCTCCGCGCGGAAACAGGCAGTGGTGGCCCTGTGTTGTCCAGATTGGACTACTGTAATGCCCTTTATGTAGGGATAAATAAGGGTCTCCTACACTGATTCCAACTTGTGCAGAATGCTGCTGCAAGGCTGGTGATGGGCCTTCCTAAATTCCGCTCTGTTGCAGCAACCATCAGGAGCCTTCATTGGCTGCCTCTGGGTCGGAGAATTGTGTTTAAAGCCCTGTGTTTGGTGCACAAGGCCTATTATAACATGGGATCCGAAGGAATTGAAAAACTGTTTCGGAGATATGTCCCTGGCAAGCAGTTAAGCTCGTCCAGCAACAATTTGGTGACTGTGTCTAGATTCAGGAAATCTAGATTGGGGGGGAAGGTACTTCTCGCTGGCTGCGGCCACTTTGTGGAACTCCCTTCCTCTCTCAATTTCGATTCTGGAAATGCATTCCTCCTTCCGGAAGGCCTTGAAGAACTGGCTCTTTAACAATATGCATCTGTAAGCCTTCTATCTATGGACACCCCTGATCATAATCTCTATCCACAGTGCCTTGATGCCCATGGGCTAAGTTAGGCATTATAAGGCTTATATTCATTCATTCACTAAAGGCAACCCCCCCACTCATTGTCACCTGTCGCCTGCACCCCCGCTCGGCATCGTGGTTCGCCGGCACCCCCCGCCGCTCTTACCGGTACTGGGTGGCGGCGCACACTGACGTATCACCCTGGGCATCAAAAGCCCTAGTTGCGCCACTGGATAAAGGTGTTGAAACTGAATGCAAGAACAAACACAGAGCTGGAAATTAAGGGCCTGGTTTAGAGTTTGGAAGATGGGTTATCCCGCCTGGCCTTTTTTACATGGTGAAGTTTAGCCAACCACCCACCAGCCACGGCCCGTGGAGGGAGTTCCGTGGGGCGGTAAGGCGGGGCGGGGGAGGGGCAGGGGCAGGGTGGGGGGTTCTAAAAACCGGAATATGGATAATTGCAGGTAAGTAAACAATTAAATAAATAAAACGAATTTCGTTTTATTTATTTAATTGTTTACTTACCTGCAATTATCCATATTCCGGTTTTTAGAACCCCCCACCCTGCCCCTCCCCCGCCCCGCCTTACCGCCCCACGGAACTCCCTCCACGGGCCGCGGCTGCCACCCACTTCTTTCAACAGAAAGGGTCCAGATGCAAGGGGGTTAAATATGGTCCACCCCACACCCCACAACCTCATTTTTCAACTATTTCCCATACTTCTACTAGAGTTACATAGATTAATATATGGTTCCTTCCCAGCCCGGAATTGACACTAGCAGCAAAGGAAACAATTTCCCAACCTCTCATAAAAATTGACCCTGTTCCTTCTTAAAATCGAGGCCAAAACAAGCGCTGCGCTGCAATTTTGGAAAGTACACCGTGCTGTGGTTTCCAAAAACGCAATTAGCTTCAAGGCAGTTTAAGGACAGAAAGTGTTTTTCCACCATCTTTGGCCTTGCATGCGGCCAGGTTTTCACCACCAGTCATGTACAGCATAATCTTCAAACTGCAACCATGGTTCACGGGCACTACTCCTGTGGAACCCGAGCTACCACCACCCCTTCGATGCTTTTAGAGACAGAACTTTTCAAATGCATTGGAACAGTTCTTACTTTCACGGTTATAAATGATTGTGCTCTGCAAAGAACCTGAGTTTTAGTCTAGCGCTTGCTGCCTCAGTCTTTGGGTTTCTCAGCACTGTGAATGACATGTATTATTAGTATCCTACTAAAATTAATTGCCCTATTGTCCTCCTACTATTTTGTTACATTCATGTTCATGAAGCTGCATTCAAATGTTTACATCTCCAATACCTATTGCACACATTTCCGTAATCAAATAGTTAATGTCCCATCGTTTTGCACACAGACCTCTGTAAATTCGCGTTCAAGTTCCTCAGGTCTGCTGTACTGCACTCACATAAAGTGGCAATATGTTATATGCAGTGGGACATATATCGTTTAGGCGTCTGTAATGTTTAAATGTCACAGGCTATTGCAATCTGATACAATACTTAAAGCGTGCACAGGCAAGCACACAGAATATCATTTGTTACATTCTGATCACAGACTTGATTTGTAACTCTCGGAGGGTAGTTATAGATATAACAATGTGCATTAGAGTTCAGGTTATCAATGCATTTATTGCAAAGGGGATTCATCTCTTTCATCTCTAGGAAGTCATACAGAAAGTGAGTCATACAGAGATATATCAGATAGACCAATTAACACTTGAAGCCAAACCATTGATGTATTTGATATCAAAAAAGCATAAAAATGAAATGACCAGAAGACCTTTGGATTTTGGTTGTCTACAGGAAGCCAATATATTTTCTTGGTGTTTAGTGGTGATGGTCTCACCTAGTCTAGCTTGTCCTACCTTAATTGGTAAAGTGTGCAGTCGTACGACTGAATGAGCCCATAATGAAAATTCAGATTGCGTCCAGTGAGTTGGTAGTTCATTGTACTGGCAGTGGCAGATTTGGGCTACATCAGCTTAAGTCAATGGTCCTGCCACTCTCGCATCGAAAGAGGCCTCTATTCCCAGGGCCAACAGTTCTACATATGGTGTTATTGAGCTCATCAGTTTTGTTAGGAAAGCAGTGAAACAGCTTCTTATAACTGAACTTATGTGAGTTGCTATATTTTACCTCAAAAATATTATTGCATGGTTTCACTTGTTCCTGTGTTATGTTCTGGAATCGGGTTGAGCTCACGGGTGATCACTGTGTCTCATATGCATGTTCATCCCAGAAGTGGCAAGGTCACCTTTTGATATTTTTGAGCTGCATTCCTGAAAGCCTTATTAACGATCATGAAGCGTGCCACAGGGATGAAGTCCACCTCTCGAAGCACGCAATCAACATATTTACGTGTGGCCTAACAACAGCTTTGGCTGACGAGGAGCCTCACATTTTTAATAAATGTAATACATTATATAATATATACACATTCAGGGTGAAAAGTTGCTTTGTACGTTCCTTTATTTGGCATGGGGCAATTGCATTGTCAAGCACCAAACCAACCTACATGTCCCATACATTTACAGTATAACTGTTTGGGTTCTTTTTGGCTATTGGAGTAGTCATGCATATTCTATTTCAGTGCTACCCATTCATTAGTTGTTGGCACTGAGACTTGTGTAGAATGACATAATTTTCCCTGTGTACTTCTTTGTACTGGAATGATTGTGTTCTTACCTGCATTGTGAGAGACTTATTTTATGCAGTATGTATTTCATGCATTTTTTGGCTAAGTATATATTTATATCCTTGACATCTATGTCAGCAACTTTTAATTTTCTTTATATGTATTTTTTTAATTAAAAAAATGCATAACTTTGGCTTTTCTCTATGTTGTGTTTGTGTTTAACTGTCACTTATTTTATATTGTTTATTTATATTTCGTATAAAGATGCTGATAACAGATAATTATTATATGTTGTTTTTCGTTTGAGTTATATGTATTTAAAATGTTTTTTTTAAATATTGTCAAATGATCAATCAATCAATCAGGACTTATAGAGTGTGGCTAATCACCCAGGCGCTGAGAACCTTGCTGCTTCGGGAGTGATCATTTGAACATCCAGGTCTTGAATCCTTTCCTGAATTCCAGCAGAAAGGAAGAGGTCCGAAGGTCGAGGCCGTTCCAAGACTTTGCGGCGAGGCAGGCGAAGGAGCATCCGCCACTGTTGCTTCGGCAGATGCGGGTTGTGTTTCTTTTTCTTTAGTCTGAACATTTATTGATACAATATTAATGGAATATTACGTTTATGCAGGGGTCATACAACATTTTTAAATTCACCGTCCTGAAGATGGTCTGAAGGATGTATACACCACAAAACCTCATCTATTTCCTCAGTGTTTTATTTTCCCATAGTAATTGATGTTTGTATCGATCAGGCTCTTTTTTCCATTTATGTATCTATTTGGAATAGATGCCTACACTAATGACCCGGAGGTATAAGTTTTAGCATATCATCTGTGGACCTCGGCCATTGTGTATTGTTCCAGTCTTTTGTACACTTTCTAGTTCATATTAAAAAAAGTTTGTATCTTAAAAAACTCACACCCGTCCAAAGAGTATCTCTGGTACATTTAATGTGATTTAAATTAATTGATTGAACTTTTGATTTCTCAACTGTAAGTTACTGGCTGGTACTTACTAATATTGTTGTAACATTTCAAATTGTTGAACTATGTACATTGTAACAAATCCCTTGTAGGCACAGTTACTTATCAATAGTCTTCATTATATGGAACCTCATTAAAGATTTTGCTGTTTCAAAGTGCTGTCTAAAACAGGTCAATATTGTTTACTAAAACTTCTTATATGTAATAAAAATGCTGCACTATTTATTGCCTCACAACAAATACTAGTACATTACGCCTTTTGAAGGGCGTAGTTTGTGCACTATACGTGCTAGATAAATAATTAATTCATATGAGCTCATTCTTCAGCATTTCTTTTATTATGACTATCTTTTCACCCTTTCTTAAGCAGTTTTAAGAACAGACATTCAATAATTATCTTTTAACATCTGTAGTAGTTCAGTGTCTCTTTCTAATTTTAATCTATTTTACATTGCTGTCTTGGTTTTGTAACCTTAAATTAGGGGTCTTTAAAATGTGCATAGTTTATTTTCGCGAAATTGCTGTGAATTTATGCTTAATTATGTAAAATGCATATCTGTCATTTTTAGCTATATTTTAGCATGAAATGCATAACCTCGTCAATTTTTGGCGTGACAATGCATTAACACAAAAGCAGCATGAACAGCCACTCACGTTTTGTTGTTCCTGTGGGTTTGCGGTGAATATGTTTCACAAATTGTGTAATTTTTTATTGTGAACAGCGCATAATTACATGAAGTGGTGTAATGGCGTAATTTATGGAAATTAATTATGTGAATTACATTGGTGTGCTTTAAATTTCACCAGGCTTCTTTAATTATGTTTGTGCTCCAACAGCATGAAAGATTCATTCCCTTGTCCTTCCTGTTTTCCTGTGTATACATGAACATTTCTGGATTTGCAGTGTACACTCTGTGGCCCAGTGACAAGGCAGTATGCTTTAATCTGTTTGCACTGCCTCTCCATCATCTGAGTAGTCTTCATTTTAAGGCCTAAATACAATTTAATTCGCTTCTTGTCATCTTTGCACAATATGACTATATTTCTGCTTGTGGATGTAAAAACAATACACCTCAAATGTTTCCTTGTGCCTCTCCTCTATTAATAGTGTGTGTGGCTTATTAGGCATTTAGTTGATTGAAAGCATTACTGACATGCACCGTTATTTAATTATATCACTTCATGCAATGTTACCAAGTGTAATTGCATTTGGCTCTCTGGACGCATTTGTCTTTAGATCCATGGCAGCTAACTGCATATTTAAAATACACTATTGTTTGCTCTTTTTTTAATTTGTAGTTTTGTAATGAGGCGACCTCCATGAAATAGATTTTTGGATTTTTGGTACTCGATTCTGCTACTTTGTATTTTTTATCTTCCAATTGCCTTCACTGAAACATTTATAGCAAACGCCTATACGGATATCAGTTTCCAGGTGTTAAATTCATTGCATGCTATTCCTCAATTTCTGCTGCTTAGGAGATGTTTCTCCTTTTATCACCCATTTCTTTTTTACTAATTTTATCAATGCATTTTCACATAGCCCATTAGATATCACTTGTTATCTTTTGAAGTGCTGTAAAGAACAAATGTTCCTGTTACAAATGCATGTTAGTGTTTGAAAGGTGCGCTGATCTCTATGCTACAATGAGCTGCAGATGACCTTTCACCAGCAAAACGTGCCTCAGATTTGAAGTCCTTTGCTCACCTCTTTTCACTGGGTGCACTGAAATTGTAGGATCTCTTTTATGGCATGGTGCATGCGTTTGAAAGCGGTATGATGAGATCTATTTTTTGGATTTCGTTAGTATTAGTATATTTTTCTTTTTAATGGCTACATAATATCAGGTCGACTGGAATTATGCGATTTTTGCGGCGATTTTGGCATAATTATAGATTCTCTGCATTTGCCATAGAATCCACCATCTACCACAAAGTGCAGATTTTCATGAAAAATTGTTTCTAGCTCAAGCGATTCAAAAAGTTTCTAAAAATGCAGTGACACATTGCTGTGCAGTGGAAGGACCTTTGCAAAGCTGGAATGGTCACTTTTCTGTTGCGTATTGTTATATTTGGGTGTTCAACTGGTACTAATGAGGTGCAACCAATGCCCATACAGTGTTACTTAGTTTAAACATGACAAAATATTGAAGAACTACTATTAAAAAATGTGCTGCATTATGCCGCATAATTTGTCTTTTCTTGCTGCATAATTTACTCAAACCTGACACTTAATTTGGCCCTTCCTTGCCGTATATTTCCAGTGGCCCTGCATAATATTCTATTCTTGAATTGAAAAACGAAATGGGCTTCCAAGCCATAGGAGACTGCCATTTGTTTTGAGGTTATAATGTGAAAGGGGTCAGTTTCGATGTATCACAACCAAAACATGGTCTTCGCAATCGAGAGAAGGACTTTTTGAAGCATCATGTTTACTTTGCTAGTGGGATGAATAACTGTATTTTCATAGAATACTTCTGAGGCAAAAGTGGTCACATAAAGGAATGTCAACAGTTGTATGAAGAGCCATATACTAGAGCACACATAATGAATACAAAGCTAGGCGCTAGAGACACTAGCTGAATTTCTGCTGATGAAATATGGATGGTAAAGGTAAGAAATTTTTGGAAGAAAAGAAGCAGTAAATCTATAGGGTAGCCAACTCAAATTGCCTCATAAAGCCTGCCTATATACTGATAAATAAATGTGCACTTTAGATAAAATACTGGCTGTGGTCTCGCTGTCTTTCAAATACACCCTGTCCTATAGTGTTTGTCACGTTTCACTCCTATTTCTGCTCTTCTGTCATTTGCCATTTGAGACTGGCGTTTACTTCTTTTCAGCTTATTGTAGGCACTCAGCTACTCCATTTTCAATTGTTGTGTGCAATACACACAGCATTGGTCCTTGTTGCCACTTTATGCAGTGATTTATTCTCTCATTGCGATGGCAGCTCGTTAGTTCACTCTCATTGGCACAGTCAGAAAGTCATTCTTTGATTTATGGGCAGGACTTCATTAACTCATGCCTCAGACTCTCTCTTATTTCCTCCCTCTTTCATTTATTTGCTCTCCAGGCTCGCATTCTATGCAATAATTAAAGGCATAAAGAATAATGTGAGACAACAGTGTGAAGGGCACATACTACCTCTTTTAAAGCACTGACCCAACACATGAACGTTTCTGTAAACATGGCAGTCATGCCATCAGTGGCTAGAACATCGCCAGGAGTGATTCTCTTCAAATTTAGATGCAAAGCTCAGCCATATTGAGTAATTTTCTTGAAATTCCACGAGAATTTCACATTATGCTTTCATAGCAAAATTGTATTTGCTGGTATTTCGTTTCACTTTTTTGCCAAAAAAACCTTGCAAAATACCTGCAAAAGACTAGTTTGAGTAAAAAATGCCACTCTACAAGACATTCTCCCGCTAGTATGTCGTGAAAGTTTTTAACACCAGAAGCACACTAAAGTTTAAAAAAAGTTGTGAAAATCTATAATGTGTAATTTTGCACATTTTGTTGACATAATTATAATTTTTCCCAGGCCTAATTTAGAGATTGTGTCAGAAAGTTGTTGGATAATTGATGGTAACATCACTGCTGCTAGAGATTTCTGCTCTTTTACCTGCTCGCCTTTTACTGCTGCAACATTTGCCAGAAATGTCCAGGAGCTGTGGCAGTATCACTGGCCATTTGTGGTAGCCTGGATGGATGCAGCATTGTTGATCCTCAAAAACGACATAGTGGGAATATTGCTGACAAAGTTTAGAGTCTCAAAGACCACAAGTGAATGCTGAGTGGCCCCACTATTGCTCTTCCATCCTAAGGTCAGACCCATACATGCACATGGATGGCACATGCAACGTCGTCTACAGGAACACCACTGAGAGGAAATCCCCTTAGATCTACCCTCCTGAAAGGCTCACACACCTAGTATTTGTTCCAGTGGCCATCAGATTAGAGGCACCCCGACTAACCATTGTGGGATCTGCTGGCATTTTGAAGGTCAGGTCACGTACCCCATCACTAGGATTATTTCTGCCAAAGGAGAGCTCTTGCAGTGTCATCTTAAGGATTATGGTGGCCCCGGGCCAGACAAAGTTTAGGAGTCCCTGTTTGGAACAACTTTGAATTGTTCTACCAATTGCCTGCTAATTCCAGCCGACATAACGCAAAACAATACTTAATCATGTGCGAAACTTTCAATAAAAGTGTCACACAAAAGCAGTTGACATATGTCTTGCATGGGCCTCATAAGGCCCTGTGGAGACAGAGGCACACAGAGAAGAGGGAGAGAGGTTAAGATAGGGAAATAGAAAGAAATTTCACTCTCCCAGGGTGCCCCTTGGATGGTGGTGGCCGCCTGCATTTGCCAACTTTGCGCATGCATGTCTCTGAGCCTGTGGGGTACTGATGTGGCTCACAGCTGCACCTCTCCTCCTTTCCTGCTGTTGCATACAACGCGTATGAATACTGAAAAATAATAGACACCGCCATGGCCAGGGCCATCATGAAGGTAAAACCACATTACAGAGTCATCTTTGTAGGTCTGCGCTATAACTGATCACCCAGCTGCAAAAGGGACAAAATGCTTTTTACAGAACAATATTATTATGTTTTCAGTAACTGTAAAGCACGGTTCGTCGATTTGTTTAGGTCTCACAATGCTGCCGGTTATCCAGGATGCCTTTCTGCTCAGACTTTCTCGCTGAGCAGAGCCATGGTAGTCTGGTCTTTTTATCAGCTCTGTGGGACTTTTCAGTGTATTGGTAACAGCTATTCCTACTGGATTAATGGAAGAGCCACTTTTGTGCCGTTTCTGAGTCTAAGTTTGCACAGTTGCTTTGATGTGAGTTTTGTATCTGAATGAGTGAGACAATGAACTGTTCCATTTCTCTTGTTTAGAAGCATTACTCAGTAGTTTGTATTGAGTTGTCGTTTTACAGGGCATCCTGCTGCCCACTACATGGCACTGGTGATCTATTGTGTGTGAGGGTGAAATGTACTATCTAATAATGTCTGTAGTATCTTTGGGTGTTGGTGTGCATGAGGAGAATATTGTGCTGTTGGGAGTGTTGCTTCCTCAGTTATATGGCTCTGGCAATGTATTGTGTGTGTGAGGGTGTAATTTAGTATGCAATAATATCTGAAGTATCTTTGAGTAAGGGTGTGCATAACAAGCATGTTGTATTATTGAGGAGTGTTGCCTGGTCAAATATATGGCTCTGGTGCTGTATTGTGTCAGGGTGAAATTTACTAAATAATCATTTCTATGGTATCTTTGAGTGTTGGTGTGCAGAAGGGGCACATTGTACTGTTGAGGAGCATTGATTTGTTAGCTATATGGCTCTGGTGTTGTATTGCATGTGAGAGGGTGAAATCTACTATCAAATAATGCCTATAGTATATTTGAGTGTTGGTGTGTTTGAGGAGCATGTTGTACTGTTGAGGAGTATTGCTTGGTTAGCTCTATGGCTCTGGTGCTGTATTGTGTGTGTGAGGGTGAAATTTAGTATGCAATAATTTCTAGGGTATCTTTGAGTATTAGTGTGCATGAGGAGCATGTTGTACTGTTGAGGTGTGCTGCTTGGCCAGCTATGTGGCCCTGGTGCTGTTTTGTGTGTGTGAAGGTGACATTTAGTGCACAATAATGTCTATAGTAGCTTTGAATGTTGGTGTGCATGAGGGGCATATTGTACTGTCACGTGGCCAAGTTAGGCCTGGTAGGAAATAGTGCCAATATACATGTACACGTTTCTTTCCTAGAGTTGCCTTCCCTTTGTCACGCCGACTTTTGACACACATTTGCATTTGTGACACTTGGGTTAGTTTCTAAGAAACACTGACCTTGCTGACACAAGGAGCTTTGTGAGAGCACTATCACACTGCCTTGGCATTATGTGCAATGCCCTCATGTGAGTGATACAAATGTGTTAGTTATTTACGTCCATATGGCAACACAGCTATTTGTGGAATACAAACAATGGCAGCCTATTTATTTATGTATTTATTTTTGTGTTTTATAGAGCGCAAACTTGACCTGTAAGGGTATCAGAGCGCTTTACAGGAATCATGGAAGTGTACAAAGTGCTAGGAATCACAGGAATATACAATAGATTAGGAGGGGACGGGGTGCTAGGTACAAAAGGGATAGCAAGACACGTATTACAGTTTACATTTACAATTACTCAAGACAAGGCCCCAGGTTTCTTGGTGGGGTGACTAGATAATCCGAGGGGAGGCAGTAGTCGGAAGTAAAGCAGGGTCTCTGTGGTGGGTGAAGGCAAAGTTTTAAGTGAGAAATTTACCCATGAGGAAGGTTTTGGCATCCTTTTTGAAGCGTGCTAGAGAAGGGGTTCTTCTGATGGCGGGCGGGAGTGAGTTCCATATCCTTGGTGCAGCCCCAGATAAAGCCTGATAATACGTTTTTTTTCCCCGAAAGCGTGCAGGTTGGAGCAAGGGGTCTCTGGCGGACCGGAAGTTTCTGATTCCTCCGGCTACCACAAGTTTTTGTGCGAGATATGCAGGGGAGTTAGAGTATAAGGCCTTGTGTGTGATGCATGGCAGTTTAAGTTGTATTCTGGCCTCAAAAGGAAGCCAGTTCAGAGCTTTCAGGTGTGGCAAAATGTGGTCGAATTTCCTTGTGCCGGTAAGAAGTCTAGCGGCCGCGTTGAGGCAAGCTTTTAAGGGTGCCAGGGAGAATTTGGGTAAATCCGAGAGGGTAGAACAGCCATATTCCAGTCTGGAGATGACTAGTGCTTGGACTGCCATTTTTAGGTCGGGAGCGTCACGGAAGGGTTTCAATTTCCAAAGATAGCTCAGGTGGAATCTGGCTGATTTGGCCATCGAGTTGATGTGGTCTCGCATGTTCAGGTTGCAGTCGAGGGTTATTCCCAGAGATTTGGCCGAGTCCACGATGGTCGGTGGGCAATTTAAGGCTGCAATAGTCTTAGTCCATATCTGAATCTCGGGGTTGTTTTTTGGAGGGGAAATTAAGAGAAATTCAGTTTTCTTCGCGTTGAGTTTGAGTTGATTGGAGGCGAGCCATTGGACAGTCAATTTCAGGGTCTCGTTCAGGGAGAGGATCTCCTCCAGAAATGAGGTTTTGATGTAGATCTGAGTGTCGTCAGCATACATCTGGAAGGAGATAGTCGCTGTGCGTAGTACTTCGGCAAGTGGTTCTAGGTAAAGGTTGAAGAGGGTGGGGGACAGGGTTGATCCTTGAGGGACTCCAACCGGAGAGGGAGCAGACAGGTTGCCGTTAATTAGGAATCTCTGTGAGCGGTTATGGAGGAAGGACCTAAACCATTCTAGAACAGGGCCATCCAGTCCCATCGTGAAGTTGAGGCGCTCGAGTAGTTGTTCATGGTTGACCGTGTTGAAGGCCGAGGATAGGTCTAGGAGGATTAGGAGATAGGTTTTGCCTTGGTCAAGGGCTTGGAGTGCATCATCAACGATGTGGAGCATGGTGGTTTCAGTGCTGTGCCCAGGTCTGAATCCGGATTGGAAGTCCTCTAGCAGGTGAAAGTTGTTGATGTGTTGACTTAGCTGCTGTTGTACACATTTCTCCAACACCTTAGCTAAGAGAGGGATGTTGGAGATAGGTCTGAAGTTGTCAGGGGAAGCTGGATCCAGCAACGTTTTTTTCAAAACGGGGAGGACTTGGCCGGCTTTCAGAGCGTCAGGAATCGATCCCTGCCGGAGAGAGGCGTTAATTATTGCATTCCAGCTAGGAATAATGGATTGGGCGACGGCAGCTAGGCAGCAGGAGGGGAGCGGGTCATTAAAGTGGTTGTTCGGGTTTAAGGTAGATAGAATTTTCGAGACAGTCCAGTGTGCTTGATTTTTAGGTAAGGCCTGTGGGGGCAGCACGGAAGGGGGAGGCAGTTCAGGAGGAGGTTGCAAGTGTGTGGCGGAGCTAAGTTTGTTTCCTAAGGCTGTGATTTTGTCAGCGAAAAAAGAGGCAAATTCCTCAGATGATATTAGAGACTTGGGGGTTTCTTTTAGTGTTTTGGCCAGTTTATTAGATTGGTGTTTGACCAATTCGAAGAGCTTGCGGGGTCTGTTCCTGGCGTTCCCCAGTTCAGATCTGAAGAATTCTTTTTTTGAGTTGAGGATGTTTCTGTTGAAGGCATTTCTGGCCTGGCGGAGGAGTTTTAGGTGTGCGGCAGAGGGTTGCTGTCTCCAGATTCTTTCGGATTGCTGGAGCGATCTCCTCTCGTTGTTGAGGGATCCAGTGAACCAGGGGTTTCTGTTCTTTCTAATCACAATCTTGGCCTAAGCAAGGATAGCCTTTTCCATATACATCCTTTTGTTTCCAGATAAAATCAGAGGAGACACTTCTGCTGACTTAGAGGGGTCCCTGCATGCTGAAGCTTTCCCCTAGAAGCTGACTGACATCCCAGTGAGGGGTGTCCAGTTCATAACCAGGACAGGGTCTTACATTCTTACCCACCATTTAAATGTGTTAGATCCTCCAGAAGGGGGTTTCTTGGCAGACCATACATTTGCACCCTAGACACATAGGTTAGGGTTTGCATCGTAGGAGTATGCTAGATTCTTATAATACTGCATATGTATGCATTGTATAAGCTGTCTCAACAAAATGGTGGAACTCTGTGTTTTGTTCACTGCTTTGACAATCATTTTAACTTTTGTCTGCTTCTGTCTATTAATCATTGCAACACAAATTTTCTATAAAAGAATCACTATGGTTCAATAATCCCTTTGTGTATTCTTCATATATTTCTCTGAGTGAAAGAGAGTACCAGTGACTGAGCAAAACGTTCTAGGTCTGTCACCACGGCTCCTGAGGGAACATGCTTGTCATGTTCAGTAGTTGCCAGAACTGTTCGCTCCCTGTCTAAGTTTAGGGTGGCTAACAGTGGCACTGTGAGCTATCCTGCAGGGGTGCATGGAATCAGTCTGGCACATCCTAAGTTTATCTTGTCCACAAATGTGCAGTTCCTACTGATTAGTGGAAACTTCACGACAGTACTGTTGAGGAGTGTTGCTTGGTCAGCTATTTGACTATGGTGCAATATTGTGTGTGCGAGGGTGAAATTTACTATTAATAATTTCTATGATATCTTTGAGTGTTGGTGTGCATGAGGGGCATATTGGACTGTTGAGGAGCATTGCTTTGTTAGCTATGAGGCTCTAGTGTTGCATTGTGTGTGACAGGGTGAAATACATTCACTATATAATAATTTCCATGGTATCTTTGAGTAGTGATGTGCATGATAGTGGAACCAATAATAACAAAAATGTGCCAAGTTTGTACGTGCATGGGAGCGTTCCAGAGTAAATATAGCATTTTACGCAGAGCAATAAATATCCATGCATTGTTCCTGCAAGTGCAGAAGTGGAAAACACCGTCTAGCATGTTGTTTTGTCACTTCAGACTATTGTTGTGTAAGCAGTAGGTTGTATTGTTGTGGGCATTGCTTTACAAAGTATATGATATTGGTGCATATTTTCCAATTACATTGCTCTGCCAACTATATGACTTTGGTTTATATCTAAAAATTCAGACTGGCATTTCTCAAACATATTTAACAATTACAAACCAGCATCTTCCAAAGTCAACGACTACACAATGGCAGCTCCTAATGAAATACAACTATCAAAGACTGGCATCTTGTAATGATGTTTATCAATCACATGCCAGCTTATTTCAAAGCAGTCCAACAATCTCAAAACTGCTAGCAATTCTCCAGATTGGTCGATGGTGCGTTGTGGTTTATGGGAATTAGGTATCTGGCTAGCAGGAAGACAATGTGAAGGGAAGACGTTTTCCGACTGAGGAAAGGGCATGAGGGAACAGTAAAAGAATGGAATGTGGAAGATGAGGTGGCAATATATTTTGGGTGCATTGTTTTTATGTGATTTTACTGTGGGCTTTTGTTTGTGGTAGTGGTGGTTGAAAACCACACCAAACACGTAAGGCTATTCAGCTGACCGCCATTTTGTTAGGTTAGCGGTCTAGTGCTAATGAATGAGAAGGGGGATATAAAGACGAGGACACTGCGAGGCCAGCTGGTATTGCTGCCACTCTATCTTTAAGTTTAGAGAACCTTACTGCATTAGGCACTTATCTTGCACTAATCCTGCTCGTTTTTGCGCTCGTTTTATTGCTGCTTTTCTGCAGCTATTTTTATCACCCAGTTGATGATGACTGAAAACTTTTTTTTTTATTTTTTTTATTTTTTTATTATAAAACCTTTATTCATCAAAAATAAGGACACAGCTATTCAGCCGACAACCCGGAGGTGCGGCAGCTTCAAGAGAGCAATACAAAGCAGCATCCACAGTGCATAGAAAGGAGAAACAAAAAGGTTCCATTTTAAATAAACACAAACACAAACCAAACCCAAGCAAGGCGAAGTACACTGAATACACCTGGTGATTGCCCCTCAGGGGAGACCGGACCCCCCTCGTCTATCAGTCACAACGCTGTGATAAGAGGAAAAAGGGGAAAAGCAGAGGCCCAAGAAGTCAATTAACAATCAAAACATATGTACAGAGCTGGAAAGAATGCTAAGGAGAGAGCTGCTCCTCGGGGGGATCCAGATCAGGGGCAAGGCATATGCCCCCCCTATATTGGTTCCACCGCCCCCAAATGGCATGCCACTTCCGAGGGCGCCCTCTAGCGCAATATACCGTCTTTTCCCTGAACATATTCCAGTCCATGTTTTCCTTCCACGCAGCCAATGTGGGGGGTCCCGCGGAGCCCCACAGGCGCGCGATGTCTCGCTTAGCCACCATGTTACCCAGAGTCACCCACTGGGTCTGTGCATCATCGTGGTCAGCAGGCCCCCAAACGTTCAGGAGACAACACCGCGCCTCCGGCTGCATAACAATGCCCGTCACCTCCCCCATTACCGCATGGACTCTCCTCCAGAATTCCATGATGACGCCACATTCCCAAATGATATGCAGGAAGGTACCCACCATACCACAGCCCCTCCTACATAAGCCCTCCTCAGAAAATCCCATATGAACCAACCTTGGCCCCGTAACATAGACTCTGTGGAGTATTTTGAGCTGCACCAGCCGCAAACGCGACGGGATCGCAACCTCCTTAGGAGAGGAAACCGCAGACTGCCAGTCCTCGTCATCCAGCTCAAGTCCGTCCCTAATCCATTGATCCCGCAGCCCCAATAGCAGGTCAGCCCGAACATTAATCAATTTCTTATAGATAAGAGAGATCGTACTCTCCCGCATATGGCCATCGAGGATCCGGTCCTCCAATGGAGAGGATTCAGGCACCTTCTCACCTTCTACGAGAACTGACCGCAGGGCATGACGCACCTGAACATAGCGGAAAAACTCAGATTTCCCCAACTCATACTCCTTCTGCAGCTCTTCAAAGGACTTCACCCTCCCCTTGATCAGCAAATCTCCAACCCTGGAGATACCGATCAAGTCCCATTTCTCAAAACCTTTGGTATGCCAAAGCTTCCCTAATTTGTCAGACTCAAACAACGGGGTAGCAAGGGTGAGCCTATCCTTCCAGCCCAGCGAGTCAGTCGCCAACTTCCACACCCGCACCGCCACCCCCGTGGGCCCTGTGAGGGACGAGTCCAGCGATCTCGAGTACAACGCTCGATGATAATTACCGCCGCGCAACAACCATCGGTCCATGGCGTAGCCAGGGCTTAGAGCCGGACCATAGAAACCATGATTAATCGCGCTCAACTGGGTGGCCCAGTAATAGCGTCGAATGTCCGGAAGCGCAATACCCCCGTCGTACCACGGAAGCGTCAACTTAGCAATCGCAATGCGCGGCCGCCCATCCCACAACAACGATCGTTGGAGGCTCTCAACCTCCCGAAAGTAACTGGCCGGTACCCAGTCAAGAGTATTCTGCAAGGCGTAGAGGAACCGAGGAAGAGACATCATTTTGAACAAAGCGGCGCGTCCGAGGAGGGAGACCGGCATCCTCCGCCAGGCTGCAACATCCCGCCGCAAACGCGCCAGGGGAGGGAGCAGGTTCCTCTCATACCGCAAAGTGGAGTCAGTGGAGATAAAAATCCCCAGGTACACGAAGCCCTGCTGGGCGATCTGAATCGAACAAGTTCGCGGGACAGGTGGGACGTCGCCGCTCAGAACATACAAATATGATTTACTCCAATTGATGACAAGACCAGAGTTCTTACCAAAAGATGTCAGAACGTCACAAACCACTATAAGCGAGTTCTTGGGCGAGGCGAGATATAACAGGATGTCATCGGCATAGAGCGAAATACGGTCCTCGTGATCAGGCGACCATCTAAGTCCACGTATATCCGGGTGCCAGCGTATCCACGCTGCCAGCGGCTCGAGGGCAAGGGCGAACAACAAAGGCGACAGGGGGCAACCCTGCCGGGTGCCCCTCCCAAGCTGGAACGGAGTCGACGCTCGCCCATTTACCACAACACTCGCAAGAGAACCCTCATAAAGCAACCTCACCCAGCTCACAAAACCAGGGCCAAAGCCGAACTTGGCAAGCACCGCCCACAGGTATGCCCATTCCACCGTATCAAACGCCATCGTGGCATCCAGAGACGCCACAATAGCTGGTTCACGCAGCGTGCTCGCCCTGGCAATTACTCCATGAAGTCGCCTAAGGTTTAACGCAGTGTTACGGTGTGGGATAAAACCCGATTGATCCGGGTGGATCAGGTCTCCAAGTACCCTGACCAAGCGGCCCGCCAGGATTTTAGCCAGAATTTTCGGCTCAGCATTAAGGAGTGATATCGGCCGATAGGAGGCACACTTATCCCGGGGTTTACCATCCTTATGGATCACAACAATCGTCGCCAGTCGCTGGTCCAACGGAAGGGACCCACTCCCCCGCGCCTCCACAAACATGGCGTGCAGGTGAGGAGCGACCCTATCCGGAAACAGCTTATACAAGTCAATCGGCAAACCATTTGGGCCTGAGGCCTTGCCCGAGTACAGCGCGCGGATAGCACCCGCCACCTCATCAACCGTTATATCTCCATCGAGGTCATCTCTATATATGTCAGAAAGGCAGGGCAGAGCGATGTCACGCAGGAGGTCACGCGAATCCTCAGTTGGCCTATCCGAAACCGAGGTGTAAACCATACGGAAATAATCCGAAAAACACTGTACTATACCCTCGGGATCAACAACCACCTCTCCCCCCTCTCTCGTCAGCTCCGGCACCACTCTATTAACACGTTCTTTTTTGTCCAGCCACGCTAGGCCTTATCGCCAACATCGTACAAGCGACCCTGCTGTTCCCTACTGAGGGTCTTGGCGGCATTCGTCACCAGGTCCCTATATTCCGCTTGCTTCAAGCTCAGATCATGCAGTGAGGCCGCTGTAACCTCCCCCTCCAGGGCCACCTCTAAAGCCGCGATCTCATCCTCAACCTGCATAACCTCGCCATCTCTCCGTCGCTTGGCGGCCACTACCAAGGAGAGGGCCTCCCCCCTCAACACGGTCTTAAATGCTTCCCACAACGACACAGCCGAGTCAACGGAACCCTGATTGTCCTTAAAATAGTGATCAACTGTCTTCAGCAGCGCACTGCGCATCTTGGGATCACGGAAGTACCAGGGGTTAATAGGAGCAACCCTGCCCCCTCCCTCGCGGCCGACATCCAGCCGGACCCACACTGGCGAATGATCAGATATGCCCCGCGCCATATGCCTAGCCTCAGATACCAATGAGGCGTGCGCAGCCAGAGTGAGCAGATAATCAATCCGAGAGAGACTACCATGCGCCCCGGAGTGGAAGGTATATTGGCTCTGTGTGGGGTGCCGGAGCCTCCAGCAGTCTACCAAACCGAATGTATCTATAAAATATGGAAGCCACTTCTGAGCCCCCCCGGTGTCCCTGGGCGGGTACCTATCCAGCAACCCAGAGCCGACAGCATTAAAGTCTCCCCCCACCACTAGCATACCCTCCGGGAGGTCCAACAAGGCCCTGCCCAGATCTGCAAACGTGGAGGCCTGCAGGGCAGGAGGGACATAAACCGAAACCAACACCAACGTTCTTCCCTCCCACCTCCCCGCCACCGCCACAAACCTCCCCCTATCATCAACAATGGTGGAGTCCACCTCGAAAGGTAGTGAAGCTCTAACTAGGATACCCACACCCCTGGAGCCTGAGGAGAATCCCGAGTGGGCGATGAATTTGTAACCTTTTCTATTAAGAGCATGGCAAGTATTACCTATAAGGTGTGTCTCCTGCAGTAGGGCCACATCCGGCAAAGACCATTTCAAGAACTGCAAGACTATCCCCCGCTTAATACGATCTCCCAAGCCATTAACATTCCAGCTAATAATATTGAAGCCCCTACCCCCCATCCCCACACACAAAGAGGCCCACCCCACACCCGAAGTGCCACCAGTAAACAACCCTGATAACCATTACTACGCCTTGCAAAAACAAACCCCCCAACAACAACCCCAAAATCCCAACTCCACCCCCCACCCTGCACCCCTGCTGCAGCTTACAAAGCCCCCCCAACTTGCAGTGTGCCTGTCGCCCTACCATAACGCAAAACTACAAAAAGTACCCTGAGGGAGGAAAGAGCTCCCATCTTCCTCCCGCAACCCTCCGTATTACTGCAATCAGCTCAAGTCATTGTCCGGAACCAAAGCAAGTCAGACTGGCCCCAAAGGCATCAACCCTGCCCATCCCGGTCACCCTCCACGTCTGTGGCAGCATCCCCGCCAGTCCGTCGTCGGGGCAAAGCGTCCAACCCGTCTCCGGCCATAGCAGGCGACTCAAAGAAGAAAGTCCGGTCCTCATACACCACACGTAGTCTGGCAGGGAAAAGCATAGCATACTTCAGGTCCCGCTCCCGAAGACGTCTCTTCACCCCCAGGAAACTCTACCTTTGCTTTTGCACCAGCTGGGTGAAGTCAGGATAGAAACTCACTGATGCGTTCTGATAAGGGACCGGGCCCGTCACCCGCGATGCTTGCAGGATAGCGTCCCGATCTCGGAAGTGAAAGAGCCGGGCGACAATCGGTCTCGGAGGGGCTCCCGGCCTGGGCCTCCCGCCAGGAACTCTGTGAGCCCGCTCGACTGCAAAAAATTTCCCAAGGCCCTTAGGCTTCAGATGGTTAAGCACCAAGTCCTCCACGAGCAGATCTGCAGAGATCTCGTCCGAGGATTCCGGGACCCCAGTAATGCGCACGTTGTTGCGCCTGGCCCGGCCCTCAAAGTCCTCCAGCCGGCGGGCGGAGAGGTCGTTCTCGGCCCCCAGCTTACGAACTTCGGTCTGAAGTTCCGAGACATCATCAGCGAGGCCTGTGGTCTTGAGATCAAGGGATTTAACCCGCTCATTAGTTTTGCCCAAATCCGCGCGGATCAGGTTGACATCCACCAAGATAGTATCCACTTTATGCGCCAGGGCATCAAACTGTCTCCCAATCGAGGCCTGCATCCCCTCGAGCGCACCCATGACATCCTGCAACGAGAGCTCCGAGGTCGGGGATGAGGCAGCCTTCTGTACGTCCAACGCCTGGCCCGATCCACCAGGCGATCCCTTCTGCTGGGCATAGCGATCCATATTATTGGATTGGGTATAGGCTCCCCGCCTGGTAGCCTTGGGTTTCAGCCTATCCACCTCTGCTTTACCCGACATATCTGGCACCGAGCAACCTGGTGCAAGGAGACGACCCTCTCTCAGTTAGAGGGAACAGGAGAAGCCAGATCTGCAATAACCAGGCAGAGTAGGGCGCAAGGCGTCCAGAGGATTATAAAGCATCTGAAGGCGCTCCCGGGCCAAGGCAAACAAAGGGCGAGAAAGTGAAAGTGAAAGTACGGCGTTCTCCGTCCGCCAGTTCACACCTCGCCAGGCCGCTGTTGTTCAATTAGAGGCCGGGCATCCTGCCAACGCCAGCCCCTGGCATCCCTCGGAGATAGGCCTCAATCTTCCGCCATGCACAACTCCGGTTCCTGGTGGGCGATCCGAGCCCGGGCAGCATCAATCACCTCAGCAATGAGTCATCTGCAAGATGCCGGGCATATAATACAGGATTTAGGACAGGATAATCGACGGAGGGCGCGTGGGTCCCGGGAGCTCAAAGCTCACGCGGCCATCTTGGTCAAGCGCTAGGCTCCTCCGACTGAAAACTTTTTAATTAGATTGCTTTTTAGGTCTTAGTACTGAGGAATCACATTGCAACAATTAAGGGGGATTGCTTAACATTTTGGGGGCATTATTTTTATGTGATTTTATTGTGAGCTGTTTATTGTGGTAGTGGTGGTTGAAAACACACCAAAACGTAAGGCTATTCAGACAACTGCCATTTTAGCAGTTTAGTCTTCATGAGAAGGGGATTTAAAGACAAGGATGCTGTGCGGCTGTGCCATAGGTATGCGTAAGAGAAGCCCCTATGCGCCTAAGCGGGACCAGGGGTCAGGAACCCTGTCGGTTCCAGTGCAGATATACAGGCAATCACCTACTCATGTGAGACATTTTATAAAATGTAACAATCCCCTTATCCATAATCATTCATTGTTTTGGAAAGGATCCCCGGGCATGACAGAAGGACTAGTTTCCTGTCTCAAATACAAATTAAATGCCTGGCCAATGAAGGAGCCTCTTGTGTATGGGCCAAAGCCTGCTACCGAGACTACTTTAAGCTGTCTGTATTTTAATGCCAGGTCCTTGGCGAAACATTGCATTGAGAACTGGGACTTGATCTCAGACTCTAAACCTGATCATTTATTTATTTCTGAAACCTGGCTTGAGGCATCCACACTACTGGAAATTTTGGTGGCCATACCTGCAGGATATAAGATATTGAGCTGTGATAGGAGTGACCGGCCAGGAGGGGTACGGCCATCATCTTTAAAGAATCGCTCACCTGCTCGGTAGAACTTAAGTCCCTGTCAAAGAGCTGGGAGATGTTAGCCTTCCAGCTTGCCCACAAAGAACGACAGCTGCATGGGGGGGACTGTTCTCTACAGTCCTCCTGGATATGGCCCCATCTGACCAGCGACCTTCCTGCACAATTAACCTCATTAAGTGTAGAGCATGATCATTATTTAGTTATTGGAGATTTCAACTTACACTTTGAAAAGAAAGACGAGGATGAGATATGTAAATAATTGGCAAATGGCATGAGTTTACGTGAACTCAAAAAACATGAATTAGTGGCCCTATGCATAGAGCAGGCCAATGACTAGATTTCCTATTCTCCAATATTAAAACTACTAACATTTTAGACACCGTTCCACTTACTCAGATGGACCATTTTTTAAATTACTTTCTCAGTCAAACTTTCTAATGATAAAAATCATTCAGTAGATCCCTCTTCAATCCCAAAGAGATCATGGAGTCGTAAAACTGAGAAAACATTCTCCAATCATTTAATTATTTCCCAGAATGATAAAGAGAAACATCTCTGCAAACAGATTGAATCTTTAAATGTGTCAATTTTAAGTTCACTAGATAAATGCTCTCCTTTGATAGTCAAAATATCTGTTAGAAGGCAGCCTCTGGAGAATGGTACACTATGTAGCTCAGAATAACCTAAAGTTAATCCAAAAACCTCAAACGGAAGTGGAGGTTTTCGAGAAATAAAACAGATCGTCTAAACTGAATCAATATCATAAAGCTCTTTGGGAAGCTAGGAAATATTATTTTATTAAAAGAATTGAAGAAAACAGCAATTCCTCCAAAGAATTATTTAAAATTGTGAAAGAACTTGCTCAGCCGACTTGTTTATCTCAATCGATTCCCCCTACTAAAGCTCACTGTAAAGCAATCAGAAATTACTTCACTGATAAAATTGAATAGATATATTCATTTTTCGAGGCCCAACCATCCCTAGTGGAATCTCCTTGGTCAGTGGCGCACCATGGGGGGGGAGGAAGGGGGTGTGGTCCGTCCCGGGGGCAGCACGAGTTTTGCGGGCAGTGGGCTCTCCCACGCTCTTACCTGCAGCTGTAGCAGGGCGGCAAATGCAGGAATTGCAAGCACCGCCCCAGCTCTTACATGTGGCTGCTGAGGGGCGGCAAAAGCAGGCACCGCCACGGGCGGCCAAAAGTCTAGCTACACCACTGTCCTTGGTTTTTTATGGGCCCAATGCAGATGCCACCAACCATCTGGGAGTAAGAACAATTCACAGAAAAACATGTCTTAAAGGTGATGAAGGAGGTCAAATCCGGTTCTCCTCGGGGTCCCAGCCCGCATTTTATTTACTCTCGGTTAGCCACTACACCATGTCCCCATTTTACTCAAATTCTGTAACAATCCCTTGCAGAAGCAACTTATCCTGAGGTTTGGAAAGAAACAACACTCTCAAATCTAGCCAAAAAATCTTAAATCGATACTTCCAACCTCAAAACATTACCAGCCGATATCTCTTCTTCCATATATGTAAAGAATTCTGGGAAAATTGGTGAATGGGCAATTAACCTAGCTTTAGACAAAGCTATATGTATAAGGAAAGCTAAAACAGGAGGTGGCTCCTTTTCACATCAGGCTGCAGCCCAGTGGAACTTGTTACCCCTGGAGCCCCACCTTACTGAGAACCATTTATTGTTTAGAAAGAAATTGAAAAACCTGGCTGTTTGCAGGTTAATGTCCTACATGCATATGACATTTTTTGTGGGGTTCTCTCAGTTGAAACGTTAGAGAGCTTTACAGTGCCATAACAATTCCCTAGGGGATGAGTGTTGCGCTTTATAAATACCATTAAAAAAATACGTCCAGAGCTGCGAACTTTGGAAATGGGGAACCATGTTCCAGTCTTGTCGTATGATTCTGGGCAACTCATTTAATATTGCCATGCCTCAAAAAATGAGTGTGACCTTATGTAATGTATCTAGTGCTCATGTAAAGTGCTCCAAAACTCCCGGGTCGAGTTTGGCTACATAAAATTAGGAAAAAATTAAAATTAGAAAGTCATGTGTGATGGGTGGCGGTTAGCGGAGTAGGTGGACAACCCTAAATTCTCCGGGATGATGCTGTCCTCTGAAAACTACTCCAGCACAAAAGCACAATCATGTGCACAAAACCCTGCTACAGACACTACCAACAACATCTGTGATGAGAAGTCCCTATAACATGCCATACAACCAATCAATCAATCAATCAATCAAAGCATTTATATAGCGCACTACTCACCCAGAGGGTCTCAAGGCGCTAGGGGAGGGGGGTCAGCTACTGCTCGAACAGCCAGGTCTTGAGTTGCTTCCTGAAGGCGAGGTGGTCCTGGGTCAGGCGGAGGTGGGTCGGGAGGGAGTTCCACGTCCTGGCGGCGAGGAAGGAGAAGGACCGTCCCCCTGTGGTGGCTCTTCGGATGCGGGGGACGGTGGCGAGGGCGTGGCCGGTCGATCGAAGCTGGCATTTGGGAGCGTAGAAGTTGAGGCGGCTGTTGAGGTATCCTGGGCCTTGGTTGTGTAGGGCTTTGTGTGCGTGGGTGAGGAGACGGAAGGTGATTCTCTTGGTGACCGGGAGCCAGTGCAGGTCTCTCAGGTGTCCGGAGATGTGGCTGCGACGGGGGATGTCCAGGATGAGTCGTGCTGAGGCGTTCTGGATCCGCTGAAATCTTTTCTGGAGTTTGGCGGTGGTTCCGGCGTAGAGGGAGTTGCCGTAGTCCAGACGGCTGGTGACGAGGGCCTGGGTGACCGTCTTCCTGGTCTCGGTGGGGATCCACCGGAAGATCTTTTGTAGCATGCGCAGGATATTGAAGCACGACGAGGAGACGGCGTTGACTTGTCTGGTCATGGAGAGGGTGGAGTCCAGGATGAAGCCCAGGTTGCGTGCGTGGTCTGTTGGTTTGGGTGCGCTGCCTAGGGCGGGGGGCCACCAGGAGTCGTCCCAGGCGGAGGGTGAGGATCCCAGGATGAGGACTTCCGTCTTGTCCGAGTTCAGTTTCAGGCGGCTGTTCTTCATCCATTCGGCTACCTCTTTCATCCCTTCGTGGAGGTTGGCTCTGGCGGTGGCGGGGTCGTTGGTGAGGGAGAGAATCAGCTGGGTGTCGTCGGCGTAGGAGATGATGTTGAGGTTGTGCTGGCGTGCGATGTCTGCGAGGGGGCTCATGTACACGTTGAAGAGGGTTGGACTGAGCGAGGAGCCTTGAGGAACGCCGCAGATGACTTCGGTGGCTTCAGATCTGAACGGGGGGAGGTGGACTCTCTGTGTCCTTCCGGCGAGGAATGAGATGATCCACTCCAGTGCCTTTTCCTGGATTCCGACGTTGCTGAGACGCTGCACTAGTGTACGGTGGCAGACAGTGTCGAAGGCCGCGGAGAGGTCTAGGAGGATGAGGGCCGCTGTTTCTCCGTTGTCAAGCAGAGCTCGGATGTCATCGGTGGCTGCGATCAGGGCGGTCTCGGTGCTGTGGTTGGCCCGGAAGCCAGACTGCGAGAGGTCGAGGGATCCGTTCGTCTCGAGGAAGGCGGCCAGCTGCTTGTTGACGGTCTTCTCGATGACTTTAGCAGGAAACGGGAGCAGCGAGATGGGGCGGTAGTTCTTGAGGTCGGTGGGGTCGGCTGATGGCTTCTTTAGTAGAGCGCTGAGTTCGGCGTGCTTCCAGCTCTCCGGGAAGGTAGCGGTGTCGAAGGAGGTGTTGATGATGTCCTGCAGGTGGGGTGCGATGACAGCGTCGGCCTTGTTGAAGACGTGGTGAGGGCAGGGGTCGGTAGGAGATCCGGAGTGGATGGAGTTCATCGTGCGGACGGTTTCTTCGGTGCTGATCGGGGTCCAGGCGCGGAGGGTGGTGGTGGGGGGCGGTGGTTCGGTCATGGCGTGTGTCGGTTGAGTGCTGAAGCTGTTGTGTATGTCCGCGATCTTGTTGTGGAAGTAGGAGGCAAGGGAGTTGCAGAGGTCTTGTGAAGGGGTGATGTTGTTGTTACCGGCATTGGGGTTGGAGAGCTCTTTGACGATGTTGAAGAGTTCCTTGCTGTTGTGTGCGTTGTTGTCCAGTCGTTCCTTGAATGCGGTTTTCTTGGTGGCGTGGATGAGTTGGTGGTGTTTTCGGGTGGCGAGCTTGAGGGCAGTCATGTTGTCAGGTGTTGGATCTCTGCGCCAGGTTCTCTCGAGGGCTCGGCAGTTCTTCTTGGAGCTCTTGAGTTCGTCGGTGAACCATGGGGCTTTCTTGCTACCGGGTCTGCTAGTCGGGGTCTTCAGAGGGGCGAGTTCGTCTGCGCAGTCGCTGATCCACTTCGTGAGGTTGGTGGCCGCTTGGCTGGGGTTCGTTGCGCTGGTGGGTGGGTTCTTGCTCAGGGCGGTCGCGAGCTGGTCGCCTGTGATCTTGTTCCAGCTTCTGCGTGCAACCTGTTGCTGGTGGTGGTGGATCGTGGTCCTTCTGAAGCTGAAGTGGACGCAGCTGTGGTCCGTCCAGTGGAGTCCGGTGGCGTGGCTGAAGGCGATGTCCTTGCTGGATGAGAAGACGGGGTCGAGTGTGTGTCCGGCGTAGTGGGTGGGGGTGGTGACCAGCTGCTTGAGTCCGAGGTTGGCGAGGTTGTCCAGCAGGGTGGTGGTGTTGCAGTCGTTGTTGTTCTCCAGGTGGAAGTTGAGGTCCCCGAGGAGGATGTAGTCAGCGGAGGGGAGGGCGTGCGGGCTGATGAAGTCGGCGATGTCTTCGCTGAATTGTGTGCGTGGTCCCGGGGGTCTGTAGATGAGGGTGCCTCTGAGGGTGGTCTTGGGGTTGATGTGGACCTGGAAGTGCAGGTGCTCGGCGGGTGCGAGGGTGTCGTCGGTGTTGGTCGTGATGCGTATGGTGTTCCTGTGGATGATGGTGGAAGCCTCACCAGAGAAGGGAACCAAAAGATGGGATGGTGGCGGGTTGGTTATCCACAGCAGCACCTATAACATGGCACACACTCCCACTCACCAACTTGGTGAATCAAAGAATGAAACCTCAAAATTAAATACTTATAGCTGCTCAATGAGGTCTGCAGGACTTCTGACCTCCTGGCCAGAGTCCCGCTCTCCACTCAAGCAGCTCCGCTGTAGCCTTGCCTGCCGCTGCCCCAGACACCTTTCTCCAAGGTAGATGTTCAAGGCCCCCCTCCACCCGCAGGCTCCTGCCTGAGCATCATTCCTGGTGGTACAGTGGGAGAGCCTTTCTCTTCTCCTGTTCCACTGTTGTCTGTCTGTGTTGTTCTACCTGTTTTGTGTTCGTGTTTTTGTCTGTTTCTCTTTGTAGTTCTATAGTAATTTTTACGCCTGTTGTCTGTGACTCTGTTTTCTGCCCTTTTCATTTGTTTTTTGTGCCTGTGCCCTTGTCTTCTCCTTCGTGCCTGTTTCTCGCTGCCTTTTTCCCGCTGCTGTTACCAGCGGCGCCGCCCTCCTGCCATTTTAGCTCCCACCTCCCAGCTGCACTTCCCTCCCCCCTTCCCTATTTAATGGCTGCCGCTGTACAGCCACATGCAGTGGACGCGCCGCTGGCGCTCCAAAAGCAAGTCCGTCTGTGCCCGTCCGCCACCCTACCGTGACCAGCACCTGAGACCCTGGATCTCTGACCACCCTCCGCTACGACTGAGCCGCCCTCGCCCTCCTCGCTCTCAACCCTGGAAGGAACAACAACTGACATCTGTCTACACTGAAATCCACCCATGGCCAGTTCTCCTGCCGACACTGCTGCCAAACTTTCACCACCCTCTGCACCCCCATGGCCGTCGTCCCCATGCTAAACGCCAGCACCCCCGAAGCCCTGAGGTGCATCCTTCTCAATGTGAGCTTCCTGCACAGACATCCCGTAGAGATCTGGGACCTCCTCAACACCGTCTTGCCTGACGTTGCCTTCTTCACGGAAACCTGGACCAACTCCACCTCTGCCCATGACATCACCACAGCCCTGCCCGACGGATACAAGATCCAGAGGTAGGACCGCCCTAACCCCCCGGGACGAGGACTTGCCATCACACACAAGAGCTGCCTCCGACTCACCACCTCCAGCACGAGCAACTCCCCATCCACCACCGAACACGTCCATTTCCAGATACAGATCTGCCCCAGAACCACCCTACACCCTTGCCTACAGGCCCTCCGGACCTTGGACAGCGTTCACCACTACCATTGCCGACCTCGTTGCACCCCACGCCATCGCCTCCATGGACTATAAACTCATCGGAGACCTCAACTTCCACCACTACAACCTCAAGGACCCCAACTCCTTCACCCTCCTGGACAACTTCGCCAACCTCGGACTGAAACAGCTTATCACCACCCCCACCCACAAGGCAGGACACACTCTCGAACCCATCTTCGCAGGAGGGAACAACATCCACTTCAGCCACACCACGCAACCCCTCTGGTCAGTCCACCACTGCGTACACTTCCACGTCGACAAACCCACTGCCCCAAACCTGCACCCCACCCACTGTGAAGGAAATGGAGCAAGGTCAATGAGGACCACTTCAACTCCACCCTCAGCCACGATGCCCCCTCCACCTCGACCGACGCCAACCTCGCAGCCAAAGAACTACACAGATGGACCTCCAACTGCACAGACAAACTCGCACCCCTTCGCAACCCTGACAGACAGCGCACCAGAAAGGCCACCTGGTTAACCGCCGACCTCCAAGAATCCAGACGCACCTGCAGGCATGTTGAGAAGAATTGGCGAAACAGCAAAACTTCGGAAGACCGCACCACATACACGAACGCCATGACAGAATACCACCAACTCATCAGATCAAACAAAAGGACCTTCATCCAGAACAAGATCACCGCCAACTCCAGCAACTTGAAGGAACACTTCAGCATACTCCAAGAATTCACCAAACCCCCAAGTGAGGCCACGGACATCACCCCCTCCAAGGACCTCGGCAACAAGCTCAGCTCCTACTTCCATCTGAAAATCAAGTCCCTCTATGACAACTTCAACGAACGGACACAGGACTCCGAAACCACTCTCTCCTCCAACGCCAGCCAACCCACCATCTCTGCCTGGACCCCAGCCACCACCGAAGACACTGAACCATGAAAGGCATCCACTCAGGAGCACCTAAAGACCTCTGCCCTCCGCATATCTTCCACAGAGCCGCCGCCGCCATCGCACCAGAACTACGAGCACCATCAACACCACCTTTGAAACCAGCATTTTTCCCGATGACTGGAAATGCACAGAAGTCAAGCCCCTGCTCAAGAAGCCCACAGCAGATCCTTCGGATCTCAAAAACTACCGACCCATCTCCCTCCTCCCCTTAGCAGCAAAAGTCACTGAGAAGACCGTCAACGCCCAACTAACGAAATTCATTGAAGAGAACTCCATCCTCGAACCCTCCCATCCTGATTCTGCAGCAACCACAGCACCGAGACAGCTCTACTTGACGCCACAGACGGCATCCGCACCCTCCTCAACCAAGGCCACACTGCAGCCCTGATCCTACTCAAACTCTCCGCAGCCTTCGACACCGTCTCCCACCACACACTCACCACCAGACTCCACGATGCCGGCATACAGGGAACCGCCCTGGAATGGCTCTGATCCTTCCTCATTGGCAGAACCCAAAGAATCAGACTGCCACCCTTCCTTTCCGAACCCACAAAGATCGACTGTGGAGTACCTCAAGGATCGTCACTCAACCCTACGCTCTTCAAGATCTACATGGCCCCCCTCTCCGCCATCGTCAGTCAGCACGGACTCAACATAGTCTCCTACACCGACGACACCCAGCTCATCCTCTGCCTCACCAAGGATCCCATCACCACCAGACTCAGCTTCCAGGAAGGAAGGGAGGATGTTGCATCCTGGATGCGCAGCAGCTGCCTGAAGCTCAACTCGGAGAAGACTGAGGTCCTCATCCTCGGACCCTCCTCCAACGCATGGGACAACACCTGGTGGTCAAATGCACTGTGCAGCCTGCCCACCCCCACGGACCACACCCGGAACCTCAGCATCGTACTCGACTCCTCCCTCTCCATGACCCGACAGTTCAACGCCGTCGCCTTCTCTTGCTTCAACACCCTCTGCATCCTCCGCAAGACCTTCAAATGCATCCCACCGAATCAAGAAAGACCATCACCCATGCACTCATAACCAGCAGACTGGACCACGGAAACGCCCTCTAAGCCGGAATTAACAAGTTTCTGCTCCGCAAACTCCAGACCATACAGAACACCGCAGCCAGACTCGTCCTCGGCATCCCTCAACAAGAACACACCACCCAACACCTGCGAGAAGAGAGTAACCTTCAAGACACTCACCCACTCCTACAAATGCCTCCACAACACTGGACCCAGGCGCGCAACACCCATTGGGCTCACCGGGCTTCAGCCCCCCCCGTCATGTGTGTCAGCCCGACTGAGACAGCCTCGCGGGCTGGCGTCCGTTTAATTGCAGCCGGACCCGAGTACTTCACAGGTCTTTAAAAGACCGTTTACTCGTTAATGAGGCTTTTGTTGTATTTTCACCCCTTCTTACAGCCACTTTGCCTATGGCTGGAAGATTTAGCCCCCCCCCCGAAATCTTTTTCAGCCCCCCCCGAAATTTGTCTCTATTTGCCCGCCTGACTGGACCCCAATATCTCAACAAGAGAATCTCCTTCCACGTACCCAAGAGAAACCTCCGATCTGCCGACCTCACCCTTGCCGAAACCCTGCGCATCCGCAGAGCCAGAATGGGTGGAAGAGCCTTCTCATACATCACGGTGAAGATCTGGAACGAGCTACCAATCGACATCAGACGCTCACCCTCTCTGCACATCTTCAGGAAGACCCTCAAGACCTGGCTCTTAGACTGACCGGAGTTGCTTCCCCCTCCCCGCCAAGCGCCTTGTGACCCTCATGGGTGAGTAGCACGCTTGAAAGTTCCCTGATTGATTGATTTAAACTGAGTCTATCACCTACAGAGGTGAACAGAACAAGAGGCACCTTGTCATAGTTGAGCTGCAATCAAGACCGTATCGTGTCTCTTTAGTTTCTCCTCTTATACCGGATTTTAATGTGACCAACTCAAGAATCTACTCTGAGAACATTCCCACGTCATAACCCTCTGTCGTATAGCCACTCTTCCGCGTTGCTGTTTTGAATCGGTAGAACTTTGTTCTGTAAATGTCGCTAAGAAAATAAGTCGAATATTCGTTATTCCCATACCTTGCTTGGCACCAACTTATGCGAACAGGGAGATTGCACGCAGCTCTCTACAACAGGCGCGCATACACAGTGAGCTATTTTACCACAGAAAAAAAGCTAACTTTTGCTGCTCTCTTCAGTTTTGGACGTGTCCTGATAATGCCTTTCTCTTCTCTCGGTTCAGTGCCGTGCAGGTAGGTGGCGCTGCTGCACACCAGCGTGAGCCTCGAGCTCGGAATGCGAGCTGCGCGTTTGGCATTTCTCATGAAGCGGAAGCGCTGCGAGGCTGGTTCTGCTGCTGTGTGCTGCTTCACAGAGCCTCGGGACAGCGCCGGGGAAGGATGTGCAGAGCGCGAGCGGCAGCTTTTGGGATATGGAACTAGAGCAGCGCCGGTTCCTGGGGACATGTCCGGTCCCGATACAAGATGCTGCGAGCCTCACCCTGTAAAGCAGCTGCTCCGGCTTCAGCCCTTTGCCCTTGAGAGTTTAGGAAACCACCGGACAGGACAGCGGAAGAGCCAGACTGGCTGGGAGATACCTGCTACAGAGGGCAGCCTTCCCGTCAAAGCCCTTGCGTTGCAGGGCTCCTCAGCTGGATGCATCAGCAGCAGACGGGTTTGAGTCCTATCTCTTCTTTTTGCAGGATATGTTTTTCTTGGAGTACTTGAAGACTGCGGAATATTGACTGTGGATTTAGTCAATGGGTTATTTTTCATTTTTCCACCAGCGTGTTCTTTTGGCATTTGTGGGGGACTTCGTTTTTCGCAACATGTTTTTGGCATCTTTGTAGAGTTTGGTTCATTTTGCTTTGGACAGGGTGCCTTACTAATAGTGTGGTCAAGGTTGGGATCTGAGTGGGCACCCAGGAGTGTGGCTGTCCACGTTTGAACATGACCACCGCTAGCCTGGGATGGAGCAGAGTTTGTCTGGACCTGAGTGGAGTGTGTCTATAAGTGGCCACGGTCTGCAGCTGACCATTAACAGGCTGCACCAACCGGGCATTGTCTGAGACCGACCAGAAACTGCAAGAACATGACGAGTCACGAGAATTTACCTGCAAGGAGAATGGCTTGTCCGGAACGATCGTGCTTTTTCTGTAACGCGCCAGGATTTGCCTGTGACTGGCCTAGACTGTTTGAGAGGAAATTATCTGAAACTGGCAGGAAATTGTTTGAAAATGACCAGGAATTGTATAAAGTTGTTCATTAATAGTGCTATAAAAATGACAAGGGTTTCTCTGGAATGGAACATTTGTCTGAAAATGGCCAATATTTGTCCGATACTTCCCAGGATGTGCCTGAAACTGACAACAGATTCACAGAAACGGAGCACAGTGCGCCTGAAACTGACCACGGGTGGCTCAGTCAGACCGGGAGCACCATGGCATGTCCATGGATTGCCGGCATCTGGCCCTGGACTCGCGCCTCCTGAGGCCACTTGTCAGTTTTTGGAGACCAGTTGAACTTTTTCAAACATCTCTTTTATTTTTATTTCTTGGTTCATTGACAAATAGTTTGCTTGTTTTCTGGACACCACACACAGCGAAAACAAACTCAAAAGACGTTTTTGGGTGTTCGACTACACATCCTGCCTTGGTGGAGTTGCGCGAGTGGATATTTGTGTCTCCTTTGGAGTGCTTGATGGCTGACTCTGGGAAAATGTGGATTTTTTGCCCGTTTATTTTGGAATTGTGGATTTGCTCTCGTTTTTTTCTTGGAATGCTGTTCACGGGCCGTTTGGATTTACAATTCTGGGAGCGCCAATTCTTCCAATTAGGTAAGTGCCGCTTGTACCCTGCAGAGATTAGACACATGGTTTAAGGAACACACAGGCCCAAGTGTTTCTCACAACCCATTCAGGTGGACTTTAACCCACAGGCAGCTTCTGCATTTACAAGGAATCGCCGCTTGCCTCTCATGTGGTGAATGGCTGTGTTAAGTGAACATTGCTTTCGTTTCAGCAGGCGCGACTCGGGCCTTAGCTGCCAGGCCTTGTGTGGGCAGTGTGCTCCGCGGGAACGTATAAAGTGTCACGTGTCACGTTGCAAAGAAAACCACATCCAGGCGCTTCTTGTAAATTCCTGGTGGAGTCGGAACAGGTGCACAGGCTTTTTTCTTTTCAGTGGCGAGGAAACGATCTGTTTGTCAAAAGTGATTTTGTTCACCAGTTGTAGCTGGCACTGACAGGAAATATGCAGCTCGTGGATATAGGCCTACAGGGGAGGAGAGGGGGCACAGCGCGCGCTCTCCAGCGTGCAGTGCATCTGGTGGGCTGCAGACGGAGCGGGAAAGCTGCTTCGGTCCCAGGGCAGCACCATGTGATAAAGACAAACATGGGCACGCCGAGCCTATGACAAGTGAAATCAAAGTGAATAACGGGGGCTGTTGGAGGGGAGAAATGAAGGGGGCGCTGCTGGGCCTTGTGATCTTAGACACGTAGGGCCCTTGGGACCCACTGCCCAATGCGATACCATGTTGTGGTGGGTAGATCCTTTGGAGTCCAGAGGAATAGCCAAGTGAGGTGGGCGGTAGGATTGTCCAAAATGGTGGCAGCGCGCGATCTCAGTTGGTATCCCACAGGACTGATCCACTGATAGGCGTGGGAAATCGCAAATGTCAGTGGGCCAGTCCTCAGTTGGTGACAATGAGGATGGCTCAATTCATGACAACAGGTATCACTCAGTACTGGCTACTGGCATGGCACAGAGGGTGCCCAGCAGAATGCTTTCTTTTACAGCCGGTGCAGTGGAGTTGCTCGTTTGATGGCTAATGGGATGGCCCATTGAAGTGCCAGTACAAAACTCAGGTCAAAGTGGTTGGAGGGATAATGGTTGGTGTACAGTGAGGTACATCAGTTAATATCGCGTGACTAGGGTTGCTTGGTGACCAGTGAGATAATACAGTTGTTGCCAATAGGGTAAAAATGTTCATGGCCAGCAGTATAATTCATCTGGCGGACACTGGGAGGCCAGGTATTAGCCATTGCAGTAGTTAAATTAATCGACACTGGTAACTCAGTTGGTGGTCATTTAGATAGGTCATTTGGTGGCCATGGAGAAAACGTGGAGGGGGCTGAGGGGACTTGATATGACTTTAAGTCATGTTGTAGGATGTTATGTACCATGTGTTCTCCTGGGGACCGCTGATGCGTGGGGGTTCCACTGGAGTCCGTGCCCAGGCAATGTCAGGCTGTAATAAATGAAACCTATTTCAATGTGTCGTGTGAGAAGCGTACTCACCAAGTTCCGAGGAGCGGTAAAAGTGAAGGAGGTTCATAAATGGTGTGTGATGTTGGAAAATTGTAACAAGTGGAATTGGCGCACTGTGGCTCAGTAACAAAAGGGTGTTGAGTGCGAGGGGAGCAGTGAAGAAGGTGGCTGCAGTGGGTATATGCTGATGGGTGATGATGGGTTCAGAAGATATTCCAGGAGTGGGGATGTTGAGAGAGTGCCTGGTTGTGGTGATCAAGTGGACAGAGTGAGAATGAGCTCTGCTGGTGGAGAAGGTGGAATTAATGTAGCCGAGAGCAGAGACCACCAGTGTACTTGAAGGATTATTTTGCGGGGTAAAGCAATCTACTTCCATTCTAATAACTTTGTTTCGGTTTGAAGCTGTTTCGCAGTTTCACACAAATTTCTGTTTGTGAATAATGAAAGAAGGGGATATATTATGACTTTAAGTCTTGCTGTAGAATGTTTAGTTTCATGTGTCCTCTCGGGGACAGCTGAAGTGCGGGTGTTCCATTGGAGTCCGTTACCATTGTGGCTTGCTCAGGGAATGTCACGCTTAGACAGGCCGCAATAAATTATACCTATTTCAACATTACGGGTGATCCTGACTGGTTTATCAACTCGGGAATCTAACTTTGCCCAAATGGGTAGCTCAGGTGACGGCTGGATCAGCTCGGGTGACGGATAGATCAGCTAGTTGCCAAATGGGTAGCTCAAACAATGCAACAGCTGAAGGCAAGAAGGGTAATTTGGTGGCCAGTGAGTAACAAATGGGATAATTTCTTTCATGAACAGTAGGATGGCCTTATTGATGGCTAGTGTGATAACTTCCTTGGTGGTCAGTGGAAGGCTCACTAGGTTGCTAATGAGTAAATTGATTGTGTCTAGCAGAATAGCTCAATTAGCTGGATTTGGACTGTTCAAGAGGAACCACTTGTTTTTGTTAGTGGCAAGTGGTCTAGAATAGGTGTTTTTTAGTTGAATAGTTGAATTTTTGACCAGGAATAGATCAGTTGGTCATCTGTTAAATAGCTTGGGCGATTTACACCAATATAACAGAGCTGGCGCCTCGTGGGTAGCTTTATTGCTGGCAAGTCAGATTGCTGTTTTGATCGTAGTGGGCTATCTCAGTGTATAGTTTTATAGCTCAGTTTATGGTAGTCAGGTCAGTCAAGTTGGAGGCCAGTAGCTATGACGTGGCTATAGTGGTGGCCAATAAGATTGCTTTGTTGGTGGCCACTGGTTTAGCTAAAATAGTGGTCAGATGGATAGCACAGTTAATGTTTGTTGTAATAGCTCATGCTGTGTTTATGAAACAGTTCAGCTGTTAGCCTTTAGGGTGTTTCCTTCGGGGTCCCTTGGATTAGCACACGCGCAGGTGGAAACTACAGTTTGCAGCTAATGAGATAGCACCATTTATTGCCAAAGGGATGGCTCGTACAGTAGCTAATTCGCCTGATTGGTTGCTAGTGGAATAGGTCAGTGTATGATCTGTGGGAAAGTGTCACTGGTAATTGGTGGGATAGAGTAACGGGTAGCAGTAGATCAGCTGATTTGGTGGGCGGTGGCACATTCTCAGTTTATAATTAAGGCTCCCTGTTTTTACGGATTTTTACAGATAAATACATATAGAAAACATATATTTTCTGTCTGCATTTATTTTTTAATGTGGATAAATACAGAAAATTGTGCTTCTTTAAGTGAACTTCTGTGCTGTCTTTCATGAATTATAGCCCAACAGCTGACAGCATGGGAAATGAAAAAACAGGATGAAATTTCTTTAAATAACGGCATATGAGTCTATACATTTGTGGTATAATGGTAATATTTATCAGTGGATGTATTTTTATGTTAAATTTGGCAGCTTAAATATCTAAAACATGACTGACCTCAAAGTATGAGTGCGCGTCGATCAGTTAGGTAAATATGGAAATGTACAGTTTTACAACTTCATTTTTATGCAAAACACAAAATAAATATGGATAAATACAGATAAAATGGCAAAAAAATAAATCTGGATAAATACAGACGGAAATGTTGAAAAAATAAACACCATTAAACCGGGAGCCCTATTTATAATCATTACTGGTAATCATTGGTGATGAATGTAATGGATTATTTTGTCGTGTGTTCAACAACTCGGTGTTGGCCAATGAGCTAGCCAGACTGAATACCAGCGGGGCCCCCTCTGTTGGTTATCGAGGGTGTTTAGCAGGCGCTTGGTACATTAGGATAGCTCAGTTGGTGGCCAAGATATTGGTTAGTTAGTGGTCAGTGGTCTTGCTAAGTTTTTGGCTTGTTGGATTCAACAGTTGGTCGCCAATATTATTCCTCAATTGATGGTCAGTTAGAATACTTGGTTGGCAAATGGCATAGTTCAATTGGCTGCAGCTGCGATGCATTCGTTTTGGATGTGATTGCTGAGTTGGATGGCCTGTGACTGCTCATGTGGTGGACAAATCTGGTTTCATTTGTCGAGGACTGGGTCAACTTCTTGGCAGGATAACGGAGCGCAGTGACTCTGGATATGGGCCCACGTGCAGCGGAGGATGGCATCTCGGAAAGCTAATGTACCTCTTATAGGATCTGTGGGAATCCCTCTCTCTAGGGATACAACGATTTGTATCTTAGAGGTTAGTAATTCACAAATGCTTGCTTAGTGCGATGAGAGAGATACACGCGGCCCATGTTGTACTTTGGACATTTATGGAATAAAGGACCCATAACATATTTTACTTTACACCGATACCGCAGGTCTCCAGGAACTCTGTGACCGCATTGACCAACGACACTCCAGGGTGATTTGTACATGTTTGATATTACAGGGATGTGTGCTAAATGAACTGAAATTTGCCGGGACAGTTGTTGAAAACTGAGACTGTGCCAGCAAATCTTAGACATCTGGTCACCCTACCAAGGATGCAAGAGGTATCGTAGATGGAGAATACATCTTATCAAAAATGGAGAAAAACAATATGGCTCCTGCAAATGTTGGAAATAGCTTAATATACTTTAGTGAAGGTCATGCTTGCTTACCGTGCACTGCTATGTCACTGCTGGGACATCCATGGAGCTCTCACAGTGCTCTGATTTCCATCTTGCTGCATGCACTCAGAACCTAATATATCTCATAATGCACATCTATTATGACCTGCACCAGGCACAGCGTTTCCACTACTGAGCCATCGACACTGCCAAATTCACCACTGGCGACAGGCGAACTTTAAAAGAGATCGGACATAAACACCTACCTCAAATTGCACGGAGCGTGCAAGCAAAGTAAGTGAGTCAGACTTCTGTCTGAGGAATTCGTGGGAAAAACTTTGAAGACAATACATACAATAAGTGTTTTTTTTTTTACAGCAGATTGTGCACATAAATTGTCTAAAACATCACACGGCCTGAAAGGGACTGAAAATGTTTTTTTTTAAATTATACTTCCACAACTAAGCCACAATTACTCAATGAGTGTTGTAGGTTTACCCCTAACAAAATACTTCGATCAGCATTGCACCATGGTACATTTTCAGCGCTACTGTCCTAATAATTGACTTAAAAGCCATACATTTTCCAGGAGTTTGAAATAATCTGGGCATACTATTGAGGCGGCCTTTCATTTTCCTTAGATATGAAGTACCTTTCTTTGCTTGCACGTTTCACCTCCCTTCATTTTCCATTATAACCTTCCAAGGAGATGCTCAGTCATACGTGTTGCATGAGACTCTACTTTGAAAAGTAGGGTAGAGAAGCCCTGTTATTCAGATCACACAATCTCAGGCTGTTGGTAGCGGAGGTGGGCACATCTTGTGAGTCCATAAGGCAGTTTTACTGCTCAGTTCAGACAGAAGCATGTACTACTGCCAAGTCAAGACTTTTCCTTACATGCCCATGTATCACTTATACATTTCAGAAAGCCAATTATTAAAATACTATGATGCCACATGGAGCTTCATACCACTCTTCAGAAGGGTATAAATAATAGGTGTTATCATTATTTAATTTATAGGTCATCAGAATACCAATGTGCAGATCACTGAGAGGTTAGCCGCATGCATTTAACTCACTGAGCCATCTTGTAGTTTATATACACAAGGGATTACTAACTCGGTGCCTGGATGGACAGATTTATGTAAAATAATATCCATGGATGGGCGTCATTGTAGCATTACGAATACTGTGTCAGGAATGGGCTACCTAATGCCATGTATGCTCACATTATGGCAAAAATGGATGCTTTTATGCCAGTGGTCCTGCTGCATGGCATGAATGCCTGAACAGCTTAAACACCTCGCGGCTCCACGTGGTGCATTGTAAGTGCATCTGCACACGCATGCGTCTTTTTACAAATTCTGACCCATTAATCGTGGCAACCACTGGAAGCCTTTGCTGGTGTAAAATGAGAGGGCCGCAGCAAGAGCCATGTGACACTGACTACAAGGAGTTTGTCTCAAAACGTTGTAAAGGAATATCTTTCATGGTCCTGTGTATACTTTGCCCTGATGAGGCCTAAATTATAGACCAAAACCTGTCAACCCACTATATCCAGTGAGGGGTTCGATTTGGAAGCCCTAATGAGCACATGGATTTATGCTTTGTCACAGACTTTGGGAGGCCCAGAAAGAGTTTGGCCGAATTTTCTATTCCAATAACTACCGCCCGGTGGATTAATGGACGCTGCAATTTTGTGCTTCCAACCATATTTAGGAAACAATTGGATATTATATGGGGGGGGCTGAGAAATCTATCAGGATATTTGAAGTAACGAAATGTTATTTTTTGTCACCAGAAGTGATGCACTAATTATTGTGCTAAATGAAATACCATACGGGCTTACCTGACACCAAGGCAACAATTACTTTCATTATAGTTATACCAGGGGTGGACACGACAAGCCAAGATTGACTATTATGACCATAGTGATGTGAGGGCCTGCCGGACTAATACAGGTTAAAAACATGAAGGGCATGGTGCCCTTGAATGACACTCACTGAAACTCACCTTTTGGCCCTCAGCTCTCCGAAGCATCGGGTGCCTGCCTGATACTCCATTTGGGGGTCATCTAGTGATTTTTTGAGTCACTCAATGTAACTGCTCCTCACCTTTAGACCTGTCCCTCTTCCTGTTGTGAGTGGATGCGCCCCTTGCTATTTTTGCTTTATTTTAGGCCAGCATGCATAGCTCTACTTGGTGTTGTGGTGAGTCCCTTGGGCTAGAAAGCTGCAAGAAGAAACCAGGGGCCTGAAATGGCTTCTTCGACTGCCCCCACGCTCTGCTCGACCTCAGATGCCACTAGGAGTGTCCCAGTTCTTCTTCACACAACAACCGCGCGTCCCAACACTATGCCACGCTGTTTTGTGCCTCCATATTTAGTCACCTTCGCTAGCCGTGCTACTCGCTCGTTTCACTAACGGAGGCTGGTGGTCTTGGTTTTCCTGAACTGAACCACTTGGACTGTAGTCCCCTGCGAAGGGCAACTCTTCAGCTGCAAACATGGTGTCCCCGTGGCATGGAGCGCACAGTAATGCTCGGGGAGAGAGAGCGAGGCGCCTTCCTTCTTGTGTCCCAGTGTGGCCACACCACAAACAGCACGTCCTGACGGATCGAGGCCTTGTGAACTGCACAATGAGCATTTTAGCGGAAGTCTTTCTGCCTTTGCCATTCTGCTGAATTATGTCTATGTGATGGTTTGTCCACACCAGAGCACTGTGCAGTGGGCTGATAAGGTGTACTGTCAACACCTGAGCCCTATGCAGGGAGCTGCTGAGGGGTATTGTTCACTGCTGAACACTGTGCAGGGGCTGCTAAAGTGCATTGTTCACTGCTGAGCCCTGTGCAGGGGGCTCCTAAAGTGCATTGTTCACTGCTGAGCACTGCGCAGGGGGTTACTAAAGTGTATTGTTCACTGCTGAGGACTGTGCAAGGGGCTGATAAGGTGTACTGTCAACACCTGAACACTGTGCAGGGGGCTCCTAAGGTGTACTATTCACTGCTGAGCACTGTGCAGGGAGCTGCTAAGGTGTATTGTTCACTGCTAAACACTGTGCAGGGGGTTGCTAAGGTGTACTGTACACTGCTGAGCACTGTCCAGGGGGCTACTAAGGGGTGCTGTCCACTGCTGTGCACTGTCCAGGGGGCTGCTAATGAGTGCTGGCCACTGCTGAGCACTGTCCAGGGGGCTGCCAAGGAGTGTTGGCCACTGGCAAACACTGTACGGAGGCTGTTATGGTGTACTGTCCACTGCTGAGCGCTGTGCAAGGGGCTGCAAAATAGCATTGTTCACTGCTGAGCACTGTGCAGGGGGTTACTAATGTGTACTGACCAATGCTGAGAACTGTGAAGGGAGCTGCTAAGGAGTGCTGTCCACTGGTGAACACTGTGTGCAAGGGCCTGATAAGGTGTACTGTTCACTGCTAAACACTGTGCAGGGGGCTGCTAAGGTGTATTGTCCACTGCTGAGCACTGTGCAGGGGGTTGCTAAGGTGTACTATCCACTGCTGAGCACTGTGCAGGGGGCTGCTAAGGTGTATTGTCCACTGCTGAGCACTGTGCAGGGGGTTGCTAAGGTGTACTATCCACTGCTGAGCACTTTGCAGGGAGCTGGTAAGGTGTACTGTCCACTGCTCAGCGCTATGCAGGGGGTTGCTAAGGTGTACTATCCACTGCTAAGCACTTTGTAGGGAGCTGGTAAGGTATACTGTCCACTGCTCAGCGCTATGCAGGGTGCTGCTAAGGTGTGCTGGCCACTTCTGAGCATTGTGCATAGGGCTGCTAAAGTTTGCTGCTCTCAGGAATGTCACCCTTACATAGCTGACCAATGACAAACGAGGTACTTGCCTTGTATCCAAAATGGCAACGTGGCATGTTTTTTCTGTGGCCATACTCTAAAGGCCTGGCCTTTATCTGTGCGTTTGCCCTCTTAGTGTCTTCCCCTCATCCCATGATGAGAAGTGAGAGATTTGATCTACACTCCACAGAACACATTCTTGAGGAATGGAGTACAGGCCATGAGTCCCACGGCAATCCTGCTCAGGGTGCAAACAAGAGGTGAAAACTGAGGCAATATGTGTCCAAGAGAAGCACAAATATTCCAAGTTTCACACCTGAGAATGGGAAAGAGCGCGCATTCTTATAGCCGTCTCCTTCGTTCGAGGTGCGGTAACACCCTCCGGGGTTGGTCTTTACCAGGAGCAGTAGTTCTGCACCAAAGGCCCTGATTGCAGTCTTTGGGTTACACTCCAAACCTGCACACGCACAAGTTTGCACAAGCATATGGATTCTGAGCAGTGTATAATTATCACACCCCTGCTGTTTTCCCCTGACAGATTTTGGCAGGTACCTCCCGAAGATTTTGGAGGACAAAAGGCCTGGAAAAAGGAAAACATATATAATTGTGTGGTTTAAGCACAGATTATGCATAGAATGCCTCATGTCCAAGTAAAATATTTGGAATATGAGGTATTTACCACACCCAGTAAATCCCTCACCTCGGGGTAATGCCATTTACCGAGTATAGCAAAGACTACATCCGCTTCCTGCCCACCTGTAATCAGGGCAAACATACAGGACAATCTGAATGAGGCCCAGAATGTAGTGGGCGCTGGAGGGTCATCTGGTTCCAAAAAATAATGAGATGTGAGGAGTGCTGAGCTTTAGAAGGCATCAAGACTGTAGCTCTGAAACCCTAAACCAGGGAGCATTTAATACCAATTCCAATTCCAAAAATTCTTTATTTCGGTCATATAGACCATAAAAGATGCAGTAAAAACATTACAAACATTAAACATTATTAAAATACATTTAAATAAAATCAGCTCTCCCAGCGAGGAGTAATTCAGAATTGCATTTAGACTGTTCTTTAAAAAGTTCAGGGTGTTTCAGACAATTTTTTTCTTTCTGATCAACCATATGGCCATAAGAAATTTGGAAACAGCAAACACAATGTGGCCCAGGGTACTGGTTTTCAAAATCCTGTATGCTTGCGCGTACTCTCTGAACCCCAGGTTCTTACAGAGTGGTGCTATCCAATATTTTCTGGGCCTTTGGTATGCAGGGCACACAAACAAAATGTGGGGGTCGTCTTCCACATAGTTGTTACAACAGGGACAAGTTTTGTCGCCCCCATTTGCCCACTTCGAGGTGTGTGAATTGATAGGTAGTGTGCTATACCTCCATTGAACAAACAGTTTCCTTGCCAGGATGGGAAAGATAAAATCCATAAAAGGTTCAAAAACATAAGAATTTTTGGATTCTAAAAATCGCAAGGTTAGGGTGCCGCTATTTTGAGCGTCCGACAAATGTGCAAGGGACCTGGCTTTGTAGATTTGTGCGAGAGCTTTGCGCGAGATTGTACGACAACCTCGTGCTGGGTCCTCCCACAGGGCACGGAGATTAATGGCAGATAGTTCATTTTCCACGAAGGTGAGCCAGGGGATTTTGGCACTGGAGTTTAAACTCATGACATGGGTGAGATCCTCCCTATAATGATGGAGTTCGTCCGTAGACCAGAGCCTGTGCCAAAACTTCACTGGCTTAGACACAAGCTCCTCTGTAATAGGGGGGAGACCCATGTCCATTCTTAAGGGCTGGAGTGGCGTGGCGCTTGGAAGGACTAGAAGGCGCCTTAAAAAGCTATTTTCCACTATTGATAGGCCCTTCACCGTTTTATGTCCCCATAGCTCACTGCCATACATGGCCGCAGCCTTGGCCTGGGTCTTGTAAGTTTCAAGGGCCGGGCTTATGGGCTTGAAGGAAGAAGTGTTAGCCACTTTCAGGATTGCACCCGACAATTGGGATAATTTGGCCTTGGATCGTACTATCTGTCGATCCCATGCCAAATTCTCCTGCAGTGTGACCCCCAGATATATAAAGGTGGACACCCTCTCAAGACTAATGGTCCCCAAGGTAGGATTGGGCCTAGTTTTTGGTGGTGGGTTGAAGATCATGAACTTGGTCTTCTCTGTATTCACCTCCAGCCCGTGCTGATGACAGAAAAGACCAAATCCATCCAGGATCCTCTGGATCCCCATGGGGGATTTTGAAAGGAGGAGGGTATCGTCGGCAAACATGATTGCCGGTACCCTCCTACCTGCCAAACAGGGGGCGTCGTTGTCCTTAACGTTTTCCAGGTGGGAGATGACGTTATTAATAAATAGACAAAACAGGGTCGGTGCCAGGACACAACCCTGCCTCACACCTCGACGCACAGGGAACCTGGATGAGAGTCTACCATCTTTCCCACACCTGACTTGCGCATAGTTGTTCTCATGCAGCCTGACCAAGATGTTAAGTAGCTGTGGGGGGATTCCCAACTTTTCCAACACCTCCCAAAGTTTCCTGCGCGGCACTAGGTCAAAGGCTGACCTCAGATCCACGAAGACCATGTACAATCTCCCGCCCTCGATCCTCACCGTCTCCAGTAGAGGAGAACTAGGCGGAAGATCTGGTCCATGGTCGACGTGTTTTTCCTGAAGCCAGCCTGCAGGGGACTCAAGATGTTATTTTCCTCCACCCAGTCTAATAGATGGTTCAGAATAAGACGCGCAAAAAGCTTTTGGGGAACATCTATCAGGCTAATGGGCCTATAGTTTACAGGACTCAAAGGGGACCCTTTCTTATAAATAGGAACTATTTCAGCCCCTAGCCAAGAGGAAGGGATCGCCATACCTCCCAGAATAGCATTGAAAAGGACAAGAAAGTACGGGGCCCAAATGTCAGGGTGGTATCTGAACAAATCACCGGGTAGCTTGTCCAACCCCGGTGTCTTCCCCAGCGCTAAGCCCTCCAGTGCTAGCTTCACCTCCCCCATAGAAAATTCCAAGGCCACATCTGGCAGACAGGGGGACTCCACCACCATCCCTTCCGGCCAGAGAGTGGTTTCTTGATATAGTGACCCAAAGTGAGCCTCCCAAATAGAGGGGGCGATGTTGGGTTCTACTGCAGATACCAGATCCCCTGTTCCATTGTTTACCAGAGCCCAAAATTTCCTAAAGTCTTTGGATTTAAGGGCTTCAGACAGGTCGTGCCAATGACTCCAATCCCACTCTGCCCTTGCGTTGGCCAGTACTAACTTATACCCCCTCCTAAGGGCAGCAATCTTCACCTTATCCCTACCCTCTTTAATTGCGGAAAGAAGCTCGGACTTAGTTTTCCTGCAAGTGGAGGTGTACCAAGTTGGAGCACGAGTCTTATTCCTTCTAGTAGGCAGGGCCGGATTGAAGACATCTGCAAGGTCCCTCACTAGGGCCTGGTGAATGTCAAATAGTCTCTCATTGTAATCTGAGGGTCTAGATTGGTTAATGAGAGCATCCACCTCCTGGAACCTAGGGAGTGCAATGCCATAGAGGTTTTTTAAAGCTTCTTCTTTGTCAACTAGCTTCCCCCATTTGACTCGGCGCCTACTTGTAGTTAGTAATAAGTCTCCCTGGCCGATCGCAAGGTCGGTAGTTGGCTTCCCTATGGCAGGGGCTGGATGCTGGATCTCCAAGCAAAGGGAATTGTGGTCACTATCTGTTCTCGGAATCACTCTAAAATCTAAGACTTTGGGCCACAGGGAAATATCTATAAAAATGTAGTCCAACCTTGACTCATGGCCCTTTTTGTTGAAGGTGCACACCGAAGGAGTGTCGGAAGGGGTGCGCCCATTACACGCCCTCAGTGCAAAGTTCAGGGTGAGAGAGGTAAGTTGTACAGCCAACGGAGACCAAGCTTTGGGGTGAGGTGATGAGGAAGGAGGGACTCCCCAATGGTCATCCTCGGCAGTAAGGGCACCCTCCGTTAGGCCCTCCAGGGGTTCAAAGTGGCAGTTAAAATCTCCTCCCATCACTATTTTCAGGTTGCCTGTCAATTGCCCTAAAAAAGATGAGAGGTCAGCTAGGGTGGGGGATTCTTTACCCACAGCGACTGGTCGGGAGTAGACATTAACAATAGCCCATATACTTTTATCAGGCCATCTGATGAGCACACACTGAATGTCCGGTGAAAGTGTGTCCATCCCATCCACCTGACACCCAATGTGGCTCCCCACCCAGATTGCCAAACCTCCCGAAGGTCTCCCTCTCCCATTCGATTTTGCAGGGATTTCAAAAATATCGTATCCCCTCCTGAGCTGTGGTACCCCAGCCCATGTCTCTTGGAAGAGGAGTATGTCACTTTTACTGATCAAAATTTCCCACTCCGGGGTATCCACCTTACTTGTGATACCAGCTACATTCCAGGACAGGATAGTCAAACCTGAACCTTGGAATTGGGGACCTTCTTCACTTAGTGCAGACGGGATATCATGTGCAGAATCACCCAAGTCACCCAAGCCGGGGGTAATGGGCGACCTAGTGGGTACTTCAGCAGCCTCCACCAATTGCGCTACAGCAACAGTTATTGTGTTTGGTGGATCCTCATCTAAAGCTGGTGTGCTTCCCAGTGTGGTCCCCCCGTCATTTACATGGGCCAGGCACCTTTGTTTATTTATCGGAACAGATGTACATTCCCCCCCGAATGTAGACCCATGGACAGAATATATTGGGTGTTGTGGGATGTCCCCCCTTATTGGTCAATCTACTAGGTCCAGACAGGAGAATCTATTCTGAAGGACCAGATTACCATGGGCGGGCAATAAGTTGTGCTTTGGTCTGTACCGTGAACCATCTACGGCAAAGCCCACTCTGGTCCAACTCCGTTCCCTCCCCACTACTAAGTTGGAAACATTTGGGTAGAAGTGTGAGAGAGACACCACGTCTATGTTGGATTTAACCGGCCTTACCAGCCAGTTACAGATGTAAGGAGCAACCAGTGGGCTTTTAAAACTAATTATGATACAGTCACCTGCCCTATTTTTGGTGGTGGTTCCAATCCATGGGATCCTTCTAACCATTAGCACATCACCTTTGATGTTAGGAGGGAGGGGCCTATTAATATTAAGCCAACTAATTACCTTGTTACGAAGTGAGTCCTGTGGCTCTTTGGAGTTACCAGTGAGCTCGGGAACTCCTACCATGTGTAGGGCACAGCCTCAGGGGGCAAATTAACCACCCTGCGCCTAGTATTAGGACTAATGGGGCTACCAATATATGCATCATTAGCACACCCCCCACTCATTGGGGGGGGGTAATATTGGGTGCTTGGATCTTCTGGGTGCCGGGACAGGGGGCCTAGACATATGTAAAGAGGGCAGTGGGGGAACATGGCTACCTGTAACACTATCTTGTGCCCCAGCCGGGACCTGTATACTTGTTCCAGCAGTAGATGGTACACTCACTGCAGGATCCCGGGGAACCGTCTGTGCGCTTGGACCCAACCCCCTGCTAGGACTATTCCTGTTGTGTGCATCCTCTATAGCCTTGAGTCTAGTAACTATGGAATCCAATTTTACAGACAGGGGCTCCAACATGCTCCTAAGGATATCCCTAAAAGAGCCGATCAGAGCCTCCGTCGTATTTAGAGGATCTCTGCCAAATATGAACGGGCCAGAACACCCAGGTACCTCTTTGGCTAATAGCGAGTCTGATGGATCAGACCCAGTTCCCGGAGAGGAAACCACGGGAGGAGCCGGGTTGTCTGAGCTAGCATCTAGTGTTGGGATGGTTTTATCCACTTTGGCCCTTTTTGCCCCTCTAAGTTTCCTTAACCTTTTCCTTTTTGGAGGATAGTCGGCTCTACTACCTACGGAGTCTATTGGCGCTGCAACTTGCCCATCATCCTGTACCTTAGCCATTTCCGCACAGTTAATGTGCGGAGAGGTCTCCACCACCCCCGAGGGACACAGAGACTCACTATCCCTCCGTAGATTAGACGGAGTCCTAAGTTGTTGAAGGACTGTCTCAATTGTCTGATCGATACTATCCATAAGAGATAGATGGGTGGCGTCAAAGGGTATGGGAGTACTAGCATCAATGGATGAGGAGTCCGAGGGGACCATTGAGACTGAGACATTTTCTAAATTTACCTCAAGGAGAGTGTCAGATGCTATGCGACCTTTACTGGCCGCAGCACTAGTCTTCTGAAAGAATTTATCCAGTGTGCTAGAGCACTGTTGGGTAGCCTTCCTTCTGGATACTCTAGTAGCCATGGCGAGAGGAACAATCGAAGCCGCAGGCTGATGGAGTATGGAAGTGAGCCTTGAGACAGGGACAACGTTAGAGAGGGGGCCCGGTCCGGTCTCTGCCGGCCTCTAACGGCCTAAAACGGCCCGCTCTTTGCCCGGTCTTCGCCCGCTTCCTCGTCCGCGCGCGTCCCGCGTACGCGTTCAGGGCGGGGTTAAAGTAGAGGAGGAAAGAAGGGGGCGGGAAGAGGAACCAGGTGCGCGCGGTGGACGGCGCAAGCACTTCTGGACCTCGCAGTCCCGCTCCCTATGCAGGTGACAGCTAAGGCACTCCCCCAGCCGAGATGACCGAGCCGCAATGCTCCCAGGCCACGCAGAGGGACTTAAAGAGGGTTCCGCTGCTGCTATTGCCCCTCCGACAACAAGAACACTGTCCGCACTCCCTCCTCTTCACGAGCGGCACCCGCGCCAGCGGGGGCCGCGAGGAGTTAAGTAAGCAACCAGGAGGGTCCAGGGAGGGTCCAGGGAGGTCCGAGGGAGAAGGGGGCGGGAAGAGGAACCAGGTGCGCGCGGTGGACGGCGCAAGCACTTCTGGACCTCGCAGTCCCGCTCCCTATGCAGGTGACAGCTAAGGCACTCCCCCAGCCGAGATGACCGAGCCGCAATGCTCCCAGGCCACGCAGAGGGACTTAAAGAGGGTTCCGCTGCTGCTATTGCCCCTCCGACAACAAGAACACTGTCCGCACTCCCTCCTCTACACTTGATGTTCTATGTTGAAAGAGGTCAACTGAGTGACTCCTTCCCATATCTACAGGCCTCTCAAAGTATGGAGCCTGTTGAATTTACTCTTTTCAATCAATCAATCAATCAATCAATCAATCAATCAGGGACGTATAAGAGCGCTCTATTCACCCTGAGGGTCTCAAGTTCCCAAGTGGCAGAAAATGTTTGCTTGAAGTTGTTAAAAAAAACAATTACAATTTTAAAGAAAGACATTGAAAGCCATGTGGGTGTAAGGTGGGATCTGGGCATCTCAAATACTCAACCAGGGTTGTCTGCTGCATTGACAATAATTATTGTGTAGCTGATAAATGGCCCACTGCAGTGACCTTCAGCCAGCCCTGTTATATCCTTTAATTAGAAACACTCTGCTTGCTGGAACCAGTACACTCAAAAGTAAAAGGGGAAATGCAAAACTACAAGTGCCAGAATCCAAAATGCCCGGGGCGAAAAGTTAGCAGCGTTTTTTATTGCCTTGGTTGGCGTACAAAAAAATGTCGAGAATTCCTAGTTGGCTGTGCCTCCGAGTGATTGGGTGGCTGAATGAATGTAGGTAGCCGTACCATTTTCATTCCTGTCACATGGTGCCAATAGCTGGCGGGGTCCTGTCTGCCCTCCTCTCGATTCCCGGGCCTCCCTTAGAGTGCAGGGGGTTGGTGATTTTTTCAATGGTAGAGCTGCGGCCCTCACAGCCATCGGCAGTGGCAGGGCGTACTTTAGGGCGGTGTGACTGGTGCAGCTGCACTGGGCGCTTGGCGGGGGAGGTGGGGTGGGGAAGCTGTGTTTAGCAATAACTCGCGATTTCAAAGCATCTGCTGCAGAGTTCCTTGTGTGTCCAGCTTAAAGGCAGCAATGACAATGGGAAGGTAACTCTTGTGATGAATGTTCCTGCTAGACAGAGAGAATGGGGGGGGTTGTCTAGTGGCAGTTTTGACTCCCCATAAAGTAGCGCAGAGGGATAATATGCCTGTCGCAAAGAACAGATCTGTATTTTTTGTGGATAGCTGAGTGGGTTAGTAAACCCATCCTTCACCAGCACTTTAAAACAAATTACATGTATTTGAGAGAGTGTCAGTGGAGAGATGAGGGAAAGCTTTTGCCGGATGGTATTGAGGGAATCTGTGGAGGAGGTGAAATGGTGGGGAGCCAAAAAGATTGCTGAACCGGGCTCTACCAGAGCTGAAGCTCGCCCTGGGCAGTAGACCCCATGCCACCATAATTAGTGTCGTAGGGCTATTTAGCACTGCACCTTCCAAATCATTCCCACTAAAATATGTTGTTTCTGGGTCCACCATGCCATTGCAGTGGTCCAAGATTGAAAAGTCTAGTAATGTCCTCTACATGGAGGGAGAAAACTGCAGTGAGGGGCATTAGTCATATTATTTCTAAAAATATACTTTGTGGGTCTGTCTTCAGAAATAACATAGGTGATGCCAGGTGCACAATACCGAGGTGGATTGATGGACCCACCTGCACATTTGTATTTCCCCTTATGGCTTCTGCCATGAATGTTGGAGCTTTTGCGGGGCAAACTATCTACCAGGTCCATTAACAACTTTATGTTCAGTAGGCTACAGTGACTCGGACTACTTCCACAACACGTCGCCACCATCTACAACAACTTTGACCCTCAACCCACTGCTCTCAATCTCAACAGTCCCGGCCAACCAGCGCACACAAGCTGAATGGTCACCACCCGGTCCCCGCTCACTACTCGTGCCACCTTGGCCTTCATGTCATCCATCCACTCAGGGGCACCCACAGACCCCTTCCCCCACCGCGTCTTTAACCTAGGAACCAGCCCCATCAGCCCAAAACTAACCAGCCTCATCAATACCTCCATCTTCACAGCAGTCTTACCGGACAGTTGGAAACACGCAGAAGTCGGACCCCTCCTAAAGAAACGCTCCACCAAACCCAGCGAACTAAAACATTAGTGTCCCCTTCCCTTAACCGGCCAAAGTATTTGAGAAGACCTTCAACCAACAGCTCACCGACTACCTGGAACAAAATCACTAACTTGACACCTCCCAATCAGGATTCTGTGCGAACCATAGCACCGAGACCGCTTTTTCCGCTGCCACCATCAGAACCCTCCTTGAACGCAGAGAGACTATGGCCCTGATCCTCCTTGACTTCTGGGCAGCGTTCAACACTGTCTTTCACCACACCCTCATCAAAAGACCCTTCAACATCGGCACACAACACAACGCCCAAATGTGGATATCCTACTTCCTTACAGGATGCACACAGAGCATCCTGGTGCCTCCCTTCACCTCCCTTCACACCATATGTGAAGGATCATCCCTCAGCCCCACCCTCTTCAACAACTACATGACCCCCCTTTCTGTCATCGTCAGTTCCCATGGCCTCAACATAATTTCATACGCAGATGCCACTTAACTTATCCTCTTGCTCTCCAAAGACCCACCACTGCCAGAACCAACTTCTGAAACATCATGACCAATGTAGCCAACTGGATGAGGGACAACTGCTTTAAACTCAACTCCGACAAGACTGAAATACTGATCTTCGGGAACAACACTTTCATTTGGGAACATAGATGGTGGTCAACAGAACTTGGGTCAGCACCCACACTGACAGACCACGTGTGCATCCTTGGCATCATCCTCGACAGCGCACCGACCATGAAACGGCAAGTCAACACAGTAGCCTCATCCTGCTTTCACACACTTCACATAGAATTTTCCAAGGGATCCCTCTCTACACCAGAAAAACCGTCACTCAGTCCCTCATCACCAGCCACCCCGACTATGGCAATGCTGTCTAAGCTGGCATCTGCACCAAGCTCCTCGGACGACTTCAGACCATACAGAATGCAGCAGCCAGACTCATCCTGGACGTCCCCAGAAGGACCATACCCCCCCCCCCCCCCCCCGGCTCCCTATCCAAAAGAGATGCCTGTTCAAGATCCTCATGTATGCCTACAAAGCTCTGCAGAATCAAGGACCGACCTACATCAACCACTGATTGAATTTCCATCGACCCGCAAGACACCTGGGATCCTCCACACTAGCACATGCTCACACCCCCGCATCTGTCTAAGCCGCAACGGGGGCCGCTCCCTCTCCTACATTGCCGCCAAGACCTGGAACGACCTGTCACTCCATCTTTGAAAAGCACTCTCCCTGCCTGAAATCAGAAGAATCTCAAGAGCTAGCTCTTTGACTGAGACGTTGCACCCCTAGCACCCAGATACCCCCAGGGGTTACTGTGATGCACTATGCAAATGCTGATTTATTGATTCATTGATGAGGTGGCCAGTGACCAATTCAGTTATTTGCTGTGTGAGAAGCCCTGTAAAACAGTCTGTAAAAGTCTTGGTGAGTGTGAGTGAGTGATGAATGTATGGGGGTAGGTGCCTGATCAGGAAAAGTGGACAGTGGGGGGAGGTGGGGCTGATGTGAATGCTCATCAATAATTACACTGCTTAATATAAGTGTGATGTCACTAGGGATGTGATTGATGAAGTGTGTAAGATCATGAACAGAGCCATTGCCACAGCATTTTCAGAATAATTATGGATTATCTGTACTAGCCACATAATCCACCACCTACTGCATTTGTTGCAGATTGCATCAACAAATTGTTTCTAGATCAAAAGTCACTAAAAGCACCACGGTGCAGTGGTGCACCGATTGAAAAAGTTTACAGGTCACCTATCAGAAGGTGGCAACTAGATTCAGGTCTTAAACTGGTACTAATAGGAAGAAACTTTTGCCCATACTTTATTAATACCTGATGAGATGACAAAATAGCAACATAATACTGCCACAGAATCCGATGCATTAAACCACATAATGTGATCCTCCATTGCTGCATAATTCCAGTGGCCCTGAACAGAGCACTAGGTTGTTAAGGTTACATATTTGGCCTCAAATGGCAAAAGTGGTGTGTGTAATTTTATTTACTTTTGAGTAGGGATATCGAGGTTCTTCAATGAAAAGGATACAGGCAGGCAAGCTCAAAATAATCTCGCTTCCTTTTAACTGCTCAGCAAGGAGAGGGCCTACCTACGGCACTTGTAAAGCGCCCCTCCTGTAACTGAGCCCTCAAATAAATGAGGCATTTTCTACACGCCAGGCCCTTTCTGGATCAACGGCCTGGGCGCTATTCCTAGCTGGGCTCCCCCAGGCTGGAATGGTCCTTCATGCGATGCCAGTCCTCGCGGCAGAGTCTTGCGAGTGTCTATGGTGAATATGACCCGGTGCCCGCAGGCCGGGCATGAATGGCCCCTCTCATAGCGCTTCTAGAGAGGGTGCACCGGTCTAGACATGCAGCACAGTAACCTTTAGAAGCCAATAGGACATGCCTGGCTGAGGAAGCGGTATCTATGCCTTTTATGCGTGGCGTTTCATCATGTCCATTTCGGAGAAAATAATCAGAGCAATGCCTCTGTGCAGGACTGCTATGAAGGGATATCTTGAAGGATTTTGGGGTCCTGGGTTAAACGTATTTGTGGGGCCCCTCCAAGGAACAACTATGAAGTTATGACCAATTTCAGCTCTTACATTGCCTCTTTGACCAGGCCACGGACAGTGCACATGTGCAATTGTCCAAATTCTAAATGTGTTTACATCTGATATTCAGGGATAGTGATGTGTGTTTTCAGTACTGTAACACAGCAGCAGCTCACTAATGGTTCGGCAAATATTCTCTGTGACACCCTCCAATTTCTCATATGTAAAACTTTGTGACGGATGGTGCATGAAACTAACACAACATTTCTCAATGTCTGCAATAGATATTAAAAATCAATTAAAGTAACACAGTATTTAAAAGAATCTGGTTAAGAATGATTGAATGTACCATCAAGTCCAGGGCACTTCGATGGGGAGCACATTTGCTCCCAGCCTGGCGTGTCTCTACATGGCTCATTTTGAGGCCAACCACATCCTTTGTGAGACCAACATCTACCAGGGTAACATCACCCTTTGGCGGAGGTATATTGACGATATACTCATTTTTTGGAAAGGGGATCTGAACACCATCCCTTCTTTTGTAACATGGGTGAATTCCCTAAACCCCTATTTGCGGTTTACAGCCAACTCCTCCGTGCTTGAATTGCCGTTCCTGGATCTGCTTATTCAAAAAAGCACTTTGGGGTTGAACACTAAAACTTATAAAAAACCAACTGACAGCCATAGCCCACTACTCTTTAGTAGTTTTCACCCCAAGGCTTTACGAAACAACCTGCCATACGGACAATATCTCAGACTACGTCGAAATTGTAGCGCACTGGAGGATTTCAAATCACAGGCACACGAACTCACTGACCACCTAGCCCGCAGGGAATATCCGGACAGTATAACACAAACGGCCTACAAAAGGGCTCGCAATACCAACAGAGATGTCTTGCTGGCATCTACAGAAAGAATGAAAACTGACTTAATTACTTGTGTTAGCACCTTCACTCCAGAATCAAACACCTTCCAAAAAATAATCAAAAGGCATTGGAAACTTCTATCGGTAGGAGGCTGGCAAGCTCCGAAACCACGCTTCGCATTTAAAAGAACTGACAATTTGAAGACTATGCTCATCAGCACCAGACCCAAACCAGCTCCACGAGCTGAGCAAAGACTGTGGGGACTTCCTCCTGTGACAGGCCACCATCCATGCGGACAATGCACTGCTTGTAACCTTACAAAAACGAGTAAATCTGTAACCTTCTCGGAAACTCTGAATTGGCAACAAAGATCCCATACCAATTGCAACACCCGCAATTGCATTTATCTAATCCAGTGCCCTTGTGAGCTAATGTACATTGGCATGACGACACGTCCAGTAAAGATCAGGATCTCCGAACATCGGAGTAACATTAGATGCAAAAAGATCAGCACGAAAATGTGCACACATTTCTTGGAAGCTAATCACACTGCCAATGACCTCTCATGGACAGTCCTTCAAGCCTTCCCAATAATCAGTAAGGAAGCCCTTTTCCGCAAGGAACAACAGTGGATCTTTAGAATTTCGAGCCATACCAACGGCCTCAACGATGATATACCGTGGGCCACTCTCAATAATACATGAACATCTGGCGATATGAGATGGCCGTTAAGAAATTTATGATGGGCATATCTACTCAGGGCGGTGACTTGGGTTTTGCAAATAATTGCGAATAGCAACAGTGATTATTGGGGATAACCTAGACCATGCCCCATGGCCTAGTCAGTCCGAAATTCAGTTTAAACATAAAATCCCCTTTTTTTGGCTTGTCAGCCTGATATGCAGAGAATACATAAAATCCCCTTTAATAATTGCAATTTTGTTATTATTGTTGTTGCGACAGAATCTTTACCTATGTCTGTCCAGGGGATATTAAACCACATGTTACCCAATCACCTACATAATAATCACCCACATATCTCCCACATACAATTTTTCCCTATCACGCTCTAATTCTGTACTTAAAACTGGGCCGACTGTTCATTACCGCCCTTGTTGAACAATAAAGTTATTTTGCACTCCCATCATGGCGGCCGTGACTTGCGGTCTAGTCTTTCACTCGGGCCACGTCTGCTCACTTCCGTTATTAGCCACACACGCACAGCAGTGTGTTACGGAAGCCTGAGCCGCAGTAGGTCTCCGGCAGCGAACGCGCCGACACTTTGTAAGTATTCCTCCACCCCTGGGTTCCGTCACAGCTATTTTGACTCGCCAGTTATGACAAACTATCCTTGTACATATTATTTTAGGACAGGCGCTCCCTGGCCGCCAGGCGAACCCGTACTACAAGTTCTTTCCCAAATGGGGGTGAGTCTACTCCGCACAACTTACATTATGATCGACAGACCCACTAGCTGGGCGCAGCAGTTTCTTTTGAAACAATGTCTTTTTCCGTGATTGTTATTTTAATCCCCCCACAATAGCACGAGTGATTATTATTTTGAAGGGTGGTCCACTAGAATATAGTACCACGCTTGACCCCTCCGCGGCAGAGCATGTGTAGCGCCCAGAACAAAATTGTGGCATATTTTCGTAACGGTGTGCACCCAGTCACACGTATCTAGTGACGTTAGGCATGCCCCTAGTCATCTCTAAAAAACCCCCCCACATTAGCGCGAGTGTTCACTTTTTAAGGGCGGTCCACCAGAATATAATACCACGCTTTATTCCTCCACTTCGGAGCATGTGTAGCACACAGGATAAATTGCGGCACAATTTCGTTACTGTGTGCACTTAGTCGCACGTATCTAGTTCCATCAAAGCATGCCCCACGCCTGGTAACTCTCTGTGCCAGCGCTTCACAATTTGTTCCACATCTCAGCATCCGCCAAGCATCTGCACCTTTCACTTATCTGGTAAACACCTGTATGGATTAGATATGACTCTGGTTGGGTCACTGTGTGAGCTCTTCCATATGGTGGCCACACCACACGCACGGTTCCCTTCAGGAGCCCAAGAACTTTTGCGAATTATGTTTTATGTGTCTGTGTTGTCCTCCCTTTTCCCCTTTCTTTTCCAGGTACTGCAACAACGGGTCCACTTCCTTTAGGGACCCAATTGGATTGCATGGTGATGTATTGACAATTTCTGCATCACTAAATTATGTAGTAGAGTTCACACTATTTTCTTTGAGCACTCTCTCACGTGGTCCTGATGAATTGCCACCGACCCATTTTGGGCATAGAGCAAGAAACATGTTGACCGTCTGATCTCCCTTGGGATCATCATAATCCCTTTGGGATCACGTATTTTTTACTTAGGCTGGTATACCATCAGAATAAATTGATTCATTGCCTGGCAATACCATACCTATTTTAACTCACTACACCACCACTCACTACACTTGTTGCACTGACCCCCACGCACCCATACGGCTGTCTCTTAAAAAGATCTCCGAAAAAGAGCCCCTTCGCGGGAGCCCGTCGGGCATTGCAGCGCCGGCCCGACGAGGAGCACAGCCCTATGATGAAGCATGACACCTTGCTAGGTGTGTGAGGGCATTATATAGAGACTAATCGCTCTCCCCCTTCCCTTCCCAGAGGAACTGCATCCCTTGGTTTTGTTCTAAGAATGATTCAACGCAATTAGGGAAAAACTCTGCTGAACAGAGCTGACTCTATCAGGGCCCCCCCTGGAAGGATGGGGCCCTTGGCCAAAGCCCACTTTGCCCATGCCTTAAAACGTCTCTGCTGCTATCCCCTTATGTATTCCGAAACATATGCTCGTAAAGAGCCGATCAAAATGTGTTACCTTACAAATAAACATCTTTCATAGAAGAAAGCCTTCCATGCCAACCTCTGTCTTCCGTTCCCTGGTCACATTCCTGTTTCAGATCTCCAATCAGCTCTCTGCCTCCCTCACATCCTTGCCTCCTCTTCTGCTTTTCAGAAAGACCCTGAAACCTGGCTCTTCCCTAAGTAACCGTTAGATGTTCGCATTCTTTTTAGCCACAGTGTTTCTTTCTATTGTGCCGATAACGGCTCCGCCCCAGGATACCAGTATGGTGACAGTGCGCTCTATGAATGTTTTAAATAAATAAATGAACAACATTTTCTGGCTTCTCATTCGTGGTAACACTCTTCCCATTAGTCTCCGTGACCTCACCTTGAACGTAGTGAAGTCCCTCTTTCAAGCACTCACCTACTTGATATTCGAAAGAAAAGCAGTCATGTGACCTCAATCCTAACAGATATTCTCTGGCTCCCTGGCCAGTCTGCCTCCATCAGAGACCTTACTACCTGTGGCGGCTCCTCCACTGAGGCGGAGGAGCATAGCCCCACTGCCTTTAGCAGTGGAAATGAAGGAAAAATAAAATGATAATAACTGGACGTTATTATCATTTTATTTGTTCCTGCAGCTGAGGCGGGCGGGGCTGGTCTGCTCTCGGAGCAGGGGAAGGAGTGGTGGCACTCTCTAATGTGCGCATAAATGAATAGTAATGCGCACTTTGCATGCTGCGTTACAGTCTGCATAGAGAACATGGCCAGGCCCCCATTCCACATCTGAGTGCCGAACCACAGTGCTCCTACCAATCACAATGCTGCATTGCAGCATTGTGATTGGTCAGGGGAGCCTGGCTGCTTCCTCTTCGGTTGGAGCGAAGGGACGATAATGAGAGACGACGTGAGGAGGTACGTTTCCTTTTTTTCATCTTTACCTCCTGTCTCGCCACCCCCGATCTGTGCCAGCCGCTACTGCTTACTGCAGCACCTCCAGTGCCAAGAAACCAGGACAGTTGCTGAAAAATCTATTCTTTCCGACCACAACCACACTACACAATACTAGCAGCTGCCCAACTAAACCTAAACCACCCCCACCAGTGTCTCAACCTCCACAGCCTTAGCCAGCATCTAGCGCTGTGTGCCGCTTAGAGCTGTAGCTTGCCCATGACTATAACATGCATCCGCCTTGGACAGTGTGATGCTACTGCTTCCCATATGGCTACCTTGCAAAAGTACATGTAGAGCATGACTGTCTGTCAGTGTATTGTAGTCGTGTGTGTGCCAAATACCATTTTCTATAAGTCATGTAAATGACTCTTCCTTTGGGTATGTAACGTATGCAGCGCTATCCCGACTGCAAGGGCATAGATCTGAGAGGATGAGTTAAATTCTGTTTTGTTGGATTCACACATTTAATTAGATACTTCGCTTCTGGGAGGCTTCCAAGAGTATTCTGGATATGGTCAGCGTGTCTGGCAATTTCCTACATCGTTGAGTTTGTGGGGAGCACCTAGCAATATAAATTGTGAGACTGCACGCTTGCCATACTGACCAGGATGCTGGGATGTGGTCCTGAAACTGAAAGTTGAAAAGCTGAGCCCTTGGTGGCTCTTCTTAGTGATGTGACTAAACAGGACCTAGAAGAACCTGATAAGCAGCAGCTAATCAAGAGTCAAGGACCACGAGGGACACCAAGAAAAGTTCAACCATGAACATTAGAAAGATATGCTTTTAATACAATTCTTTCGACAAATCTCTAACTGCAAGATTAGGCAACTTGGAAAGACAGGATGACTGTGAAAAACGGAACGACGAGGGTCCTGAATCTTCCCAGAACCGCAGGAACCGTATTTTCATGAACACAACTTGCCCCCATAGATCTGCATTGTTAAAGATTTCATCCCCAAGGACTGCTCTAGAGAGATCAATGGCTCTGGAATGACACCATGGACTACTGGCTTTAAAAAAACCATTAGGGCATTTGATCACATTAATGTATTCATCTCTGTTTGTGCTTGTGTTGGGTAAGATTATAAACTCAGGTGCTAATTAATAAAATCTGATGCCAAACTTGGCACTACCTCCCACCAACCATGCCCTAACAGTTTGGTCACATCTACCACTGTAGAGCCAAAGAAGCCCCAAAGCCCAGTCCAACTATGCGGACTCTTGGGCCAGCAGTGAAGAAACCACGTGTTCTCGCTGGTGCCGCTCTAAAAGGAAAACTGTTGTGGTCCTGTTGTCCACAGTGTCCAAGCATCCCTGTCATTGTCTCCGGCAGGCTTTGGCATTACTGCACTTATATTGGCCTGTGTTTTAGCGCTACTGGAGCAGAACAGTTGTTTAAGCTCTGTCTTTGCTGGAGGACAGAGGTGGGTCTTGGTAAATGGCACAACCCGAGCTTCTGTTGTAGTCTGTTCCTTCCAATGTCCGCCTGCAGACATGCGTGGGATGAACATATTGCATTTACATGGTAGAAATCCACTCTGCCTCACTTGCTCACGCTTCTCTCACATGGAGTCGACACACCACGGGCAGCGGTAGTTTAAGTTCTCCTCACACAGAGAACAGACATGCATGACATCAGCAGTTTATAGGTATTGCTGTTTGTCATAAGACAGCAAATTGGACTTTTTCCTTAATTCCAAAGGGGTGTATTCCAGATTGTGGAAGCCAACATTGAGAAAGCCTAACAACCTTTTTTCTGCCTACTAAAACAGCACAACCAAACGATGTAAAGTGACTGATTGAACGGGTCACCAATGAGTGTCTCTGGAGATCTCTTGTTTAAAAAGTTGGTGCTTTTACTTACGCATAGTCCTGAAACCTCCGAGCAAGGAAGGGGAACCAATGAAGAGAATGCAGCTTCGGAATAGTAAGGGTACCCATAAGCCTCAGATATTAAATGGCGGCGCTGAAAAGATTTCTTGGAGAGGCCTAGGTAAAGAGCTTTTGATTAATCAAATCCAGATCCAGCCAGGTTGGTGATGGTAAAATATTGCCTCGTGGTGAAAGACAGGGCAGGATTTATTTTCATCACGTTCAGGTGGAAAAGCTGGTTGAACAAACACCCGAGATCTGAGACTAATGTGAACATTGGTCATTGATTTCAAAGCAAAGATTCTTGATAGATGAAACTGGACGAGGTCAAACCCTCAGTTCGCAGAAGGTGCGTCTCCAAACTGGGGGAGACGAGATTTGGAATTCAATTCTCTTGGTGCTCCCGTTGCCGTAGTTGCCATCGTAGGTGCTTGACCCAAGCTCCGGCCTTTCTCATAAGGTAGGAACACTCTCACCACATTGGGTGCCCACAAAGCCCATAAAGATTTATTTTTTTTAAAGATGAAAGGTTTTCCACCTGAATGCGGGATCTGCTTGTCATAGCCTGCCGGGGGTGTTATTTTGTGGGCATAGCACCCGCAGAACACATGGGCAAAGGGGTACTTTGGCAGCTGATCTCACATATGAGATCATTCTCTCTCTCTTGACCTTTCCACTCGCAATTTATTCTGTGGTGGTACCTTAGTCAATTAGGGCAAATGAATTAAACCAAAAATACGGTCCCAGAAAGGATTTCATGTTAAAAGAGATGCTGTTTCCATGGGCCTGGAGTGATTTGGTGAATAACTTGCTAGGTTTACATTCTACGCCTTTAATTCTTGGAGTGATGCTGATCTGGGTATGTTCCTCCTTGGGATAATATTGAGCCTAAACCCTGTAGGGTCAATGTTTGAATTGGACTTATCCTCTCACTGTTTTGTGGTGGATTAAATGGTTCGTAATCTCATGTGGGCACAGTAAAAGGAGTTAGCAGGCCCATAAAGGAATATGGTTAATGTGGTAATCCCGCTGACCTTGCCATCTTCTCTCAAGGACTCTGGCTGGTCAGAGCAGCCAACATTCCAAGGCAAAACTCTAGCCAGGTGTGATGAAGAGCAAGGCGAACTGTATGTTTTAAATCCAATCGCCTTTCCTATTCCCTTTTCCATAGGGGACTCTCAGAATCTAATTCATAATTGGGTATTTTTTCTGCTTCCCTCCTGCTCTCAAACACCTTCTGAGATACAGTTTTGGCGTCAATGGTATCTCCATGGGCCAGAATGACCAGGCCCACTACAAGACTTATCATAATGGGTTGGGTTCATGCTGTGCGCTATGCTGTGTGCTATGCTGTGTGCTATGCTGTGCTCTATGTGCGCTATGCTATGCGCTATG